>NC_079194.1:49048497-49648497 GCF_029499605.1 Hyla sarda | reverse complement strand
TCATTAAAGTAAATGGAATACAGTGCCGGTCTGGCTCGGGTACGGGAGCGCATGGTTTTCCCCTCCCCCAGCCGGATCCGGCAGCCGTACGCTCCGAACGTAGTGTGAACGCAGCCTAAGTATCGTTATTATCAGTGTCACCTTCACTACCGGTCTGTACTGACAGGTTAGTGCAGGTGACACTGTCGACAAATGATGAAAGAATTAAAGATTAATGTAAAATTTGCAACGTTTTTTTTCGGAAAAATTGGGTGTGTAGAAGTACTAGTTACAATCTGTGTGCGGTATAAGGGTACGTTCAGACGAGTTGATTTACAGCGTATTTTAAGCTGCGGATCCGCCGCTGAAGGACCACTGTATGCTGCCTTTACATGTGCCTGCTCGGAGCGGCAATACGCCGCAGACACACTGAAGCGATGTGCGAGTCACTGCGCATGCGCGGTGTACTCGCACACATCGTGGCCGCTCCCCCTGCTCAATGAGCTAGGCCGAAAGCTGCCGTGATGTGCGAGTATACTGCGCATGCGCGCGGCGACTCGCACATCGCAGTGTGTCTGCTCGTAGTGGCGTATTGCTGCTCCAAGCAGTCACATGTAAAGGCAGCATATAGAGGTCCTTCAGCGGCGGATCCACAGCGAAATACGTGTGGAAAATCCGCTCATGTGTATGTACCCTAAGGGCGGTAGAAGAAAGGGCAAAAGGATCACTCAGGGTTTGGATCAGTTGTGCGAAACTGTAGATATATTATTTCAGCAAAACTATATCTCCTAGCATGCATGGTCTACCAATGGCTGTCTGGCCATGCTGGGAGGTCCATAGTAGGGATCGACCGATATTGATTTTTTAGGGCCGACACCGATAATCTGTGAACTTTGATGCCGATAGCCTATAACTTATACTGACATTCCGGTATAAGTTATCGGCTATTTCTCATATCAACCCTCCCGGCACTGCAGAAGCCGCTGCAGATCAATGATTTAAAGCGAGCGCTTTAAATCAATGAACTGCAGCGGCTTTTTCGGGGCCAGAGACCGCCGTCGCCACCCGCTTCTCTACCCCTGCCTGTCCTGGGGTCCTCCTGAGTCCAACCACCGCCGCTGCCCCCCCCCCCGCCTATCCTCTGGCCAGAGACCGCCGCTGCCCGCTTCTCTCCCCCTGACGGTCCTGAGTCCAACCACCGCTGCTGCCCCCCCTGCCTATCCTCTGGCCAGAGACCGCCGCCCGCTTCTCTCCCCCTGTCGGTCCTGAGTCCAACCACTGCTACTGCCCCCCCCCCCCCTGCCTATCCTCTGGCCAGAGACCGCTGCCGCCCGCTTCTCTCCCCCTGTCGGTCCTGAGTCCAACCACTGTTGCTGCCCCCCCCCCCTGCCTATCCTCTGGCCAGAGACCGCTGCCGCCCGCTTCTCTCCCCCTGTCGGTCCTGAGTCCAACCACTGCCGCTGCCCCCCCCCCTGCCTATCCTCTGGCCAGAGACCGCCGCCGCCCGCTTCTCTCTTCCTGTCGGTCCTGAGTCCAATCACCGCTACTGCCCCCCCGCCTATCCTCTGGCCAGAGACCGCCGCCGCCCGCTTCTCTCTTCCTGTCGGTCCTGAGTCCAATCACCGCTACTGCCCCCCCGCCTATCCTCTGGCCAGAGACCGCCGCCGCCCGCTTCTCTCCCCCTGTCGGTCCTGAGTCCAACCACCGCTACTGCCCCCCCTGCCTATCCTCTGGCCAGAGACCGCCGCCGCCCGCTTCTCTCTTCCTGTCGGTCCTGAGTCCAACCACCGCTACTGCCCCCCCGCCTATCCTCTGGCCAGAGACCGCCGCCGCCCGCTTCTCTCCCCCTGTCGGTCCTGAGTCCAACCACCGCTACTGCCCCCCCCCTGCCTATCCTCTGGCCAGAGACCGCCGCCGCCTGCTTCTCTCCCCCTGTCGGTCCTGAGTCCAACCACCTCCGCTGCCTCATTGCCTCCCCCATCCCCGGTTTTATAATTACCTATTCCTGGGGTCCATGCTACTTCTGGCTCCGGCGGCGTCCTGAGCTGTGCACAATGACGAGTGAAGTCCTCAGGATGCCGCAGGAGCCAGAAGTAATGCGGATGGGGGAGGCAATGGGGCAGCGGCGGTCGTCTCTGGCTGGGGGGGGTCGGGGCATTATGGGCATATTGGCAAGGTAATTGCCAATACCGATAATGTCCAAAATCATGAATATCGGCCGATAATATCGGCCAAACCGATAATCGGTCGATCCCTGGTCCATAGTTTGGAATCCACTGCCCAAGAGGATGTGCATGAGGGTCTGCCATTAGGGACCCCCTCAGTGGGTAATGCAGAACGAGGTCCTATGCTGTTGCAAAACTACAACTCCAAGCATGCCCGGACAGCCAACGGCTGGAGTTGTAGTTTTGCATCATCTGGAGGGTCATAGTTTGGAGACCACTGCCCATAAAGATGAGATTGAGGGTCTGGGACCACGGCTGTCCGGGCATGCTGGGAGTTGTAGTTTTGCATCAGCTGGAGGTCTACAATTCGGTATTAGAGAAATGATCTGCTAAGTCATAATGTGCCATTCAGAAAAACATCTCGGTGCCATTCTCAGGTCTGTGGCCAAGGAAAATATTAGGCACTGAAGATATATGGCGTTTTCAAGCGGCTACTGTCTGCGAGGGCCATATTTACCTCACTCTTTTTTCTCTCTCCTCCGTTTTGTGAAGTCATAGCCGTCTAGTTGGCAGCGAGAATAGCTCAAGTGTTCTTCCAACCAAATAAAAAATGGACGTGCCAGGATTTATTCTGTCATATTTTTTTGCAGTAACTTACAAAACACGACATGTTGTGCTGCGGCTCCCACCTCCTGAGACCAGTCAGCCCATCGCTGGGCACAACCTAATCCCTCCTGAAATTCTTTATGGGTTTAAGGCAAAACTTTAACCAATTTAGGATAAAATAAGAGAATCGTTAAACTGGAAAACATTTTTTTTTCAATCATCTGATGCCAGAAAGTTATACAGATTTGTAAATGACTTCTAGATTTCTATTAAAAAATCTTAAACCTTCCAGTACTTATCAGCTGCTGTATTCTCCACAAGATGTTCTTTTCTTTTTAAATTTCCATTCTGTCTGACCACAGTGCTCTCTGCTGACACCTCTGTCCATGTCAGGAACTGTCCAGAGCAGGAGCAAATCCCCTATAGCAAACCTATCCTGCTCTGGACAGTTCTTAAAATGGACAGAGGTGTCAGCAGAGAGCACTGTGGGCAGACAGAAAGGAAATTCAAAAAGAAAAGAACTTCCTGTGCAGCATACAGCAGCTGATAAGTACTGGAAAGGTTAAGATTTTTAAATAGAAGTAATTTACAAAGGGGTACTCCGGTGAAAAACTTTTTTTTTAATCAACTGGTGCCAGAAAGTTAAACAGATTTGTAAATTACTTCTATTAAAAACCTTAATCCTTTCAGTACTTATTAGCTGCTGAATACTACATAGGAAATTATTTTCTTTTTGGAACACAGAGCTCTCTGCTTGCATCACGAGCACAGTGCTCTCTGCTGACATCTCTGTCCATTTTAGGAACTGCCCAGAGCAGCATATGTTTGCAATGGGGATTTTCTCCTACTCTGGACAGTTCTTAAAATGGACAGAGATGTCAGCAGAGAGCACTGTAGTTATGATGTCAGCAGAGAGCACTGTGTACCAAAAAGAAAAGAATTTCCACTGTAGTATTCAGCAGCTGATAAGTACTGGAAGGATTAAGATTTTTAATAGAAGTAATTTACAAATCTGTTTAACTTTCTGGCACCAGTTGATTTAAAAAAAAAAAAAAGGTTTTCCACCGGAGTACCCCTTTAAGCGCTTAAAAGATAAAACAGAAACCGAGTCATTCGTTCACGTCTTAAAGGGGTATTCCAGGATATTTTTTTTATTTGACTGTTCTACAGGGGCTGTAAACCAAAAGTGTAGTTCATAATATAGTGTCTGTACCTATTTTTCATGGTGGTCTCACAATTCTTATGTGATCTATGCCCCGATGTTTATTTTTAACAGCATACAAAATGAGTGCCGTCTCAGGTTTTCACAGGTTGCATTGTGACCCGAGACATTACATCACTAGTCAGGTGTTCTAAGAAGCCTGTCTGCTTCAGTGGGTGGAGCGACTGCTGGGTGGGAGGGAGATCATTCTGCAGGAAATTGTAGGTTTGAAACAGCTGGAGGCACCCTGGTTAGAAAACAAAGGTCTATTGCATGGAAGGCAGCACAGGTGTGTTTTAATGAGTGGGGTGGATGATGTGTGGGATGAAAAAAAAATCCTCACACCTACAAACAAAGAATTATGGGACATGTAGTTTGAGGGAGGAAACTCCAACAGGAAATAACCAGTTCACAAAAAGTTATGGTTGACTCACAACATAACAGTTTAGCTCCAAGACAAGCACGGATCCTTCCTAAGCTTGTCCATTACTGTCTGGCAGGTAAGTACTACAATCACCTTATGGTGGTTTACCGCTTTAACCCCTTCAAGACCTTCATAATATATCTGAAAAACAATATAAAAAAAATTTACACCGTTTATCATGCAGTCAAACTGACGTATTATCTTAAAGGGGTTATCCAACATAAGGTGATTTAACTAATTGCTTGTCAGACAGTAATGGACGTGCTTGCCAAGGAACCATGCTCGTGTTGGTGGTAAGTGGTCATGTCCTGTATCCTTTGTCTGAACTTGATATTACCTGTTTCTGTGCCCTCCCTTTAACTACAATCCCCAGGATCCCTTGTTTCAAGGGGGAGGTGATTTATCTCTCTCCCACACATCAGTCACCCCTTTCCATTACAGCACAGCTAGACTCCCTTCCATGCGTGTTGTGCTTGAAACTACAATTCCTTCTAGTCCTATCGAGAATGATCCCCCTCCCCTCCAGCAATCGCTTCATCCTTTAAATCAAAGACAGGCCCCCTTTTATCACATGGCTAGTGATGTAATGCCTCGGCCGCACTGCAACCTCGGAAAGGCCGGAGACAACACTCATTTTGTACACTACTCACATTGAACATCCAGGACAAAGATCACATAAGAATTGTACATAAGAGAGCAGCCACCAAACACAGGGACAGACACTATATCATGAACTACACTAATTCTACAGCCCCTGTAGCATAGTCACATAAAAAAATAATCCCGGAATACCCCTTTAATTATTTTGTATAGATTCTGTCATACTTTTAACATTTGTAAACATTTTTAGGATTTAAAATTTTTCTAAATTGGTATTTTTTTTTAGACTTTTTTATTTGAAAAATAGGAAAAGGCAGGTAAATTGAGAATTTATTATGGAAGGAGTTAACCCCTTAAGGACGTTTTTCTGTTTTTGCATTTTCATTTTTTCCTCATCACATTCTAAAAATCATAACGCTTTCAATTTTGCACATAAAATTCCATATGATGGCTTATTTTTTGCGCCACCAATTCTACTTTGCAGTGACCTTAGTCATTTTACCAAAAAATGCACGGCGAAACGGAAAAAAAATTCATTGCGCGACAAAATTGAAGAAAATTTATTTTGGGGGCTTCCGTTTCTACGCAGGGTATTTTTTAGTCAAAATGACACCTTATCATTATTCTGTAGGTCCATATGGTTAAAATGATCCCCTACTTATAAAGGTTTGATTTTGTCGCACTTCTGGAAAAAATCATAACTACATGCAGGAAAATTAATACGTTTAATATTGTCATCTTCTGACCCCTATAACTTTTTTATTTTTCCGCGTACGGGCCGGTTTGAGGGCTCATTTTTTGCGCCGTGTTCTGAAGTTTTTATCGGTATTATTTTTGCATTAATCAGACTTTTTGATCTCTTTTTATTTATTTTTTTATGATATAAAAAGTGACCAGAAATACGGTATTTTGGACTTTGGATTTTTTTGGCGCGTACGCCATTGACCGTGCGGTTTAATTAACCATATATTTACGCACGCGGCAATACCACATATGTTTCGTAAACACAGCGGATTTCCTTCGTCGGGATCCCGACGAAGGAAATCCGCTGTGTTTCCAAAACGCGTTGATAGCTTTGTGGACTCTCTGTGCCCCCATAGTGACGTCACTATCATTTGCTCATACCATCGAGCTGGTCGAGGCGCTACCGGCCGGAGCGCTCTCCCGCCACCCCGTTCGAAGATCACCACCTCGGAGGGAGACCATCCCGATTTCTATGAAACATCAGGTACCTTGTTTTTTTTACCAGGGAAGTGATGTATCCACACATATCCTAGACTTTAATGAGCTATTCTTTAACATATTTGCAGCGCTGGAGTACCCCTAAAATGGGCCCACTACATTAAAGGAAGGATTTATCTAATTGCTGCTACATAACCACTTAACTCATCCTATACGGCACTTTCTATATCAGGTATTTTTACATGTACTAATTTACCTAATTTATTCAGTAATCACCTGCGATTATTTTTAATATTATATTCATGTTTCGGAACACTATTGCTACTACTGAAACACTACTAGTTGGAAGATAGGCCAGTGTTTCTTTTACCTTCATTGCTTTTTTATTGTTATATTTCCCAGCGCGTACTCCTATTTTATTTATATTTTATTATTCATCCCTTGTGCACCTTACAGGGAAGCGCACTGGAGTAACGCAGCAGGGTTTATAGCCCACAGTACCCTCCAGCGCGGTTGATACATTTATTAGATTTGTAAATTACTTCTATTAAAAAATCGTTATCCTTCCAGTACTTATTAGCAGCTGAATACTACAGAGGAAATTCTTTGCTTTTTTAATTTCCTTTTTGTCTTGCCCACGGTGCTCTCTGCTGACACCTCTGTCCGTGTCAGGAACTGTCCAGAGTACCATAGGTTTCTCCTGCTCTGGACGGTTCCTGATACGGGCATCAGATGTCAGCAGAGAGCACTGTGGACAAGACAAAAAAGAAATTTAAAAAAGAAAAGAATTTCCTTTTGTAGCATACAGCTGCTAAAAAGTACTGGAAGTATAAAGATTTTTTTAATAGAAGTCATTTACAAATCTGGAACAAACAAAGAGCACATACGTGCACTCACCGCTAAGCAGAGACAGTCGGATCTGGCAGTCCGGTATCGGGGTGCCGGGTCACGGCAAAGGCGCTGGTGTATGGCGCTCGGAGGCTACGGCGGCAGTTTCCCGAGTGAGTGCTTGCTTTTTCCGGCCTCAAAAGTGGGTGCCGGGTTACGGCAAAGGCGCTGGTGTATGGCGCTCGGAGGCTACGGCAGCAGTTTCGCACGTGAGTGCTTGCTTCTTCCGGCCTCGAGGCCGGAAGAAGCACGCACTCGCGTGCGAAACTGCCGCCATAGCCTCCGAGCGCCATACACCAGCACCTTTGCCGTGACCCGGCACCCCGCCACCGGACTTCCAGACCCGACTGTCTCTGCTTAGCGGTGAGTGCACGTACGTGCTCTTCGTTTGTTCCAGATTTGATGCTTCATGCTTTTGTAGTGTTGTGTTTTGCACATTTCTTTTGAGGTTTATGAATCAGTCTTTGACCAATGCTGGGAGTTGTAGTTTTGCAACATCTGGAGATCCCAAGTTTGGAGACCACTGATCTAGAAGCTTTGGTATGATGCCGGGACACAGTCCAGTATGACAGTCGGAAGCCTCTAGGGGGCATGATTTTGGCTGCAGCCCCCAGCATCTGTCTGTGAGTCTGTACACAGTTTATGTCATTGTAGAGGGGGGTTTGTGTACGTTTATGGCATCTGCTTGTAATTGAGAGGATGATTGTCCGGGTGGTGAGGGGCTGCATCCACTCCCTCTCCTGTTTCCCTATCCTCTCATACCGGTCCTGGCCTTTCCTCCACTTCTCCCTTCCCTCCCATGTCCCCTGCAGCCATTACGTTATACAGAAACGCTCATCATACCTATTCCCCGAACACAACTAAAACCAGATCCTGACTTCATTCCCATCAGCCACTCTGTAGATCAGTGTTTCCCAACCAGTGCGCCTCCAGCTTTTGCTAAATTCCGTAGTGTGAATGGTGCAGATTGATAGCGAGGGAAGGCTGTCGCATCGTCTTTTCTGCAGCGGAACTCTGCAGTGTGAATGAGCTTCTAGTGCGCAAAATTATACAAGTAAATAAAAATAAATAAAAAATTCCAATTTCACTTGTTTATTTTTATCTGTTAACCCCTTCCCTCCCTGGGCTGTGTGGGTATGTCCTTGCAGCAGGTAAAAACCCGCAGCAGAACGTATCCATACCATCATCCATCTCTTGCTCTACAGGATGCGACGCAGTTAATCAATGGCGGGACCCGGCTGTCAATCACAGCCAGGATCCTGCCGCAGCTGCCCAGACCAAGTTTGCATTATTTTTGGCAGTGTTAAAGGGGTACTTCGTCAATCCTATACATACCATGGTCAGTATTTACCACAGCATCTATGGGGTTAAATGGGTACTCCGGTGGAAAACCTTCTTTTATTTTATTTATTTTTTTTATCAACTGGTGCCAGAAAGTTAAACAGATTTGTAAATTACTTCTATTAAAAATCCTTCCAATACGTATTAGCTGCTGAATACTACAGAGGAAATTCTTTTCTTTGTGGAACACAGAGCTCTCTGCTGACATCATGACCACAGTGCTCTCTGCTGACATCTCTGTCCATTTTAGGAACTGTCCAGAGTAGGAGAAAGTCCCCATAGTAAACATATGCTGCTCTGGACAGTTCCTAAAATGGACAGAGATGTCAGCAGAGAGCACTGTGCTCGTGATGTCAGCATAGAGCTCTGTTTTCCAAAAAGAAAAGAATTTCCTCTGTAGTATTTAGCAGGTAATAAGTACTGGAAGGATTAAGATTTTTTAATAGAAGTCATTTACAAATCTGATTAACTTTCTGGAACTGGAGGGTGGCGTGCCCTTCCGAAAACGAACAGCAATATGGAAAAATATCCAGCACCAGCAAGACAGGTAAAATTCGTCTTTATTTAGGCATCAGTAAAATAGGATACAGCGGAACGTAGTAGCCTACGCGTTTCGGGCTGTAGCATCCCCTTAGTTATGGCAGGCATCAGTAAAATAGGATACAGCGGAACGTAGTAGCCTACGCGTTTCGGGCTGTAGCATCCTTAGTCATGGCAGGCATCAGTAAATTAGGATACACCGGAACGTAGTGTCCGACGCATTTTGGGCTGTAGCGTCCTTAGTCATGGCATTTTATGCCATGACTAAGGGCACTACAGCCCGAAACGCGTAGGCTACTACGTTCCAGTGTATCCTATTTTACTGATGCCTAAATAAAGACGAATTTTACCTGCCTTCCTGGTGCTGGATATTTTTCCATATGACTTATTCTGGCCTTGGATGAAACCTTTTCCATAGGCGGAAGTTCTTAATTAAATGAAAAACACTGCAGAACAAAACCTGAATATGTCGTTTGCAGAGAACTTCCATACTCCACAGATATTGGCCTGGGGCTTCCGGCTTCACTGGCTGATCCAGATGTTCTGCAGGAGTTCAGGACGGAGTTGTCATCCCTGATGCATGTTCCTTGTCTTTTTAGGATCCTCTATTTATTAACCCTTTTTTCTTTCTTTTTTCCCTCCTTGTCTTTTAAAAGACCATATCTCATATATTTTTCCATCAAAAAGAGGGCTTGTTATACAGCCTGAAAAAAAAATGATTGTTCTAAATCAGCGTTTTCCAACTAGGGTCACTCCAGCTGTTTCAAAACTACAACGCCCAGCATGCCCGGACAGCCTTTGGCTGTCTGGGCATGCTGGGTGTTGTAGTTTTGCAATGGCTGCAGGCACCCTAGTTGGGAAAAACTGGCTTATACAGTGCAGCAGGGGTGTGGAAATTTAATAAAAAACTACTTGTCCACGGGACTAAAACGGAGCAAAATCTACTTGTCCCTCATGACGGTCCACTTGTCCGGACCAATTTTCGCTTCTACCCTCTCGTTTTTTCCTCCTCGCCCTATAATGGCCATAAATACCTACTATAATGATACCTTTTAATTTTTCAATAACATATTCTCCGGGAAAAAAAATAAAAATAAATAAATAAATATATATATATATATATATATATATATATATATATATATATATATATAAATATGCAATCTCCACCACAGCACAAAAAAATCAGAGGTCCAGGATAAAGTAGAAAGGCTTTCTACTTTATCCTGGACCTCTGATTTTTTGTGCTGTGGTGGAGATTGCATATTTATGGACTGCTAACCTGCCAGTTGGCTGACCACATGCACATACAGAGGGGGTCTTTGCTGGCTCTTTCGCTTGGATTTACTATATATAAATATATATATATATATATTTATTTTTTTCGGTGAAGTGAAATTGAAATAGTAAAAAATAATTTAGCAAATTTGGTGGTTTTTCTTTTCTGCGCCATTTACCTTGTGGTTGAGGTAACATGTTGTTTTGATACTTTAGGCCGCCTGATTACAGCGATACCAGATTTGTATAGTTTCCGTCATGTTTTACTAATTTACAAAAAAATTCTGAACTTTTTTTGAATTTTTTTAATTGCCATTTTTTGAGCCCTGTAGCTTTTTTCGCATACCAGGCTGTATGAGGGCTCTTTTTTTTTGCGCCATAATCAGTTTTTTTGTATCGGTACCATTTTGGTATTGATCTGACTTTTTAATCCCTTTTTAACTTTTTATTTTTTTTTGGGGGGGGGGGGGGGGGATATTATAAAAATAGCAATTCTGTGGTTTGGAATTTTTTTTTTACATTTACGTAATTTACCGTACGGGACACATAATGTTCTATTTTAATAGTTCGTACAATTACGCACGCATTGATACTAAATATGTTTATTATTATTATGTTTACATGTTTTTATATAGGAAAAGGGGGTGATTTGCACTTTTAACATGGAAGGGGTTAATGTGCTTCTTTTAAACTTTTATTAAAACTTTTTTTGTTTTGTTTTGTTTTACACTTTATTAGACTTTTAGGGTGCGTTCCCACAGGGCGTATACGCAGCGTATTTGATGCTGCGCAAAATTTATGGCAGCAGCGGGAAATACGCTGCGTATCCCTTGCTCACTATACACACAGGGCTTTCCGGCGGCAGCCCTGTGTGTATAGTGAGTTTTGGAGGCGGAGCCATATGCCGGCGTGTCTGTGACGCGCGGCTCCGCCTCCAAAACTCACTACACACATAGGGCTGCTGCCGGAAAGCCCTGTGTGTATAGTGAGCAAGGGATACGCAGCGTATTTCCTGCTGCTGCCATAAATTTTGCGCAGCGTCAAATACGCTGCGTATACGCCCTGTGGGAACGCACCCTTAGGAGGAATCATTACATTCCTCATTAGATTCCTCATACAGATCAATAGAGTTCTATTGAACTCCATTGATCTGTGTGCTCTGTGATCCATTGATAGAGCCTAGTCAAACCAGGTTCTATCCCATGACAGTGCAACGGGACAGCAGGGAACAGAGGTAAGGCCTCCGGCTACCTCTATAGTGGATCGCCCCCCTGTGATCGTGCTGTGGGGGGTGTCGATCCAAGCAAATCCCCATGGCAAACCTCTCCTACTCTAGACAGTTCCTGATCCGGACAGAGGTGTCAGCAAAGAGCACTGTGGTCAGACAGAAAAGAACTCCAGAAAGAAATACATCTTCCTGTGGAGTATACAGCAGTTGATAAGTACTGGAAGGATTAAGACTTTTAAATTGAAGTATTTTACAAATATGTTTAACTTTGTGGCACCAGTTGATTGAGGCATCAGGCTATTTTAAGTCTGTACCACATTTTGCAGTGTTTCTTCTGTGTTTTTGCTGTGAATTTCTAAAAAAAAAAAAAAAATTATAAAAAATGTGTTTTTTTAGCACGATATGTGCAATAGCAGTTAAAATAGCATCATCTGGCTGTAATTTCATGAAAATTGCAGCAAATACACAACGTGTGACCATAGTCTTGGGAGGTGTATAGCTACATAGAGATAGCAGCAGCAGTATACAAATAGAGCTGAAGGGGAGGTGTATAACTGCTATATATCCTAATCATATAGAGATAGCAGCAGCAGTATACAGATAGAGCAGGAAGGGGAGATGTATAACTACTATATATCCTAATCCCAAAGAGATAGCAGCAGTAGTATACAGATAGAGCTGGAGGGGAAATGAGTAAATACTATATATCCTGATACCATAGAGATAGCAGCAGCAGTTTACAGACAGAGCTGGAGGGGAGGTGTATAACTACTATATATCTAGATCCCATGGAGATAGCAGCAGTATACAGATATACCTGGAGAAAAGGTGTATAACTACTATATATCCTAATCTCCTAGAGATAGCAGCAGCAGTACACAGATAGAGCTGAAGGGGAGGTGTATAACTACTATAAATCCTAAACCCATAGAGGTAGCAGCAGTATACAGATATACCTGGAGGGGAGGTGTATAACTACTATTAATCTTGATTCCATAGAGATAGCAGCAGCAGTATACAGATAGAGATGGAGGTGAAGTGTATAACTACTGTATATCCTAATCCCGCAGAGATATCAGCAGCAGTATACAGATTTAGCTGGAGGGGAGGTGTATAACTTCTATATATCTTGACCCCATAGAGATAGCAGCAGTATACAAATAGAGCTGGAGGAGAGGTGTATAACTACTATATATCCTAATCCCGTAGAGATAGCAGCAGCAGTATACAGATTTAGCTGGAGGGGAGGTGTATAACTTCTATATATCTTGACCCCATAGAGATAGCAGCAGTATACAAATAGAGCTGGAGGAGAGGTGTATAACTACTATTTATCCTAATCCCGTAGAGATAGCAGCAGCAGTATACAGATTTAACTACTATGTATCTTGACCCCATAGAGATAGCAGCAGTATACAAATAGAGCTGGAGGATGGGTATATAACTACTATATATCCTAATCCCGTAGAGATAGCAGCAGCAGTACACAGATTTAGCTGTTTTTTATCTTGATCCCATGGACCAACCACCTGTGTTGCCACTGACAGCAGATTTTTATTGCAGGAACAGGGTTGATCTAAGTTTTCTCCAATCTCGTTGGCTAAAGGTGGGTGTCAGCTGTTGATAGCAGCAGGCCCCCACCAGTTAGGCTTTGTTTCAGCTCTTGAGCCTGCTCCATACATCCAGCCATGTCATACATGAACATCAGCATTTGTTAGGACTGTGGAGCGTTTTACTTTTCTTTACTATATACTTTCTGATATGACTAAGGCCCGACTCTAGGGCCGAAACGCGTCACTTGTGTCTTTGTCATCCATGTGCTGAAGTTTCTATAATAAAGCATTCCGTCACCACTTACCTGCGCTGGACATCTTCCTGTTCTATACACTTTCTAATACATATGTATCCTAGTGATATTCACACCTCTTTATATAAACATCGTCTCTTCTTTGGACATCTCCATGAAGGGCAGCTTTGTGTTCCGTCACGTAGACGGTGCGGGAGGATTGTATACGTAGACTGGTAAGTTTACACACGAGCTTCAGGAGATAGAGCTGATCCTGTTCTTAGGAGAAACCCCATAAATGTATTTACTCTTTACATCCCGATGTATGGACGGCAGATGTTGACGTTCCATGAGAGAGTGAGGGTCTATTCACGTGACAAAATTTCCGTTTGCGCAATTCTTCCTCAATTAAAGCCCATAGACTTCTATGGGATTCCGCTCTCCCATTCACACTTCTGAATTTCCGCTTGCGGAATTCCGCTAGCGGAATTCCACAAGCGGAAATTCAGAAGTGTGAATGGGAGGGCGGAATCCCATAGAAGTCTATGGGCTTTAATTTGAGGAAGAATTTCGCAAGCGGAAATTTTGCCGCGTGAATAGACCCTAAGGCTAGGTTCAGACTACGGAATTTACGCCGGAATTTTCGCTCTGAAATTTCCGGCAGAAATTCCGCTTACTATAATGCATAGTGTAGTGAATGGTTTTCCGTACACAAATTCACACTTCGGAATTTGTGAAGCGGGAAATCCGGATGAAAAACCCTCTAGAAAATTTCCGCCTGAAGAAAGGGGTTGCTCTTTCTTCAGGCGGAAATCCTAGCGGAACACATAGAAGTCTATAGGAGACTGCAGTGTCCGCGCGGTCCTAATTCAGTCGGCGCAGGCGGAACTCGGAATCTCCGGGCGGAAATTTTCTGCCCGGAGATTCCGTAGTCTGAACCTAGCCTAACTGATAATCGTGGAATATAGATAACTACAGTGTGTGTCCATTGTAAAAATAAAACCTATGTGACTGAATTATACAGTATGTGTCCATTGTTAAAGTACCATGTGACTGAATTATATTACTGCTCCATGATCAGTCAGAACTGAGGATTTTGTTTTGCTCGGAGTCTTGTTTTAGACGCTCCTCTAGGGTCTCACTGCACTTGGGTATTGTGTTTCTTTGATGTAAGAGGGTGGTCTGCCCGGGATCTGTCTTACATGACTGGAAATTATCATAACAGACTCTTGTTAGGCTCCATTCACATCTGTGTCAGAGGCTCCGCAGGGACCTTCCATTGCA
Organism: Hyla sarda; assembly: GCF_029499605.1. Lineage (NCBI taxonomy): Eukaryota > Metazoa > Chordata > Amphibia > Anura > Hylidae > Hyla > Hyla sarda. The sequence goes on along the minus strand of NC_079194.1, from coordinate 49,633,995 downwards.
GATTCAGAAATCTTGAGACATAACACAGCATGATGAGCTCTTTTTTCCTGTAAAATGAGCAGACAACTATGCTGGTGCTGAGAGCAGTGACAACTATGCTGGTGCTGAGAGTAGTGACAACTATGCTGGTGCTGAGAGTAGTGACAACTGTGCTGGTGCTGAGAGTAGGGACAACTATGCTGGTGCTGAGAGTATGGACAACTATGCTGGTGCTGAGAGTAGTGACAACTATGCTGGTGCTGAGAGTAGTGGCAACTATGCTGGTGCTGAGAGTAGTGACAACTGTGCTGGTGCTGAGAGTAGTGACAACTATGCTGGTGCTGAGAGTAGGGACAACTATGCTGGTGCTGAGAGTAGGGACAACTGTGCTGGTGCTGAGAGTAGGGACAACTATGCTGGTGCTGAGAGTAGGGACAACTGTGCTGATGCTGGGAGTAGTGACAACTATGCTGGTGCTGAGAGTAGTGACAACTGTGCTGATGCTGGGAGTAGTGAAAACTATGCTGATGCTGATAGTATTGACTACTATGCTGGTGCTGAGAGTAGCGACAACTGTGCTGGTGCTGAGAGTAGTGACAACTATGCTGGTGCTGAGAGTAGTGACAACTGTGCTGATGCTGGGAGTAGTGAAAACTATGCTGATGCTGATAATATTGACTACTATGCTGGTGCTGAGAGTAGCGACAACTATGCTGGTGCTGAAAGTAGTGACAACTATGCTGGTGCTGGGAGTAGGGAAAACTATGCTGGTGCTGAGAGTAGTGACAACTATGCTGGTGTTGAGAGCAGTGACAACTATGCTGGTGCTGAGAGTAGTGACAAATATGCTGGTGCTGGGAGTAGTGAAAACTATGCTGGTGCTGATAGTATTGACTACTATGCTGGCGCTGAGAGTAACAACAACTATGCTGGTACTGATAGTATTGACAACTATGCTGGTGCTGAGAGCAGTGACAACTATGCTGGTGCTGAAACTAGTGACAACTATGTTGGTGCTGAGAGCAGTGACAACTATGCTGGTGCTGAGAGTAGTGACAACTATGCTGGTGCTGAGAGTAGTGACAACTATGCTAGTGCTGATAGTAGTGACAACTATGCTGGTGCTGAGATCAGTGACAACTATGCTGGTGCTGAGAGTAGTGACAACTATGTTGGTGCTGAGAGCAGTGACAACTATGCTGGTGCTGAGAGTAGTGACAACTATGCTGATGCTGAGAATAGTGACAACTATGCTAGTGCTGAGAGTAGTGACAACTATGCTGGCGCTGAGAGTAACAACAACTATGCTGGTGCTGAGAGTAGTGACAATTATGCTAGTGCTGATAGTAGTGACAACTGTGCTGGTGCTGAGAGCAGTGACAACTATGCTGGTGCTGAGGGTAGTGACAACTATGCTGGTGCTGAGAGTAGTGACAACTATGCTGGTGCTGAGAGCAGTGACAATTATGTTGGTGCTGAGAGCAGTGACAACTATGCTGGTGCTGAGAGCATTGACAACTATGCTGGTGCTGAGAGCAGTGACAACTATGCTGGTGCTGAGAGTAGTGACAACTATGCTGGTGCTGAGAGCAGTGACAACTATGCTGGTGCTGAGAGTAGTGACAACTATGCTGGTGCTAAGAGTAGTGACAACTATGCTGGTGCTAAGAGTAGTGACAACTATGCTGGTGCTAAGAGTAGTGACAACTATGCTGGTGCTGAGAGTAGTGACAACTATGCTGCTGCTGAGAGCAGTGACAACTATGCTGGTGCTGAGAGTAGTGACAACTATGCTGGTGCTGAGAGCAGTGACAACTATGCTGGTGCTGAGAGTAGTGACAACTATGCTAGTGCTGAGAGCAGTGACAACTATGCTGGTGCTGAGAGTAGTGACAACTGTGCTGATGCTGGGAGTAGTGAAAACTATGCTGATGCTGATAGTATTGACTACTATGCTGGTGCTGAGAGTAGCGACAACTGTGCTGGTGCTGAGAGTAGTGACAACTATGCTGGTGCTGAGAGTAGTGACAACTGTGCTGATGCTGGGAGTAGTGAAAACTATGCTGATGCTGATAATATTGACTACTATGCTGGTGCTGAGAGTAGCGACAACTATGCTGGTGCTGAAAGTAGTGACAACTATGCTGGTGCTGGGAGTAGGGAAAACTATGCTGGTGCTGAGAGTAGTGACAACTATGCTGGTGTTGAGAGCAGTGACAACTATGCTGGTGCTGAGAGTAGTGACAAATATGCTGGTGCTGGGAGTAGTGAAAACTATGCTGGTGCTGATAGTATTGACTACTATGCTGGCGCTGAGAGTAACAACAACTATGCTGGTACTGATAGTATTGACAACTATGCTGGTGCTGAGAGCAGTGACAACTATGCTGGTGCTGAAACTAGTGACAACTATGTTGGTGCTGAGAGCAGTGACAACTATGCTGGTGCTGAGAGTAGTGACAACTATGCTGGTGCTGAGAGTAGTGACAACTATGCTAGTGCTGATAGTAGTGACAACTATGCTGGTGCTGAGATCAGTGACAACTATGCTGGTGCTGAGAGTAGTGACAACTATGTTGGTGCTGAGAGCAGTGACAACTATGCTGGTGCTGAGAGTAGTGACAACTATGCTGATGCTGAGAATAGTGACAACTATGCTAGTGCTGAGAGTAGTGACAACTATGCTGGCGCTGAGAGTAACAACAACTATGCTGGTGCTGAGAGTAGTGACAATTATGCTAGTGCTGATAGTAGTGACAACTGTGCTGGTGCTGAGAGCAGTGACAACTATGCTGGTGCTGAGGGTAGTGACAACTATGCTGGTGCTGAGAGTAGTGACAACTATGCTGGTGCTGAGAGCAGTGACAATTATGTTGGTGCTGAGAGCAGTGACAACTATGCTGGTGCTGAGAGCATTGACAACTATGCTGGTGCTGAGAGCAGTGACAACTATGCTGGTGCTGAGAGTAGTGACAACTATGCTGGTGCTGAGAGCAGTGACAACTATGCTGGTGCTGAGAGTAGTGACAACTATGCTGGTGCTAAGAGTAGTGACAACTATGCTGGTGCTAAGAGTAGTGACAACTATGCTGGTGCTAAGAGTAGTGACAACTATGCTGGTGCTGAGAGTAGTGACAACTATGCTGCTGCTGAGAGCAGTGACAACTATGCTGGTGCTGAGAGTAGTGACAACTATGCTGGTGCTGAGAGCAGTGACAACTATGCTGGTGCTGAGAGTAGTGACAACTATGCTAGTGCTGAGAGCAGTGACAACTATGCTGGTGCTGAGAGTAGTGACAACTATGCTGGTGCTGAGAGTAGTGACAACTATGATGGTGCTGAGAGCAGTGACAACTATGCTGGTGCTGAGAGTAGTGACAACTATGCTGGTGCTGAGAGTAGTGACAACTATGCTGGTGCTGAGAGCAGTGACAACTATGCTGGTGCTGAGAGCAGTGACAACTATGCTGGTGCTGAGAGCAGTGAAAACTGTGCTGGTGCTGGGAGTAGTGACAACTATTCTGATGCTGAGAGTAGTGACAACTATGCTGGTGCGGAAATAAGTTACAACTATGCTGGTACTGATAGCATTGACAACTATGCTGGTGCTGAGAGTAGTATATGGCACAGGCCCTATCTTATGTAAAGGATAGCCTTATGTCTATTCTTATCTTATATGATGGATAGCCTTATACCTATCTCTATCTTATATGAAGGATAGCCTTATACTAATCTCTATCTTATATGAAGAATAGCCTTATGCTTATCCCTATCTTATATGAAGGATAGCCTTATCTCTATCCCTATCTTATATGAAGGATAGCCTTATGTCTATCCCTATCTTATATGCTCTCTGCTGACTCCTCTGTCCATGTCATGAACTCTCCAGAGCAGGATAGGTTTTCTATGGGGATTTGTTCCTATGCTAGACAGTTCCTAAAATGGACAGGGGCGTCAGCAGAGAGCACTGTGGTCCGACAGAAAGGAAATTCAAAAAGAAAAGAACTTTCTGTGGATCATACAGCAGATGATAAGTACTGGTAGGATTAAGATTTTTTAATAGAAGTAATTTATAAATCTGCTTAACTTTCTGGCACCATTTGATAAAAAAAATGTTTTTTAGTGGAGTGCGCTTTTAAACTCCTTCACTGTATTTGCAGCGACCACTTCTGCAGGAAGGCTATTCCATGCATCCACTACTCTCTCAGTAAAGTAATACTTCCTGATATTACTGCATAAACCTCTCTCCTTGTGGTAGTTTTTCTTCTTTTAAATATCCTCTCCTACTTTACCCTCTTGATTCCCTTTATGCTGGTCCATGGAAGCTATAGATGCAGCTGTGTTGGAATGAAACAAATGGCGCTGTAGGACTACTGATGGTGAGTGCACATGATATGGCACTCAGAGTGATATGGTTGGAAAACATTGATCCAGGAGATTCCCTTTAAATGGGTACTCCGGTGCTTAGACATCTTATCCCCTATCCAAAGGATAGGGGATAAGATGCCTGATCGTGGGAGTGCTGGCGCTGGGGACCCCCGTGATCTTGCACGCGGCACCCCGTTTGTAATCATTCCCTGTAGCGTGCTCGCTCCGGGTCTGATTACCGGCGACCACACGGGCGGCGGCGTGTGACGTCACGCCTCCGCCCCCGTGTGATGTCACGCTCTGCCCCTCAATGCAAGTCTATGGGAGGAGGCGTAGCAGCTATCACACGGGGGCGGGGGCATGACGTCACACGCCGCCGGCCGTGTGGTCGCCGGTAATCAGACCCGGAGCAAACACGCTCCGGGGACTGATTACAAACGGGGTGCCGCGTGCAAGATCACGGGGGTCCCCAGCGCCAGCACTCCCACGATCAGGCATCTTATCCCCTATCCTTTGGATAGGGGATAAGATGTCTAAGCACCGGAGAACCCCTTTAAATATACAACACAAGCAAGTAGATAAATCCATGACTTGTAGCAGAGTTACATAAGAGTTACATAAGATTCTTCTCGGTTACTAATCCATAATTGCTGGGTCCTGAGTGTGAAGATGCGCTCAAGTGTTTACTCAGGAAGTAACTTTCGCAGTGTCGGAAATTTCCCTGTAGATTTTCTGTAGATTTCCACAAATCCCGAATGTCAATTCTCCCCAATGGCTGTATCTGTAGCTCACAGCTTTTCAGCTGTTATTCTTTTACTACTTTATTATGTTGTTTTTTTTTTACTCTTCAAGATTTCAATGACTTCTTTTTTTGGGCGTATCGGTCTGGATGGAACATTCCGACTCTATGCCATCCCTTCTATCCCGGCAGAAGAACACAGCGTACCTCTGAATATTACCACGATTTATAATGGAAGATTACTTCAGTATTTATCATTGAAACTGACAATTCTGAATGGTGTGGAGCTGACCCGGTGGGCAAACAAAATACTTTCAGTAAATTAAAATAGGCTGCACAAGGGAAGTCTTCAGTGCTCAGGTTTCTAAACCCATAGGAACCGAGCCAAAATTGACCAGGAGAAACTCAACTTTCCATCACTTTGTATATTATATTTATAAAGTGTACTGTACCTTTAAACTCTTTAAGGATAGGGCCCATTCGGCCTTAAAGGGCTACTCTGGTGTAAAAAAATGTTTTCCCAAATCAGCGCGCTCCAGAAAGTTAAACAGATTTGTAAATTATTACAATTAAATGAAGATAGAAATATGTCCGCACTCACCATGCCATATCAAAATGTTCGCTTTATTGGATTCTTCAGATCTCCATTAAAAAGAATGTAACAAAACACCCGAGTGTAGGGAGGGGGAGCAGCTCCGGGCAGGGAGACTAGGAGCGGCTGTCAGGAACAACAGCACCGTTTCGCGTTATTCACGCATCTTCTGGAACCGGAAGATGCGTGAATGTCCAGCACCGTATACTAGCCATACACCCGAATACATTGATTGCTACACCTGCATAGTGGTTCTCTAGCAGTGCCCACCCAGTTTTCTACAGTGGTCCCTCAACATACGATGGTAATTTGTTCCAAACGACCCATCGTTTGTCGAATCCATCGTATGTTGAGGGATCCGTGCAATGTAAAGTATAGCAAGTTATACTCACCTGTCCCCGCCGCTCCGGACCGCGTCCTCACTGCTCCTGATGCTGTCCCAGGGGCTCCCGATGCTGTCCCGCTGCTCCGGCGTCTTCTTCGCGATCCTCCGGTGTCTTCCACATCTCCTCCAGGGTCCGGGCCTCGCTTTCTGGTGACCTTACTACGCTGCTGCGCCGGCACGTCATGCGTAGTGACGTAATAACGACGCCGGAAAGCGAGGCCCGGACCCTGGAGGAGATGTGGAAGACACCAGAGGATCGCGAAGTGGACCTGGAGCAGCGGGGATAGGTGAGCGAACCTGTCCGGGATGCTTAAACTGCTATCCGACAGCAGCTTAAGCATTTTGCGCTGTCGGATAGCAGTTAATGCGATGGCCCCGACATATAAAAGCATCGTATGTCGATGCTGACATCGACATGCGATGGCCTCTGAGAGGCCATCGTATGTCGATTTCATCATATGTCGTGGCCATCATAGGTCGGGGGGTTACTGTACTTCTACATAGATTTGTAAATTACTTCTGTTATAAAAATCCAAATCATTCCAGTACTTATCAGCTGCTGTATACTACAGAAGAAGTTGTGAAGCTCTTTTCAGTCTCACCACAGTTCTCTCTGCTGCCACCTCTGTCCATGTCAGGTACTGTTCGGAGCAGGAGAGGTTTGTTATGGGGACTTGCTCCTACTCTGGACAGTTCCTGACACGGACAGAGGTGTCAATTGAGTGCACTTTCAGGGGCTTTCATTTTAGAAACTTTTTTTTTTTTTTACACTTTTTAAGTCCCCATAGGGGACTTTAATAGGCAATCATTAGATTGCATTTACTGTATAATGCTATGCCTATGGCCACTTAAGGATTCAGGGCATTCAGGTACGCCCTTGGTCCTTAACAGGTTAAAGTGCACTTATCATCTTGATCTTTTTTACTGATTTGTTGTTACACTCACGGAGGTAGTGGATCCGCTGTAGCTGTGTGGATGATGGCTTGGGCCATGTCAGGGAGCGGAGTCTAAGGTGCTGCTAGTTTTCACCAGAGCCCGCCGCAAAGCGGGATGAACTTGCTGCCGCAGGCGGCACCCAGGTCGCTGCCCCTGATACGACTCGTCCACACAGGCTGCTGAGGGGATATATGGCATAGGAGGGATCTGGCAACTCATAGTCAGGAAAGCAGATGGTCAGGGCATGCAGCAAAGGTTTGTGGTCAGGAACGTAGCAGGAGGTTAATAGGTAGGTGGTCAGGTCATGGAGCAGTAGGTCAGAACACAGGTAGGCAAAACAGGAAAACGCTTTCTCAATTGCACTAGGGCAAACAAAGATCCGGCAAGAGGTAGAGGGAGGTGCAAAAACTGGGAACAAAGGAAGGGACAGGTGCATTTACTAATTAGGGGCGCACTGGCCCTTTAAGTCTCAGAGCTCCGGCGCAAGCGCCAGAGAACAGGGGAAGCGGGGAAGTCAGCAGGAGCAGAAGGTAAGTGACGGCCTGAGATTCGAATCCTGGGCCCGCCGGAGGAAGGAGGAGAGCGCTCGCGGCCAGAGTGAGTGGCCGGAGCGCTCAGCGCAACATTTGTGTTCTTTTTTTCTATGTGGTTTCTATTTTCTGTAATGTAATTTTTGTTGTACAGTATTATAGGGGCTGCCTTCTTGCCTGAGCTGTTTTAACAGCATTTAGAGATATGCTTTACAGCAAGCCCCCTGGATATAGGCAACAATACACTAAAGCTGAATGAGAAAGGTGTCTGGGCATGCTCTGTGACCTTTTAAAAGGTCATTCCAAAGGGAGAGGGGTCCGAACTCAAAGCTTCAGCTAGTGTGAAGATCCCGTATGATATATTTATCTTCATTTATTCTTTATAGGACTTCTGAACATTGCCAATGTGCGAAAGCCCCGTTGCGAATGAATGGAGTGCCGGCTGCCTGTGTGCGCTTCGGCTCCATTCTCATGATCGACAATCATCCCATTGGTCAGATATACACCGAGTCACTAGTTATTTTCCATCCTGTGGCTGGGGGATAACTTTCGGAAATGAGACTACCTATGAAGGTTGGTAGTTTCCATGTGGTTGATCATGCAGTTGGCAACATGGCAGCATGGAATTCATTGGGCATTATTCAGATGAATGCAGTTTTTGGCTGGGATTTTCATTGGCTTTGTTGTGGAAACCATCTCTGTAAAGGGCTGTATATCTGGGCGATGTATTGTTTGGACAGAGATCATATCAGCCTACTATTTATATGGATAAGTCGGCCTTACCTGGCAGTAAGGGGTATTAGAATGTGTCTTGAAATGTATTTGTCATGATTCGGCTTACGGGTTGTGGATCCGCTGTGTCAGCGAGGGATTGGCGTGGACCGTGCTAGTGGACCGGTTCTAAGAGGCTACTGGTTTTCACCAGAGCCCGCCGCAAAGCGGGATGGTCTTGCTGCGGCAGTAGCAACCAGGTCGTATCCACTAGCAACTGCTCAACCTCGCTGACTGCTGAGAAGGCGTGGGACAGAAGGACTAGGCAGAGGCAAGGTCAGACGTAGCAGAAGGTCGGGGCAGGCGGCAAGGTTCGTAGTCAAGATGGATAGCAGGAGTTCAGGTAACACAGGCTTTGGACACACTAAACGCTTTCACTGGCACAAGGCAACAAGATCCGGCAAGGGAGTGCAAGGGAGGAGATCAGATATAGCCAGGGAGCAGGTGGAAGCCAATTAAGCTAATTGGGCCAGGCACCAATCATTGGTGCACTGGCCCTTTAAGTCTCAGAGAGCTGGCGCGCGCGCGCCCTAGAGAGCGGAGCCGCGCGCGCCAGCACATGACAGCAGGGGACCGGGACGGGTAAGTGACCTGGGATGCGATTCGCGAGCGGGCGCGTCCCGCTGTGCGAATCGCATCCCCGACGGCCATGACAGTGCAGCGCTCCCGGTCAGGGAGAAAGACGCCGTGAGCGCTCCGGGGAGGAGCGGGGACCCGGAGCGCTAGGCATAACAGTACCCCCCCCTTAAGAATGGAGGGTTTCCTCAACGGCAGGCAGTACAGCAGGAGTTGGAATGGGGAGGGAGGGCAGAGGGTGAAGCTTGGCACGGGGCAGGGAGACACAAGGACGGGAGCCATGAGGAGGCACAGAGGCTTGCCTGACGGGACTGGGAGGGGGGGAGAGGCACTTCCTGTGGCAGGCAGAGTCCCAGTTCTTGATCTCCCCGGTGGTCCAATCAAGGGTGGGAGAATGAAGCCGGAGCCATGGCAGACCGAGGAGGACCTCAGAGGTACAGTTGGGGAGAACGAAGAGCTCAATCCTTTTGTGGTGGGGTCCAATAGACATCAGGAGGGGGTCTGTGCGGTAACGCACGGTGCAATCCAATCTGACTCCGTTGACCGCGGAAATGTAGAGCGGCTTGACGAGACGGGTCACCGGGATGCTGAATTTATTCACAAAGGACACCAAAATAAAATTCCCAGAGGCACCAGAGTCCAAGCAGGCCACGGCTGAGGGGGAGGAGTTGGCTGAAGGAGAAATCCGCACGGGCACCGTGAGACGTGGAGAAGCAGACTTAGAACCAAGAGACGCCACACCCACGTGAGCTGGGTGCGTGCGTGCGTTTCCCAGACGTGGAGGACGGATAGGGCAATCCACCAAGAAATGCTCGGTACTGGCACAGTAAAGACAGAGATTTTCTTCCCTACGGCGATTCCTCTCTTCCTGGGTCAGGCGAGACCGATCCACTTGCATGGCCTCCTCGGCGGGAGGCCCAGGCGTAGATTGCAACGGATACTGTGGGAGAGGTGCCCAGAGATCTAAGTCTTTTTCCTGGCGGAGCTCTTGGTGTCGCTCAGAAAAACGCATGTCAATGCGGGTAGCCAAATGGATGAGTTCTTGCAGGTTGGCAGGAATCTCTCGTGCGGCCAGCACATCCTTGATGCGACTGGATAGGCCTTTTTTAAAGGTCGCGCAGAGAGCCTCGTTATTCCATGATAACTCGGAAGCAAGAGTACGAAATTGGATGGCGTACTCGCCCACTGAAGAATTACCCTGGACCAGGTTCAGCAGGGCAGTCTCGGCAGAAGAAGCTCGGGCTGGCTCCTCGAAGACACTCCGGACTTCAGCGAAGAAGGACTGGACTGTGGCTGTGGCAGGATCATTGCGGTCCCAGAGCGGTGTGGCCCAAGACAAGGCCTTTCCTGAAAGAAGGCTTACTACGAACGCCACCTTAGACCGTTCTGTAGGAAACAAGTCCGACAACATCTCCATATGCAGGGAACACTGAGACAAAAATCCACGGCAGAGTTTAGAGTCCCCATCAAATTTGTCCGGCAGGGACAAGCGGAGGCTAGGAGCGGCCACTCGCTGCGGAGGAGGTGCAGGAGCTGGCGGAGGAGATGGTTGCTGCTGTAGCAGAGGCAGAAGTTGCTGTAACGTGGCGGTCAACTGCGACAGCTGCTGTCCTTGTTGGGCAATTTGCTGCGATTGCTGAGCGACCACCGTGGTAAGGTCAGCGAGACTTGGCAGCGGCACCTCAGCGGGATCCATGGCCGGATCTACTGTCACGATTCGGCTTACGGGTTGTGGATCCGCTGTGTCAGCGAGGGATTGGCGTGGACCGTGCTAGTGGACCGGTTCTAAGAGGCTACTGGTTTTCACCAGAGCCCGCCGCAAAGCGGGATGGTCTTGCTGCGGCAGTAGCAACCAGGTCGTATCCACTAGCAACGGCTCAACCTCGCTGACTGCTGAGAAGGCGTGGGACAGAAGGACTAGGCAGAGGCAAGGTCAGACGTAGCAGAAGGTCGGGGGCAGGCTGCAAGGTTCGTAGTCAGGATGGATAGCAGGAGATCAGGTAACACAGGCTTGGACAACACTAAACGCTTTCACTGGCACGAGGCAACAAGATCCGGCAAGGGAGTGCAGGGGAAGTGATGTGATATAGCCAGGGAGCAGGTGGAAGCCAATTAAGCTAATTGGGCCAGGCACCAATCATTGGTGCACTGGCCCTTTAAGTCTCAGAGAGCTGGCGCGCGCGCGCCCTAGAGAGCGGAGCCGCGCGCGCCAGCACATGACAGCAGGGGACCGGGACGGGTAAGTGACCTGGGATGCGATTCGCGAGCGGGCGCGTCCCGCTGTGCGAATCGCATCCCCGACGGCCATGACAGTGCAGCGCTCCCGGTCAGCGGGACTGACCGGGGCGCTGCAGGGAGAAAGACGCCGTGAGCGCTCCGGGGAGGAGCGGGGACCCGGAGTGCTAGGCGTAACAGTATTTCCTTTTCCCCGGAGGTATGTCCTCTGACTTCCTCAATGAATAACTAACATTTTTATGACTTTAACCTTCCCGGAATAAATAGTATATTAGATTGTATAAACAATAGGGAAAACGTTACTTTATATATATATACAGTGGTCCCTCAAGTTACAATATTAAGCGGTTCCAGGACGACCATTGTAGGTTGAAACCATTGTATGTTGAGACCAGAACTCTATGTAAACCTGGTAATTGGTTCTGAAGCCACCAAAATGTCATCCAAAAATAGGAAAAAGTGAGGATTAAAGAAAAATAAGTAGATAACAAATATAGATAAAGCAAATCCTTACATATAAAAGTAAGAAAGATCTCCTGGGAGCTGTAAATCACTGTCTATTTCAGTGTTTCCCAACCAGAGTGCCTCCAGCTGTTGCAAAACTACAACTCCCTGCATGCCCGGACAGCCTTCGGCTGTCCGGGCATGCTGGGAGTTGTAGTTTTGCAACAGCTGGAGGCACCCTCGTTGGGAAACACTAGTCTATGTAGAGGACAGGAGCTTCTTCAGGGTCCTGTACAGAACACACAATGTCCTAAAAAAGTTGAGCCACCCCCACTTGGTGTCCAAAGGAGCAGCTAACCCTGGCACAGGTAAAGAGGACAGAACATGTAATACCTTCCTGTACTGTAGGGGGCGCTACCAGACACCAGTCAGTGCATACACTTCAGTAATACAGGGGTGTTACCAGTGAATGCCCATTCTGATTGGTCAGTTCTTCCGACCATTGACACGTTTCGCAGATTCAATAGCATTGTATGTTGAATCTGGTTTCAAGTTACAATGGTCCAGAAAAGATCATTGTATGTTGAAACTATTGTATGTTGAGGCCATTGTATGTTGAGGGATCACTGTACTCCAATTAAACCTATGTATTTGTTGGCCCATCACTTGACGGTAAAGTCCTTCTGAACTAGTGGGAATATTTATTTAGGGCGTTTTTAATGTCAGTTTTTAAAGGTTTACTCCGCTGCTCAGCGTTACAGTGTACAATGTGTGTATATATATATGTATATATATATATATATATATACGCTATAACTGCACCCGTTTGTAAACCGTGAGGCCATGTAGTGTGCTTCCAAATCTTAACACATTCCTGTGATTTTCCATGCTGCTTCGATGTGTTCAGTTTACCCCCAGACATCAATATGGCAGTGATATGTTTTGTTCTTAAGAAAATAACCTATTCCGCAAGTCTCGATTTATTTTCGCTCGCACAGAAGACAGATCTTGTTTTCTGCAAATGTACAAATGAGGATGGAGAGTCTCCACAAGTAAACAGATATTTCCTGTAAGGTGCTGAGAACAAGTCTGCGCTCCCTCCAAAGGCTCTCTGTATGAAGCAGAATAAAAAATAAAAATAAACATTTTGGTGGATTAATGACTCGGATGACAACATGTATAAAAGTAGAATGAATAAAATAAGGAAAGGATTATTTTTGCAGTATAAATGAATCTTAATTCAGCCCTAGCTATTTATGGGGAGAAGTGCGAACCACAAGAACACCTGCCGAAATGGAAAAATCCTACGCGCTTCTCCTGTAGTTATAGTGATCGGTGATATTCGCCGCTATGAACTGTAACATAATAACAATAAGTCACTTGTTACAGGGTCTGACTTTATCTCTGGAAAGATACTTTCCTTTATATTATTCTAATGTCACAAATATTTGGACTTTAGTTTGCCAAGAATGAATAGTCAGAGGTGAAGGGTTCTATATTTTAAAGCTGTTAAAGGAAACCTGTCAGGTCCCTGGTGCCTCACAAACCAACCCGGGAAACCTGTCAGGTCCCTGGTGCCTCACAAACTGACCTGGTAAACTGTCAGGTCCCTGGCGCCTCACAAACCAACCCGGGAAACCTGTCAGGTCCCTGGTGCCTCACAAACTGACCTGGTAAACTGTCAGGTCCCTGGCGCCTCACAAACCAACCCGGAAAACTGTCAGGTCCCTGGTGCCTCACAAACCGACCCGGAAACCTGTCAGTTCCCTGATGCCTCCCAAACCAACCCGGAAACCTGTCGGGTCCCTTGTGCCTCACAAACTGACCCGGTAAACTGTCAGGTCCCTGGTACCCCACACACCAGCCCGGAAACCTGTCAGGTCCCTGGTGCATCACAAACCGACCCAGAAATCTGTATGGTCCCTAGTGCCTCACAAACTGACCCGGAAACCTTTCAGGTCCCTGGGGCGTCACAAACCGACCCGGAAACCTGTCAGGTCCCTGGCGCCTCACAAACCGACCCGGAAACCTGTCAGGTCCCTAGTGCCTCACAAACCGACCCGGAAATCTGTCAGGTCCCTTAGGCCTCACAAACCGACCTGGAAACCTGTCAGGTCCCTGGTGCATCACAAACCGACCCGGAAACTGGTCAGTTCTCTGGTGCCTCCCAAACCAACCCGGAAACCTGTCAGCTCCCTGGTGCCTCACAAACCGACCCGGAAACCTGTCAGGTCCCTGGTGCATCACAAACCATAGCTTCAAAGCTGTTCTCCTGAACTTTCTACGATGCTACAGAGAGCAAATAATGTACTTTATAGGCAGAGGCCATACAGTCATGACCACCGCACCCGTTCCCACCAAAACAGCCTGAGTGCAGGGTGAAGCCGGATTGGCCGGAGGGCATACAGCAATCATGAAGGTAACCACTTGCTGTGACTGTATAACCAGTCGAGGCCGCTGCCAATAAAGTACATTTTCCACTCTCTGTGGTATCACAGAAAGCTCAGGAGTCACACACAATGGTTGTGTGGCCTTTTTCATTTAGAAAACGCCAGTCTTTTATTTCTGGACCATGTGGCCTCCAAAGAAAACTGGAGCCGATAGGGAACTAAGCTTTTGTAATTTCCTACTCTATATCTGAAGGGGTCACAGTAGCCCGATCCTTGCCTATTGGACATGAATGACATAAGCCCGGGATATAGCATCCACATCTGTCATGATACATCTGCATTATCTTGTTATACAAAGTCATTGTCATAACTATTCGTCAGTAACAAGCAAAATGATCCGCAATCTTCTACAAATTTCATAATAATAATAATATCAATACATTTTCTTTTTTTAATGATCAGTTTTTTTGATCATTTTTCCTCGGTGAACCCTATTCTGTAGGATTGTGTAGAGTGAACTCCACTTGTGTTACCTGGTAAGAGTATAGTAAACGCTTGAGGAAATACAGTATGTGTAGCAAATCCTTTTTTGCTTGCAATATTCTGTACGTGAAATAGTACATTTGGTATTGAAAGATAAATATAATACAGATAGAGCCATTGGGCATTGACCTCTAGAGCCTCAGCAATCTAGGACTCATGTCCCTCCTGATGACTGGAATGTACGGTATTATTTATTATTTCTATAGGTCAGACATGGGCCGGAGCAGTGAACAGAGGGTCTGTTCTAGCACATGGCTCTCCGCCTGCACTGGGGCTCACAGTCTAATTTCCCTTTCTCAGGAACCGCACACAGTATCAAGGATCTACGCACATTTCTTAGAAAGCCAATATGTTTTTGGTGTCTGGGGGAAACGGTAGTATGGAAAGGAAAGTCACATGATCACAAGAAGAACATACAAATATTGCAGAAAACTCGATGCAGATGTTGTAAACTCATGGTCCCAGTGCCCCCAGGCTGTAGTGATCATTACATCACTGTATGGCGGTATTTTCTTCTTACTATACACTGATCCCTCAACTTACAATGGCCTCAACATACAATAGTTTCAACATACAATGGTCTTTTCTGGCCCATTGTAACTTGAAACCAGACTCAACATACAATGCTATCCCCTTAAGGACACATGACGTTCTCATACGTCTCCATTTCCGAGTCCTTAAGGACACATGACGTATGAGAACGTCATGTGTTTTACCGGCCCCCCGCAACCATCTGGAGCGGAGCCGGTCCCCGATGCCTGCTGAAATCGTTCAGCAGGCATCGGGGCATATCGCCCAGGGGGGTCATTATGACCCCCCATGTCGGCGATGGCCGCAGATCGCTGGACAATTCAGTCCAGCGATCTGCGGCGGATTCCGGGTCAATCGGGTCTCCAGTGACCCGGTGACCCGGAATTATTGGCTGATCGGGGCCGTCAGAGACGGCCCCGAACAGCCAGAGGCAGCAGGGGGGAGGTGGCACTGGTGCCACCTCACGATCGCCCTGATTCGTCGGCCGGATTACCGGCCGACCAATCAGGGCGCCTGCTGCGGGTGTCACTCCCGCAACCCGCTCCGCCCCTCTTCCGGAGGACGTGAGCGGGTGCGGGACGTGCACCCCGGGTGCTGGGGACCCCGATCCCCGGCGCCCCTGTTGGGATCGGGGCCCCAGGAGCAGCGGCGGCGGCGGAGACGACGAGGGACTGACCTGTGCGGCTGGATCGTTGGAGGTGAGTGACAGCCTCCTGCTGTTGCTTAGCAACAGCTCCCAGCATGCAACAAGGGCATGCTGGGAGCTGTAGTTATGCAACAGCAGGAGGCAGACCACCACAACTCCCAGCATGCCCTTATGGGCATGCTGGGACTTGTAGTTTTGCAACAGCTGAAGGCACATTCTTTCTATGTAAAAGTGTACCTTCAGCTGTTGTGTAACTACAACTCCCAGCTTGCACAATCAGCTAAAGTGCATGCTGGGAGTTGTAGTGGTGCATCTGGTGGTTGCATAACTACAACTCCCAGCATGCCCGTTGGCTGTCGATGACTGCTGAGAGTTGTAGTTTTGCAACAGCTGAAGGCACACTGAGTTAAGTAGCAAACCTGTGTGTCTCCAGCTGTTGCATAACTACAATCCTCAGCATCCCCAGCCAAAGTAGTATGCCTCCAGCTGTTGCATAACTACAACACCCAGCATGCCCTTCCGCTGTCCGTACATGCTGGGGGTTGTAGCTTTTGCAACAGCTGAAGGCACACTGGTTGCAAAACACTGAGTTTGTTACCAAACTCGGTGTTTCACAACCTGTGTGTCTCCAGCTGTTGCAAAACTACAACTCCCAGCATCCACTGATAGACCGTACATGCTGGGAGTTGTAGTTTTGCAACAGCTGGATGTCCCCCCCCCCCCCCCCCCAATGTGAACGTACAGGGTACACTCACATGGGCGGAGGATTACAGTAAGTATCCGGCTGCAAGTTTGAGGTGCGGCAAAATTTCTGCCGCAGCTCAAACTGCCAGCGAGAAACGACTGTGAACCCCCCGCCCGTGCGACTGTACCCTAAAAACACTACACTACACTAACACAAAATAAAATAAAAAGTAAAAAACACTACATATACACATACCCCTACACAGCCCCCCTCCCCAATAAAAATGAAAAATGTCTGGTACGCCACTGTTTCCAAAACGGAGCCTCCAGCGGTTGCAAAACTACAACTCCCAGCATGCACTGATAGACCGTACATGCTGGGAGTTGTAGTTTTGCAACAGCTGGATGTTCCCCCCCCCAATGTGAACGTACAGGGTACACTCACATGGGCGGAGGATTAAAGTAAGTATCCGGCTGCAAGTTTGAGCTGCGTCAAATTTTCTGCCGTAGCTCAAACTGCCAGCGAGAAACTACTGTGAACCCCCCGCCCGTGCGACTGTACCCTAAAAACACTACACTACACTAACACAAAATAAAATAAAAAGTAAAAAACACTACATATACACATACCCCTATACAACCCCCCTCCCCAATAAAAATGAAAAACGTCTGGTACGCCACTGTTTCCAAAACGGAGCCTCCAGCTGTTGCAAAACAACTACTCCCAGTATTGCCAGATAGCCACTGACTGTCCAGGCATGCTGGGAGTTTTACAACAGCTGGAGGCACCCTGTTTGGGAATCACTGGCGTAGAATTCCCCTATGTCCACCCCTATGCAATCCCTAATTTAGGCCTCAAATGCGTATGGCGCTCTCACTTTGGAGCGCTGTCGTATTTCAAGGCAACAGTTTAGGGCCACATATGGGGTATCGCCGTACTCGGGAGAAATTGGGCTTCAAATTTTGGGGGGTATTTTCTGCTATTACCCTTTTAAAAAATGTAAAATTTTTGGGAAAACAAGCATTTTAGGTAAAAAAAATATATATTTTTTTACATATGCAAAAGTCGTGAAACACCTGTAGGGTATTAAGGTTCAAATTACCCCTTGTTACGTTCCCCGAGGGGTCTAGTTTCCAAAATGGTATGCCATGTGTTTTTTTTTTTGCTGTCCTGGCACCATAGGGGCTTCCTAAATGCGGCATGCCCCCAGAGCAAAATTCGCTTTCAAAAAGCCAAATGTGACTCCTTCTCTTCTGAGACCTGTAGTGCGCCAGCAGAGCACTTTTCACACCCATATGGGGTGTTTTCTGAATCGGGAGAAATTGGGCTTCAAATTTTGGGGGGTATTTTCTGCTATAACCCTTTTTAAAATTGTAAAAATTTTGGGAAGCCAAGCATTTTAGGTAAAAAAAATATATATTTTTTTACATATGCAAAAGTCGTGAAACACCTGTAGGGTATTAAGGTTCACATTACCCCTTGTTACGTTCCCCGAGGGGTCTAGTTTCCAAAATGGTATGCCATGTGGGCTTTTTTTGCTGTCCTGGCACCATGGGGGCTTCCTAAATGCGGCATGCCCCCAGAGCAAAATTTGCTTTCAAAAAGCCAAATGTTACTCCTTCTCTTCTGAGACCTGTAGTGCGCCAGCAGATCACTTTTCACCCCCATATGGGGTGTTTTCTGAATCGGGAGAAATTGGGCTTCAAATTTTGGGGGGTATTTTCCGCTATTACCCTTTTTAAAAATGTAAACATTTTGGGAAAACAAGTATTTTAGGTAAAAAAAAATTATTTTTTCTTACATATGCAAAAGTCGCGAAACACCTGTAGGGCATTAAGGTTCACGTTACCCCTTGTTACGTTCCCCGAGGGGTCTAGTTTCCAAAATGGTATGCCATGTGGTTTTTTTTTGCTGTTCTGGCACCATAGGGGCTTCCTAAATGCGGCATGCCCCCAGAGCAAAATTTGCTTTCAAAAAGCCAAATGTGACTCCTTCTCTTCTGAGACCTGTAGTGCACCAGCAGAGCACTTTTCACCCCCATGCGAGGTGTTTTCTGTATCGGGAGAAATTGGGCTTCAAATTTTGGGGGGTATTTTCTGCTATTACCCTTTTTAAAAATGTAAAATTTTTGGGAAACCAAGCATTTTAGGTAAAAAAAAAATATATTTTTTTTACATATGCAAAAGTCGTGAATCACCTGTAGGATATTAAGGTTCACTTTACCCCTTGTTACGTTCCCTGAGGGGTCTAGTTTCCAAAATGGTATGCCATGTGTTTTTTTTTTGCTGTCCTGGCACCATAGGGGCTTCCTAAATGCGGCATGCCCCCCAAAAACCATTTGTCGCTCCTTCCCTTCTGAGCCCTCTACTGCGCCCGCTGAACAAATAACATAGACATATGAGGTATGTGCTTACTCAAGAGAAATTGGGTTTCAAATACAAGTAAAAATTTTCTCCTTTTTACCCCTTACAAAAATTCAAAAATTGGGTCTACAAGAACATGCGAGTGTAAAAAATGAAGATTTTGAATTTTCTCCTTCACTTTGCTGCTATTCCTGTGAAACACCTAAAGGGTTAATACACTTACTGAATGTTTTATTGAATACTTTAGGGGGTGTAGTTTTTATAATAGGGTCTTTTATGGGGTATTTCTAATATGAAGACCCTTCAAATCCACTTCAAAACTGAACTGGTCCCTGAAAAATAGTGAGTTTGAAAATTTTGTGAAAAATTTCAAAATTGCTACTGAACTTTGAAGCCCTCTGGTGTCTTCCAAAAGTAAAAACTCATAAATTTTATGATGCAAACATAAAGTAGACATATTGTATATGTGAACCCCAAAAAAATATATTTTGAATATCCATTTTCCTTACAAGCAGAGAGCTTCAAAGTTAGAAAAATGCAAAATTTTCATTTTTTTCATCAAATTTTGGGATTTTTCACCAAGAAAGGATGCAAGTTACCATAAAATTTTACCACTAAGTTAAAGTAGAATATGTCACGAAAAAACAATCTCGGAATCAGAATGATAACTAAAAGCATTCCAGAGTTATTAATGTTTAAAGTGACAGTGGTCAGAATTGCAAAAAACGCTCCGGTCCTTAAGGTATAAAATGGCCTGGTCCTTAAGGGGCTATGGAATCTGCAAAACGTGTCAATGGCTGGAAGAACCGACCAATCAGAATGGATATTTCACTGGTAAAACCCCTGTATTCCTAAAGTGTATGCACTGACTGGTGTCTGGTAGCGCCCCCTACAGTACAGGGAGGTATTACATGTTCTGTACTACTCTTTACCTGTACCAGGGTTAGCTTCTCCTTTGGGCATCAGATGAGGGCGGCTCCATTTCCCTTTTTTTAGGGCATTGCGTGTTCTGTACAGGACCCTGAAGAAGCTTCTGTCCTCTACATAGACCAGTGTTTCCCAAAGAGGTTGCCTCCAGCTGTTGCAAAACTACAACTTCCAGCATGCCCGGACAGCCAACGGCTGTCCGGGCATGCTGGGAGTTGTAGTTTTGCAACAGCTGGAGGCTCCCTGGTTGTGAAACACTGAAATAGACAGTGATTACAGCTCGCAGCAGATTTTTCTTACTTTTATACGTAAGGACTTGCTTTATATATATTAGTTATCTACTTATTTTTCTTTAATTCTCACTTTTTCCTATTTTTGGATGACATTTTGGTGGCTTCAGAATCAATTACCAGGTTTCCATAGAGTTCTGGTCTCAACATACAATGGTTTCAACATACAATGGTCGCCCTGGCACCAATTAATATTGTAACTTGAGGGACCACTGTACTGTGCATAGTGGACATGACAATGCACATTGCAAACCTGGGAAATAAATGAGAGCATCCATGTTTTTATACATGAAATGGTATTTTCTTATAAAATGAGGATGAGGATTCAATATTGCTAGATATGTTATCATATATGAAAAAAGCTATTGGTAATAGGACAATAGAGTGGGGAGTGGCTATGATAAAATTTAACTTTTAACAAAACTTATAACAAAAGTGCCAAGTGATATAAAATTGCCTGTAAGACGCAAGTCGCAATCTCAGGCTGATGCCGGATCAGATATAATTCCAAATACTCTGTTCCCAATAATAGGAAAACTTGATTACAACAAAGTTAACAACAAGTGGATGCATAAATGAGAGGTATATATGTATACATCAAATCATGACCACAGGTGTCAATGTATCCTCCGTCACAAGGTCAAGACGCAAGGCATATATAAATATACCCTAAAATATTGGAGTATAAATAAGGGTTCCCGACGCGTTTCTGCCGGGGTTATTCGGCATCCTCAGGGGTTACCCAAATATACACAGTATTCAAAGACAAAAATGTGTCAAAAAGGACACAATTAATGTTAGTTCACTAAACCCAACATATGCATCTTATTAGATAGTATAGGAGTATTGTCGTAAAATATGGGAATAAACACCAATTTCCCAAAGCTCGAAGGGGGACAGAAACTCATGATATAAAGTTTGCAAGATAAGACATCCCAAGCTTTACGTAAGGACATTGCCGCGAGACTCCTGGTACAACAATTACAATGAATACTGTTGCGTGGTATGGTCTCGTAGTCCGGCTAAAATATAGCAGATGGAGTGCATACCTGCAATGGCAGGGAGCTGTAACTATCGGAGAGCGTAGAGGAGCTGATAGTTACAGCTCCCTGCCATTGCAGGTATGCGCTCCATTTGCTAGAGAACTATCATTAATTGTGTCCTTTTTGACACATTTTTGTCTTTGAATACTGTGTACATTTGGGTAACCCCTGAGGACGCCGAATAACCCGTGGAGAAACACATCGGGAACCCTTATTTAAACTCCAATATTTTATGGTATATTTATATATGTCTTGTGTCCTGACCTTGTGATGGAGGATACATTGACACTTGTGGTCATGATTTGATGTATACATATATACTTCTCATTGGAATTATATCTTATCCGGCTTCAGCCTGAGATTGCGACTTGTGTCTTACAGGCAATTTTATATCACTTGGCACTTTTGTTATATGTTTTATGGGTATATATTAAAAGTTACATTTTATCATACCCACTCCCCACTCTATTGCTCTATTACCAATAGCTTTTTTCATGTATTATTTATGCTGGGAGGTCTTGTATATCAGGGTTTTCTGTTGGACCAGACAAGTGTTATCTCTCATGCTCATCTACGTTGGGCATATAGATGATTGTGTGTTTGGAGGAGCTGCTCTGACTTTGGTCATTTGAGGGTATTCACCTTATGTGATGTCTCTGCCCAGTTGTACCGACAGTACCTACCTGGCCATGTGTGACCTTGTGTGACAAGTATTGAAGATTGTATCAAGGATCGTATGCAGGCTATTTCATATTCTTTAGTCTTCTCACAATGAAACAAGATGTTGGACTCATTTCGACTTACTTCAGTTTGTTTTGAGATACAATTATTTTTTGTTTTCGTTCAGACTTTGGGGACTGCCATGGGTGCAAATTGTGCCCCCTCATACAACATTTTTTTTTTGGGGGGGGGGGGGGTGTTGGGAGAGGACACATGTGCACCCACTTTGTTTTTATAGGTTTCAGTTGTCTGTATAACCCTATAACTTCTGCAGTGGTAGAATGTGGGGACATCATTGTTGTAGTGGTGTAGAAGATTGGAAGGTGGCACTTGACATGTTATTTTAGCACAAAACCAAACAATGGATTTTTATTTTTTATTTTAAATAAGCCACAGAACTACTTTACATTAGATTAAAGGGGTACTCCGCTGCTCAGCATTTGGAACAAACTGTTCCGAACGCTGGCCGGCGCCGGGAGCTCGTGATGTAAAAGCCCCACCCCCTCATGACGTCACACCCCGCCCCTTCAATGCAAGTCTATGGGAGGGGGCGTGACAGCTGTAGGGACGGGGTGGGGTGTATTTAGGGGGCTCCCGGCGCTGGCCAGCGAGTACCCCTTTAAAGATGAAGGGCAGTTTCATCTGAGCAGTGGAGTACCCCTTTAAAGATGGACAGTTTAATTGGGGAATAACATAACATCATAGTCTGCAAGGAAGCCGGCTGTGTTGAAATTACGGCATTCGGCCATAAGAATACAAAAAAAAAAAGAATTCTGCGCAAAGTGAAAGATCGTTCATCCGTCACATATGTCAGTTTGAACAACTCCTATGGCCATTATGGACTCAGATATGTACGGCTGTGTGAGCTGAACTCAGTGTTATCTGTTGAATCATTTCTGCACAAATATTTTTTAAATAATGTGCCGGAAGATGGAATTTAAAAGATAATTTTATTTTTATTTTTTATTTGTAACAAGGCCAGCAGGATATTGTCATGTATCAAAAGAGGCATGGACTCGAGGGACAGGGACATAATACTCCCCCTTTATAAATCATTGGTACGGCCTCACCTGGAATATGCTGTTCAGTTTTGGGCACCAGTCCATAAAAGGGACACTGCGGAGTTGGAAAGGGTGCAGAGACGCGCAACTAAACTAATATGGGGCATGGAACATGTTAGCTATGAGGAGCGATTAAAGGAGTTACAATTGTTTAGTCTTGAGAAGAGATGTTTAAGGGGGGATATGATAAACGTATATAAGTATATTAATGGCCCATACAAAAAATATGGAGAAAAACTGTTCCAGGTTAAACCCCCCCAAAGGACGAGGGGGCACTCCCTCCGTCTGGAGAAGAAAAAGTTTAGTCTCAAGGGGCGACACGCCTTCTTTACCATAAGAACTGTGAACTTATGGAACAGTCTACCTCAGGAACTGGTCACAGCAGGAAAAATTAACAGCTTTAAAACAGGATTAGATACATTCCTGGAACAAAATAACATTAATGCTTATGAAGAAATATAAAATCCCATCCCTTCCCCAATATCGCGCCACACCCCTACCCTTCAATTCCCTGGTTGAACTTGATGGACGTCTTTTTTCGACCGTACTAACTATGTAACTATGTAACAACTTCTAACTTGTTGTTTTTTGTGTGTTTTAGGGCAGCAACGGATCACAATATCGATAACACCACAGCGGTTTTACGAGAGTGGTTGAGGAATGTGCAGAAACTGTACCATTATGTGGAATGGAGGCCCATGGGAGAGCCACAGTAAGTCATGGAACCTCGCAGGTTCACAGTTATGAGTAGAAAGCATTTAAAGATGTCCATGGACTTTAAAGGGGTACTTTGCCCCAAGACTTCTTATCCCCCATCCAAAGGATAGGGGATAAGATGTCTGATCGCAGAGGTCCCCCTGCTGGGAACCCCCGCGATCTCCTTTAGAACGTTGATTGCAGCGCCGGAAGCTCGTGATGTCATGGCCACGCCCCACTTGTGACGTCACGGCCACGCCCCCTCAATGCAAGTCTATGGGAGGGGTCGTGACGGCCGTTATGGAACAGACGGAAATGTATAGCAAATTTAGATGATTGTGTTCTCTATTTTCAGATCTTACACTGATGAATTTGGACCTAAACATTGGCCGGCATCCAGGTTTTCCCATGTGATGAAGCTACGTCAGGCGGCACTGCGCACCGCAAGGGAAAAGTGGTCTGATTATATCTTTGTAAGTAGAACATAAACCTCAAGTTCTAATAGGCATACTATACCCAGGATCAAGGCAAATGCTATGTATGAGGCTGTGGTCACACATAGTTTTTTAGAACATATTTTAAAGGTGTTCTCCGGTGCTTAGACATCTTATCCCCTATCCAAAGGATAGGGAATAAGATGCCTGATCGCAGGAGTCCCGCCGCTGGGGACCCCCGTTTATAATCAGTCCCCGGAGCGTGTTCGCTCCGGGTCTGATTGCCGGCGACCACAGGGCCGACGGCGTGTGACGTCACGCTCCGCCCCTCAATGCAAGCCTATGGGAGGGGGCGTGATAGCTGTCACACGCCGTCGGCCCTGTGGTCGCCGGTAATCAGACCCGGAGCGAATGCGCTCTGGGAACTGATTATAAACGGGGTGCCGCGTGCAAGATCACGGGGGTCCCCAGCGGCGGGACTCCCGCGATCAGGCATCTTATCCCCTATCCTTTGGATAGGGGATAAGATGTCTAAGCACCGGAGAACCCCTTTAAAGTGTAAAAACGCCATTCTACTCAAAATATGTTTGTTTTACCCTATTGAATTACAGTAAATTCATTGTGAACTCGAAAGAGTTTACATGTAGTTTTTTTTACTTTGTATATGGCTGTTTTTATAAAGTTCATACACAAAAGTGCATGGTAATTACTTTGGATGTGTTACCGGCAATACGAAAAATTTTACGTGCAAAATATTATTATCATTATTATTATTATTATTAAAATTATTAATAGTATTATTATTTTTGTAATTATTAAGGTTGTCCAAAAAGTGCATGGTGCTTACTTTGGATGTTTTACAGATAATATGAAAATTTTACGTGCAAAGAAATTTTTTTTTCCTTTTTGCACTTTTTATGCTCTTATTTTTGGTTTTGCATTTTTTTTTTACATTTTTGTGCAAACTTTTTAGCATTTTCGCACATTTCTATGCTCTCATTTTTGCTTATTTTGCACAATTTTTTTGCTCTCATTTTTTTTCATTCATGCACATTTTTTATGCTCTCATTTATTTTATTTTCTGCTAATTTTTATGCTCTAATTCTTAACATTTTTTGCTTTCATATATTTTTTCATTAAACACAATCTTATGCTCGTATTTTTGTGCATTTTGTATTTTTGCAGTAGTAATTTTTTTTTGTGTGTAAACACTTTGAATATTACAAGCCAAGACCTGATTTGCACAAGACACTAAAAAACTTAAAATGTGTAAAAAAAATAAATAAATAAATAAATAAATATCTCCAGAAAGCTAAATATAATGTTTATTTTGCTTGTAAAGTGTGTACTTTTGAGCTTAAAAATACATTATGTGAACATAGCCTCACGTTTGACATAATATAATAATTATTTTGTAGATCAGATACACAGTTTTCCTATTCTTCCTAGTCTTATGACCAGTAGTCTATAGATATTTCAGAACACAGGCTCAGGCATCATATAAAGCCTCTGCAGGAAGCTTATGGACCAGACAAGTGTATAAGAACAGCTCGGATGTCAGGGCTCGCTTGGTATTTTCATTGGTGAGCTTTATTAGTGCATATCCTGCAGAAGTGGCCTAATATAGCTACAGCTATTGGTTATTTTCAGATTACTAGACCCTTGTAACCTTTATTACAATGTAAGATCAATAAGTTCTAGTAGACAGAACCTTGTAGTCATTGTAGATCACATAACTCACATAGGTCTTCATTTATGTCATATACACACTCAGTTCTTAAAGGGGTATTCCAGGCAAAAAATAGTTATCCCCTATCCAAAGGGGGGATAAGATGTCTGATCGGGGGGGCCCGCTGCTGGGACCCCCCGCGATCTCCCTGCTGCACCCGCATTCTATGTGGGGACTGCATCTCCAGTTTCGGAAACCTCCACGCCCCCTCACGCCACGCCCCCTCCATTCATGTCTATGGGAGGGGGCGTGACGTCACGCCCCCTCCCATAGACATGAATGGAGGGGGCGACGTCACGTCCCCAGTCCCGGAGGTTTCCGAAACTGGAGACGCAGTCCCCACATAGAATGCGGGTGCAGCAGTGAGATCGTGGGGGTCCCAGCAGCGGGCCCTCTGCGATCAGACATCTTATCCCCTATCCTTTGGATAGGGGATAAAATGTTTTTGCCCGGAATACTCCTTTAAAGAGTACCAGTCATCAAGCCATATTTTCTAAACTAACTCAGATTATATGCCTTAACTACTCCTAACACCCCTCCTGCCCTTAATTTTTTTCCCCAAGCTTTAAAAAAAGCTCTGTATTATTCCTTTCCCCCTACTCACATTGTGTGAGCTCCCGACAGTAGAAAGTGGGCGTTGCCCAGCAGGTGCAACGTCACTGAAGCCTGCCATGCCCCGCACACACTTCCTGAGTTTGGTCTCCTGCCAGGCCGGAAGGAGACCAAACTAACTGTTTGACTTGGGACAGAAAACAGAACAGAGCCACCTAGTGGCCGTTTTTTTTCAATCACTTTAAAAACATATAAAGGTTGAGAATTTTAACAGCAAGTAAATAGCAAAGTGTCTTATAATTACATAAGGAACAATATATTAAAAGTTTAGTTTGGTGACAGCCACTCTTTAATGTGTCTTCTATTTTCCCCATCCAGTATGTAGATGTCGACAACTTTCTGACAAACCCGCAGACTTTAAATCGTCTGATAGAAGAAAACAAAACCCTCGTGTCCCCTATGCTTGAGTCTCGTGCGCTTTACTCAAATTTCTGGTGTGGTATGACCCCACAGGTAATTACAGTATTACAGATATATAAGTGTTATACAATAATTGTTTGTTTGTCTTATAAATGGTATTTTTGCCTTATAACTTGGATTTGGTCTTTTTTATGGATAGAAACTATTTCTCATTTGTTCCTGTTATGTATTTAGGTTTGGACTATAATGTTTTTACACCTCTATTTTATTCGTGGGAGGATGTATTTGTCTTGGCAATGCAATGCATTATTTCTGGAAAATTTGTTCACAAAATAAAAATTTGCAAAAAATAATTTCTTCTAATGTGACAAGCTGGACTGTCCGACAGTAACGGGGACGGCATCAAACGTTCTGTAAATCCATCGGCTCATCTGGTAAATGTCTATGGAAATTATGGGTCATTGTTGGCATGGATATTTGTCAGTGTTCTCGGAACTGTCACAAAATATAGCTTGTAAAACTAAAAGGTCCTTAAAGGGGCACTCCGCTGCTCGGCCTTTTTAACAAACTGTTCCCAACATTGGGAATTCCTCCAGATCAAAACTAAGCGTTAAAGGGGTACTCAGCTTTTGGAACAAACTGTTCCGAACGCTGGAGCTGGGAGTTCGTGATGTCATAGCCCCGCCCCCTCATGACATCATGCCCTGCCCCCTCAATGCAAGTCTATGGGAGGGGGCGTGACAGCCGTCACGCCCCCTCCCATAGACTTGCATTGAGGGGGCGGGGCGTGACATCATGGATAGTGGATGGTAAAATACTCATATGTCACAGCATCCAGTGAAGACCAGAAGACCATATATTGGGAGAGCCTGTACACTGGCTGCATCATTATACAGGCTCTCTCAATATATGGTCTTCTGGTCTTCACTGGATGCTGTGACTAGAGATGAGCGAATTTACAGTAAATTCGATTCGTCACGAACTTCTCGGCTCGGCAGTTGATGACTTATCCTGCATAAATTAGTTCAGCTTTCAGATGCTCCCGTGGGCTGGAAAAGGTGGATACAGTCCTAGGAGACTCTTTCCTAGGACTGTATCCACCTTTTCCAGCCCACCGGAGCACCGGAAAGCTGAACTAATTTATGCAGGAAAAGTCATCAACTGCCGAGCCGAGAAGTTCATGACGAATCGAATTTACTGTAAATTCGCTCATCTCTAGCTGTGACATATGAGTATTTTACCATCCGTTATACAAAAGAATTGATAGGTCCTATATTTTGCAATAATAGCTCTTGCAGTCCCTGCATCTAATAGTGTGCAGTCAGTTCATCATTCGCAAAAGTAGGGTCATTAGTCAGCGCCGTTGAAGACATCCTTTTCACCATCACGCCGTGACCCCACATCACACCGGGTTGGTCCCGGCTGCTATTCATAGCCGGGACCCTGGGCTAACAGCGCGCGGCACCGATCGTTGTGCCGCGCGTTATTAACCCTTCAGACGCGGCGATCAAAGTTGACCGCCGCGTCTGAAAATGAAAGTAAACGCTTCCCGGCAGCTCAGTCGGGCTGATCGGGACATCGCGATAAAATCGCGATCTTCCGATCAGCTGGGACGCAGGCGGAGGTCTCCTTACCTGTCTCCGCAGCGTCCGATGGGGGTTTGATTGCTCTAAGCCTGAGCTACAGGCTTGAGCAGTCGAGCACCTATCTCGCTGATCCATGCAAAGCTATGGCTCTGCAGGGATCAGCATAGGAGATCAGTGTGTGCAGTGTTATAGGTCTCTATGGGAGCTATAACACTGCAAAAAAAAAAGTGAATTTTTTTTTTAACAAAGATCATTTAACCCCTTCTCTAATAAAAGTTTGAATCACCCCCCTTTTCCCATAAAAAAAAAAAAACTGTGTAAATAAAAATAAACATATATTAGTAAGATGACTAATGTCACTGCAAAGTAGAATTGGTGGCGCAAAAAAATAAGCCATCATATGGAATTTTATGTGCAAAATTGAAAGCGTAATGATTTTTGGAAGGTGATGAGGAAAAAATGAAAATGCAAAAATGGAAAAACGCTGAGTCCTTAAGGGGTTAAAAACATGTAAAAATTCAGTCATGTCAAATGTTCATATGTATAGGGAGATCAGGAAAGATAGCTGTCGGCTGAATGAACATGTGCCCGTTAGCTATCGAAGGTATTTGCCCACATTAAAGGGGTTCTCCGCTGCTCAGCGTTTGGAAGAAACTGTTCCGAACTCTAGAGTCGGGAGCTTGTAACATCATAGCCCCGTCCTCTCATGACGTTACACCCCGCCCCCTCAATGCAAGTCTATGGGAGGGGGCTATGACGTCACAAGCTCCCGGCGCCGGCTCCAGCTTTCGGAACAGTTTGTTCCAAACGCTGAGCAGCGGAGTACCCCTTTAAGGCCACTTTCACAAAGCAGCAGGGTGCAGAAGTAGTGGTTGCACATGGGCCTGGTACCTGAGGAGATCCCACTGACACGTAACAGGACACCAATATTAAAACTGGTACATGCACTGGGGCCCAGGAGTTACGCCTCAGCAGACCAGTATTTTGTTCAGTTTCTGTTAGGGCTGCACGATATGGGGAAAATGTGCGATTGCGATTTTGGGCCTAAATATTGCGATTTTGATATGCGATGCGATATAATTTAAAAAATGCTGAAATCCCCCCATTTCATGTCCAATCGCCTCCATTTCACATCTACCTACCCATTTTATACCCACCGACTATTTCACACCTCCCCCTTGTCACATTCCCCTCTCCCCCCCTCCCCCTCCTGTCACATTCCCCTCCCCCCTCCTGTCACATTCTTGTACTGCAGTAATACACTGGGTTTAATTCCCGGGCGGATTTCAAATCTTCCGTGGGACCCGGGAAACTTAGTGTATTACTGCAGTACAAGACCTTTCCCCATCAGCCAATCACTGGCTTGACACGTGACACCACTGCGCCCAGTGATTGGCTGAAAAGGGAAAGGTCCTACTGTACAAAGAAGAGAGGAAACTCCAGAACACACAGAGACGAATCTGCAGGGAGCGGGACTCGGTGAGCAGAAGTTTTTTTTTATTTTTCTCCCTGCGCCCTTAGCTCAGTGTTTTTCTGGTAGGGTGCCTCCAGCTGTTGTGAAACTACTACTCCCAGCATGCCCGGACAGCCTTTGCTGATCCGGGCATGCTAAGAGTTGTAG
This sequence comes from Hyla sarda, assembly GCF_029499605.1. Taxonomy (NCBI): domain Eukaryota; kingdom Metazoa; phylum Chordata; class Amphibia; order Anura; family Hylidae; genus Hyla; species Hyla sarda. Next base: position 49,604,203 of record NC_079194.1, on the reverse strand, counting down.
TTTTGCAACAACTGGAGGCGCCCTGGTTGGGAAACACTGACTTTTAGTATTTAAATTAGTTTTTACCTGCTCTGGCCGGCCCCCGCCACAGGAGCCAGCCCGAACAGTTAATCGCATTTTTTCCCGGGGGGCCGTATCGCCATATCGCAGAAATCGCGATTCAATTGCTTTTGCGATATATCGTGCAGCCCTGGTATCTGTAAGGCTAGGTTCACATGGCATTTGCATCCGACCTGTTAAGGGTCCAATCGCCTCTTTTTTTTTTTTTTTGAGCTGATCGGACCATGAAACAGGTCGGATACAAATGACTACTGCCGTGTCCCGATGGCCCCCGATTCACGTGCATGTGGTCCGTCGGTGACCCGGTAATTTTACAGGATTTTAGTGGAGAAAAAAAAAGAGCTTGCGCTATTTTCTTCTCCACTAAACCCCCGTCCTTCGGGACGGAATCCCAACGGAAGAACAGTTTCCCCATTACTGAGAGCGGCCTCATCTGATTGAATAATATGTTGTGATAGAATAACATGATATAATGGATATAATAGAACTGAGGGACAACCTCTTAGGAATGGGAAAAAAAGGAAACAAATACCAGTTACACATTTGTATTTTTTAAGCCTTATAATCCTAAATGTATTGTTTCTTCATTCATTTATTTATTTATTTTTTATTTTATTTATTTATTTTGTATTTATTTATTTACTTATTTTTATTTATTTATTTAATATTATTATTATTATTTTTTTTTTAATTTCCAGGGTTATTATAAGAGAACCCCAGACTATGCTCTCATCAGAGAATGGAAGAGACAGGGCTGTTTTGCCGTCCCGATGGTTCATTCAACAATGCTGATTGATCTCCGAAAGGAAGCCTCCATGAATCTGCAGTTCTACCCTCCGCATAACGACTTTACGTGGAGTTTTGATGACATTATTGTGTTTGCTTTCTCCTGCAGACATGCAGGTATATATATATATATTGAGGCATCTGAGCATTTGACAAAAAGGGGGAAGGCCTCTATCTGTTACTCACTAGGTCATACGGATTCTTTACATGTATACTTTTTTTATGTGTCTAGCTTCTGTATTTGGCTGACAAATTTTTCTGCTGCTCACTCATTTTGACATGCACTGCTCAAAAAGGGGCGTGTCTGAGGCAAGCACAGAGCCCGTCCTCACTCACCATGCATTCACTTCCTTCCTGAGTACAAGTCCTATCTTGAGACTGATGGCTTCTTCCAGCTCGTTTTTACAGCTGTTTGGGGTCTTATCACTGAGACCCCAACTGAGCAAAACTTTTGACGTGTCTCTTGTTAAAGGGGTATTCCAGCAATAAAAAAACAGGCCTTTTTTCTTTCAAAGACAGTGCCCTCCTTGTCTCCACTTTGGGTGTGGTATTACAACTTGGCTCCATTCACTTCAATGGAGCTGAGCTGCAGAACTACATCCAACCTGGAGACAAGGAGGGCGCTGTCTTTGAAAGGAAAAAGGCCTGTTTTTTTATTCCTGGAATACCCCTTTAAAGAAGTGTCCAGTGAAAAAAAAATGTGTCCCCTACATCCCCTAGGATAAGTGTCTGATTGCAGGGGTCTGACTGCTGGGACCCCCCCATGATCTCCTATAAGGGGCCTCGGCTTGGTCCCTGCTCTGCTGTGCTAATGCGCGTTTCGTACCCAGCTGGTTGAAACACGCGCCCTCCAAACAATCTTGTTTTCTTGTGATTATACAGTTATGTTTTGTTATTGGGCGAGCCCTATTTCTTTGCTTACATTACTTTTTATTTTACCATCTTACCACAGTGCTCTCTGCTGACACCTCTGTCTATGTCAGGAACTGTCCGGAGCAGGAGAGGATTGCTATGTGGATTTGCACCTGTTCTGGACACTTCCTGACACGGGCAGAGGTGTCAGCAGAGAGCACTTTGATCAGAATGGAAAGAACTACACAACTTCCTGTGAAGCACACAGCAGCTGATAAGTACTGGAAGGATTAAGATTGTTAAATAGAAGTAATTTACAAATCTGTATAACTTTCTGGTATCGGTTCATTTGAAAACATAATTATTTCCACCAGGGTACCCCTTTAAATGAGTTTTTTCAACAGATTATCTCGGAATTTGAGCCGCAAAAACATCTGCTGTTGAAATTCTGATTCCGGCCTCTGCAGAAAGAATTGACCCGTTAACTAGGGATATCCCGATACTGGTATCGGTATTGGGACCAATACTAAACATTTGCACGAGTACTTGTACTCGTTCAAATGTCCCTGATACCGAATCCGGTACTTGCCGGTGGGACCCCCGCCGGCAAGTATCACGGAGGCGCCGAACTATGCAGCGTGCCCAGAAGCTGAGCGCGCGTCATAGCCGGGACCTGTGGCTAATGCCAGCATTAACTTTTTAGACGCCACGATCAAAGTTGATCATGGCGTCTAAAAGTCCTGAAGTTAACTGCCGGTTAGCTCAGGGATGCTGATCGGGATCATATCGTGGTGTCCCGACCAGCTGTGAGGGCGGCCGGAGGTGCCTTACCGTGCTCAGTGCCTCGATCGTCGCTCCTTTACTGCTCCTAGCCATGGCAGGCAGTAGTAATGGAGCCGGTTAGCTCAGGGATGCTGATCGGGATCACCGCGGTCAAATCGTGGTGTCCCGACCAGATGTGAGGACGGCCGGAGGTGCCTTACTGTGCTCTGTGCTTCGATCGTCGCTCCTTTACTGCTCCTAGCCATGGCAGGCAGTAGTAATGGAGCCGGTTAGCTCAGGGATGCTGATCGGGATCACCGCGGTCAAATCGTGGTGTCCCGACCAGATGTGAGGACGGCCGGAGGTGCCTTACTGTGCTCTGTGCTTCGATCGTCGCTCCTTTACTGCTCCTAGCCATGGCAGGCAGTAGTAATGGAGCACCGGTAACACTGATCGATGCTATGCTATGGCATATCATTGATCAGTGTATGCAATCTACAGATTGCATGTAATAGTGCCCTATGGGGACTAAAAAAAGTGGGGAAAAAATGTGTAAAAAAAAAAAAATAATAATGAATGCGAATTAACCCCTTCTCTAATAAAAGTTTGAATCACCCCACCCCTTTTAAATAAAATAAAATCTTTTCTTTTAAATATAAAAAGCCCTTCCTCTAATAAAAAAAAGCTTTTTTTCCCATAAAAAAAAACCCTGTCACATGACATAGAAAAAAGTATCGGTACTCGTACTCAGTCTTAAAAAAATGGTATTGGGACATTAACGTCAACTCTTTCTGCGGAATGCGCTCAGAAATGCATTGCCGTCTATAGAGGTGGCACATTTCCGAGAGAAGTCCAGCACCAGCACGTTCTGCCAGTGCCCATTGTCTGTGCAATTTCCAGACGGATATGGTGCTGTGTGAGTGATGTTCAGTGGAAACTCAATATTTAGCCCTAAAAAACAAAGTAGATTTTGTTTATTAAGGATTGTAAATATGCTGCCCCCTTGTGGTTTTCTGTGTTCATTTTTAATTGTGTAGAAATCATGAAATCACATTTTTAGTGTCCTTTTACCCAAGGCCAATACAAGCGCCTATCGACTCTGAATGGCCGTACAGACAATTACTGCAGCGTTCATGTGGCCGCACACGACCATTATTTAGGAAATTACAAAAAAAAAAGAAGAAAAAAAGTGTCCACAACCTGCTCAGCCAACGATATAAAAGAATAATAGTATTTATTAAATAAAAGTATAAAATGACAAAAAAAATCAAGCGTCCTTTTTACCACGCGTTTCATAGATTAAATTCAGCCACATTCATGTTTTTTTTTTTTTTAATTTATGCTGTGTATACTCATCTTTGTGTATAGCAGTGTTTCCCAACCAGGGTGCCTCCAGCTGTTGCAAAATTACAACTCCCAGCATGTTTGGCCTTTGGCTGTCCGGGCATGCTGGGAGTTGTAGTTTTGCAACAGCTGGAGGTGCACTGGTTGGGAAACACTGCTTTATAGTGACAAAGAAGGACGCTATCTACTCTTTACACTTCAGACTTTTCCTTCCCTTCATGGCTCCAGGGCTCTTTTGTAGAATTCTTAGAAAATTTCTTGTGACGTGGCTGTAGGGCTCTTCCCTATACATATGCATGTATCCTATACACCAGTGTTTCCCAACCAGGGTGCCTCCAGCTGTTGCAAAACTACAACTCCCAGCATGCCCGGACAGCCGAAGGCTGTCCGGGCATGCTGGGAGTTGTAGTTTTGCAACAGCTGGAGGCACCCTGGTTGGGAAACACTGCTATACACCCTTAGAATATAATAAAGAGTTTCTTCACCGTACCCCATAACCGGGGCTGGTCATATGGGACTTTAGGAGGTGTTGTGGCTTCTGGTCCTCCGGCTGTAAGTCATCATCCTCCCGCCATTCCCTGCATCCTGCGCTCTCACAAACATCATTATTCTGCCATTAGTTCTGTGACAGTGTCTCATGTCTCAATGCTTCTCTGTGTCTGTTCCAGGAATTCAGATGTATATTTGTAACAAGGAGCATTATGGGTACCTTCCTGTGCCGCTGAAACCGCATCAAACCCTGGAGGATGATATCGAGAGCTTCACACATGTACTGACAGAAGCAATGAGTAAGTGATGTTCTGTATTAAGACTAAAAGCGACGAGGAGGGTGCCCACCTGGCTGGTATTTTACCCGCACAGCCGGTATTTTTTTGCCACCCTATGCAATGGCCGGTATCCAACCAATCCACCAACTCCCAGAATGTTGCACCATAACCTATACCAGTGTTTCCCAACCAGAGCGCCTCCAGCTGTTTCAAAACTACAACACCCAGCATGCCCGGACAGCCAACGGCTGTCCGGGCATGCTGAGAGTTGTAGTTTTGCAACAGCTGGAGGCACCCCTGGTTGGGAAACACTGAGCTATAATATATACTACTATATAGTCCAACATGCTGGGAGTTGTAGTTTTGTAACAGCTGGAGGCACCCCTGGTTGGGAAACACTAACCTATACTATATACTACTAAATAGTCCAACATGCTGGGAGTTGTCGTTTGGAACAGCTGGAGGCACCCCTGTTTGGGAAACACTGACCTATACTTTATACTACTATATAGTCCAACATGCTGGGAGTTGTAGTTTTGCAACAGCTGGAGGCACCCCTGGTTGGGAAACACTAACCTATACTATATACTACTATATAGTCCAACATGCTGGGAGTTGTCGTTTTGCAACAGCTGGAGGCACCCCTGGTTGGGAAACACTGACCTATACAATATACTACTATATAGTCCAACATGCTGTGTGTTGTAGTTTTGCAACAGCTGGAGGCACCCCTGGTTTGGAAACACTAACCTATACTATATACTACTATATAGTCCAACATGCTGGGAGTTGTAGTTTTGTAACAGCTGGAGGCACCCCTGGTTGGGAAACACTGACCTATAATATATACAGCTCCCTAATATATGACTATATACTACTGTATAGCTCTCTGTGTTCATGTGGCTTGCTCATTGGCTAAGTATGCAGCAAGCCACATGAACACAGAGCTCTGTGCGCATGGGCAAAACGTTCATTCTGGCTTGTTCTCCTGATCGGTGGGGGTCTCAGCACTGAGACCCCAACTGATCAAAATGCACACTGAAGGAAGGGGATTGCTGAAATAGTGATGAACTACACAGCTAGCTCTGTCTTCTCTCCACTGCTCTGTCCCAAGCAGAGGTTTTGCTGCACAGCTGACATGGCCACAGAGGGGGCAGCAGAGAGCACTTGTCTCCACCTTCTCCAGGACTAAGCTTCCTGCAAGGAAAAAGTAAGCACAAATATTGAAAATAAGCAAAAATATTGATAAGCAAAAGAAAACTTACAAAAACTTTAAAATATAAAAAAAATCTTTCTGTTAAAGGGGTACTCCGGTGGAAAACATTTAGTTTTTTTTTAATCAACTGGTGTCAAAAATTTTAACAGATTTGTAAATGACTGCTATTAAAAAATCTTTACCCTTCCAGTACTTTTTAGCAGCTGTATGAGGAAATTATTTTCTTTTTGAATTTCTTTTTTGTCTTGTCCACAGTGCTCTCTGCTGACACCTGATGCCCATATCAGGAACTGTCCAGAGCAGGAGAAAATCCCCATAGCAAACCTATGCTTCTCTGGACAGTTCCTGATACGGGCATCAGGTGTCAGCAGAGAGCACTGTGGACAAGACAAAAAAGAAATTCTAAAATAAAAGAATTTTCTCTCTAGCATACAGCTGCTTAAAAGTACTGGAAGGGTAAAGATTTTTTAACAGAAGTAATTTACAAATCTGTTTAACTTTCTGGCACCAGTTGATTAAAAAAAATAAAAATCTTTTCCACCGGAGTACCCCTTAAAGTATTTACATATACTCCACAGTTTATATAGAAATATTTTCTAAAACTGCCAAATACTTTTGTTGCCCAATCAGGGTGCCTCCAGCTGTAACAACTCTAGCATCCTCTGGCAGTCTTTGGCTTTCCGGACAGGCTGGAAGTTGTAGTTTTTCCTGTGGTTAGGAAACACTGTCTTAGACTAAGCAATCTAAGAGTGTGAATGCAAAGTAATTCATAAACTCTGCCCGTTATGTTGCCTGTAGAGGTCAATGGACCTTTTTGGAGGATTTCCTGGCACATGTGCGATACGTACAATCCTAATGCAGTGTGAACAAAGCCTAAGAGGCTCATCCACTTGCAGCAGAAGCCTATTGATCTCAATAAGATTCTGATGCAGTGTTTCCCAACCAGGGTGCCTCCAGCTGTTGCAAAACTACAACTACTAGCATGCCCGGACAGCCGAAGGCTGTTGCTGCTTTGTTGGTATCGTGCTGATACTGAATATACAGGGAACCCTATGCGTTTTTTTTTCATAAATAAAAAAAAAAAACGCATAGGGTTCCCCCTATTTTTAGTATGAGGCAGATACCAACAAAGCACCAACAGCCTGACGTTACCAGGATGGGCGAGGACCATTGATACTGGCCCTCCCCAGTCTAAATAATGCCAGCCTGTTACCGCCTAGGCCCAGGAGTGCCAATTTTGACGCTCCGGGCCTGTTGGTACCGTCCCATCCCGGCACCCCTGTGGCGGTAGGGACCGGGGTAATAATTGGGGGTTAGCGCTTGCTGTTTTGGGCTAACGCTAAGCCCCGGCTTAGTAATGGATTCCGTCTATATGACAGCCTCCATTACTAAGCCTGAAAATTCAATTAAAAAAAAAAAAAACACAATACATTGGAAAAATTATTTTATTTTAAAAAACACTCCCCCACAGCCCTCGTTAACCATTTTATTAAAATAAAAAAAAATCCAGTTCATCCATTATAATCCATCGAATCCGCCGTAATCCTCTGCATACACGGATCTGAAACGGAAAAAAAAAAAAAACCACTAAAAAATGTGTTAGGACATTTTTTGCGCTCTCTGCAGGGGAGAGCGCCCATAATGCAATGTCTTCCCAAACAGGGAGCCTCCAATTGGTGCAAAACTACAACTCCCAGCATGCCCAGAAAGCCTTTGGCTGTCTGGGCATGCTGGGAGTTGTAGTTTAGCAACAGCTGGAGTCTCCCTGTCTGGGTAGACACTGGTAGAAGGGTCTGTTCCCATTATCCAAAACGGACAATGTGAACAGAGCTTCAGACTTACTAGCCTGGATCCCGTCTGTAGCTCTGCCCCCTAATGACGTCATCACTAGGGGCGGAGCTATGGACCAGCGGGGACAGAAACGAGGAAGGTAAGTGGACCTCCTGTTCTGTATACACTATATACAGCTATCTATAGATAGCTGTATATACTGTATACCGCCCAAAGGGGCTATAGGAGCAGGGAGTCCTGTCAGTCTGGTGAGAGGATTGCCGGCTCCTGTATAGTATATATGGGTACACTATGCCCCCCTGTATACTATACGGCCGGGGAGGTGAGTAGTGATGCTGTACATCCCTCCTCATCTCCATACACCTTGTGGACCGGGCGCTCAGCACCCGACCCACAGAGTGGTACCTGAAGACAGTGAGAAAACGGCCACAGGGGGAAAAACTGGCTATTTCCACACACCAGGGAAAACGCCAGAAAAAATGGCAGAAAAACTGCCAAAACGCAGTAAAAACCTGTGGCAGTTTTTCTGGCGTTTTTGCAGTCTCGGACTGCTATACCTACCTGCAGTCCAGAGCCCCACTCCTCCGAAGGTCCCTCTCTTCCAGCGCTGACTTGCGCTTTGAGGCGAGCCTGCCAGCTGGATTTAAATATTCATAAGTGCCGATCACGTGAGCGCTCAGTAGGCACGAGCGATCACATGACCATTGCTTATGAATACCTAATTCCAGCCGGCAGGCTCGCCTCAAAGCGCAAGTCAGCGCTGGAAGAGGGGGATCTTCGGAGGAGTGGGGCTCTGGACTGCAGGTAGGTATAGCAGTCCGAGACCCCGCATTGGTCTCCTGTTTACCCGCACTATAACCCGGTGTATCGTGTTATAGTGCGGGGGAACTGGTGACTGTTTTCCTTTAAAGACAAAGTTGCCTCCAGTTTACACAGGACAGGTAAATCTGGACGCGTTTCGAGCATGTCCACGCTCTTTATCACAGACATTCAAACTCCCTAACCTCATTCCTTAAAAAGAAACGGTAAGGGGAGGAGTGCATTGCGTCACAGAAATCACATATGTGGATTAAAATGTAATTAAGAACAACATAAACACTCTTTTGATTCTGAAAAATGCACTAGTGTGTACACAAACTTAAAAGGGTACTCCACTGGAGAACATTTTTTTTTTTTTTTTCAAATCAACTGGTGCCAGAAAAGTTAAGCAGATTTGGAAATGACTTCGATTTAAAAATCTTAATCCTTCCGGTACTTTTCAGATGCTATGTTCTCCACAGGAAGTTCTTTTCTTTTTGAATTTCCTTTCTGTCTGACCACAGTGCTCTCTGCTGACACCTCTGTCCATTTTAGGAACTGTCCAGTGTATGAGCAAATCCCCATAGCAAACTTATCCTGCTCTGGACAGTTCCTAAAATGGACAGAGGTGTCAGCAGAGAGCACTGTGGTCAGACAGAAAGGAAATTCAAAAAGAAAATAATTTCCTCTGTAGCATACAGCTGCTTAAAAGTACTGGAAGGGTTAAGAATTTTTAATAGAAGTCATTTACAAATCTGTTTAACTTTCTGGAACCAGTTGATTTTAAAAAAAAAATTATGTTTTCTACCGGAGTACCCCTTTAAGGAATGAGGTTAGGGAGTTTGAATGTCTGAGATAAAGAGCATGGACATGCCTGAAACGCGTCCAGATTTACCTGTCCTGTGCACACTGGAGGGAGCTTCTTTTTTTAATGCAACAATAAAGCTGGAAGTTTTAACCAAGCGCTGGATCAACCGTCTTTTCTTGTCAGTAACTCTTATCACCAGTAGGTGGTGATGTAAACTCTTCTTGAAGCCTCAGCATAACATAGGCCAAGAGCAGTGTTCCCCTAACATGTGGCTCTCCAGCTATTACGAAACTACAACTCCCAGCATGCCAAGCAGCCTTTGGCCTTTTCAGGCATGTTGGGAGTTGTCGTTTTACAACAGCTGGAGAGTTGCGGGTTGGACAACACTAGCTCATAGCAGTACTCCCCTGGAAAAAAAATTTAAATCAACTCGTGCCAGAAAATTTTACAGATTTGTAAATTACTTCTATTTAAAAATCTTAATCATTCCAGTACTTATCAGCTGCTATATGCTCCACAGGAAGTTCTGTTCTTTTGAATTTCCTTTCTTTCTGACCACAGTGCTCTCTGCTGACATCTCTGTCCATTTTAGGAACTGTCCAGAGCAGCATATGTTTGCAAAGGGGATTTGCTCCTAAAATGGACAGAGGTGTCAGCAGAGAGCACTGTGGTCTGACAGAAAGGAAATTCAAAAAGAAAAGAACTCCCTCTGTAGTATACAGCAGCTGATAAGTACTGGAAAGGATTAAGATTTTTAAATAGAAATAATTTGCAAATCTGTTTAACTTTCTGGCACCAGTTGATTTAAAAAAATGTTTTCCATTGGAGTACCCCTTTAAAGAGTGTTTAAGAAGGGCAGAGGGGTATGAAGGATTTTGTCAAGGGAATGAGGGGGATTGTTGCACAAATCTGAATTTATTGCAGAAACACTAATTAAACATTCACCTGGATACACAATTGACACCTTAAGGGTGTCAATCCCACACGGCGTATTTTGCTGCGCATTTGCTGCGTATTTGGTGCTGCGTATTTTCCTACCCATTGACTTCAACAGAGAAAATAAAATACGCAGCAGCAAATACGCAGCAAATACGCCGTGTGGGAATGTACCCTAAAAGTCCATCTGCAATGAACCCATATACCATATCTAAACAATGGCGTTCTATTTTACCGATTTTATTTTTAATTTTACGCTCATTCTGCTCATCGCCTCCCACAGTCCTGTTCACACAGCGCATGTTGGGACCAGTAGTTTCATGTCGACAGCTCTAAACTTCAAAGCCGGAGAGTCAGGCCCTTCAGATGGTTTTCTTCTTTGAAAGGCTTTTTTTTTGTAGTATAAGCAGGTGGACTGTCCTGGGGCTAAATAGTAGGACTTTGTGCATCAACGTAAAATATACCGTCCTAAACCTTCACAAAATTTAAAGCAGTACTCTGGTGGAAAACATTTTTTTTTTTTATCAACTGGTGCCAGAAAGTTAAACAGATTTGTTAATTACTTCTATTAAAAAATCTTAATCCTTCCAGTACTTATTAGCTGCTGAATACTACAGAGGAAATTCTTTTCTTTTTGGAACACAGAGCTCTCTGCTGACATCACGGGCACAGTGCTCTCTGCTGACATCTCTGTCCATTTTATGAACTGTCCAGAGTAGGAGAAAATCCCCATAGAAAACATATGCTGCTCTGGACAGTTCCTAAAATGGACAGAGATGTCAGCAGAGAGCACTGTGCTCGTGATGTCAGCAGAGAGCACTGTGTTCCAAAAAGAAAATAATTTCCTCTGTAGTATTCAGCAGCTAATAAGTACTGGAAGGTTTAAGATTTTTTAATAGAAGTAATTTACAAATCTGTTTAACTCTCTGGCACCAGTTGATTTAAAAAAAAAAGTTTTCCACCGGAGTACCCCTTTAAGGTTCAGCAAAATCCCTAACCGTATGCAATACCTTGTGGTAACCCACTATTAGCCGGAGGGGAGAACCTCAGCTCAGTGGGCTAAACTGTTCACCTCCAGCTGTTGCAAAACAACAACTCCCAGGATTCATTGTCTTTTTTTATGTCTTTTTAGTTGATCGACCTCCGCTGGAGACATCGCGATATGTTCAGGTGCTGCCCAAACAGCCAGACAAGATGGGATTTGATGAGGTAAGCCGTTCTTCTCTGTTATATTACAGTGTTCACTCATTTTGTTAAAATGTAACGCCGATGTTGGTCTGAGAACCAGATATTTGTTTAAAGGGGTACTCCGCTGCTCAGCTGGCGCTGGGAGCTCGTGACATCATAGCCCCGCCCCCTCATGACATCGCGCCACCTCCCATAGACTTGCATTGAGGGGGTGGGCGTGGCGTCATGAGGGGGCGGGGCTATGATGTCATGAGCTCCCGGCTCCAGCGTTCAGAACAGTTTGTTCCAAATGCTAAACAGTGGAGTATCCCTTTAAGGCTAGGGTCATATATAACAGATCTGCTGATGACCAACCCCTATTGTATGCCTCCAGCTGTTCCTGCTTGTAGCAGCAATCCACCGATTTTACGCGCAGACACACAAGGACCTGTGAGTCAATGCGCGCATGCGCATTGTAGTCAGACATCGCAGCCGCTCTCCGCCTAGCTCAGGGAGCAGGATCTGTGAGTGCACTGCGGGTGCACATTGCGACTTGCAGGTCCCTGTGTGTCTGCTTATAGCAGCGGCGGATTGCTGCTACAAGCAAGCACGGCAGGGGGCACACTGTAGGGGTCGTTCAATAGCGAATCCGCTGCGGATTTTATGCTGCGGATTCGCTATTGAACCACCCCTACAGTGTGCCGCCTGCTGTGCTTGCTTGTAGCAGCAATCCGCCACTGCTATGAGCAGACACACAGGGACCTGCAAGTCCCCATGTTATATGTGACCCTTCCTTTAAAGGGGTTATCCAGGAAAAAACTTTTTTTTATATATATCAACTGGCTCCAGAAAGTTAAACAGATTTGTAAATTACTTCTAAAAAAAAATCTTAATCCTTTCAGTACTTATGAGCTTCTGAAGTTAAGGTTGTTCTTTTCTGTCTAAGTGCTCTCTGATGACACCTGTCGCGGGAACCGCCCAGTGTAGAAGAGGTTTGTTATGGGGATTTGCTTCTAAACCGCACGGTTCCCGAGACACGTGTCATCAGATAGCACTTAGACAGAAAAGAGCAACCTTAACTTCAGAAGCCCATAAGTACTGAAACAATTAAGATTTTTTAATAGAAGTAATTTACAAATCTGGCAAAAAACAGAGATATCAATGTCCGGCACTGCTGCTGACCACCGAAAAGGACCTGGATCTAGGATGAATAGGAGTAATCCCCGAAGCTGAGGTAGTGCTCTGACTTGTGAGACGAGTCAAATACAATGTGCAAGGAGAAGGTGAAAAAGTCGGCAGACTCACCAGGGCTTCTTTTTTCAGGGTTGCTTCTTTATTAAATACTCACATACAAAACTTTGTGCGAAAGGGGAGAGAGGATCACATGGAGGGGGGTATACGCCAGACAGTGAATACCCCCCTCCATGTGATCCTCTCTCCCCTTTCGCATAAAGTTTTGTATGTGAGTATTTAATAAAGAAGCAACCCTGAAAAAAGAAGCCCTGGTGAGTCTGCCGACTTTTTCACCTTCTCCTTGCACATTGTAATTTACAAATCTGTTTAACTTTCTGGAGCCAGTTGATATATAAAAAAAAAGTTTTTTCCTGGAATACCCCTTTAATCTCCCGGGAAGTTCATAGCCAAGACTTGGCTATTGATCGCTCTATATTGATCGCTGTAGTCTCAGGCTACCCAATTTTTTATTTTTTTTTTTAAATCCCTGACAACCCATCTAACACCTAAATGACCTTTAAATAGTTTTTGCGTTTATGATGTAAAATTTTATATTGAGCCAATGTTCCCATTCATTGTATGCGTTCAGTATGTTATTTTTTTCTAATGGCCCAAAAATGTGTTGCCCACATATCTCTTCGTATGCACGTGCATCTGCAATTGAGAAAGGGTAAGCTTATACCCGAAACGCGTCTTGCCTATGGATGTCACTCGCTGTTTGCCCTTTCAATACAGTACGGCAGTGTTCACTACACTAGTCATCGGTACTTCTCTATGGGATAGCGCCGCTCTTGGAGTTTTTTTCTTTTCATTTATGCACTACTGGAACCGATGCCACGGCTCCCATGGCCTGCAATCCATAATATACCCCAGATGTTGGGGTGATACGCCTATGTCCTAAACTCACCAGGTGAGAGTCTATAATCCCGAAGCTCACCATATTCCCATTGTACTCGCAGGATTACACGAAGCGCTGTCCTCCTCCTTCTTTTTCTTTTCTCTCTTTATACAGTTCCTGACACGGACAGAGGTGTCAGCAGAGAGCACTGTGTGTGATTGGAAAGAAATACACAACTTCCTCCAGGGTATACAGTACTAAAAGGCTTGAGATTTTTAAATAGAACTAATTTGCTAATCTGTATAAGTCTCTGACACTAATATGCAGTGGTCCCTCAAGTTACAATATTAATCGGTTCCAGGATGACCATTGTATGTTGAAACCATTGTATGTTGAGCTTTTGACTCTATACAAACCTGGTAATTGGTTCTGAAGCCACAAAATGTCATCCAAAAATAGGAATAAGTGAGGATTAAAGAAAACTAAGTAGATAACTAATATAGATAAAGCAAATCCTTCCATATAAAAGTAATAAACATCTGCTGGGAGCTGTAATCACTGTCTATGTCAGTGTTTTCCAAGCAGGGAGCCTCCAGCTGTTGCAAAACTACAACTCCCAGCATGCCCGGACAGCCAAAGGCTGTCCGGGCATGCTGGGAGTTGTAGTTTTGCAACAGCTGGGGGTACCCTGCTTGGGAAACACTGGTCTATGTAGAGGACAGGAGTTTCTTCGTACAGCACATGCAATGTCTTAAAAAAGTAACATGGAGCCGTCCTTACCTTGTGTCCAAAGGAGCAGCTAACCCTGGTTCAGGTAAAGAGTACAGAACATGTAATACCTCCCTGTACTGTAGGGGGCGCTACCAGACACCAGTCAGTGCATGCACTTCAGTAATACAGGTGTTTTACCAGTGAATGCCCATTCTGATTGGTCGGTTCTTCCAGCCATTGACACGTTTCACAGATCTGGACTGTCTGTAGCATTGTATGTTGAGTCTGGTTTTAAGTAACAATGGTTGAGAAAAGATCATTGTATGGTGAAACTGTTGCAATCTGAGGCCATTGTAAGTCAAGGGATAAATGTATAAAAAAAAAAAAAGTTTCTTTTTAAGCAAATGGTTGGTAGGTCCCGCAGCTCCTTCTACTACGGATTTACAAGCACTTTTCAGTATGTCCACCATTGTTGCCTCCGGTTTTCAGTTTGATGGGTTGTTTAGTTAATGGGGTACTCCGCTGCTCAGTGTTTGGAACAAAATGTTCCGAATGCTTAGAGCCGGCGCCGGAAGCTCGTGACATCATAGCCCCGCCCCCTCATGATGTCACGCCCCGCCCACTCAATGCATGTCTATGGGAGAGGGGTGACAACCGTCATGCCCCCTCCCATAGACTTTCATTGAGGGGGCGGGGCGTGACGTCATGAGGGGGTGGAGTTATGACGTCACGAGCTCCCGTTGCCGGCTCTAAGCATTCGGAACATTTTGTTCCAAACACTGAGCAGCGGAGTACCCCTTTAAGAAAACACATAAATCCCTGACTAACACTACAGAAAAGCTCTGCTGAGTTCCTAGGAATAGTTCATTGTAATTAATGCAGATTAGAGGACCACGTCTGGATTAGAGGACCACTGTAGGTGCCTCCTGGGCATGTCTTTTAAGGGTCTCATTTTGCGTGTTACAATAATGAACTCTACGGAAGATCGTTCATAGTGACCCAGCAAAGTCTACAATTTCACAGGTCAGAGAAGCCTCAGGGGCGGCTTTAGGGTTAACCTGTAACATTTGTTAGAGGTGGTAAGTACTAAATCCATTCCTGGGATTCCAGGGCAGGAATGTAGGAGACTAATTGTAGGGCCGCTGTTTACAGTCCTGGAATAATCATCCCCAGGTGTTTCCTAAATGACTTTAGATTTAAGACACATCAGTGTGATGAGACATTCAGGACTAGAAGAATTCTTCATAATGTAAGGATAAGGATAAGGACTTTTCTATATTATAAAAAATTAAAGGGGTATTCCAGTAAAAAACATTATTTTTTCATATCAACTGGCTCCAGTAAGATTTTAAATGACTTCTGTTAAAAAAATCGTAATCCTTCCAATACTTATCAGCTGCTGACGTTGAGTTGTTCTTTTCTGTCTGACAACAGTGCTCTCTGCTGACACCCCTGTCTGTCTCAGGAACTGTCCGAAGCATTAGAGGTTTGCTATGGGGATTTGCTCCTTCTCTGGACAGTTCCTGAGACAGACAGAGGTGTCAGCAGAGAGCACTGTGGTCAGACTGGAAAGAACAATTCAACTTCAGCAACAAATCCTACAACATCTGTCAGCATGGCTCTTCCTTCTAAAGGACAATCTGGTTTGTCTAGTATGTGATGGTTTTGTTTCTACAGGAAGGGAGCTAATATGTGTATTATTTTCCCCATGGAGCATTGTCCAAGAATATGTCTCCATACACACATGGGTTTATTTTATGGGAAACAGTAAGGTTATGTATCTCCATGCCGACATTCCCCTGACAGCAGATCCGCTCAGCATAGACGTCTCATAGACGGCAATGCATTCCATGCGGAGTCCGCAGAAAGAATAGACATGTCTATTCTTTCTACGAATGCCGGAATTTGAATTTCCACGCCAAATGTTTCCAATTTTCTCCACGGAAATTCTGTTATGTGAACAGCTCAACAGAATCGCCTTGAAATCAATGGGACTCTGCTGCTGTGGAACCTCCAACGTGTGAACATAGCCAAACTGCATCTAAGGAATCTCCCGAATATTCCCCATGGAGATTCCGAGTGCGGCCAGCGCTGACTGAATCAGTCGGCACTAGGGCTGCGGGGAACGCTGCAGTCTCCAATAGATTGCAATGTGTTCCGCGAGTATTTCTGCCTGAAGAAAGAGCAACGCCATTCTTCAGGCGGAAATTTTCACACTCCCCCTGTTCACCAACGGCGGCGCCGCGATATGATCGTGGGTTGCTATGGCAGCAGGAGGTCAGATCATGACCTCCTGTCTGCCTGCTACGGAAGCCTGTGAGATCCTGGATCGCGCAGGCAGTACAGTGTGCAGCTGATCGGGTCACTAATGTAACAGTATTGCAGCATAGTATAACCTGTGAAAAGAATAAAAAATTTAATAAAAAGTTCTTCAATAAAAAAATAAAAACGCCCCTTTCCCAATAAAAGCCCTATATTATCACCAAAAAAAGATCAAAAACACAAATCATATACATAATAGGTATTGCCATGTCCGTAATGGCGTGTACTATAAAAATATAATGTAAGTTATCCCGCACGGTGAACGGCGTAAAAAAAACAACAAAAAAAAGTGCAAATGTCGCCAATTCTGGAATAAAAAAGTACCGGTCACCCCGCAATTAAAAGTAATTAAAAGTACGGCTCATCCTGCAAAAAAATCAGCCTTTACTCAATGGCGTTGGATGAAAAATAAAAAAGTTATGGCTGTTAGAAAATGAATGGCAGAAAAATAATTTTGCTTAGAAAAGAAAAAAGAACATAGAAAGCCATATAAAATGGTTATCGCCATAATCGGACCGTCCCACAGAATAAATATAACATCACTTTTACCGCACAGTGTACACCATAAAAAATAAAAAAATACCCCAGAAATTTTCCAGTTTTTCACAAAAATATGTCAACAAAAATGCACCACTACAGTACAATATGTCACGGAAAAACAATCTTAGAATTGCTCCACGAAAAGCGTTCTAAAGTTATTACCATTTAAAGAGATACTTGTCAAATAAAAAAAAAATAGCCTGGTCATTAAGGTAAAAAATGGGTACGTCCTTAAGGGGTTAAGATTAATACAGGCCCTGAGGGGGCAGCGTGTGACTCTAAAGATAGAAGTAACACCATATTCGGCTTTTCAGGCCTGGCACTAGGCGTTAATTTTCCTGGAGTGTTCCTTTAAAGCGTACCTGTCAAATCCTACAAAAAAAATCTAAATATCAATATGTTATTCAGTAATTATTCCTGACCATGTACATCTAATTGTTCTGCCTCTATCAAATATATTTATTATAAAAATTCCTCTTTTCATTAGCTCACAGTGTTAGCAATCCTCTCAGGGGAAGGGGGCGTGTCCCTCCTTGTGGTATTACGAGGTGATAGGTGCATGGTGGGAGGGGGCGTGTCCCTTCCTTGTGGTGGTGGGAACTGATTGGTGTGTGGTGGGAGGGGGCGTGTCCCTTCCTTGTGGTGGTGGGAGGTGATTGGTGTGTGGAAGGAGGGGGCGTGTCCCTTCCTTGTAGTGGGGGGAGCTGATTGGTGTGTGGTGGGAGGGGGCGTGTCCCTTCCATGTAGTGGGGGGAGCTGATTGGTGTGTGGTGGGAGGGGGCGTGTCCCTTCCTTGTGGTGGTGGGAGGTGATTGGTGTGTGGTGGGAGGGGGCGTGTCCCTTCCTTGTGGTGGTGGGAGGTGATTGGTGTGTGGTGGGAGGGGGCGTGTCCCTTCCTTGTGGTGGTGGGAGGTGATTGGTGTGTGGTGGGAGGGGACGTGTCCCTTCCTTGTGGTAGTGGGAGGTGATTGGTGTGTGGTGGGAGGGGCTGTGTCCCTTCCTTGTAGTGGTGGGAGGTGATTGGTGTGTGGTGGGAGGGGACGTGTCCCTTCCTTGTGGTAGTGGGAGGTGATTGGTGTGTGGTGGGAGGGGGCGTGTCCCTTCCTTGTGGTGGTGGGAGGTGATTGGTGTGTGGTGGGAGGGGACGTGTCCCTTCCTTGTGGTAGTGGGAGGTGATTGGTGTGTCTGCTCATACAGCCTTGTCCATTAGTCATCTCTTGTCTATGACTCACGTACAAGCCTGATGTTGCTGCAGGACTGGTTAGTGTCCCAGTAGGTATGGGGACCCCTAGTGGTGGGATTTTCAGGGTACGTTTTCTTTATTAAATATTCGAAAGGTCTTAAATTTTCATCAATAACAAGATATAGAACTTTCACATGTTGTAGAGGCAAAGGTTTTGATCAGTCAGGTCTTAGTGTTCAGACCCTGACCAATGGTTAGAATTACGCCCCTTTCACACCACTGTTGTCACACGGTAGTGTGACGGCCGTCAGGGCTGCCAGGGAGAATAGAGGGAAAAAATATACTGCTTGCGCTGTCTTTTTCTCCCGCTACCCCCGCTGAAAAACAGCTGTGCCCAGCGGATCCCATTGACCATAATGCGGTCCTGCTGTTGCCTGTTGCGTCCTGACAAAATGACGGCCATCAAACTAAAAAAAAAAAAGAGGCTTTGATGGCTATTCTCGGCGGGCGCAACAGGCAACAGCAGTGTGGAAGAAGCTTTAGCATGAAGAGCTCCCTAAAAGTATTCTTTGCCTCCTCTGTGCCACATGACCGAGACATGTTAATTACTATGTTAATCAATGGGATGGTCTTGGTCACCGTCACATAGAGCTGGGAGAGAAGCTTGTTCTAGCAACAGGTAGACGGTAAAGTGTGCCTGTCACTTAAAAAAAAAAAACTTTTGACATGTTGTAGAGACACGTCATATGTTTTCACCCCTCAGGTCTCACTTAGCATGCGCTTCTCCCATTTTCTTCTAGCCATCGGTCTTGGTGTGAAACCTCAGCCCTCAATCAATCAAAAACTTTTGAGGTGTCTCTACGACAAGTCAAAAGTTTTTTTAAGTTTTTTTTCTTACAAGTTTTTATTCTGGAAAGAAGAATACAGATTGTAATAAAACTTGTATTTGCCAAATCTAAGGAATTTTAGGAAAATTTGATATGCCTCTGAAACTCAGCAGTATTTACAGCGGCGGAACTGTCCAGAGTTTCAGCAAATCCCCATAGCAAACCTATCCTGCTCTGGACAGTTCCTGAGACAGACAGAGGTGTCAGCAGAGAGCACTGTGGTCAGACTGGAAAGAACAACTCAACTTCAGCAGCTGATAAGTATTGGTAGGATTAAGATTTTTTTTAATAGAAGTCATTTATCAATCTGATATGAAAAAAATATATTTTTTTGACTGGAATACCCCTTTAAGTAGCCAGGGTCCCGTACAGGAAATCGCAAGGGGTCCCAGAGGTCGTCCTCCCCCTCGTTCAGACACTGTAATCCACTACACACATCTACTGCATTTCCGGCCGATATGCATTTATTCCTTATGCATAAAAAATGTAATCCACTGCAGTCTATGGGGGAGATCTATCAAAACCTGTGTAGAGGAAGAGCGGCGCAGTTGCCCATAGCAACCAATCAGGTCGCTTCTTTCATTTTTAAAGAGGCCTGTGAAAAATGAAAGAAGCGATCTGATTGGTTGCTAGGGGCAACTGCACCACTCTTCCTCTACACAGGTTTTGATAAATCTCCCCCTGTATATTTTAATATGTATATAAAATGTCTGTTTAACACCTATGACTGGTTCTCTGTCAGGTTTTCATGATCAACCTGAAGCGCCGGCAGGATCGTCGCGTGCGGATGCTGCGCAGTCTGTATGAGCTTCAGATCCAGGTGAAGATATTTGATGCCGTTGATGGCAAGTAAGTCTGTTCACGATTTTTACAAGCAAAATTTTGTATCTGGAGCCCGGTGGTGATCGGATCACAAGCCAGTATTATAGGGTGGGGTTCACACCACGTTTGGACTTTTGGAGGCACGGATACGCCGTATGCTCGTTCATACGGCGGAATTTCCACTATTTCACAGAAATTCCCTTCTGCAAAGCCGGCTGAATGGAATTGCAGAAATCTGCCGGAATTGCGGAGTAAAGGTACGTTCCCACCTGGCGTATTTTGCTGCGTATTTGCTGCTGCGTATTTTATTTCCCATTGAAGTCAATGGGTAGGAAAATACGCAGCAGCAAATACGCAGCAAAATACGCCAGGTGGAAACGTATCCTAATTGTGGCAGAATTACTGTGTTTTCAGAACCTGCTGATTTTGGTTGGACCAGCTGACCGTCAAGTACAGTGTTCCCCAAGCAGGGTGCCTCCAGCTGTTGCAAAACTACAACTCCCAGCATGCCCGGAAAGCCGAAGGCTTTCCGGGCATGCTGGGAGTTGTAGTTTTGCAACAGCTGGAGGCACCCTGCTTGGGGAACACTGATCTAGTGTGTATCGTCATAATGGGGGGTATTCATAAAAAGTGGTGTAGGTGAACATCTTTTTACCCCATATATTTATGTGGTGGGAATTGTGGGGGAGATTTTTCAAAACCTGTCCAGAGGAAAAGTTGCTGAGTTGCCCATAGCAACCAATCAGATTGCTACTTTCATTTGAAAAGGCCTCTGAGAAATGAAAGTAGTGATCTGATTGGTTGCTATTGGCAACTAGGCAACGTTTACTCTGGACAGGTTTTGATAAATCTCCCCGTGTACCTACATGGCGCAGGGCATGTGATAGAAATGTGATCAGCGCCGTATTTTACTTCAGTACTCCACTTTATATGATGCTTCCTCTGCCACTTTTTAAACCGTGTAACAAATGTGGGACTTTTTAATACAGTGCTCCCTCAAGTTACAATATTAATCGGTTCCAGGACGACCATTGTATGTTGAAACCATTGTATGCTGGGACCATAACTCTATGGAAACCTGGTAATTGGTTCTGAAGCCACCAAAATGTCATCCAAAAATAGGAAAAAGTGAGGATTAAAGAAAAATAAGTAGATAACTAATACAGATAAAGCAAATCCTTCCATATAAAAGTAATAAAGATCTGCTGGGAGCTGTAATCACTGTCTATGGAGAGGACAGGAGCTTCTTCTACACGCAATGTCCTAAAAAAGTAACATGGAGCCGCCCTTACCTGGTGTTCAAATGAGTAGCTAACCCTGGCACTAGAGATGAGCGAACTTACAGTAGATTCGATTCGTCACGAACTTCTCGGATTGGCAGTTGATGACTTTTCCTGCATAACTTAGTTCAGCTTTCAGGTGCTCCCGTGGGCTGGAAAAGGTAGATACAGTCCTAGGAAAGAGTCTCCTAGGACTGTATCCACCTTTTCCAGCCCACGGGAGCACCTGAAAGCTGAACTGATTTATGCAGGATAAGTCATCAACTGCCGAGCCGAGAAGTTTGTGACAAATCAAATTTACTGTAAGTTCGCTCATCTCTACCTGGCACAGGTAAAGAGTAGTACAGCACATGTAATACCTCCCTGTACTGTAGGGGGCGCTACCAGACAACAGTCAGTGCATGCACTTCAGTAATACAGGGGTTTTACCATATCTCCTACATGAGCAAATGGTAGACTGAGACAAAAATTCATAATCAAATATATATATTTTATTGAGATCACAGAAAAACACTTATAAAAACACATAAAAGGCCCAAAACACACAGGACAAAAAGAGAATTCCTACAGGTAAAGTGGCAGAAACTACTGGGTGGAGAAAGGATAATTCCCCCCCCCCCCCCTCCCCGGGATGTCAGTTTACATAATCCAGTAAAGTGCAGTGCAAGTCGTATGGGCTCATAAAGCAAATGCTCTCACAGGGTATACAATTGTACCAAAAAGATCCCGGCAATAAGAAGGTGCTGCAGTATATATAAACACGCAAAAAAGTGCATTTGTCAAGTAACCATATCCTATTGCACATACTGTACAGTCACCTTACACGAGTCCCTGTGATCAAGCGGAACGCGAAACGCGCGTTAGGGAAACTGTCTGTGTGACCTGTAGGTAACGTGTGCAGCTCTGGGGGGGCCTCATTTGGTTACAGGAAGGGGGTATGGTTCATTTGTCAGCTCTCATATAGATTTTCCGACTGTTTAGTTAACAGGCACGGATACTTTTGGGGCCATTTAGGGTATGTGCAATAGGATATGGTTACTTGACAAATGCACTTTTTTGCGTGTTTACATATACTGCAGCACCTTCTAATTGCCGGGATCTTTTTGGTACAATTGTATACCCTGTGAGAGCATTTGCTTTATGAGCCCATAAGACTTGCACTGCACTTTATTGGATTATGTAAACTGACATCCTGGGGGGGGGGGGGGGGGGGGGGGGGAATTATCCTTTCTCCACCCAGTAGTTTCTGCCACTTTACCTGTAGGAATTCTCCTTTTGTCCTGTGTGTTTTGTGCCTTTTATGTGTTTTTATAAGTGTTTTTCTGTGATCTCAATAAAATATATATATTTGATTATGATTTTTGTCTCAGTCTACCATTTGCTCATGTAGGAGATATGTATTGATATAGGTAGCATATACCATTTATTGGCGAGTGTTTTGTAGGATTACAAGGGTTTTACCAGTGAATGCCCATTCTGATTGGTCGGATCTTCCAGCCATTGACACGTTGTACAGATCTAGACTGTCCGTAGCATTGTATGTTGAGTCTGGTTTCAAGTTACAATGGTCCAGGAAAGATCATTGTATGTTGAAACTATTGTATGTTGAGGCCATTGTATGTTGGGGGATCCCTGTAAGGCTGGGTTCACACTACGTTTTGTCCCATACGGGAGCGCATACGGCAGGAGGGAGCTAAAAGCTCGCGCTCCCGTATGTAACCGTATGCGCTCCCGTATGCCATTCACTTCAATGAGCCGACCGGAGTGAAACGTTCGGTCCGGTCGGCTCATTTTTGCACCGTATGCGCTTTTACAACCGGACCTAAAACCGTGGTCAACCACGGTTTTAGGTCCGGTTGTAAAAGCGCATACGGCGCAAAAATGAGCCGACCGGACCGAACGTTTCACTCCGGTCGGCTCATTGAAGTGAATGACATACGGGAGCGCATACGGTTACATACGGGAGCGCGAGGTTTTAGCTCCCCCCTGCCGTATGCGCTCCCGTATGGGAGAAAACGTAGTGTGGACCCAGCCTAATGCTGTCCACAGCCAGTTTGTAAGCCAAGTCAGGGCTTGTGTAGAATTGCACCAAACCATGCGACAAACTGAAAAGTCGCACGTGATAAATTCCTGACCACTGCATAATATCACCTGAAATCACAACTTGGTATGTTCTCTTTAAAATGGTCTTCTAAAGCAAAAGTCGCAATGAAAAGTCTCTAAACAGCAACAAAGACAAACTGTGCGACAAATTTACCCCACAAAACCAGCGTAAAACCAATGATCACTTCTAGGACAGGCGATATAGACTGCGGCTGCAATTTTATGAGGTCCCGGGGGGAATCCTCTTGTTTTGCTTTGTGCTTCGAGTAGATTACTTCGCTGTAAATGTTATATCTTCAATTTAAAAAAATGCATAAAACTACAAATCAAAGCATGAATATAAAAGTGCAGGAAATGATCGCCACGTGCTTTGTAGTCCTCTGCCTGCCCGGCTATCTGCCTGATGTCTGGCTTCTCCTGAATAGCCGCATTTATCAGACCCCGTCCTCATCCACATCAATATGGAGACTATTAGAGAAAACAGGAAGCAGCATGTGCATGAGGAACATTCCTGGGCCCCCGTAGCTACAACACAGAGGAACCATCAATGGCGCCATTCAGTAGGATAAGGGGAGAAGGCACGGGGCTGAGGCACCTGTATTTCTGGAGATACATTTGTGTATGTATAAGTGTAAGTCAGTGCTGGAACTATGCCGTATCTTCTCAGAATGTATGAAATGTATCCATTATTCTAGGGCCCTGAATACAAGTCAGATTAAGGCTCTGAAGATAGACGCCTTACCCGGATACCATGACCCCTACTCTGGGAGGACACTGACCAGGGGGGAGATCGGATGCTTCCTCAGTCATTATTATGTATGGAAAGAGGTAAATAAAAAGCGTAATGTACCGGACAACAGTCCTATTATTGGCAGAACAATCCTGTGAAATGGATAAAGCGTGCAGTGATGTCACAGAAAGGGAATAGGAGACATAGTGATGTCACAGTACAGGGATAATACACAGTGATGTCACAGTACAGGATAATACACAGTGATGTCACAGTACAGGAATAATACACAGTGATGTCACAGTACAGGGATAATACATACAGTGATGTCACAGTACAGGGATAATATATACAGTGATGTCACAGTACAGGGATAATACACACAGTGATGTCACAGTACAGGGATAATACATACAGTGATGTCACAGTACAGGGATAATATACACAGTGATGTCACAGTACAGGTATAATATAGACAGTGATGTCACAGTACAGGTATAATATAGACAGTGATGTCACAGTACAGGGATAATACACACAGTGATGTCACAGTACAGGGATAGTATACACAGTGATGTGATGTCACAGTACAGAGATAATACACAGTGATGTCCCAGTACATAAATAATACACAGTGATGTCACAGTACAGGGATAATACACAGTGATGTCACAGTACAGGAATAATATGCAGTGATGTCACAGTACAGGGATAATGCACACAGTGATGTCACAGTACAGGGATAATACACACAGTGATGTCACAGTACAGGGATAATACACAGTGATATCACAATACAGGGATAATATACACAGTGATGTCACAGTACAGGGATAATACACAAAGTGATGTCACAGTACAGGGATAATACACACAGTAATGTCACAGCACAGGGACAATACACACAGTGATGTCACAGTACATAAATAATACACCCAGTGATGTCACAGTACAGGGATAATACACAGTGATGTCACAGTACAGGAATAATACACACAGTGATGTCACAGTACAGGGATAATGTTACGCCTAGCGCTCCGGGTCCCCGCTCCTCCCCGGAGCGCTCACGGCGTCTTTCTCCCTGCAGCTCCCCGGTCAGTCCCGCTGACCGGGAGCGCTGCACTGTCATGGCCGTTGGGGATGCGATTCGCACAGCGGGACGCGCCCGCTCGCGAATCGCATCCCAGGTCACTTACCCGTTCCCGTCCCCTGCTGTCATGTGCTGGCGCGCGCGGCTCCGCTCTCTAGGGCGCGCGCGCGCCAGCTCCCTGAGACTTAAAGGGCCAGTGCACCAATGATTGGTGCCTGGCCCAATTAGCTTGATTGGCTTCCATCTGCTCCCTGCCTTTATCTGACCTCCTCCCATGCACTTCCTTGCCGGATCTTGTTGCCCTTGTGCCTAGTGAAAGCGTTTTGTGTGTCTAAAGCCTGTGTACCAGTACTTCTGCTATCCACCCTGACTACGAACCTTGCCGCCTGCCCCCGACCTTCTGCTACGTCCGACCTTGCTTCTGTCTACTCCCTTGTACCTCGCCCATCATCAGCAGTCAGAGAGGTGAGCCGTTGCTAGTGGATACGACCTGGTCACTACCGCCGCAGCAAGACCATCCCGCTTTGCGGCGGGCTCTGGTGAAAACCAGTAGTGACTTAGAACCGGTCCACTAGCGCGGTCCTCGCCAATCCCTCTCTGGCACAGAGGATCCACTACCTGCCAGCCGGCATCGTGACAGTAGATCCGGCCATGGATCCCGCTGAGGTCCCTCTGCCTTATATCTCTGATATCACCACGGTGGTCGCTCAGCAATCCCGACAGATCGCCCATCTAACCCACCAGCTGTCGGAAATGTCCACCATTGTGCACCAACTTCAGTCACAACTTCAGCAGCAATCATCTCCTCCGCCAGCTCCTGCACCCCTTCCGCAGCGAGTGGCCACTCCTAGCCTCCGCCTGTCCTTGCCGGACAAATTTAATGGGGACTCTAAGTTTTGCCGTGGCTTTCTTTCGCAATGTTCCCTGCACATGGAGATGATGTCGGACCAGTTTCCTACTGAAAGGTCTAAGGTGGCTTTCGTAGTCAGCCTTCTGTCTGGAAAAGCCCTGTCATGGGCCACACCGCTCTGGGACCGCAATGACCCCGTCACTGCCTCTGTACACTCCTTCTTCTCGGAAATTCGAAGTGTCTTTGAGGAACCTGCCCGAGCCTCTTCTGCTGAGACTGCCCTGCTGAACCTGGTCCAGGGTAATTCTTCCGTTGGCGAGTACGCCATACAATTCCGTACTCTTGCTTCTGAACTATCCTGGAATAATGAGGCCCTCTGCGCGACCTTTAAAAAAGGCCTATCCAGCAACATTAAAGATGTTCTGGCCGCACGAGAAACTCCTGCTAACCTGCATGAACTCATTCATCTAGCCACTCGCATTGACATGCGTTTTTCTGAGAGACATCAAGAGCTCCGCCAGGAAAAAGACTTAGATCTCTGGACACCTCTCCCACAGTCTCCACTGCAATCTGCGCCTAGGCCTCCCGCCGAGGAAGCCATGCAAGTGGATCGGTCTCGCCTGACCCTGGAAGAGAGGAATCGCCGTAAGGAAGAGAATCTTTGTCTGTACTGTGCCAGTACCGAGCATTTCTTGGTGGATTGCCCTATCCGTCCTCCACGCCTGGGAAACGTACGCACGCACCCAGCTCACGTGGGTGTGGCGTCTCTTGGCTCTAAGTCTGCTTCTCCACGTCTCACGGTGCCTGTACGGATTTCTTCTTCAGCCAGCTCTTCCCTCTCAGCCGTGGCCTGCCTGGACTCTGGTGCCTCTGGGAATTTTATTCGGGAGTCCTTGGCGAATAAATTCCGCATCCCGGTGACCCGTCTTGTCAAGCCACTCCACATTTCCGCGGTCAACGGAGCCAGGTTGGATTGCACCGTGCGTTTCCGCACGAAGCCCCTCCTAATGTGCATCGGACCTCATCATGAGAAAATTGAGTTTTTGGTCCTCCCCAATTGCACTTCTGAAGTTCTCCTTGGACTACCCTGGCTTCTACACCATTCCCCAACCCTGGACTGGTCCACTGGGGAGATCAAGAGTTGGGGTCCCTCTTGTTCCAAGGACTGCCTTAAACCGGTTCCCAGTACTCCCTGCCGTGACCCTGTGGTTCCTCCTGTATCCGGTCTCCCTAAGGTCGTTGGGGACTCTGCCTGCCACAGAAAATGCCTCTCCCCCCCTCCCAGTCCACTCAGGCAAGCCTCGGTGCCTCCTCATGGCCCTCGTCCTGGTGTCACACTGCCCCGTGCCAGGCCTCGCCCTCTGCCCTCCCTCCCCATTCCCACTCCTGCTGTACTGCCTGCCATTGAGGAAACCATCCATTCCTTCCCGGTGTCCTCATCCCAGGGGAGGCAGTCACCGGACAAAAAAAAGGGGAGACCTAAGGGGGGGGGGGTACTGTTACGCCTAGCGCTCCGGGTCCCTGCTCCTCCCCGGAGCGCTCACGGCGTCTTTCTCCCTGCAGCTCCCCGGTCAGTCCCGCTGACCGGGAGCGCTGCACTGTCATGGCCGTTGGGGATGCGATTCGCACAGCGGGACGCGCCCGCTCGCGAATCGCATCCCAGGTCACTTACCCGTTCCCGTCCCCTGCTGTCATGTGCTGGCGCGCGCGGCTCCGCTCTCTAGGGCGCGCGCGCGCCAGCTCCCTGAGACTTAAAGGGCCAGTGCACCAATGATTGGTGCCTGGCCCAATTAGCTTGATTGGCTTCCATCTGCTCCCTGCCTTTATCTGACCTCCTCCCATGCACTTCCTTGCCGGATCTTGTTGCCCTTGTGCCTAGTGAAAGCGTTTTGTGTGTCTTAAGCCTGTGTACCAGTACTTCTGCTATCCACCCTGACTACGAACCTTGCCGCCTGCCCCCGACCTTCTGCTACGTCCGACCTTGCTTCTGTCTACTCCCTTGTACCTCGCCCATCATCAGCAGTCAGAGAGGTGAGCCGTTGCTAGTGGATACGACCTGGTCACTACCGCCGCAGCAAGACCATCCCGCTTTGCGGCGGGCTCTGGTGAAAACCAGTAGTGACTTAGAACCGGTCCACTAGCGCGGTCCTCGCCAATCCCTCTCTGGCAGAGAGGATCCACTACCTGCCAGCCGGCATCGTGACAGATAATACACACAGTGATGTCACATCACAGGGATAATACACACAGTGATGTCACAGTACAGGGATAATACACACAGTGATGTCACAGTACAGGGATAATACACAGTGATATCACAGTACAGGGATAATATACACAGTGATGTCACAGTACAGGGATAATACACAAAGTGATGTCACAGTACAGGGATAATACACACAGTAATGTCACAGCACAGGGACAATACACACAGTGATGTCACAGTACATAAATAATACACACAGTGATGTCACAGTACAGGGATAATACACAGTGATGTCACAGTACAGGAATAATACACACAGTGATGTCACAGTACAGGGATAATACACACAGTGATGTCACATCACAGGGATAATACACACAGTGATGTCACAGTACAGGGATAATACACACTGTGATGTCACAGTACAGGGATAATACACAGTGATGTCACAGTACAGGGATAATACACAGTGATGTCACAGTACAGGGATAATACACACAGTGATGTCACAGTACAGGGATAATATACACAGTGATGTCACAGTACAGGGATAATACACAGTGATGTTACAGTACAGGGATAATACACACAGTGATGTCACAGTACAGGGATAATACACAGTGATGTCACAGTACAGGGATAATACACAGTGATGTCACAGTACAGGGATAATGCACACAGTGATGTCATAGTACAGGGATAATGCACACAGTGATGTCATAGTACAGGGATAATGCACACAGTGATGTCATAGTACAGGGATAATGCACACAGTGATGTCATAGTACAGGGATAATCTCAACACATGAAATATAAAAATTGTGATGTCATAGTAGAAGGATAATACAGAACATGATGTTATAATATACAGCAGGTTGCCTTAGGTTCTATATTAAACTTAGAAAGAGTGCAGTTTCCATTTAACAGGATTAGAAAAAAATATTTGCATTTTTCCAGAAACTTTTTCATATCCAGTAGGTGCAACTCAGACCTCTAGAATGGAAGGTCTAATAAACTTCTGATACTTTCTCCATGACTGGTGACGCCTTCTGACCGTATTGTTGCAGGTGGTCGATCGAGGCCTAGAGAAAGCCCTGGTGATAGAGGACGACGTACGATTTGAGTATCAGTTCAGGATTAAACTTCTAAAACTCATGAATGACATTGAATCGGCTGCGGTAGACTGGGATCTAATGTAAGTATATGTAACTAGATGTATTAGCTGTAATTCACATAACTGGATTGGGATAACTATCTATGTGAAGAATGAGGAGTGCAAGGAGGGGGCAGTAAAAATAAGGACTCCTTGACATTTTTATCACAAATGTTCACAGGTTGTGCTTTACATTATATTATTGGGAACTGTCAAATTGGCCATCATCTAGCACATCCTGCCTGAGGCAGACTGTACAAGAAGATCTCCCTATGGCATGCACAGAGGCCTTTAAAAGGCCTTCACCTGCCATGGTAAGCGATCGGCACCCTGTGATTTTGTCTCGGGGGTGTCGATTGGACTCCTGTCATTTCACTCTCTGCATGCCGCAATTGCTATTGATCACGGAATGCACACGAGTTAAAGGGGTACTGCCGTGCTCCAGCATTCTGTACATTTTGTTTAGAACGCTTGGAGCCTGTGGCAGTGGTCATGTCATCACAGCCACACCCCCTCGTGACATCACACCACAACCCTTCATTTATGTCTATGGGAGGGGGCGTGTCACCTGACACGCCCCCTCCCATAGACATAAATAGAGTT
Organism: Hyla sarda; assembly: GCF_029499605.1. NCBI lineage: Eukaryota > Metazoa > Chordata > Amphibia > Anura > Hylidae > Hyla > Hyla sarda. The sequence goes on along the minus strand of NC_079194.1, from coordinate 49,574,365 downwards.
AGCATTGTGTGACATCACTAGAGGCGTGGCTGTGATGTCACGACCACTCCCGCAAGAACCCAGCGTTTGTTTAGAACGCCGGGTGCTGCGGAAGATCGCAGGACCCCCACGATCAGATATCTAATCCCCTATCCTTTGGATAGAGGATAAGATGTCTAGCAATGGAGTTCCCCTTTAAACTGCCATGATCAGAGTAAGGTTCAATCCTGGCAGTTGCAGGCAGGTGTTGGCTGTAAGATACAGCCAGCCCCTGCCGCATGTAGCGTGGGCCCAGCCCCTGAGGACATTCAAGCTGCCACCATAGTAAAGCATCCATGCATTTGTTTTATTTACATAACCTTACTAAAATGACATAAATGATCTTGGGGAGAGCCTATAAATTAAATATTATAATATCATATTACCGGTATAGAGCACTGGCTTTATCATAATGTATAGTGGTAACATAGTTATTCTGCCTCCACAGCTACATCGGGAGGAAGAGAATGCAAGTGCAGCGTCCAGAAAAGGCCGTTCACAACGTGATGAATTTGGTGGAAGCGGATTATTCCTATTGGACGCTGGGTTACGCCATCTCACAGGCGGGAGCACAAAAACTCATCAACGCTGAACCCCTGAGCAAGATGTTACCAGTGGATGAATTTCTCCCAGTCATGTTTAACAAGCATCCAGTGTAAGTATAGCCGCAAAAGAGAAAATTATCTATCTATCTATCTATCTATCTATCTATATATATATATATATATATTTATTTATAATATATTTAATTTAATACAAATGAATAAATTCTGCTGGGAGAGACGTATTGTTTAAAGGGGTACTCCGGTGGAAAACTTTATTTATATATTTATTTTTTTAAATCAACTGGTGCCAGAAAGTTATACAGATATGTAGATTATTTATATTAAAAAATCTTAATCCCTCCAGTATTAGCGGCTATATACTACAGAGGAAATGCTTTTCTTTTTGGATTTCTCTTCTGTCACGACCACAGTGCTCTCTGCTGACCTCTGCTGTCCATTTTAGGAACTGTCCAGAGCAGAAGAAAATCCCCATAGCAAATGGACAGCAGAGAGCACTGTGGTCGTGACAGAAGAGAAATCCAAAAAGAAAAGCATTTCCTCTGTAGTATACAGCCACTAATAAGTACTGGAAGGATTAAGATTTTTTTTAATAGAAGTAATTTACAAATCTTTTTAACTTTCTGGCACCAGTTGATTTAAAAAAAAAAAAAAAAGTTTTCCACCGGAGTACCCCTTTAAGATTCAGATTATTGAAAGATTTTCAGATATATTCTAATTTCACCTCATACTAACAGGTCAAGACGGCCCCAATGCCAAGTAATGAGGTGCGAATCATATTACCCCAAGTCTACACACTAAGCCCATGTTCACACAATGGAATTTCCATGCGGATTTCAATGGGATTCTGCTGCCCTATTCTCATAGCAGAATTTCTGCTCCGGGAAACATCTGGCACAGAAATTCAAATTCTGATATCCGCAGAAAGAATAGACATGTCCATTCTATTTGCGGACTCCACAAGGAAATGCATTGCCGTCTATGAAACGTTGCTTTTCCTAGTGGTCCTAGCTCCAGCATGTTCAGGAGAATGTCCGCATGAAGATTTTCCTTACGAACACCCCCCCCCCCTGGGGTTCCACCAGGCAAAAACACCAAAGTTGCTCCATGGCCCTTTTTTTTTGGTTCAGTGGCAATTTTGTAAAATCGCTGGATTTATTGCCCCATAAACTTTTCAGCAAAAAACTCCAGGAAAAAATTCCCTGGAAAAAAACGCCAAGAAAACTGCCACTGAGCCAAAAAATGCCAATGAAGAGTGAAAAATACCAAAGGAAAAAACGGCTGTCACGCCCCCTCCCATAGACTTGCATTGAGGGGACCGGCAGCTCGTAACGTCATAGCCCCGCCTCCTCATGACGTCACAAGCTCCCGGCTCCAGCGTTCGGAACAGTTTGTTCCAAACGCTGAGCAGCGGAGTACCCCTTTAACCAGAGAATGTGTGCTTCCCACAGGTCAGTGGCGATGCTGGTTTTGACGCTGTTTATATTCACTTGGCGAATGAATGTTCACAGTAAATTCAGAAGCAGAGACATCTGTTTTAACTGGAATCCCTGCTTTGGTATATAGTTTTCATTGTGCCCTGTGCTGATAGTGTATGGTTCCACAGAAAGTATCTACAGGAGCAGGGATGCCTGTCAAAGAAAGGAGTCCCTGCTCTTGTTCAGTGGCGATGCCATATGCATCAAATTCCACCAATGATTTGAGTGAATTCTCCTGAAAATAATTTGAAGTTTGCTTATCTCTATTTGTAAACTGAAAAATGGAAATAAAAAGTCCTCTCCAAACCAACACTTACCATAGTAGATGTAAATACAGCCAACGGCTGTTCGGGCATACTGGGTGTTGTAGTTTTGCAACATCTGGAGGTCCGCAGGTTGTAGATCACTGTCCTATATTTTACATTGCACGGATCCCTCAACATACGATGGTCCGTTTGGAACGGATTACCATCCTATGTTGAGGGACCACTGTATATATATATATATATATATATATATATATATATATATAAAGATTTTTATGTTTTTTTCAAATTTTCCATTTTGCCCTCTATATTATAAAATAATCCTGAAATCTTGCAGTTTCAAATCTGGTCACTAGGCCTAAAACTAAGCTGAGACTTCCTGTTCTGTACACATCATTTCCCAACAGTGTCCTTCTTATCATCAAAGACAGGACTATATCAACATTTTTCTAATAAAAATCTTGAAAATCGGCCGTTAAATGGCCGTTAGAAAATCCCATTATAGTCTATGGGATTTTTCTAATAGCCATTTTAACCCGTTATCGCCCGTTATTAATAACGGACGTTATTTTGTGACGGGCGAATGAACGGAAGAAATTGTGCATCTACTATTTCTCCCGTTACTATCGCCCGTCACAAAATAAAGGCCGTTATTAATAATGGGCGATAACGGGTTAAAATGGCTATTAAAAAAATCCCATAGACTATAATGGGATTTTCTAACGGCCGTTTAACGGCCGATTTTTAAGATTTATATGATGGACATTTATAACGGAAGTATTTTTAATAGTGTGAAAGCAGCCTAAATGGAACAGCTCCTGTATTGTTGCCTATGCCCATGGGGTTTGCGGTAAAGCATATTTCTAAATGCTGTATGAAAAAAAAAAAATTATTACAATAAAAAAAATAAAAATAGATTAGACGATTAAAGGACATGTTTCAGTATCAAACTCTAATCAGTATATATATCAAAATATCTATGTGATACATTCACTTTAACATCATCTGAGTCTCCTCCCTGACCAGTAATGTGTTTATTTTATTTTTAATAGTTGTTTTTTTAACTAATACGGTAGTTATTTGGGTCAAAATTGGGACATTTTCGTTAACTGAAAAATTTGTGTGTACCTTTTCTGTCTGACCACAGTGCTCTCTGCTGACACCTCTGTCCATGTCAGGAACTGTCCAGAGCAGGATAGGTTTGCTATGGTGATTTGCTCCTATTCTGGACAGTTCCTAAAATGGACAGAGGTGTCAGCAGAGGGCACTGTGGGCAGACAGAAAGGAAATTTAAAAATAAAAGAACTTCCTGTGGAGCATATAGCAGCTGATAAGTACTGGGAGGATTAAGATTTTTAAATAGAAGTAATTTACAAATCTGGTTAACTTTCTGGCACCAGTTGATTTAAAAAAAAAAAAAAAATGTTTTCCAGTGGAGTACCCCTTTAACACTTAAGGCAAGTTTTTCCTCCTTTTCCCCGATGTCATCAAAAAAGATGCTGCATAGAATTTTAGTTTGAAAAAAAAAATGTTTTTTAGGAACAGTGAGTGAGGGGAACTGGGAACAGGGAAACAGTGAGCGCAGAGAGCTTGGGAACAGTAAGGGTACGTTCACACATACAGGATACTGTGCAGATTTGATGCACTGGATTTGTAACTGCAGAATAGAAGCTGCGCTCAGTCATTTAGATTGCGGGAAGCTTGTGAACAGTGAGTGCGGGGAGCTTGTGAACAGTGAGTGCGGGGAGCTTGTGAACAGTAAGTGTGGGGAGCTTGTGAACAGTGAGTGCGGGGAGCTTGTGAATAGTAAGTGCAGGGTGCTTGTGATCAGTGAGTGTGGGAGCTGGGGAACAATAAGTGCTGAGAGCTTGGATACAGTGAGTGCGGGGAGGCTGGAAACTGAGTTGGGGGAGCTTGTGAACAGTGAGTGCGGGGAGCTTGTGAACAGTGAGTGCAGGGAGCTTGTGAACAGTGAGTGCAGGGAGCTTGTGAACAGTGAGTGCGGGGAGCTTGTGAACAGTGAGTGCGGGGAGCTTGTGAACAGTGAGTGCGGGGAGCTTGTGAACAGTGAGTGCGGGGAGCTTGTGAACAGTGAGTGCGGGGAGCTTGTGAACAGTGAGTGCGGGGAGCTTGTGAACAGTGAGTGCGGGGAGCTTGTGAACAGTGAGTGCGGGGAGCTTGTGAACAGTGAGTGCAGGAGCTTGTGAACAGTGAGTGCGGGAGCTTGTGAACAGTGAGTGCGGGAGCTTGTGAACAGTGAGTGCGGGGAGCTTGTGAACAGTGAGTGCGGGGAGCATGTGAACAGTGAGTGCGGGGAGCTTGTGAACAGTGAGTGCGGGGAGCTTGTGAACAGTGAGTGCGGGGAGCTTGTGAATAGTAAGTGCAGGGTGTTTGTGATCAGTGAGTGTGGGAGCTGGGGAACAATAAGTGCTGAGAGCTTGGATACAGTGAGTGCGGGGAGGCTGGAAACTGAGTTGGGGGAGCTTGTGAACAGTGAGTGCGGGGAGCTTGTGAACAGTGAGTGCAGGGAGCTTGTGAACAGTGAGTGCAGGGAGCTTGTGAACAGTGAGTGCGGGGAGCTTGTGAACAGTGAGTGCGGGGAGCTTGTGAACAGTGAGTGCGGGGAGCTTGTGAACAGTGAGTGCGGGGAGCTTGTGAACAGTGAGTGCGGGGAGCTTGTGAACAGTGAGTGCGGGGAGCTTGTGAACAGTGAGTGCGGGGAGCTTGTGAACAGTGAGTGCGGGAGCTTGTGAACAGTGAGTGCGGGAGCTTGTGAACAGTGAGTGCGGGAGCTTGTGAACAGTGAGTGCGGGGAGCTTGTGAACAGTGAGTGCGGGGAGCATGTGAACAGTGAGTGCGGGGAGCTTGTGAACAGTGAGTGCGGGGAGCTTGTGAACAGTGAGTGCGGGGAGCTTGTGAATAGTAAGTGCAGGGTGTTTGTGATCAGTGAGTGTGGGAGCTGGGGAACAATAAGTGCTGAGAGCTTGGATACAGTGAGTGCGGGGAGCATGGAAACTGAGTTGGGGGAGCTTGTGAACAGTGAGTGTGGGGAGCTTGTGAACAGTGAGTGCAGGGAGCTTGTGAACAGTGAGTGCAGGGAGCTTGTGAACAGTGAGTGCGGGAAGCTTGTGAACAGTGAGTGCGGGGAGCTTGTGAACAGTGAGTGCGGGGAGCTTGTGAACAGTGAGTGCGGGGAGCTTGTGAATAGTAAGTGCGGGGAGCTTGTGAATAGTGAGTGCGGGGAGCTTGATAACAGTGAGTGCGGGGAGCTTGTGAACAGTGAGTGCGGGGAGCTTGTGAACAGTGAGTGCGGGGAGCTTGTGAACAGTGAGTGCGGGAGCTTGATAACAGTGAGTGCGGGAGCTTGATAACAGTGAGTGCGGGAGCTTGTGAACAGTGAGTGCGGGAGCTTGTGAACAGTGAGTGCGGGAGCTTGTGAACAGTGAGTGCGGGAGCTTGTGAACAGTGAGTGCGGGAGCTTGTGAACAGTGAGTGCGGGAGCTTGTGAACAGTGAGTGCGGGGAGCTTGTGAACAGTGAGTGCGGGGAGCATGTGAACAGTGAGTGCGGGGAGCTTGTGAACAGTGAGTGCGGGGAGCTTGTGAACAGTGAGTGCGGGGAGCTTGTGAATAGTAAGTGCAGGGTGTTTGTGATCAGTGAGTGTGGGAGCTGGGGAACAATAAGTGCTGAGAGCTTGGATACAGTGAGTGCGGGGAGGCTGGAAACTGAGTTGGGGGAGCTTGTGAACAGTGAGTGCGGGGAGCTTGTGAACAGTGAGTGCAGGGAGCTTGTGAACAGTGAGTGCAGGGAGCTTGTGAACAGTGAGTGCGGGGAGCTTGTGAACAGTGAGTGCGGGGAGCTTGTGAACAGTGAGTGCGGGGAGCTTGTGAACAGTGAGTGCGGGGAGCTTGTGAACAGTGAGTGCGGGGAGCTTGTGAACAGTGAGTGCGGGGAGCTTGTGAACAGTGAGTGCGGGGAGCTTGTGAACAGTGAGTGCGGGAGCTTGTGAACAGTGAGTGCGGGAGCTTGTGAACAGTGAGTGCGGGAGCTTGTGAACAGTGAGTGCGGGGAGCTTGTGAACAGTGAGTGCGGGGAGCATGTGAACAGTGAGTGCGGGGAGCTTGTGAACAGTGAGTGCGGGGAGCTTGTGAACAGTGAGTGCGGGGAGCTTGTGAATAGTAAGTGCAGGGTGTTTGTGATCAGTGAGTGTGGGAGCTGGGGAACAATAAGTGCTGAGAGCTTGGATACAGTGAGTGCGGGGAGCCTGGAAACTGAGTTGGGGGAGCTTGTGAACAGTGAGTGTGGGGAGCTTGTGAACAGTGAGTGCAGGGAGCTTGTGAACAGTGAGTGCAGGGAGCTTGTGAACAGTGAGTGCGGGAAGCTTGTGAACAGTGAGTGCGGGGAGCTTGTGAACAGTGAGTGCGGGGAGCTTGTGAACAGTGAGTGCGGGGAGCTTGTGAATAGTAAGTGCGGGGAGCTTGTGAATAGTGAGTGCGGGGAGCTTGATAACAGTGAGTGCGGGGAGCTTGTGAACAGTGAGTGCGGGGAGCTTGTGAACAGTGAGTGCGGGGAGCTTGTGAACAGTGAGTGCGGGAGCTTGATAACAGTGAGTGCGGGAGCTTGATAACAGTGAGTGCGGGAGCTTGTGAACAGTGAGTGCGGGAGCTTGTGAACAGTGAGTGCGGGAGCTTGTGAACAGTGAGTGCGGGAGCTTGTGAACAGTGAGTGCGGGAGCTTGTGAACAGTGAGTGCGGGGAGCTTGTGAACAGTGAGTGTGGGGAGCTTGTGAACAGTGAGTGCGGGGAGCTTGTGAATAGTAAGTGCAGGGAGCTTGTGATCGGTGAGTGTGGGAGCTGGGGAACAATAAGTGCTGAGAGCTTGGATACAGTCAGTGCGGGGAGCCTGAAAACTGAGTTGGGGGTGCTTTTGAACAGTGAGTGCGGGAAGCTTGTGAACAGTGAGTGCGGGGAGCTTGTGAACAGTGAGTGCGGGAAGCTTGTGAACAGTGAGTGCGGGGAGCTTGTGAACAGTGAGTGCGGGGAGCTTGTGAACAGCGAGTGCGGGGAGCTTGTGAACAGCGAGTACGGGGAGCTTGTGAACAGTGAGTACGGGGAGCTTGTGAACAGTGAGTACGGGGAGCTTGTGAACAGTGAATGCGGGGAGCTTGTGAATAGTAAGTGCAGGGTGCTTGTGATCAGTGAGTGTGGGAGCTGGGGAACAATAAGTGCTGAGAGCTTGGATACAGTGAGTGCGGGGAGGCTGGAAACTGAGTTGGGGGAGCTTGTGAACAGTGAGTGCGGGGAGCTTGTGAACAGTGAGTGCAGGGAGCTTGTGAACAGTGAGTGCAGGGAGCTTGTGAACAGTGAGTGCAGGGAGCTTGTGAACAGTGAGTGCAGGGAGCTTGTGAACAGTGAGTGCGGGGAGCTTGTGAACAGTGAGTGCGGGGAGCTTGTGAACAGTGAGTGCGGGGAGCTTGTGAACAGTGAGTGCGGGGAGCTTGTGAACAGTGAGTGCGGGGAGCTTGTGAACAGTGAGTGCGGGGAGCTTGTGAACAGTGAGTGCGGGGAGCTTGTGAACAGTGAGTGCGGGGAGCTTGTGAACAGTGAGTGCGGGGAGCTTGTGAACAGTGAGTGCAGGAGCTTGTGAACAGTGAGTGCGGGAGCTTGTGAACAGTGAGTGCGGGAGCTTGTGAACAGTGAGTGCGGGGAGCTTGTGAACAGTGAGTGCGGGGAGCATATGAACAGTGAGTGCGGGGAGCTTGTGAACAGTGAGTGCGGGGAGCTTGTGAACAGTGAGTGCGGGGAGCTTGTGAATAGTAAGTGCTGGGTGCTTGTGATCAGTGAGTGTGGGAGCTGGGGAACAATAAGTGCTGAGAGCTTGTGAACAGTGAGTGCGGGGAGCTTGTGAACAGTGAGTGCGGAGAGCTTGTGAACAGTGAGTGCAGGAGCTTGTGAACAGTGAGTGCGGGAGCTTGTGAACAGTGAGTGCGGGGAGCTTGTGAACAGTGAGTGCGGGGAGCTTGTGAACAGTGAGTGCGGGGAGCTTGTGAACAGTGAGTGCGGGGAGCTTGTGAACAGTGAGTGCGGGGAGCTTGTGAACAGTGAGTGCGGGGAGCTTGTGAATAGTAAGTGCAGGGTGTTTGTGATCAGTGAGTGTGGGAGCTGGGGAACAATAAGTGCTGAGAGCTTGGATACAGTGAGTGCGGGGAGCCTGGAAACTGAGTTGGGGGAGCTTGTGAACAGTGAGTGTGGGGAGCTTGTGAACAGTGAGTGCAGGGAGCTTGTGAACAGTGAGTGCAGGGAGCTTGTGAACAGTGAGTGCGGGAAGCTTGTGAACAGTGAGTGCGGGGAGCTTGTGAACAGTGAGTGCGGGGAGCTTGTGAACAGTGAGTGCGGGGAGCTTGTGAATAGTAAGTGCGGGGAGCTTGTGAATAGTGAGTGCGGGGAGCTTGATAACAGTGAGTGCGGGGAGCTTGTGAACAGTGAGTGCGGGGAGCTTGTGAACAGTGAGTGCGGGGAGCTTGTGAACAGTGAGTGCGGGAGCTTGATAACAGTGAGTGCGGGAGCTTGATAACAGTGAGTGCGGGAGCTTGTGAACAGTGAGTGCGGGAGCTTGTGAACAGTGAGTGCGGGAGCTTGTGAACAGTGAGTGCGGGAGCTTGTGAACAGTGAGTGCGGGAGCTTGTGAACAGTGAGTGCGGGGAGCTTGTGAACAGTGAGTGTGGGGAGCTTGTGAACAGTGAGTGCGGGGAGCTTGTGATTAGTAAGTGCAGGGAGCTTGTGATCGGTGAGTGTGGGAGCTGGGGAACAATAAGTGCTGAGAGCTTGGATACAGTCAGTGCGGGGAGCCTGAAAACTGAGTTGGGGGTGCTTTTGAACAGTGAGTGCGGGAAGCTTGTGAACAGTGAGTGCGGGGAGCTTGTGAACAGTGAGTGCGGGAAGCTTGTGAACAGTGAGTGCGGGGAGCTTGTGAACAGTGAGTGCGGGGAGCTTGTGAACAGCGAGTGCGGGGAGCTTGTGAACAGCGAGTACGGGGAGCTTGTGAACAGTGAGTACGGGGAGCTTGTGAACAGTGAGTACGGGGAGCTTGTGAACAGTGAATGCGGGGAGCTTGTGAATAGTAAGTGCAGGGTGCTTGTGATCAGTGAGTGTGGGAGCTGGGGAACAATAAGTGCTGAGAGCTTGGATACAGTGAGTGCGGGGAGGCTGGAAACTGAGTTGGGGGAGCTTGTGAACAGTGAGTGCGGGGAGCTTGTGAACAGTGAGTGCAGGGAGCTTGTGAACAGTGAGTGCAGGGAGCTTGTGAACAGTGAGTGCAGGGAGCTTGTGAACAGTGAGTGCAGGGAGCTTGTGAACAGTGAGTGCGGGGAGCTTGTGAACAGTGAGTGCGGGGAGCTTGTGAACAGTGAGTGCGGGGAGCTTGTGAACAGTGAGTGCGGGGAGCTTGTGAACAGTGAGTGCGGGGAGCTTGTGAACAGTGAGTACGGGGAGCTTGTGAACAGTGAGTGCGGGGAGCTTGTGAACAGTGAGTGCGGGGAGCTTGTGAACAGTGAGTGCGGGGAGCTTGTGAACAGTGAGTGCAGGAGCTTGTGAACAGTGAGTGCGGGAGCTTGTGAACAGTGAGTGCGGGAGCTTGTGAACAGTGAGTGCGGGGAGCTTGTGAACAGTGAGTGCGGGGAGCATGTGAACAGTGAGTGCGGGGAGCTTGTGAACAGTGAGTGCGGGGAGCTTGTGAACAGTGAGTGCGGGGAGCTTGTGAATAGTAAGTGCTGGGTGCTTGTGATCAGTGAGTGTGGGAGCTGGGGAACAATAAGTGCTGAGAGCTTGTGAACAGTGAGTGCGGGGAGCTTGTGAACAGTGAGTGCGGAGAGCTTGTGAACAGTGAGTGCAGGAGCTTGTGAACAGTGAGTGCGGGAGCTTGTGAACAGTGAGTGCGGGGAGCTTGTGAACAGTGAGTGCGGGGAGCTTGTGAACAGTGAGTGCGGGGAGCTTGTGAACAGTGAGTGCGGGGAGCTTGTGAACAGTGAGTGCGGGGAGCTTGTGAACAGTGAGTGCGGGGAGCTTGTGAACAGTGAGTGCGGGAGCTTGTGAACAGTGAGTGCGGGAGCTTGTGAACAGTGAGTGCGGGAGCTTGTGAACAGTGAGTGCGGGGAGCTTGTGAACAGTGAGTGCGGGGAGCATGTGAACAGTGAGTGCGGGGAGCTTGTGAACAGTGAGTGCGGGGAGCTTGTGAACAGTGAGTGCGGGGAGCTTGTGAATAGTAAGTGCAGGGTGCTTGTGATCAGTGAGTGTGGGAGCTGGGGAACAATAAGTGCTGAGAGCTTGGATACAGTGAGTGCGGGGAGCCTGGAAACTGAGTTGGGGGAGCTTGTGAACAGTGAGTGTGGGGAGCTTGTGAACAGTGAGTGCAGGGAGCTTGTGAACAGTGAGTGCAGGGAGCTTGTGAACAGTGAGTGCGGGAAGCTTGTGAACAGTGAGTGCGGGGAGCTTGTGAAGAGTGAGTGCGGGGAGCTTGTGAACAGTGAGTGCGGGGAGCTTGTGAACAGTGAGTGCGAAGAGCTTGTGAACAGTGAGTGCGGGGAGCTTGTGAACAGTGAGTGCGGGAGCTTGTGAACAGTGAGTGCGGGAGCTTGTGAACAGTGAGTGCGGGAGCTTGATAACAGTGAGTGCGGGAGCTTGTGAACAGTGAGTGCGGGAGCTTGTGAACAGTGAGTGCGGGAGCTTGTGAACAGTGAGTGCGGGAGCTTGTGAACAGTGAGTGCGGGAGCTTGTGAACAGTGAGTGCGGGAGCTTGTGAACAGTGAGTGCGGGGAGCTTGTGAACAGTGAGTGCGGGAGCTTGTGAACAGTTAGTGCGGGGAGCTTGTGAACAGTGAGTGTGGGGAGCTTGTGAACAGTGAGTGCGGGGAGCTTGTGAATAGTAAGTGCAGGGAGCTTGTGATCGGTGAGTGTGGGAGCTGGGGAACAATAAGTGCTGAGAGCTTGGATACAGTGAGTGCGGGAAGCCTGGAAACTGAGTTGGGGGTGCTTTTGAACAGTGAGTGCGGGAAGCTTGTGAACAGTGAGTGCGGGGAGCTTGTGAACAGTGAGTGCGGGAAGCTTGTGAACAGTGAGTGCGGGGAGCTTGTGAACAGTGAGTGCGGGGAGCTTGTGAACAGCGAGTAGGGGGAGCTTGTGAACAGCGAGTACGGGGAGCTTGTGAACAGTGAGTGCGGGGAGCTTGTGAACAGCGAGTACGGGGAGCTTGTGAACAGTGAGTACGGGGAGCTTGTGAACAGTGAGTGCGGGGAGCTTGTGAACAGTGAGTGCGGGGAGCTTGTGAACAGTGAGTTCGGGGAGCTTGTGAACAGTGAGTGCGGGGAGCTTGTGAACAGTGAGTGCGGGGAGCTTGTGAACAGTGAGTGCGGAGAGCTTGTGAACAGTGAGTGCGGGGAGCTTGTGAACAGTGAGTGCGGGGAGCTTGTGAACAGTGAGTGCGGGGAGCATGTGAACAATGAGTGCGGGGAGCTTGTGAACAGTGAGTGCGGGGAGCTTGTGATCAGTGAGTGTGGGAGCTGGGGAACAATAAGTGCTGAGAGCTTCGATACAGTGAGTGCGGGGAGCCTGGAAACTGAGTTGGGGGAGCTTGTGAACAGTGAGTGTGGGGAGCTTGTGAACAGTGAGTGCAGGGAGCTTGTGAACAGTGAGTGCAGGGAGCTTGTGAACAGTGAGTGCGGGAAGCTTGTGAACAGTGAGTGCGGGAAGCTTGTGAACAGTGAGTGCAGGGAGCTTGTGAACAGTGAGTGCGGGGAGCTTGTGAACAGTGAGTGCGGGGAGCTTGTGAACAGTGAGTGCGGGGAGCTTGTGAATAGTAAGTGCGGGGAGCTTGTGAAAAGTAAGTGCGGGGAGCTTGATAACAGTGAGTGCGGGGAGCTTGATAACAGTGAGTGCGGGGAGCTTGTGAACAGTGAGTGCGGGGAGCTTGTGAACAGTGAGTGCGGGGAGCTTGTGAACAGTGAGTGCGGGAGCTTGTGAACAGTGAGTGCGGGAGCTTGATAACAGTGAGTGCGGGGAGCTTGTGAACAGTGAGTGCGGGGAGCTTGATAACAGTGTGTGCGGGGAGCTTGATAACAGTGAGTACGGGAGCTTGTAAACAGTGAGTGCGGGAGCTTGTGAACAGTGAGTGCGGGGAGCTTGTGAACAGTGAGTGCGGGGAGCTTGTGAACAGTGAGTGCGGGGAGCTTGTGAACAGTGAGTGTGGGAGCTTGTGAACAGTGAGTGCGGAGAGCTTGTGAACAGTGAGCACGGGGAGCTTGTGAACAGTGAGTGCGGAGAGCTTGTGAACAGTGAGTGCGGGAAGCTTGTGAACAGTGGGTGCGGGAAGATTGTGAACAGTGAGTGCGGAGAGCTTGTGAACAGTGAGTGCGGGGAGCTTGTGAACAGCGAGCATGGGGAGCTTGTGAACAGTGAGTGCGGGGAGCTTGTGAACAGTGAGTGCGGGGAGCTTGTGAACAGTGAGTGCGGGGAGCTTGTGAACAGTGAGTGCGGGGAGCTTGTGAATAGTAAGTGTGGGGAGCTTGTGAACAGTGAGTGCGGGGAGCTTGTGAACAGTGAGTGCGGGGAGCTTGTGAACAGTGAGTGTGGGAGCTTGTGAACAGTGAGTGCGGAGAGCTTGTGAACAGTGAGTGCGGAGAGCTTGTGAACAGTGAGTGCGGGAAGCTTGTGAACAGTGGGTGCGGGAAGATTGTGAACAGTGAGTGCGGAGAGCTTGTGAACAGTGAGTGCGGGGAGCTTGTGAACAGCGAGTACGGTGAGCTTGTGAACAGTGAGTGCGGGGAGCTTGTGAACAGTGAGTGCGGGGAGCTTGTGAACAGTGAGTGCGGGGAGCTTGTGAACAGTGAGTGCGGGGAGCTTGTGAATAGTAAGTGCGGGGAGCTTGTGAACAGTGAGTGCAGGGAGCTTGATAACAGTGAGTGCGGGAACTTGGTAACAGAGAGCGCGGTTTTAGGGAGTGTTGAAATGGTTAATCTTTTTACCCTTTATATAAGTTTAATATGCTTTTTATGGTTGCATAATGATATAATTTGACTTCATTTTCTTGTTTTTTAGAGAGAAATATATGGAGTATTATCACCCGCGGGATCTCAAGGCCTTTTCTGCCGAGCCTTTGCTTGTTTACCCAACTCACTACACTGGGCAACCAGGATATTTTAGCGACACCGAAACCTCCACCATATGGGACAATGAAACGGTGGCAACCGATTGGGACAGGCAATATTCCGGAAAAACCAGACAGCAGGGTCAGATACACACGGATGCTCAGAACACAGACGCATTGTCACCTCAGACTACACTTGACACATCATCTCGGGATGAACTATGATCGCTGTAAACTGCGTGTATACCGTCTAGGTTTTTTTGTATAGAGAAAATTTTGTTTACTGTGAATATTTTGAAAAAGCGGATCATTTTATAGGAGTAAACACGTGTAAAGAACATCGGCTATTAAGGGTTGGTAAATTTGTCCCTGGACGATGGAAATAGTCTGGGAATCGTAGAGAGCACACAAGGAAAACTACAGTAAAAAAAAACTTTTTGTCTTGCCTATTTCTGGGGGGGGGGGGGGGGTACTAATTCATATTGAGGAGATCCAGCTGGTGTATGGATCCTTACAAGCAATGCTCATTGGGAAAAATATATGCAAATTAGCTCTCCTCCAGAAGGAATAAGCCTGTCTCTAGAGCAGTGTTTTCCAACCAGTGTGCCTCCAGCTGTTGCAAAACTACAACTCCCAGCATTCCCGGACAGCCAAAGGCTGTCCGGGCATGCTGGGCGTTGTAGTTTTGCAACAGCTGGAGGCACACTGGTTGGAAGACACTGCTCTAGAGCCACCTGTATGTCACTGCCCTGTAAGTCAATGTCTGATCCATAAAGAAGCCTTGAAACATGACTAGGAATATTAAGCAAACCAGTTGTATGATTTAGCTATTATCCTTAGTTATAGTTTAAAGGGGTACTCCAGTGGAAAACTTTTTTATTTTATTTTTTTCTATCAACTGGTGCCAGAAAGTTAAACAGATTTGTAAATTACTTCTATTAAAAAATCTTAATCCTTCCAGTACTTATTAGCTGCTGAATACTACAGAGGAAATTCTTTTCTTTTTGGAACACAGAGCTCTCTGCTGACATCTATGTCCATTTTAGGAACTGTCCAGAGCAGCATATGTTTGCTATGTGGATTTTCTCCTACTCTGGACAGTTGTTAAAATGGACAGAGATGTCAGCAGAGAGCACTGTGCTCTTGATATCAGCAGAGAGCACTGTGTTCCAAAAAGAAAATAATTCCCTATGTAGTATTCAGCAGCTAATAAGTACTGGAAGGATTAAGATTTTTTAATAGAAGTAACTTACAAATCTGTTTAACTTTCTGGCACCAGTTGATAAAAAAAAAAAAGGTTTCCACCGGAGAACCCCTTTAAGGCTCTCTCATTTGTCAAACATTGACTAACAGGGTAGCTACCTATAGGTGGCAGTAGAGAGACAATTTTCTTCCTTGCGGAGGAGTGCTAAATTCTATAGCTTCCTTAGGCTATGTTTACACAGCAGAAAATTTGCAGAATGTTCGCCTGGAAAACACGGACGGAGTTTCCCGCGGCAGGTGTTTCCGCCGCAGAAATTCCGCCGTGTGCACGTTGCGGCAGAATCCCACTGAAGTCAATAGGACTCTGCTGCAGATGAATTTCTGCAGAAATTCCACCATGTGAACATAGCCTTATTGGTATATTAAAGGGGTATTTCAGCTCTTAAAAAAAATTTGTGTTTTTTCTGGGATTTTGTAAATGTAGAAGAAAAAACTCTACTTACCTACCCATGCTCCCCCGCTGGTCAAGACAGGACATTGCAGTGGTCATTGATTGGCTGAGTGGGCAAGTCCTGCAGGATGAAAAGATGCGGTTGGGGGGGTTTACCGGAAGATGGAAAAACCACTGCTGCTGGGTAGGTTTTTTTCCCCCATATTTTGCAAGGACCCAGAAGCATAGATTATTTTTTAAAGAGTTGGAATACCCCTTTAAAGTAGAGGAGTACTGTAGTGGAATATAACATAAAGGGGTATTCCAGGAAAAACTTTTTTTTTTATATCAACTATATTAAACAGATTTGGAAATTACTTCTATTAAAAAATCTTAATCCTTCCAATAATTATCAGCTGCTGAAGTTGAGTTGCAGTTTTGCAACAGCTGGAGGCACACTGGTTGGAAAACACTGCTCTAGAGCCAACTGTATGTAGCTGCCCTGTAAGTCAATGTCTGATCCATAAAGAAGCCTTGAAACATGACTAGGAATATTAAGCAAACCAGTTGTATGGTTTAGCTACATGTTCTTTTCTGTCTGGCAACAGTGCTCTCTGCTGACATCTCTGCTTGTCTCGGGAACTGCACAAAGTAGCAGAGGTTTACTACGGGGATTTGCTTCTACCCTGGACAGTTCCCGAGATGGGTGTCATCAGAGACCACTTAGAAGGAAAAGAACAACTCAACTTCAGCAGCTCATAAGTACTGAAAGGATTAAGATTTTTTAATAGAAGTAATTTACAAATCTGTTTAACTTTCTGGAGCCAGTTGATATATGAAAAAAAAGTTTTTCCCTGGATAACCCCTTTAAACCCTATCTGAAGAATAGGGAATAAGTTATAGATCGCGATCTCCTGTATGGGGTCCCGGCAGTCCGCAAGAAGGGGGCGTTCCATCCCCCTCATGACGCGGTGGCTGACACCCCCTCCATATATCCCATAGAGATACATGTAGGGGGTGCGTCTGCTGTGGCTTCCTGTGGAGGTCGGCACGGCACTTCCTGCGGACTTCCCCGGCCCCGTACAGAAGATCGCGGGGAGTCCCAGCTGTTGGACCCCCTGCAATCTATAACTTTAACCTCTTTAAAGGGGTTATATAGGGAATAAATTCACTACAGTACTCCTTGAAGTGAACATCTCAGGTATGTTGCATTTACATGCTATTCAGTGTCTATGCATTGATTGTATCTGCCACAATTGCGTCTATACATTGAGTGCCATATAAATAATAAAAAAATGGGAGATCCTAATGGATTTTAGGCGCAACCAATTTATCGGTAAGAAAATCATAGGATGTAAATAGTTTGGTGCTAGTCACTCAACAGTTAATATGGAGGCTGAATTACAACAGAAACTCTGGCCTGGAAAAGTGGAAAAAAAAGCCTGTACTATACGCTATGAGACCCCGCCTGAACAGACCCCAATGGAAACTTTTATAGAATTTTTATTTTTTTTGTATTTCTGTATATTACAGCATATTCTATGTTCTGTGTGGTAAATTCCGCACATTTTGATACTAAGGAACATGTTTGTGATGAAATTCTATTTTTGACTTTGATACTCAGAATCGTATCTGCAAATATTCTATCGAGGTATTTAAGTGGGGCGTGTTTTACATTTGCATTCAGGAGATTTTTATTATTTTTTTTTTTTTTTTTTGTTACTGAAATGGTGATGTTGAGTATTGCTGTAAAAAAATTGAAATATTTCTTAAAATAAAACCCATGGACAAACTCGATAAAACTTGTGGAGTTCAGTGCTCAGAAGAATAACATGAAAGCTTTTTACAGTTTGTTACATGGTGTACTGTACGCCCAAACTGCAGGGGGCCTTCATTCCTGTTAAGTCGACGTTGTGAACTATGCCGTTTTACTCTGTTGCTTTTTTAAGGGGTCCTCCATGCTGTTGAACTTATCAGACACTTCTCTATCCATCTGATCACAGGGGATCCCAGCGGTCGGCCCTCCTGTACGGGGCCCTGTCTATTTACCCTTCCTCGGCGCGATCTGGCCCCCACTTTCCGGGAGGGACATCGCAGCGGACGTTGGTTGGCTATACAGGCCGTCAATTGCTTTTGTGCAGGAATGTGGGGGTCGGAGTGGGCCAAGGACAGGTAAGTACTCGGGCCCCTCATGATCAGACTTTTATCCCCTATCCTGTAAATAGAGAGATAAGTGTCTGATAAGTTCAGTTACCTGGAGTACCCCTTTTATACAAATTTTGTGGTATCCTGTTGGTTTGAAAAGTTCTGTAGCTGTCATAAACTTACTTGTCCTTGCTCTCTTACCGTGTCTGGTCCTTACAGGGTGCAACTGGGAGCGTCCGGGGTCTCTATGGTGACAGGCTCTGCAAAGAACAGAACAGTACGTCATACTGCTGCCTGCCTTGCCGACCACTCAGGAGGTGAAGGCGCATCTTGTTCTGATTTTGTACTGCACTTCTCTATAGGTTATGACTGTACATCTTGTCCCTGAATTACCCTGTATCTACTGATTTTGCTGCTTCCTTGCCCATGTGTTGCTGACCTGACCTGTGTGATGCCCGTGAACTTAGTGAGTGTTGGGACTGTCGGCGTGTTAGTGGCCGCCCTTAGGGCTTATCCTCCAAGTAGTTAAGGACAGCGGTGTGGGCCGAGTCCGGGTCGGCACTGTTTCCTACCTGTCCAAATTTTTCCATGCTATTAATAAACAGGTATGCAGGCGCAAAACTGTAAGGGACAGCTTGGCAGCCGAGTTAAAAGAGTACACCGGCGAAAAACATCTTATCCCCTATCCAAAGGATAGGGGATAAGATGTCTGATTGCGGGGGTCCCACCACTGGGGATCCCCACAATCTCCGACGTGGCACCCCAGTCATCCGTGCACGGAGCGAACTCTGCTCCGTGCTGGATGACTGGCGACTACAGCCGCCACGCCCCCCTCCATTCATGTCTATGGGAGGAGGCGTGACTAGCCGTCACTACGTACTAGCTGCCACGCCCCCTCCCATAGACATGAATGGAGGGGGCGTGGTGTGACGTCATGAACACGGAAGCTTCAAGATTTGACTAGGGGATAAGATGTTTACCGCCGGAGTGGCCCCTTTAAGACACTCCAGAATGAATTAGCCTGTCTCTAGAGCAGTGTTTCCCAACCAGTGTTCCTCCGGCTGTTGCGAAACTACACCTCCCAGCATGCCCGGACAGCCTTTGGCTGTCCGGGCATGCTGGGAGTTGTAGTTTTGCAACAGCCGAAGACACACTGGTTGGGAAACACTGCTCTAGAGCCACCTGTATGTGGCTGCCCTGTAAGTCAATGTCTGATCCATAAAGAAGCCTTGAAACATGACTAGGAATACTGTAAGGGACAGCTTGGCACATTTAAGTCACATTTTTGGATGTATAAAGAATAAAGTATTTCTTTCATGGCATTGTATAGTATATAACATAACATTATGATCAGTGGGGGTCTGACTCCATATCTGTCCCGAAAACAAAGGGACTGCTGTGTTGTAATTTCCTGTACAGCGGGTGGCCGGGAGCATCACTGTACTTGGGAAAACACGGAGGGATTCATTACTCAATTCTAAGGACGGAGGGGGGTCTTCACGGTTGGATCCTAATGATTTATAAAATGGCTGCTTAGATGTTCATTATTAGAAGAGCATAACATCAGCACTGGAGAAAAACTACAGTATCTGTGATTTGGTGTGTATATTTTTTTATAGCTTTTTATGTTTTTCTTATAGGTTGTTAGATATTTATTAGGTCTAGACATTAATTTCTTCCAAAACTTGCTGCTTTTATTACGTTATTCTAAAGAGGACCTGTTATAGAAATTGAGTTGTTATATCACTTTGCTGTCCATAGTGTATTTTTTTTTTTTTTGCTTTAAAAAGAGTAGCTCCCACCATCCTTTTTTTTCTGTCCCTGCCTATTAAAGCCCATCTATCCCTTACCCCCTCCCTGCCTTTACATTTTTTTTTTTTACTATCCTAGAAATGCCTTTTTGTCTGCCTGGTAGTGTGCTCACTTACCAGGTAGACTTCCCCAGCAGACGCAATGTCACTGATGCCTGCTGGGGCCGACTTCCGCCCTTAGATCATCTATACACCCTTATTTTATCTATACTGGCCATGATTGTTTTCCTAAACAGTGTACCTCCAGCTGTTTCACCACTACAACTCCCAGCTTGCCCTGACATCTATTGGCTGTCAGGGCATGCTAGGAGTTGTAGTGGTGAAACAACTGGAGGCATGCTGTGTTTAAAACAATCTATCTTAGTTACGCCGCAGCACAACCTCCCCTCGTCCTGAGGCAGCAGCACCGCAGCACTGAGATTCAGTGCGCGCTAGCGCATGTACATGCCGGGAGGCGGGGGCCGGGGAGCCAATGCACACAGCCCCGGCGTTCACAGCGCTCGCTCCTGTCTGTCTGATTGACAGGCAGGGAGCGAGCGCAGACTGATTGAATTCGGACCGATGCCCGGCCGGGATCGGTATGAATTCAGCTGTGAAGTCACAGCAGGCTGCAACCGGCCACTAGGAGAGAGACCCCTAGTGGCCAGATTTCAAAAGCAAAATACAATATTTTAACCACCCAAAAAAATAATTGAAGAATATTAGAAATATGTTGTAGTACATAACAACTACAACATATAAAAAAAAGTTCATGACAGTGCCCATTTAAGGGTTTTACTGTTTGGTTGACTGTTTTTACTGTTCAATTATCAGTCAGATAGTCAGAAGATTTATTGCAAAATTGGATGATCCGAAATGCATTGGCCTTGTCTGTTGTATTCTATTATATTGTATTATATTATTTTGAAAATAAGAGCTCCTGTTTTATTACATCATTGGAGCTGGACATTACTTCCTTGGTTATTGCAAAACAGGGTTTGAATACTCAAGGGTTGCAAGTAGAAGTGTCCTAACCACACTGCCCGGAACACGATTCATGCCCTATCATCCCGACATTCATACTCCATCTTGCAATAATGTTTCCACCCATCTTACAATTCAGTGAAAAGTACAGAGTCAACCTAAGTCCTCGTTCACACAACTGGATTTCCAAGCGGAATCCGGCAGAAAAATTCAGCTTGGAAATTCCATTGCAACATCTACCACGAAATTTCTGATTCCTGCCGCCGAAGAAATAAAGGACATGTCAGGTTTTTTTAATCCACTGGGAAATGCATATGGAGAATTTTGGCACATTGCCGAGCAGTCCTAGTGCCGGCATATTCTGCCGTCGCTTGCTGTCTGTTGAATGTATTCCATTACTAGTTGATCTATACAGTATCTATAAAGCACTGGATTGTGAAGATATTCTCTCCTAATACAGCATGGACTGAGTAATGATTTGTTTCTGTACACCTCTACATACAACATAGAGCTGAGCTGTAACACAGCCATGTGCACGAGGCTTTACAATGAGGTCCCTGCAGTTATTTGAATGTTAAAGGGGTACTCTGGTGACAAACTTTTTTTTATTTATTTTTTTAAATCAACTGGTGCCAGAAAGTTAAACAGATTTGTAAATTACTTCTATTAAAAAATCTTAATCCTTCCAGTACTTATTAACTGCTGAATACTACAGAGGAAATTATTTTCTTTTTGAAACACAGTGCTCTCTGCTGACATCTCTGTCCATTTTAGGAACTGTCCAGAACAGCATATGTTTCTTATGGGGATTTCCTTTTACTTTGGACAGTTCCTAAAATGGACAGAGATGTCAGCAGAGAGCACTGTGCTCATGATGTCAGCAGACAGCTCTGTGTTTCAAACGGAAAATAATTTCCACTGTAGTATTCAGCAGCTAATAAGTACAGGAATGATTAAGATTTTTTTAATAGAAGTAATTTACAAATCTGTTTAACTTTCTGGCACCAGTTGATTTAAAAAAAAAAAAAAAAAGGTTTTCATCGGAGTACCCCTTTAAATGATATAACCCCTTAACAACAGCCGTATATTGCTTTCATGATGGCATTCTAGCAGTTTTATGGTGACGCTTCAGAAGAAGCCTTGCAGCACTAAGCATTTGCATATTCCTAATGGTCAGGTTGTTGGCAGCAGCCTTAGTCATCAGGGTAATAAAGATGGTATTTGATCATTTTACGTCTAAAATGCTGTGGTCAGTAGCGGCTGTGGCATATTAGGTGTTTGACAGTTCCAAGTGGCTCCTGCTTAAATGCTTTTGCACATGAAGCTGGGCAGAGGATATATATATACCATACTGTCCAATCTGCAGGTATCATGATATAGAGCAGTAGGAGCTGAGCAGATTATATATACAATACAGAACAATCTGCAGGTATGTTATAGAGCAGAAGGAGCTGAGCAGATGATATATACAATACAGTACAGTCTGCAGGTATCATGTTATAGAGCAGGAGGAGCTGAGCAGATGATATATACAATACAGTACAGTCTGCAGGTATCATGTTATAGAGCAGCAGGAGCTGAGCAGATGATATATACAATACAGTACAATCTGCAGGTATCATGTTATAGAGCAGGAGGAGCTGAGCAGATGATATATACAATACAGTACAGTCTGCATGTATCATGTTATAGAGCAGCAGGAGCTGAGCAGATGATATATACAATACAGTTCAATCTGTAGGTATTATGTTATATAGCAGGAGGAGATGATTTATACAATACAGTATAATCTGCAGGTATGTTATAGAGCAGGAGGAGCTGAGCAGGTGATATATACAATACAGTACAGTCTGCAGGTATCAGGTTATAGAGCAGCAGGAGCTGAGTAGATGATACATACAATACAGTACAATCTGCAGATATCATGTTATAGAGCAGGAGGCGCTGAGCAGATGATGTATATATACAATACAGGACAATATGCGGGTATCATGTTATACAGCAGGAGGAGAGGATTTATATAATACAGTACAATCTGTAGGTATCATGTTATAGAGCAGGAGGAGCTGAGATGATATTTACAATAGACTACAATCTACAGGTATCATGTTATAGAGCAGTTGGAGCTGAGCAGATGATAAATACAATAAAGTACAATATGCAGGTATCATGTTATAGAGCAGGAGGAGCTTAGCAGATGATATATACAGTACAATACAACCTGTAGGTATCATGTTATAGAGCAGGAGGAGCTGAGGAGATGATATATACAATATAGTACAATATGCAGGTATCATGTTATAGAGCAGGAGGAGCTGAGCAGATTATATATACAATACAGTACAATCTGCAGGTATGTTATAGAGCAGGAGGAGCTGAGGAGATGATATATACAATACAGTACAATCTGCAGGTATCATGTTATAGAGCAGGAGGAGCTGAGCAGATGATATATACAATACATTACAATCTGCAGGGATCATGTTATAGAGCAGGAGGAGCTGAGCAGATGATATATACAGTACAATCTGCAAGTATCATGTTATAACGCAGGAGGATCTGAGCAGATTATTTATACAATACAGTACAATCTGCAGGTATCAGAGCAGGAGGAGCTGAGCAGATGATATATACAATACTGTACAATCTGCAGGTATCATGTTATAGAGCAGGAGGGGATGAGCAGATGATATATACAATACAGTACAATCTGTAGGTATCATGTTACAGAGCAGGAGGAACTGAGCACATAATATATACAATACAGTACAATCTGCAGGTATCATGTTATAGAGCAGGAGGAGCTGAGCACATAATATATACAATACAGTACAATCTGCAGGTATCATGTTATAGAGCAGGAGGAGCTGAGCAGATGATATATACAATACAGTACAATCTCCAGGTATCATGTTATAGAGCAGGAGGAGCTGAGCAGATGATATATACAATACAGTACAATCTCCAGGTATTATGTTATAGAGCAGGAGGTGCTGAGCAGATGATATATACAATACTGTACAATATGCAGGTATCATGTTATAGAGCAGGAGGAGCTTAGCAGATGATATATACAGTACAATACAACCTGTAGGTATCATGTTATAGAGCAGGAGGAGCTGAGGAGATGATATATACAATATAGTACAATATGCAGGTATCATGTTATAGAGCAGGAGGAGCTGAGCAGATTATATATACAATACAGTACAATCTGCAGGTATGTTATAGAGCAGGAGGAGCTGAGGAGATGATATATACAATACAGTACAATCTGCAGGTATCATGTTATAGAGCAGGAGGAGCTGAGCAGATGATATATACAATACATTACAATCTGCAGGGATCATGTTATAGAGCAGGAGGAGCTGAGCAGATGATATATACAATACAGTACAATCTGCAGGTATCATGTTATAACGCAGGAGGATCTGAGCAGATTATTTATACAATACAGTACAATCTGCAAGTATCATGTTATAACGCAGGAGGATCTGAGCAGATTATTTATACAATACAGTACAATCTGCAGGTATCAGAGCAGGAGGAGCTGAGCAGATGATATATACAATACTGTACAATCTACAGGTATCATGTTATAGAGCAGTTGGAGCTGAGCAGATGATATATACAATAAAGTACAATATGCAGGTATCATGTTATAGAGCAGGAGGAGCTTAGCAGATGATATATACAGTACAATACAACCTGTAGGTATCATGTTATAGAGCAGGAGGAGCTGAGCAGATGATATATACAATACAGTACAATCTCCAGGTATTATGTTATAGAGCAGGAGGTGCTGAGCAGATGATATATACAATACTGTACAATATGCAGGTATCATGTTATAGAGCAGGAGGAGCTTAGCAGATGATATATACAGTACAATACAACCTGTAGGTATCATGTTATAGAGCAGGAGGAGCTGAGGAGATGATATATACAATATAGTACAATATGCAGGTATCATGTTATAGAGCAGGAGGAGCTGAGCAGATTATTTATACAATACAGTACAATCTGCAGGTATCAGAGCAGGAGGAGCTGAGCAGATGATATATACAAATACTGTACAATCTGCAGGTATCATGTTATAGAGCAGGAGGGGATGAGCAGATGATATATACAATACAGTACAATCTGCAGGTATCATGTTATAGAGCAGGAGGAGCTGAGCACATAATATATACAATACAGTACAATCTGCAGGTATCATGTTATAGAGCAGGAGGAGCTGAGCAGATGATATATACAAGTACAATCTGCAGGTATCATGATATAGAGCAGTAGGAGCTGAGCAGATTATATATACAATACAGAACAATCTGCAGGTATGTTATAGAGCAGAAGGAGCTGAGCAGATGATATATACAATACAGTACAGTCTGCAGGTATCATGTTATAGAGCAGGAGGAGCTGAGCAGATGATATATACAATACAGTACAGTCTGCAGGTATCATGTTATAGAGCAGCAGGAGCTGAGCAGATGATATATACAATACAGTACAATCTGCAGGTATCATGTTATAGAGCAGGAGGAGCTGAGCAGATGATATATACAATACAGTACAGTCTGCATGTATCATGTTATAGAGCAGCAGGAGCTGAGCAGATGATATATACAATACAGTTCAATCTGTAGGTATTATGTTATATAGCAGGAGGAGATGATTTATACAATACAGTATAATCTGCAGGTATGTTATAGAGCAGGAGGAGCTGAGCAGGTGATATATACAATACAGTACAGTCTGCAGGTATCAGGTTATAGAGCAGCAGGAGCTGAGTAGATGATACATACAATACAGTACAATCTGCAGATATCATGTTATAGAGCAGGAGGCGCTGAGCAGATGATGTATATATACAATACAGGACAATATGCGGGGTATCATGTTATACAGCAGGAGGAGAGGATTTATATAATACAGTACAATCTGTAGGTATCATGTTATAGAGCAGGAGGGAGCTGAGATGATATTTACAATAGACTACAATCTACAGGTATCATGTTATAGAGCAGTTGGAGCTGAGCAGATGATAAATACAATAAAGTACAATATGCAGGTATCATGTTATAGAGCAGGAGGAGCTTAGCAGATGATATATACAGTACAATACAACCTGTAGGTATCATGTTATAGAGCAGGAGGAGCTGAGGAGATGATATATACAATATAGTACAAAATGCAGGTATCATGTTATAGAGCAGGAGGAGCTGAGCAGATTATATATACAATACAGTACAATCTGCAGGTATGTTATAGAGCAGGAGGAGCTGAGGAGATGATATATACAATACAGTACAATCTGCAGGTATCATGTTATAGAGCAGGAGGAGCTGAGCAGATGATATATACAATACATTACAATCTGCAGGGATCATGTTATAGAGCAGGAGGAGCTGAGCAGATGATATATACAGTACAATCTGCAAGTATCATGTTATAACGCAGGAGGATCTGAGCAGATTATTTATACAATACAGTACAATCTGCAGGTATCAGAGCAGGAGGAGCTGAGCAGATGATATATACAATACTGTACAATCTGCAGGTATCATGTTATAGAGCAGGAGGGGATGAGCAGATGATATATACAATACAGTACAATCTGTAGGTATCATGTTACAGAGCAGGAGGAGCTGAGCACATAATATATACAATACAGTACAATCTGCAGGTATCATGTTATAGAGCAGGAGGAGCTGAGCACATAATATATACAATACAGTACAATCTGCAGGTATCATGTTATAGAGCAGGAGGAGCTGAGCAGATGATATATACAATACAGTACAATCTCCAGGTATCATGTTATAGAGCAGGAGGAGCTGAGCAGATGATATATACAATACAGTACAATCTCCAGGTATTATGTTATAGAGCAGGAGGTGCTGAGCAGATGATATATACAATACTGTACAATATGCAGGTATCATGTTATAGAGCAGGAGGAGCTTAGCAGATGATATATACAGTCCAATACAACCTGTAGGTATCATGTTATAGAGCAGGAGGAGCTGAGGAGATGATATATACAATATAGTACAATATGCAGGTATCATGTTATAGAGCAGGAGGAGCTGAGCAGATTATATATACAATACAGTACAATCTGCAGGTATGTTATAGAGCAGGAGGAGCTGAGGAGATGATATATACAATACAGTACAATCTGCAGGTATCATGTTATAGAGCAGGAGGAGCTGAGCAGATGATATATACAATACATTACAATCTGCAGGGATCATGTTATAGAGCAGGAGGAGCTGAGCAGATGATATATACAATACAGTACAATCTGCAGGTATCATGTTATAACGCAGGAGGATCTGAGCAGATTATTTATACAATACAGTACAATCTGCAAGTATCATGTTATAACGCAGGAGGATCTGAGCAGATTATTTATACAATACAGTACAATCTGCAGGTATCAGAGCAGGAGGAGCTGAGCAGATGATATATACAATACTGTACAATCTACAGGTATCATGTTATAGAGCAGTTGGAGCTGAGCAGATGATATATACAATAAAGTACAATATGCAGGTATCATGTTATAGAGCAGGAGGAGCTTAGCAGATGATATATACAGTACAATACAACCTGTAGGTATCATGTTATAGAGCAGGAGGAGCTGAGCAGATGATATATACAATACAGTACAATCTCCAGGTATTATGTTATAGAGCAGGAGGTGCTGAGCAGATGATATATACAATACTGTACAATATGCAGGTATCATGTTATAGAGCAGGAGGAGCTTAGCAGATGATATATACAGTACAATACAACCTGTAGGTATCATGTTATAGAGCAGGAGGAGCTGAGGAGATGATATATACAATATAGTACAATATGCAGGTATCATGTTATAGAGCAGGAGGAGCTGAGCAGATGATATATACAATACAGTACAATCTGCAGGTATGTTATAGAGCAGGAGGAGCTGAGGAGATGATATATACAATACAGTACAATCTGCAGGTATCATGTTATAGAGCAGGAGGAGCTGAGCAGATGATATATACAATACATTACAATCTGCAGGGATCATGTTATAGAGCAGGAGGAGCTGAGCAGATGATATATACAGTACAATCTGCAAGTATCATGTTATAACGCAGGAGGATCTGAGCAGATTATTTATACAATACAGTACAATCTGCAGGTATCAGAGCAGGAGGAGCTGAGCAGATGATATATACAATACAGTACAATCTGCAGGTATCATGTTATAGAGCAGGAGGGGATGAGCAGATGATACATACAATACAGTACAATCTGTAGGTATCATGTTATAGAGCAGGAGGAGCTGAGCACATAATATATACAATACAGTACAATCTGCAGGTATCATGTTATAGAGCAGGAGAAGCTGAGCACATAATATATACAATACAGTACAATCTGCAGGTATCATGTTATAGAGCAGGAGGAGCTGAGCAGATGATATATACAATACAGTACAATCTCCAGGTATCATGTTATAGAGCAGGAGGAGCTGAGCAGATGATATATACAATACAGTACAATCTGCAGGCATCATGTTATAGAGCAGGAGGAGCTGAGCAGATAATGGGCCTCATTTACTAAGAGTGTCGTAATTTTACTAGTGGGAAATGTTGTTTCAGACTTGCAGGATTCCACCATATTTACTATGTGGATCACAGATTTACAAGTCAGGAAAGTTTTCTGACCAGCTTTTTCTAGGTGAAAATTTCTAGCCATTTATTCACAGGATTTTCTGTGAATAGGTTGGATTGTGAAACCACGCACCCTTTTGAGCAGATGATATATACAATACAGTACAATCTGCAGGCAATTAATTTTCTTGTCAATTCCTCAGTTTGAGCATACCCTTAAATGGGTACTCTCATTAAAACTATTTTTTGCTATTGCACTTGGGGTAAATAAAAAAATCTTTCTAATGTACTTTGTTTAAAAAAAAATTAAGTTTTCTACTTTTTTTTGTGTTTAACCTCTTCAGGACACAGGGCGTATGGATACGCCCTGCATTCCGAGTCCTTAAGGACCGAGGGCGTATCCATACGCCCGTGGGAAATCCGGTCCCCACCACTAGCCGGTTGGGGACCGGAGCCGGATGCCTGCTGAAATCATTCAGCAGGCGCCCTGGCACATCGCCCAGGGGGGTCCTGAGACCCCCCCATGTCGGCGATTGGAGAAAATCGCATGTCAATTCAGACATGCGATTTTCTCCAATTCTGGGCTGATCGTGTCTCTGGTGACCCGATCACCCGGAAAATAGGGCTGATCGGAGTTGTCAGCAACAGCCCCGATCAGCCTAAAGGATTGGAGTGAGATCGCAAAGCTGCGATCTACTCCTATCCCCTGCCATTACTCAGAACGGAGTTCTGACCAATGGCAGCGCAGGACAGGGGGTTCACTTTCAACCCCCCATTCTGCCCGCCCCTGGATGTCGAGGGGCTCTGGGAAGAAGATGGAGGCCGTATCTGCAGGAGAAGATGCCTGGGGACCTGGGATCTTCGCTGGAGCCTGCAGGATCCTGATCAGGTAGGGAATCGACAGTGGGGGGGGGGGGGGGGGGGATTGAAAGTGAAAGTAAATTGATCTTTACTGTGGCAACCACTAGGGGGGCCAAACTGCAACTTCCAGCATGCCCAGAGAGCCAAAGGCTGTCTGGGCATGCTGGGAGTTGTAGTTTTGCAACATCTGGAGGGTCACAGTTTGGAGACTGTTTGGAGACTGTTGGACAGTGGTGCCCAAACAGTAGCCCTCCAGATGTTGCCAAACTACAACTCTCAGCATGCCTCGACTGCCCAGGCATGCTGGGAGTTGTAGTTCTGTAACATCTGTCCCTTCAGATTTAGCAATTTTCATGACATTTTTGAAAATTGCTGCTCTACTTTGAAGCTCTCTAATTTTTTCAAAAAGCAAAAGTATGTCCATTTTATGATGCCAACATAAAGTGGACATATTGTATTTGTGAAGAAAAATAAAATTTATTGTGAATATCCATTTTCCTTACAATTAGAGAGCTTCAAAGTTAGAAAAATGGAAAATTTTCAAAATTTTCATGAAATTTTGGGATTTTTCACCAAAAAAGGATGCAAGTAATGCCGAAAATTTACCACCAAAATAAAGTAGAATATGTCACGATAAAACAGTCTCAGAATATTCGGTAAAAGCGTTTTCGCGTTATTAATTTGTAAAGTGACGGTGGTCATAATTGCAAGGGCTCAGTCCTTAAGGTGAAAAAGGGGTTAAAAAAGCTGCCACTAGGTGTCTCCCTACTTTTCCAGAGCATATTTCCCCCCATCTTTTGCACAGACTTTGGTCTCCTGCTGTCCTGGCAGAAGTCAGAAACCAGGAAATGCAGTCCGGTGTGCAGCCTTAGACAATCACAGCTCATTTCACACTGAAACTCTTTTATTATAAAAATATAAAACTTTACAGAAATACAAACATTATTATAAATATAAATACAAACTTTCCGTTTCTAAAGCAAAACACAAAAATAAGCATGACTAGCAATAACTATAACACAAAACCACCTCAGAACCAAAATCCTGCCTAACCAGCCAGCCCATCTATAATAACTCATGACACTACACACGCAACTTAAACTAGCTTTAATTCACACCAACACTCCTTTTATGCCAAAATGGAAAAAAAAAATTCCTTTTTTTTAATATTATAAATAACAGAAATATAGCTTACCTCGCTATAACAAAAAATTCAACTTGACAATTGTTATTTACAAAAAATTTATTATTTTTTGTATTAATTTTTTATTTTTATTATTATTATTATTATTATTATTATTTTTTATATACATAAATATAAACCACCCTACCCATAAACACACCATAAACACACAACTTACCTAGCTACACACCAACACACATATTATACTAAACTATACTACATTTTTTTTCCCCTAGCATAATTAACAGAAGTAAAGCTTACTTCGCTATAACAGAAATAATTTGAATTTATTTATACTTTTTTTTTTAATTTCTCTTTTTTTTTCAATAAATATATATAAACCACACTACCCACAAACACACTACACACCAATACACATATACTAAACTATATTACAATTATTATTATTATAATTTTTTTTTTTATCCTTTCTCCTAGCATAAATAACAGATATATAGCTTACTTCGCTATAACAGAAATAAATCTTGACTTGGACAGATGTTATTTACAATTTTTTTTCCCATGCCCCCCCCCCCTCCATTTTCCCTTCTCTCCATAACAATAAAGCCCAAGTTCGGTGCCTGTAAACCCTTTATCAACCTTCACGTTCTAAACAAAACAAAAAGCTATGGTGTCCATGCATTAGCCCACCACCAGGATTGGAGGATGGCAATCCTGATATGAATTTGAACTCTCTCCCTAACTCTACCCTATCTCTCACTCTATCGCTATTTCTTCATTAAACTAACCCTACACTTACCCTAACCCTGTCCCTATATCACTGCCCCTAATCAAAATAAAGGTACTTGGCCCAAAAGGCCTAATACCTAGGGCACATCAAAAGAAAACCCTCTCCATAGGAGAGAAGCCCTACTGGTACCAAGACTGCCATACTCCAAAGACCTGATCTTCCCAAGGTCACCGGTGATATTCCTACAGACCTCCACCTCGGTGAGGATTTTCTGTTGGGTCGACACTAAACACCGTGCGTTCCACGTGTAGTACCTAACCACTAAACTAACTAAGAATAAAGTGCCCCGGTCTCGGCCACCCAGAGTCCTGAATGCCCCATAAGCCCACTCTGGATAGGTAAGGCCGGCAAGTTGACTCCAGCCAATGGAAGCACCCACCCTGTTGTAAACCCCTATATTAAAGGGACAATGAAGCAGGAAGTGGTCCATGCTTTCCAGCGTGTCCCCGCACTCTTCTCGGGGACATCCCCGGTCATCAGAGTTCCTACACTTCAAATTGTCCTTTACATATAGCTTCCCCTGAAAGCAGCGCCAGGCCAAGTCCCAAAACTTTTGGGGGATCCTTTTCATGTTCAAAAGATACAATCCCACCCTCAGATCCCGACCTGGGCAGTCCCTGAGCGCCAGAGGCTTCTGGAAGTGGGTCAACAGAACCCGTTTGTCAAGGAACTGCCTTGACTGGGTATTGATCTCCCAAACTCCCAGACCCCACCGACGTATCGCCTTCAGAGTCGGGGTAGCGTAAGCCGGAAGATATCCATGGGGCGTACAGAGGTCCTTCACTCGCCCTCCTCTCTCCCATTCCTGGAAGAAAGGCCGAAACCAGTCCCTGAAGGAGATAACCCATGGAGGAGCCCTCTCTTTCCAGAGGTTTGCGATGTTAGCTTTCAAGAAGGTGTTCGTAAAGAACACCACGGGGTTTACCATAGATAAACCCCCTAGTCTCCTCGTGCGGTACGTAACCTCCCTCTTGACTAGGTTCATCCTGTTTCCCTATAACATCTGGAAAAACAGGCTATAGATCCTAGTGTAGTAAGCCTCTGGTAAGATACATACACTGCCCAGATAGATAAACAAGGGGAGCAGGTACCATTTGATCAGGTGTACCCTTTCCCTGAGGGTCATAGACCAACCCTTCCACTGGTTCACCCTCTGAGTGGCATCCTGGAGCTTACCATCCCATTTTTTGGTGGGATAATCATCCTGGCCAAATGTGATGCCTAAGACTTTTGCTGATTCTTGGGGCCCTGGAAGGGTGTCCGGGAGATCAAACGTGGGATCCCCCCCTCCCAGCCAGAGACTCTCACACTTATCCCGATTGATCTTGGACCCGGATGCCTCCGAGTAGCGGTCCACCTCCGACATCACCACATCGACCTCCTCCCTCGAGGAGACGAAAATAGTGATATCGTCAGCGTACGCCACCACTCTCTGGGTGACAGCCGGCTCCGCCAGACTCATCCCAACTCCCGCCAATGGTCCGCGACTCAACCTCCTAAGGAAGGGATCGATCGCGAACACATATAAGAGCGGGCTCAAAGGACAACCTTGACGGACTCCGGACCCCACCTCAAAAGAGTGGCCAGACCAACCGTTCACCAGAGGGAAACTCTCTGCCCCTGCATACAAGATCTTAAGCCAATTAACAAAAGTACTTGGTAAGCCATATCTCAGGAGGACGGACCAGAGGTACTCATGGTACACCCGATCAAATGCTTTGGCCTGATCCAAGGACAGCAAGTACCCCTTCCAAGGACTTGCACTACTCCGCTCCACTGCCTCCCTGACACTAAGGACAGCACTTAAGGTGCTTCGGCCTGGAACAGTGCAGTGCTGGGCCTCCAAAAGGAGCCGGGGTGCAAACTTCACCAACCGATTAAACAGTATCTTAGCCAGAAGCTTCCTGTCCGCATTGAGAAGAGCTATGGGCCTCCAATCCTCAATACGGCTAGGATCTTTACCCTTTGAGAGAAGAATCAGGGCTGACCTCCTCATTGACTTCGGCAGAGTGCCCGAGGAGAGACACTCATTGAATACCTCAGTCAAGAGGGGAGCTAAAGACTCCTTAAAGGTCCTGTACCACTCAGATGTTAAGCCATCCGGCCCTGGCGACTTCTTAGGGGTGAGCCCCTCGATCGCCAGTCTCACTTCCTCTTCCCTGATCTCTTCTGCCAAAACGCCAAGAGAGGGGTCTGCCCCTGGCTCAGGAATGGCTTCAGCCAGGAAACCCGACATCACATCCCGATCCAGATCCTTCCTTCCCAAGAGGTGCAAGTAAAAGGATCTGACAACCTCCAAGATCCCTGATCTGGACTGATTCAGAGATCCTGTACTATCAATCAGTCCTGAAATGACTTTACTACTCACTGACATCTTGCAGTTTCTGTAAGGGTCGGGCGAGCGGTACCTCCCGTAATTCCTCTCAAAAACCAAAGATGCGTGCCTATCATACTGACACCTCTTCAGCAAGGATTTCACTCTGGAGATATCCTCTCGGCTACCTCCAGTCGAGACGAGAAGCTCGAGTTTCCTCCTTAGACCCTGATACAAGCGATACCTGTTCAGGGACCTGAGGCTCGAGAGCTGGCGGAAGAACCCCGTAACCCGCTTCTTGAATATCTCCCACCACTCCAGCTTATTACTACATAGATCCAGTAAAGGTACCTGACTCTGAAGAAAATCCTGAAAGGACTGTCTTACCTCTGCTTCCTCCAGGAGGGACGAATTCAGCTTCCAATAACCTTTATCCATCCGGGGGGTCTCTGAAACATTCAAGGAAAACAAAATCATACAGTGATCAGAGAACTCCACCTCAACCACGGACACTGTGGAAGAGGCGGTTTCCTCCTTCAAATAAAACCTGTCTAACCTAGACCTGCAGCTACCTCGATGAAAGGTGAAACCCGTGTGGCCTGAGGGGTCCCCTCCAAAAATCACTTGCTGACTCGTAAAAAGAAAGTGCTTAATCTTCATACAGAGAGCCTTATGGCCCCACCTGGTTTGTGGGGCATAGATGTTAATAAGCCGGAGCTCCTGTCCCTTCATGAAGACATCTAAGATCAGACACCTCCCCATTTCTAACTCAATAACCTGTCTGCATTCAACCGGAGCAGTAAAAAGGACCGCCACCCCACTATATGGCTCAGCCGCAAGAGACCAGTGGGAGGGACCGCGCCTCCACTCTCTTCTGGTTTTAACCAGAGAGGCTAGATCTGACAACCTGGTCTCTTGTAAAAGGAAAATGTCGGCTTCAACATGGCCGAGAAAATCAAAGGCTGCGAATCTAGCCATATCCGACTTAATACTGGCACAGTTAATAGATGCCAGCATCAATGGGGAGAGTGCCGCCATTCTGAGTGATTGAGTTAGATGGCCTACTATCCCTTACACCTTCTTCCTCTCCTTTCCCCCACCCCCATCTGAGTCAGAGGAAGACCCCTTACTCCTTTTAAGGCTCTGGGATAAATCCATCCCAGGATCTTTACCTTTGGAATCCAGAGTTGCCTTCCCCCCTGAGGAAACCACCTCAGGGGTAGAAGGCTCGGCGCCCCCTGGAGGCTGCACCACATCCTGCCCCTCTTCCTCCCCCTCAAGAGGAGGAGACGAGGTAGTATCCCCGAGGGCCTCATACCGATTCGAGAGGACGATCAGAGGGTCGGAGACTGGGATGTTCCTTTTCAGGTCTGGGGCTGTAACAGAAGTGGAGGACAGAACCTCCTTACTTTTTCCCTTTTTCCTCCTCCTCTTCTTTTTACGGTCACCATTTAGTTTCTGCCCTCCCTCCTCCTTCTCATTTACTGTTTTGTATTGGGAAGAACTGGAGGAGAGGGCAATTTTACCCTCCTCTTTGCAAATTCTCCCGACCTCCTCATCCAACTCAGTCTCACCCAAAACCTCAGATTTCTGACCAACCGAGCCCGTGCCTGCAGAGGGACCCAGAGCTACCCCTGGCACCTGGGAATTCTCCTGGATTCTCTCCAACCTGCGCTTCTCCTCTCGCCTCAAGGAGTCTTGTGCTTCTCCCTCACTGGTTTTGGTGCCCCTTCTCCATGGCTGGTCCCCCCCCCCCCCCCACTGAGGCAACCGACAGGCTCTCCCAGCAGGAGCGGTCACAGCATAGGAAAAGGAGTGCGGCTGAAAGGGTGACCTAAGTCACCACACAAGTTACACCTAATCTGCCCACAGGTGGCTGCCAGGTGACCCACCCCACAGCAGAGGGCGCATATCTGCTGAGTGCAGTTTGCACTGAAATGGTTTGGGTCACCACACCTGGGACACAGCTTCGGCTGCCCTTGGTAGAAGACCTGAATCCTGCCGCGTCCAAGGAAGGTGGCTGAAGGGATGTGGGTGACTGTGTTCCCTGAATGCCTGAGACGGGCGGAAAACGTCCAGGCCCCAGACCAGATCCCGTGTTCGTCAAAATTCTTTCGGGGGACGTCCATCACCTCCCCATACCTGCCCAGCCAGGTCATGATATCGTAGCATGAAAGTGACTCATTACGGGTTAATACGGTCAACTTCTTCAGCATGCTTTGGCGGGATACTACTTTTACAGCAAAATCCCGCCATCCGGGCTCGTTCTTCATCAGCTCATAATTAGACCAGAAAAGATCAAGTCCCTCTGGCCTAACAAAGCTGACATCAAACTCAGAGGAGCCGAACAGGTGGATCAGGGCAAAGATGTCCCTAGCCCTGAAACCCATCTGGAGAAGAAGCTCCACCACCTTGCCCCTTGGGGGGCATGTATCTTTGCCAGTCCACACCAGACGGGCCACATTCCTGCGGCCTGCCTCCTGCCCGGGTGTATGGAGGGAACATACGATCTCCCCATCTTTTTCTCGGAACGCTCCAAGACCATGTCCCTCCACCCAAAAAGACAGGTCCACCTCCTTTCCCTCTACCTGGAGCGTCCTCTCTCCTCTCCTAAGCGCCTCCAGGAGGCGCCGATGCAAGTGACCATTTCCGGATTCCAAAGGTAAAGAACTCACTGAACTTTCCGAACCCCCAGCCGCCACACTTGCATAACTCCTGGCGACTGGGGGGGCAGCCGGACCAGACCCCGACACACCAGAGCCACCAGCACTTACACCACAATCATTCCTCCCATCCATAACACTCCTCCTATTCATACCACTACCACTCCTCTCATCCACAGCACTTCCACTCTTCCCACACCACTACCACTCCACTCATCCACAGCCCTGACACTCCTTCCATTCACAGGACTACCACTCCTCCCATCCACAGCACTAGCACTCCTCTCATCAACAGCACTACCACTCCTCTCATCCACAGCACTACCACTCCCCCCATCTACAGCACTAGCACTCCTCCCATCAACAGCTCTACCACTCCTCTCCTCCACAGCACTACCACTCCTCCCATTCACATCACTAGCACTCCTCCCATTCAAAGCACTACCCTCATTCACAGCACTACCACTCCTCCCATTCACTGTACTACCACATCTCTCAACCACAGCACTACCACTCTCATCATTCACACAGGTATTACTAAACCCTTTTAGTGTAGCAGCTCTTTCACACTTACTTTTGACTGAGCTGGCCGGGATATATTGTAAGGTTGCTGGCTTGAGACAGAGTGCTGGTGCCGATGTCACTAACTCTGCCTCTGACCTCACATCTCTGCCACTGATGTCACCATCTCTGTTTCCCGACGTCACTTCCGTGAGCAGGGCCGCCCCTCCTCCTACACCATGTGACTTGCAGGAAATCCCCTTCCCCACAGGGGAAGTTTCCATTATGTCTGCACTTGCACTGAACGATGCCTGGACACTCCCCCCCCCCCCCCTCACAGGGGAGTGCCCTGCAGCACCAGCAATGCCCAGGGGACCACCCCCCCCACTTTAGACCTGTCCTGCCCTTCCCTACCGACAGGACAGGAGGGCTTCTCAGCATCTCCCTCCGCCATCTTGGATTTCACACTGTACCCCCCGTGCTGGCCCGCTCCACCTCAGAAGCGGGGTCTTGCAGAGTGGGGGGCCCAGCAGCCTGAACCGACTTCTCAGCCAGCCCAGACTGCTGGAAAGGACAAAAAACAAACTGGGTAACTTCTCCCACTTTCCTTTTTTTTGCTCTTCTGCCCTTTCTTCCTCCCTCCTTCCCAGATCCTTACCAAAGGAAAAGTTCTGGAAGTGAGTGGGGGATTCCTGCAGGATGATGGCCCGGAGCATCCCGCCATCACTGTCCTCCTCGCTCTCATCGGATGTCACAGGTAAGGCCACCATTTGGGCAGCAGCAAGGGGGTCAGGAGTGACACAGGCAGCTGGGGTCCCACTGTCCAACACCATACTCTCCACCCTCACCTCAGCCTCGGCCTCTCCGACTACCTTCGACTACTCCTCCACTTCCTCCTCACCGCCACTACTCTCCCCATCATCCACCACCTCCTTACCTGGGGATTTCATGGCGGTGAATCTGTCCACATTTTGCAGTTTTTCTTTTAACAGTCCACTGCCTTCCAAAAGGACCTTCCTCCTCTCTTCCAATGCCTCAATCTCTGCTTTGCGGGCTTTTATTCTCACCCTCAGCTCGGGTCGTTTCTTCTTGGGACCCCTGTCAGCCATGTTCTGGGCCAGGCGCAAATCCTCCCTGGCAGCCCTTAGCTCTTTCCCACAGCGGTCATACTCTGTAAACCAAGTCGTCATCCTGGAGCAGTAGATTTTCATAGACTCTTTCGGGTCTCTGTTGCCCCACATCTCGACCGTCTGCAGGCTTTTCTTGGCCTTCTTGCCTCTAGTGGCCTTTCCACTACTCCCCGTTGCCTGGGGAGCAGGGCCCACATTACTGCGATCTCTGCTAGATTTTCTTCCACAGGCCGGAAGACTGGCTGTAGATGGCTTCTCTCCACTCCCCGCCAGCCTGGAACGGGAAGTAGAGGCCCGGGACTCCCGGGGCTCCATGCAGGAAGGCCCTACTCAGGAGCCTGCCACACTCCTGGGAAAGGCGGATGTAAAACGCGGCCTCTGTACTCTGGAAGTCCTGGAGAGCTATAAAAAGGGACACACCTGACAGCTGCACACACTGAACTGCTCTGGGCTGTGTGTAGCAGAGTGAGGGAGGAAGTTCTCCCCTGTATGGCTTCAGATGATGTCACACCTGCTGGGGATCACCCCTTCCCAGTCTGTGAGTCAGACTGAGACTGTGCAGAAACTACAGAGCAATATAAAGGTAGAAAAGTAAAAAATAATAAAAATAAAGGCAGGGGGTGGTTTATCATGATGGGGCAGTGAACTGGGAGGATTATAAATTTTAACAAGATCATGAGAGGTACTCTTTAAAGGGGTATTCCAGGCAAAAACTTTTTTTTGATATATCAACTGGCTCCGGAAAGTTAAACAGATTTGTAAATTACTTCTTAATCCTTCCAATAGTTATTAGCTTCTGAAGTTGAGTTGCTGTTTTCTGTCTAACTGCTTTCTGATGACTCACGTCCCGGGAGCTGTCCAGCTCCTATGGGGATATTCTCCCATCATGCAAGGGATATTCTCCCATCATGCACAGCTCCCGTGACGTGACATCATAATTGAGCAGTTAGACAGAAAACTTCAGAAGCCAATAACTATTGGAAGGATTAAGATTTTTTAATAGAAGTAATTTACAAATCTGTTTAACTTTCCGGAGCCAGTTGATATATAAAAAAAAGTTTTTGCCTGGAATACCCCTTTAAGGTTTTAACTTAATGCCTGTAAAACTACAACTCCCAGCATGCTGGTTGTTGTTCTTTTGCAGCAGCTGGAGACACACTGGTTGGGAAACATTGCACTAGATGTATAGACTACACAACCCTGACATTAAAGGTCTGGCTGATCTGTCTTGTTTTGCTTAAGTGAACAGGTACAAATAGTCGTGTTTGCGTTCTGTATGTGAGTGAATGGGCAGGAATGTTGTAGTGACAAACTAATAATTCAGACACGCCCCGCCTCGTACACAATACAACACCAGCAACTAACAGCTTAGCAACCACTTTGTATGGTTCAGCAACTCATCGCATTCATTGCCTGAAGTGAGGGCTCATGTCTCGAGACCTTTAATTACGGAGCACGGTAAGAAGATGACTATATATAGTGTAGTCGCCGATATTCCTTCTGATAGGCTGGGACCAGTCTATAACACAATTGTTCTGCATTTGTCTTCATAATTAGCACTTATTTATTACAGATCCGTATCAATTCTTTACATTTAAAGTGTACCTGTGTGTTTCTGTGAGGAGTCCAAATACAGGAAGTGAGGTTGGACAAGCAGGACTCTGTACACTGAGGACAAGCGGGGCTCTGTACACAGAGGACAAGCAGGGCTCTGTACACCGAGGACAAGCAGGGCTCTGTACACCGAGGACAAGCAGGGCTCTGTACACCGAGGACAAGCAGGGCTCTGTACACCGAGGACAAGCAGGACTCTGTACACTGAGGACAAGCAGGGCTCTGTACACCGAGGACAAGCAGGGCTCTGTACACCGAGGACAAGCAGGGCTCTGTACACCGAGGACAAGCAGGGCTCTGTACACCGAGGACAAGCAGGGCTCTGTACACCGAGGACAAGCAGGGCTCTGTACACCGAGGACAAGCAGGGCTCTGTACACCGAGGACAAGCAGGACTCTGTACACTGAGGACAAGCAGGGCTCTGTACACCGAGGACAAGCAGGGCTCTGTACACCGGGACAAGCAGGGCTCTGTACACTGAGGACAAGCAGGGCTCTGTACACTGAGGACAAGCAGGGCTCTGTGCACTGAGGACAAGCAGGGCTCTGTACACTGAAGATAAGCTCAGATATTTGCAGTGAGGACAAGCTGGGCTCTGTGCAGTGAGGACAAGCAGGGCTCTGTACACTGAGGACGAGCAGGGTTCCGTACACTGAGGACGAGCAGGGCTCTGTGCACTGAGGACAAGCAGGGCTTTGTACACTGAGGACAAGCAGGGCTCTGTACACTGAGAACAAGCAGGGCTCTGTACACTGAGGACAAGCTGGGCTCTGCGCAGTGAGGACAAGCTGGGGTCTCTGCAGTGAGGACAAGCTGGGCTCTGTACACTGAGGACAAGCAGGGCTCTGTACACTGAGGACAAGCAGGGCTCTGTACACTGAGGACAAGCTGGGCTCTGTGCAGTGAGGACAAGCAGGGCTCTGTACACTGAGGACAAGCAGGACTCTGTACACTGAGGACAAGCAGGGCTCTGTACACTGAGGACAAGCTGGGCTCTGTGCAGTGAGGACAATCTGAGCTCTGTGCAGTGAGGACAAGCAGGTCTCTGTGCACTGAGGACAAGCAGGGCTCTGTGCAATGAGGACAAGCAGGGCTCTGTACACTGAGAACAAGCAGGGCTCTGTACACTGAGGACAAGCAGGGCTCTGTACACTGAGGACAAGCAGGGCTCTGTACACTGAGGACAAGCTGGGCTCTGTGCAGTGAGGACAAGCAGGGCTCTGTACACTGAGGACAAGCAGGGCTCTGTACACTGAGGACAAGCAGGGCTCTGTACACTGAGGACAAGCAGGGCTCTGTACACTGAGGACAAGCTGGGCTCTGTGCAGTGAGGATAAGCAGGGCTCTGTACACTGAGGACAAGCAGGGCTCTGTACACTGAGGACAAGCAGGGCTCTGTACACTGAGGAAAAGCTGGGCTCTGTGCAGTGAGGACAAGCTGAGCTCTGTGCAGTGAGGACAAGCAGGGCTCTGTACACTGATGACGAGCAGGGTTCTGTACACTGTGGACGAGCAGGGCTCTGTGGACTGAGGACAAGCAGGGCTCTGTGCACTGAGGACAAGCAGGGCTCTGTACACTGAGGACAAGCAGGGCTCTGTACACTGAGAACAAGCAGGGCTCTGTACACTGAGGACAAGCTGGGCTCTGTGCACTGAGGACAAGCTGGGCTCTGTGCAGTGAGGACAAGCGGGGCTCTGTACACTGAGGACAAGTGAGGCTCTGTACACTGAGGACAAGCAGGGCTCTGTACACTGAGAAGCAGGGCTCTGTACAGTGAGGACAAGCAGGGCTCTGTACACTGAGGACAAGCATGGCTCTGTACACTGAGGACAAGCAGGGCTCTGTACACTGAGGACAAGCAGGGCTCTGTACACTGAGGATAAGCAGGGCTCTGTACACTGAGGACAAGCTGGGCTCTGTACACTGAGGACAAGTGGGACTCTGTACACTGAGGACAAGTGGGGCTCTGTACACTGAGGACAAGCAGGGCTCTGTACACTGAGAAGCAGGGCTCTGTACAGTGAGGACAAGCAGGGCTCTGTACACTGAGGACAAGCATGGCTCTGTACACTGAGGACAAGCAGGGCTCTGTACACTGAGGACAAGCAGGGCTCTGTACACTGAGGACAAGCAGGGCTCTGTACACTGAGGACAAGCAGGGCTCTGTACACTGAGGACAAGCAGGGCTCTGTACAATGAGAAGGAGCAGGGCTCTGTACACTGAGGACAAGCTGGGCTCTGTGCACTGAGGACAAGCAGGGCTCTGTGCAGTGAGGACAAGCGGGGCTCTGTACACTGAGGACAAGTGAGGCTCTGTACACTGAGGACAAGCAGGGCTCTGTACACTGAGAAGCAGGGCTCTGTACAGTGAGGACAAGCAGGGCTCTGTACACTGAGGTTAAGCATGGCTCTGTACACTGAGGACAAGCAGGGCTCTGTACACTGAGGACAAGCAGGGCTCTGTACACTGAGGATAAGCAGGGCTCTGTACACTGAGGACAAGCTGGGCTCTGTACACTGAGGACAAGTGGGGCTCTGTACACTGAGGACAAGTGGGGCTCTGTACACTGAGGACAAGCAGGGCTCTGTACACTGAGGACAAGCAGGGCTCTGTACAGTGAGGACAAGCAGGGCTCTGTACACTGAGGACAAGCAGGGCTCTGTACACTGAGGACAAGCAGGGCTCTGTACACTGAGGACAAGCAGGGCTCTGTACAATGAGAAGGAGCAGGGTTCTGTACACTGAGGACAAGCAGGTCTCTGTGCACTGAGGACAAGCAGGGCTCTGTACACTGAGGACAAGCAGGGCTCTGTGCACTGAGGACAAACAGGGCTCTGTACACTGAGAACAAGCAGGACTCTGTACACTGAGGACAAGCAAGGCTCCGTACACTGAGGACAAGCAGGGCTCTGTACACTGAGAACAAGCAGGTGCAATGAGGCTCTGTGGCATGCTATGGGCTCACACATGAGGATAATTGACAAGCCAGGAGCCTACACAGAGCCCTGCTTGTCCTGTCCTCACTTCCTGTATTTGGACATCTCACAGACAAACATCCAATAGCTGCAGTGGCAGCATTTTTCACCCAAAAATATACACATTTTTAAGCCAATGTATATTATAAATATACATATGTTTTTATCTACGTTATATAAAAAGTTTTTGTTGACGACAGGTACACTTTAAATGGTTTCTGTTTTACTGATACCTGCAATTTCCAACGTATCCGTATTGGTAACTTTTGTTTAGCCCAAAGAGGTCAATGGGTTCCATATTTGCACTTAATTTGTGCATAATTTGTGCATTTTTTCCTTTTTTTATATGCATTATAGAAACATTTCAAAATAACAACCCCAAAAACCCAACTCTTTTCTGCCTTATGACGTATATACGTTAAGGCTACATGACATATATTAACTCTTTAGATCCAATTTTGAAAAGTTGATAGCAGGATCTAAAAATCCAAAATACTGGTGCCGGTGGGTTTGTGGGGGCTGATCTGGTCCTTCACAGGGTAATTGTGGGGTCCCGATCAGTTGAGATGATGGCCTGAGGGTCCTTACCTGCCTCTTTGGAGTCTATGGCATAGCATTGAACAGTATTTAGCAAGTAAATGATTGCATGTCATAGTTTGTTATGAGGAGTAAAAATCTGTAAAAAATAACAAATTAAAAAAGTAATAAATGTTAATAAACACTCCCCCATAATAAAACTTTATATCACCCCCCTTTTCACATTTTTAAAATAAAATTATGTAAATAAACATAAACATATTTGGTATGGAAGTACGTGTAAATGTCTGAACTATTAATATATAACATTGAAACAACACGGTGAGGCTAGGTTTCCACAAAGTTTTTTTTTCTGGTGTTTTATTTTTTTACAAAAACATTTTAAAAATGTATTTTTTTTTATAATGAAATTTTAATTAATTTTGAAACAGGGACCAATTTATGTGGCTGGGCAGGGACCTAAAAATGTATCCGACAATAATAAAAATGTAGAAAGGGACCAATTTTTTTATTGGTAATGTATTTTAATAATGTGTTTAATAAAGTGTGTGTGTTTCACTTTTTTTTCAAAATTTTTTTTTTTAGGTAGTACTACTACTCCCAGCATGGAACAGACTGTTCCATGATGGGAGTAGTAGTGCCCATACTAATAGACAGAGCGCAGCAGGTGTCACTCCTGACACCCGATGCGATCGTCCTATCTAATGCAGAGATGCGGAGCAGCTTTCTCCTGCGCTCGCATCTCTGCTCTGTACTCCGGGCTGGCCAGTGATGTGAATAGAATTCATATTTTCCACCCACAGTGGTGATTGGCCGGATGGTGGCAGCCAATCACAGCTCTCAGAAGGAAATACGAATCAGTGATGTGAATTCTATTCCCATCACTGGCCGGGCCGGAGTACAGAGCAGAGATGCGAGCGCTGTATAGAGCCGCTCCGCATCTCTGCAATAGATAGGACAATCGCATTGGGTGTCAGAAGTGACACCCGCTGCGATCTGTCCCTTACTGCAGGTACTACTGCTCCCAACATGGAGCAGAAGTACCTGCATTAATAGATCGCAGCGGGTGTCACTTCTGACACCTGCTGCGATCGTCCTGTATAATGTATAGATGCGGGTGGCAAGGCCGCTCTTCTATGGTCCCCTGCACTGCCGTATATATACCTATTACAGTGGTCCCTCAACATACGATGGTAATCCGTTCCAAATGAACCATCGTTGAAACCATCTTATGTTGAGGGATCCGTGCAATGGAAAGAATAGGAAGTCATACTCACCTGTCCCCGCCTCTCCGGACCCATCACCGCTCGTCACCGCTGCCCTGGATGTCCCCCTCCATCGCTGTCGCCGCGTCCCCGGGGTGTTCCCGACGCTCCGGACGTCTCTGCTTCCCCGGGATCCTCGCTCTCCGAGAAGAACGGACGTGCCGCTGGCTTCTATAGATTATATAG
This sequence comes from Hyla sarda, assembly GCF_029499605.1. Taxonomy (NCBI): domain Eukaryota; kingdom Metazoa; phylum Chordata; class Amphibia; order Anura; family Hylidae; genus Hyla; species Hyla sarda. Next base: position 49,530,716 of record NC_079194.1, on the reverse strand, counting down.
GAGGATCGCAACGGGTGTCAAAAGTGACACCCGGGGCGATCTGTCTATTAGTACAGGTACAACCTAAAAATGTAAAAAATTAAGAAGAAAGTTTAACAAAATTAATTAAAAAAATATTATTTTTACATTTAAATGGCCCCTTTCTACATTTATATTATTGACAGCTACATTTTTAGTTTCCTGCCCACCCACATAAATTGATCCCTGCTTAAACATTTATAAAAATGTCATTATAAAAAAATATACATTTTGTTAAATACAATGTTTTCCATCACTACTGTATCTTTAATTAAAAAAAACGCCTGCAAAATCGCCAAAGTTAAAACCCACATGGCGTTTTTCTTGGCGTTTTTTCACTCACATAGACTTCTATGGGAGGAAAACGTCAAGATTTTCCTGGAAGAAAAACAAAAACGCCAAAGTCTCAACAAGAGGTCGTTTTTGAAAACTGCCAAGGAGCCAAAAGATGCTGGAAAAACGCCAAAAGGATTAAAAAAAAAAACACCAAACTAAAAAAAACGTCAAATGTGGATATAGCTTGTTGCAGTTCCCTATTGATTGCAGCTAACATTTGGCCGCAGAGTTTTTCACAAAAAAAAAACGCCATGCGGCAAAAATGGGCGTTTTTATAGGCGTTTTTGCAACAAAACAAAAAAAGTGGAAACCTAGCCTGAATGGAGTAAAATGTAAAAAAAAATACTTAATCCCAGAATTTTGTATTTTTGGTTACTAGAGTTATAGGGGTCAGAGGAGGATGGTTTTAAGCATAGTCATTTTCTAACAAAAAATAAATTTCTAGGTTGTTATTTATGAATTCGTTTTAGTTAAGCAGTAAAATAAAACAAAACCTATAAAAATTGTGCATTGTTGTAATCATATGGACCTACAGAGTTAAGATAATGGGGGAGATTTGTCAAAATCAGAGTAGAGGAAAAGTGGTACAGTTGCTCATAGCAACCAATTAGATGACTTCTTAAATTTTTGAAAAGTCCTGTGAAAAATGAAAGAAACGATCTGATTGGTTGCTATGGTCAACTGGTCCACTTTTCTTTTACTCAGGTTTTGATAAATCTCCCCCAATGTGTCATTTTTACTGTAAAGTGCACTGTGTACTGTAAGGGGGTGCAGTGGACCATTGGTGGGGAGCGAACAACCTTTGTCGCTGGTTCTGCGCCCCTTATTGGGGTACTGGCTGTACCGGCAGCCCTGACCATGTGACTTATGACATATTGTCTGTGGCCGCATGGAATGTCTGCCCGGGAAAACACGGGCGGACAGGCCGTACTTTTGAAAAATCTGGTGGGCGCTAGGACCATTCGGAAATACGGCGTCTCCACAGACGGTAATGCATTTCCAAGCTGAATCCGCAGAAATAATAGACGCAACTTTTCTTTCTACAGACATGCTAGAATTGGAATTTTTGCTGCATGCACAGTGGGACTCTTTTTTGAAATTTTTTTTTCGGTCATTCTGCCGCGTGAACATGGCCTAAGGGACATTTGCTCCTAATACAAGTTTACATGCAGAAGTGTTTTTCTTTTTACCTGGAGCAGTGTTTCCCAACCAGGGTGCCTCCAGCTGTTGTAAAACTACAACTCCCAGGATGCTCTGACAGCCGAAGGCTGTCTGAGCATGCTGGGAGCTGTAGTTTTGCGGAAGTTGTAGTTTTTCCAGTCATTCTGCCGGGTGAACATGGCCTAAGGGACATTTGCTCCTAATACGAGTTTACATGCAGAAGTGTTTTTCTTTTTACCTGGAGCAGTGTTTCCCAACCAGGGTGCCTCCAGCTGTTGGAAAACTACAACTCCCAGCATGCTCGGTCAGCCGGAGGCTGTCCGAGCATGCTGAGAGTTGTAGTTTTGCAACAGCTGGAGACACACTAACAGCTGGAGACACACTAACAGCTGGAGACACACTAGTTGGGAAACATAAACAATTCTGCCTTTTGTCCTTATTGCTACATGCAGGGGTTGTGATAATGTAACCTCTTTGATGATTTGCAGCACTTAGTATATCCTTATGTTTGTACTTGATGTCTAGGATTGTCTGCTAAGTGCGGCACTTAATACCGCACAAGACGTCTATGTTTGGTCGTCACGCACGATAGATTTTCAATTCGATCTGTCAAGGTTGACATGAGGTTTCTTCCTAAATGGCGATTCACATTATTGCATTCAAGGAGGGTGCCGACCCATGTGACTCCTGCTCCTCCCATCCTCACTATCTGCTCCAATTACAAGGGGAGAGGTGAGGGGGAAGCTATTAACCCCCAATTAACCCACTCCCTGCCACACAGTCCGTGGATCCTATGCCTAATCGGCCCGGAGCCAACCAAATCCATAGAAGTAAAGCAGGTTCCTACATTGCGGAGTCCTGGTCTAGTAATTGGGAGTAGGGATCGGGGATACAAAGCAGGTGCAGGAAGCGGACGGATCATTCGGCTTCAGGAATGTTTGGAACGCGTGCGTCTGTTATGACATCATTTCTGTAATTGTCTATATAATTGTTATAATTCTTCATTTCTTTTATAGTTATTATTGGCTGTCTGGTTTGCAGTTATACACTTCAGACTTTACTATAACAACTAGTGTTGAGCGCGAATATTCGAAATGCTAATTTTTACCGTGAATATCGGCACTTCGCGATTTTGCGAATATTTTGAATATAGCGCTATATATTCATAATGACTAATATGGTGTTTGTACCTGTGTTTACTGGATGGTCTCGCAATTCTTCTGGGGCAATTCTTTTTTGCCCCGATGTTTATTTTTTACAGCATACAAAATGACTGTGGTCTTAGGTTTTCCCAGGTTGCAATGCGGCCGAGACCTGACATCACTAGTCAGGTGTTCAGAGGGAGCCTATCTTTGCTTCAATGGGAGGAGTGACCGCTGGGTGGGAGGAAGATCATTCTGCTACAATTCTAATTTTGCAACCGCTGGAGGCACCTTGGTCAGAAAACACTGGTCTATTGCATGGAAAGGATCACAGGTGGGTTTCAGTGGGTTGGGTGGCTGATGTGTGTGTGCTGTCACGCCCCCTCCCATAGACTTGCATTTAGGGGGTGGGGTGTGACTGCATGAGGGGGCGGGGCGTGATGGAATGAGGGTGCAGGGCTATGACGTCAGGAGCTCCCAGCGCCGGCTCCAGCGTTCGGAACAGTTTGTTCCAAACGCTGAGCAGCGGAGTACCCCTTTAAGGACATCAGGTTTTTTTCATTTTTGCACTTTAGTTTCTTTCCTCCTCCCCTTCTAAAAATCATAACAGTTTCAGTTTTCCACCTACAGACCCATATGAGGGCTTGTTTTTTTTATTTTATTTTTTTGCGCCACCAATTTTACTTTGTAATGACAGCAATCATTTCACCACAAAATCTACAGCAAAACAAAAAAAAACATTATTTGTGGGGCAAGGTGGGGAAAAAATGACACATTGGCCCTCATTTATCAAAAAAGTCGGGTTGTTTTTTTTGGGGGGCTTTTAACCCGACCATCTTTTTCCCTATCAATTTATTAATTTGTTGTCGCTGTCGGATTTTTTGGGCGCAGTCGGATTTTTTGTCGCAGCTGTCCGATTTTTAAAATGTCAGGCTTTTTTCAATTATTTTGCAAATTTTCAAGAAAACAACAAAAATGATGAAGATTCCAAAATTAGGGAAATGGCAAACACTTTTTCCCACTGCTTGAAGCAGTGGGTAAAAAAGGACACTGAAACCCTAAAATTCAGGTCCGGTTTCTTAATAAATCAGTGGGAAACCAAGGTTTTGGTTGGGAAACGCCCCTTTTTAGGCTTTCAAAATCCCTGAGTCGGGTTCGTAGGAAAGGCTTGTCGCAGTTTGTCACACAATGTCTGCGCCTTGTCGCGGAAATCATGCGCCAAAAAAAAAAAAAAAAAACAACAACAACTGTCAGGTTTCCAATGATAAATGAGGGCCACTATCTTTGTTTTGTAGTTCCATACAATTACAATAATACCCAAATGATTTTGTTTGCCTGTCCGAACTTTTTTCTATGCTCGACTACCTAAAGTACCTGACACCCGATGGACCCTTTTCAAGTCAATGGGATCTGTCCGGATCCAGTAATGTTAGTTGTGCTTATTTTCTTTTTCCTCCTTTAGGGTACATTCACACGAGTGGATTTTTGCAGCGGATTTTGCTACGGATTCGCTGGTGAAGGCCCCGCTCTATGTTGGCTTTACATGTGCCTGCTCGTAGCGGCAATACCCGCTATGAGCAGACACACTACAGCGATGTGCGAGTCGCAGTATACTCGCACATCGCGGGAGCTCTCTGCCTAGCACAGAGCAGGGAGAGCGGCCGCGATGTGAGAGTACGCCGCGCACATCGCTGCAGTGTGTCTGCTCGTTGAGGCGTATTGCCGCTACCAGCAGGCACATGTAAAGCCAGCATAGAGCGGGGCCTTCACCTGCTGATCTGCAGCGTAAAATCTGCTGTAAATCCGCTCGTGTGAACGTACCCTAAGGCTAAGTTTCCACTTGTTTTTTTCTGGAAGTTTTTGAGCCAAAGTCAGAAATGGATCCATAAGGGAGAAGTATAAGTCCTTCCTTTATATGTCCTATTCCTGCAGTGGCAGTATTCCAAAAACTGCCAGAAAAGTGGAGACTTAGCCTTAGGCCATGTTCACACTGTATTATGCAGCCTCCATTTGAGGTATGGTATTACGGTGGCATGCATCGCTTATAGGCTCCTATTATGATAAAAAAATATATATATATATATATATATATATCCATATAACATATATACTTTATTTTTTTACCGAATGCCTTTGTAGGGAATAATGATGCAATTCCATATGGTGAAGAGGTTAAAGGGTTATTCCAGGCAAAAACTTTTTTATATATATCAGCTGGCTCCAGAAAGTTAAACAGATTTGTAAATTACTTCTATTCAAAAATCTTAATCCTTTCAGTACTTATGAGTTTCTGAAGTTAAGGTTGTTCTTTTCTGTCTAAGTGCTCTCTGATGACACCTGTCTCGGGAAACGCCCAGTTTAGAAGCAAATCCCCATAGCAAACCTCTTCTAAACTGGGCGGTTCCCGAGACAGGTGTCATCAGAGAGGACTTAGACAGAAAAGAACAACCTTAACTTCAGAAGCTCATAAGTACTGAAAGGATTATGATTTTTTAATAGAAGTAATTTACAAATCTGTTTAACTTTCTGGAGCCAGTTGATATATATGTATATATATATATATATATATATATATATATATATATATATAAACATTTTTTCCTGGAATACCCCTTTAACTCACATATACTGGATGGACGGAGGACGCTCTTTTGGTCTCTATCTGGTGAATAGGAGGCTATGGAACTGTGTAGCATTTCTTTGTGACTATGGCAAACATACACTACATGGCCTATGTATATGAGAACCTGATGGACCTTCCTTGTTACTATATTAGGTTCATATGTTTCTCTTATACATTACATGTAAAAAGACAACAAGGACCTTTGTATCTCCCATTTGCTGATCCGTTTTCTCCCAAATTATTGTCAGATTTTGTCTCTTCTCAGGCCTTTGAAGTAGCGTCTATGACGTCTCTGGCCTTTAATCAGAGCTGCTTTGTTTACAGTGTATGGAGCCTGCACAGTATTAGTACCGTCCATACAACACTGTAACCGTATTGTAACCAGCAAGTAATCCATGGAAATTACTAGTAACTACATTTGATGTTTTTAGTAAATTACGGGAATAATAAACTCCTGAATGTACATGAATAATGAAGAATTAAAGGGGTAATCCGGGGGAAAACACATTTTTTTCTAATCAACTGGTGGCAGAAAGTTAAATGGATTTGTAAATGACTTCTGTTTAAAAATCTTAACCCTTCCAGTACTTAACAACTGCTGTATGCTACAGAGGAAGTTGTGTAGTTCTTTCCAGTCTGACCACAGTGCTCTCTGCTGACACCTCTGTCCATGTCAGGAACTGTCCAGAGCAGGAGAGGTTTGCTATGTGGATTGGCTCCTGCTCTGGACAGTTCCTGACATGGACAGAGGTGTCGGCAGAGAGCACTGTGGTCAGACTGGAAAGAACTACACAACTTCCTGTGGAGCATACAGCTGCTCATAAGTACTGAAAGGATTAAGATTTTTTAAATAGAACTAATACAAATCTGTTTAACTTTTTGGCACCAGTTGATTTAAAAAAAAAAAAAATAATTCCACTGAAGTATCCCTTTAACTTTTAAGTGTCTGCAATTGCAGTCTGTACATCAGTTATAGGCAGGAGCTTGTAGGTCACTGGTCTCCAATCAGGGTGCCTCCAGTTATTGCAAAATTACAACTCCTAGCATGCCCGGACAGCCGTTGTCTGTCGGCATGCTGGGAGTTGTTGTTTTGGAACATATTGTAGATGAGACGACTGTTGTAGACAATAGGAAGCGACTCCTTATACCATTAAAGGACATCTGCAGCAAAAGACAACTTATCACCGATCTACAGGTTAGGGGATAAGTGTCTGATCTCCCAAACGGGGCCCCGCATTGCCGCTCTATGTGAGCCGCTAATGCACGTAGCGTCAATCTCCCTGATGTCAACCGTACACTCCCTCCCCATACAGTTCTATGGGAGAGGCGGGGAGGCATGAATGCTGTCTCCCCACCTATCCCATAGAACTACATGGAGGAGGTGTGTCGGCTGTGACGTCATGATGCGGCTGGCACGCCTCCTGCACGGGAGAGCCGTGGCAGAGCCGTGGCCCCGTGCAAGAGATCACGCCCCCCCCCCCCCCCCCCCCCGCGATCAGACACTTATCCCCTATCCTGTGGATGGGGGATAAGTTGTCTTTTGCTGCAGATGTCCTTTAACTGATTCAATCTTAAAGGGGTATTCCCATCTAAAGACAATATCTACTATCCACAGGATAGGACAAGCTGATAAGTGGGGGTCTGACTGATGGGGCCCCCACCTAATCCCAAGAACAGGACAAAAGTGTCTCCAGAATGAGGAGTAGGAACACTGTTTATACCGATCACAGGATCACACCCTTCATAAGGAAATCTATCAACCTTCTCCCCAATGTGTGTCACAGAGAACACCCACAATACTCTCCCATAGAAGCTAATATGCAATTTTCTGATTAAGGCATTATTTCACAACCAGGGTGCCTCCAGCTGTTGCAAAACCACAACTCCCAGCATGCCCGGACAGCCAAAGGCTGGGAATTAGGCTAGGTTCAGACTACGGAATTTCCGCCTACAATTCCGCTTTGAAATTGCAGGCGGAAATTCCGCTTGCTAAAATGTATAGTGTAGTGAATGAGTTTCCGTTCTCAAATTCACACGGAAATACTCACGGAACACATTGCAGTCTATTGGAGACTACAGTGTCCGCACGGTCCTAGCTCCGACTGATTCAGTCAGCACTGGCCGCAGTCTGAACCTAGCGTTATAGTCTTCTAACAACTGGAGGCACCCCAGTTCAGAAGCACTGGACTAAGGTTTCCCATGTCCAGGTGTTTTCTATAAAGCAAATCTCTGGAACACTAGTTCTGTAGGCTGGAGGCACACTGGTTGTGAAACAATGCCTTAATCAGCAACAAAGGCAAGATGGCTGTCCTAAACAAAAGACAAAAAACACTATATATATATATATATATATATATATATATATATAAATAAAAAATTATTAATAATAATATAATAATGCAATAATAAATAAATATATATATATATATATATATATATATATAAACATACACACACACACACACAACTGGTCTACATTATGAGCCCTAATGGGGACAGGGACCCATTTGAATGTACAGCTCCGTGGAATCTGTGTGCGCTATATACCGGCAAATAAAAGAGTATTAAAATTATTATTCATATTTTATTAAAAAATAAGCAAAAAATCTAAAGCAATCTAAAATCTAAAGGAATTTATGTACATATCGTAAAGATAGTAGGATCTTCTAATTGTCCCCTACAAAGCATCTTCTATATCATGAACCGTATCATTTGACAATGAACCGTATCAGTGACAATTCATAATTAAATCCATTAATGATATATAAATATATGTTTTGCAGGGAAACTTCCGTGTCAGCTGATCACATCCTGGATCCTGCACATATTTTTGCATCTGTAGATGGAAACTATTTTTCAGGAATTTTCTGGATATCATGGAACCTTAGTAAAGCCATATTACTGGCTCTATCCGAACCACCATTGTGTGAGATGTCCGTACCATATCAGGACAGGAGAGGACTCCCGGGTCACCTATGGAGAGTTCTACGAGGCCTTCGGCTTTCCCTATGGGCCAACAACGCCTGAAAACCGGCAACTGCTATTTTACGAAGTGAAATCGTTGGATGGGGCCGTCATCCAGAAGGGTCAGGCTTCCAACTGCGCTCATTCGGACCTTCACGTGGAGTCCATGTTGTTTCAGAGAAACGGTTATCTAGACTCCTTCATCTACCAGCATAACCCAGTCGGCTACTTAACCCTTTACACAAACCTAACTCCATGCAATGAGTATGGGCATTTTTGCATCAGTAAAATCTACGACTTATTGCTGAAGTATCCTGACATGCGCTTAGACATCTACTTCTCGCAGTTGTACCATGTTGCGGAAGAGTTTCCTGCTTCTTACTGGAACAAAGAGGCCTTGAGGAGTCTTGCTGGTCATTGGCCAAGAGTAACGCTAAATCCATTGAGTAATGGGATCTGGAAAACCGTTCTTTACTCTTTCGTAAAAGAAGTTCCAGAGAGCACCTTGTACCAACCCATTTTGCCTGTGAGGGCTTCAGCGGACCGATATAACGCACACATGATACATCTTATCACTGGAGTTAAGCCATATTTTGTTGACGTTCCTCCAGTTTTTCAACCTCAAGAGAAGGAACGTGTTCCGGAGTATCAAAGAGAAAAGATTAATCCTACTTCCCTCCCTCAGCCCCAAACAGGCTTCTCCCCATACTATCCTATGTTTGCTTCACACATTCCCTCCATCCCCGTACCCAAGTCATATAGACCGATAGAAGCTAATTCTAAACCCAAAAACGTTGTCCGGCATCTGAACATGCCTGGGAATATAAGTGGAGACATGAACTTCAGAGACATTGTAGCAAATGCAAGAAAAACCAATGAAGTTATAATCACGGAGGAAGTGGTAAAAAAGACAGATACAGAGGCAAACAGGAGCAGAAGACACAAAAGAGACATTTATTCTGCGAAAAAATCCAAGCGCTGAGGGACAATACAAGAATTACAATATTTATTCAGTATATGATAGAATAATGTGCAGCAAAGTGTAATGAACGGGTTTGTGATGAGAAATTTGTTCTTCCCAAACCTGAGGAATTTAACAAGGTTTTTTGCTCATGCTTAATTGTGAATTTTTGCCAATTTTTTGTGAATTTTTTTGCTAATTTTTCTGTCATAGTAATTAACCACCAATACACAATGTTGCGGTGATAGCAAATGAATATGAAGTGGCACTTTGGTGCCCCCTGGCAGTCTGGACCAAGAGCATATGCCCCAATTGCACTGCACAACCCCCAGCTATGCCCCTTGTCAAGTTAATCTAAAAATAATCACTAGTCATGACTTCAACCAACTTCATTTGTGTGACTACAGCTCCTATATAGACCCATATGTCACTATGGTTACAGGCTACAATCCAATTCTGTGTGTAGTCTGATCTTGGAGTCATATTATTTAGCAATATCTGCACAGTTTTTTTTATTTTTTTTTATTTTTATAGAGGCATTAGATCAATAAACAAAACTGGTTTCAATGTACATTGGCATAACCTGTAAGTTAATGTTTCTTAATAAGGGTTTCCCCAGCTGTTGCAGAACTATAACTTTCAGCATGCCCGGAGCCTGTCACAGGCTGTCTGGGCATGTTGGGAGATGTAGTTTCACAACAGCTGGAGGAAGACAAGTTGGGAAACACTGCTGTAAGCATATGTGAGATGAATCAAACATAATTTTGATAATCTCTAAATGATAAAAAAAAAAGTGGTCATTCCTTTTCAGTAGATGCAACTGCAGTGGTGTCACAAGCCCCCAAGTTATTATAAAGTGGAGTACCCCTTTTGGCATATCAGGCAAAGTGTATTAGTGTAGAGGAAGGGTGTGACCTAAAGAGATGTATCAAGATGTGTATAATGATTAGACATGTGGTGATCAGGAGGAAGAGCAATGGTGACTGGGGTGTTGCGATGATAGTGTAGGGTCTATCGGCAGGGATAAATAACAGAATGTCCACAGCATGTTTTATGAGGTAAACTTGAAGTAACTTTACTGTATATTTTATGCAACGGCATGGAACATAACAATCTTTGAGAGAGAGAGAACAAGCAGGGCTCTGTGCACTGAGGACAAGCAGGGCTCTGTACACTGAGGACAAGCAGGGCTCCGCACACTGAGGACAAGCAGGGCTCTGTACACTGAGGACAAGCAGGGCTCTGTACACTGAGGACAAGCAGAGCTCTGTACACTGAGGACAAGCAGGGCTCTGTACACTGAAGACAAGCAGGGCTCTGTACACTGAAGACAAGCAGGGCTCTGTATACTGAGGACAAGCAGGGCTCTGTACACTGAGGACAAGCAGGGCTCTGTACACTGAGGACAAGCAGGGCTCTGTACACTGAGGACAAGCGGGACTCTGTACACTGAGGACAAGCGGGGCTCTGTACACTGAGGACAAGCGGGGCTCTGTACACTGAGGACAAGCAGGGCTCTGTATACTGAGGACAAGCAGGGCTCTGTACACTGAGGACAAGCGGGGCTCTGTACACTGAGGACAAACGGGGCTCTGTACACTGAGGACAAGCAGAGCTCTGTACACTGAGGACAAGCGGGGCTCTGTACACTGAGGACAAGCGGGGCTCTGTACACTAAGGACAAGCAGGGCTCTGTACACTGAGGACAAGCCGGGCTCTGTTCACTAAGGACAAGCAGGGCTCTGTACACTGAGGACAAGCAGGGCTCTGTACACTGAGGACAAGAGGGGCTCTGTACACTGAGGACAAGCGGGGCTCTGTACACTGAGGACAAGCGGGGCTCTGTACACTGAGGACAAGCAGGGCTCTGTACACTGAGGACAAGCAAGGCTCTGTACACTGAGGACAAGTGGGGCTTATCCTTAGTGTACAGAGCCCTGCTTATCCTTAGTGTACAAAGCCCTGCTTGTCCTCAGTGTACAGAGCCCTGCTTATCCTCAGTGTACGGAGTCCTGCTTGTCCTCAGTGTACAGAGCCCTGCTTGTCCTCAGTATACAGTGCCCTGCTTATCCTCAGTGTACAGAGCCCTGCTTATCCTCAGTGTACAGAGCCCTGCTTGTCCTCAGTGTAGAGCCCCGCTTGTCCACAGTGCCCTGCTTGTCCTCAGTGTACAGAGCCCTGCTTGTCCTCAGTGTACAGAGCCCCGCTTGTCATCAGTGTACAGAGCCCGCTTGTCCTCAGTGCACAGAGCCCTGCTTGTCCTCGGTGTACAGAGCCCTACTTGTCCTCGGTGTACAGAGCCCTGCTTGTCCTCGGTGTACAGAGCCCTGCTTGTCCTCGGTGTACAGAGCCCTGCTTGTCCTCGGTGTACAGAGCCATGCTTGTCCTTGGTGTATAGAGCCCTGCTTGTCCTCGGTGCACAGAGCCCTGCTTGTCCTCGGTGCACAGAGCCCTGCTTGTCCTCGGTGTACAGAGCCCTGCTTGTCCTCAGTGTACAGAGCCCTGCTTGTCCTCGGTGTACAGAGCCCTGCTTGTCCTCGATGTACAGAGCATTGCTTGTCCAGCCCATACTTCCTGTATTTTTTCCCAGATGAGACACACAGGCAATAGCTGCAGGGACAAGACAGCATTTTTAACCAAAGTATATTACAAATAAACATATAAATGTTATTATCTAAATTATAGAAAAGTTTTTTTTTAAATGACAGTGCCTTTTTAAACAGGTGATTTTAAGTAAAGGGAAACAGTGACCTCCCTGAGCAGAGTCTTGAGGCTGTGGTTGCTGCTGCACATAAAGTCGATTTTCAACAGATTATTTATTAATGTTCATAATTCTCACTTTAACAAGTGAGATTGGATTTTTTTTGTTTTTCATTTAGTTGTAAAATTAGTCATTACACTAAGGGTATGTTCACATGGCAGAATAGACATTCTACAGGGTGCAAGCGCAGACGGAATATGCCGGCACTAAGACTGCTCCGAAATGCACCGTCTCCATGGACGGCAATGCATTCCCTAGCGGATTCTGCAGAAGGAATGTACATTCTTTCTGCAGAGGCTGCAATCGGAATTTCTGCCATGGAAATTCCACAGTATGCACAATGCTGAAGAATAATCTACTGCAATGGAATTTCTGAGCAGAATTTTTTTTTGCCGGATTCCATTCAGAAATTCCACATATTTATTTTCCTAAAAGCCATAATGGATTTGTATATATATTCAGGAAATGGACAAAGCATAGTTCACTGTTGAGTGGTTATTATTGTACCATTCTCCAGCCCTTTAGGGAACAAACTGCTTTCTGTTACAGCCAAATATTAAACATTTTGCTTCATCAGTCCAGAGCACCTGCTATGTTTTGGCACCCCAGTGCCTATGTATAGTTATGTTGCTTGGCCTTTCTTATTTCTTTTAGACCACAATCTTTCCATGACAATCACTTCTGGAAAGACTTCTCTGAACAGTAGATGGGTGTACCTGGGTCCCTCAGATTTCTGCCAAAAAGGAGCTGGTAGTACTGCTGGACTTGCATAAATAGAATCATGTATGTTTCATCTGGTACAGACTTTGCCGATACAGTATATCTACCTTGTGCCTTATTGCTGTACTCAGTCTTTCCCTTTTGTATGACCTGTGATCCACAACTTCCCTTTTTGTAGCAGAGTTTGGCTGTTCCTCACCCATTTTAAAGCCTCCTACACAGCTGTTTCTGTTTCAGTTCATGCCTGTTTTTCAATATATGAAAATGATGATCCTTATCACCTGTTTGGTATAATTGTTTAATCATACACCTGACTATAATCCTACAAAATCCCTGACTGCGTGCAAGTGTACCATGAAGAATAAATGCTGTTGTGCAGGCAAATATTGATTTGATTTAGATTTCTTTTCTGTTCACACACTTTGCTATTTGCTATTAATAAAAATAAACTATTAGCACTTCTATTTTTGAAAGCATTCTTGTTTTTTGTTTTTTTTTATATTTGCCAACAATGTTTGCGCTATACTGTATGAATACTTCAATACAAGTTTAATACAAACTATATCCAGCTTTTAATAATATTTGGAGTATGCATCATGCCTGCAGAAGGCTCTGGTGCTACAAAGCTGAAACGTGTTGCCACTATAGGATACTGTGCTATATAATATCATTTCCTTATTGGGTGAAATTATATACTTGTCAATGCGCCTGGGATGGTGGAAGTGGTTTATTTCACAGGCCTGGACCTGGTGTTCTGGCATATCCTCTATCCTATGGAATACCCCTTTAACACCTTGGGGATGGAGTTTTTTTTTCCATTTTTGCACTTTTGTTTTTTCCTCCTCACCTTTTAAAAATCATAACCCTTTCAATTTTGCACCTTCAGACCCATATGATGGCTTTTTTTTTGCGCCACCAATTCTACTTTGTAATGAGATCAATCATTTTACCCAAACTTGAAGTTTTGTAACTTTTGGAGGCTTCTGTTTCTACGCAGTAATTTTTTTTGGTAAAAATGACACCTTATCTTTATTCTGTAGATCCATATGATTAAAATAATACACTACTTATATAGGTTTGATTTTGTCACACTTCTGGAAAAAATCATAACTACATGCACGAAAATTAATACTTTTAAAATTGTCATTTTCTGACCCCTCTAACTTTTTTTTTCCATGTATGGGGCGGTATGAGGGCAAATTTTATATGCCATGATCTGAAGTTTTTATTGGTACCATTTTTGTTTTGATCTGACTTTTTGATTGCTTTTTATTCATTTTTTAAGGTATAAAAAGTGATTAAAATATGCTATTTTGAGGTGCATGGCATGACGCCGAAAAAGATGGCTGCATAAGTGGTGTGCTCCTGCTCCCTGAGGCGCTATATAGGTTTACAAACCTGGTGACCCGGCTTTCTTTAGATGGGGAGGACCTCCCGCAGATCCAAGAAGCCCTCTTCAGCTCTCTGGTGGTCCTCTGTGCCCCCTGGAGGGATTACCCGCTTCCTCCAGCAACCTCTGCCACCGGCTCTATGCAGTCCAGCCACCATTACAGGCTCTGCCTTAGGCCTCCGCTCCCACTCCATCAGCGCGGCTCCCCTGACTGCCGGCCGCCTCTCTGCACCGCCGCTGGCATCTCCTGGGAACCTGCGGGACACATCGCAGCCTGGGACATCTCCTCTGCTGATGCAGAGCATCCAGACCCTGGTTAGTGAGACTGCCCTGCTGCTGCCAGCCCGTTCCTCTTCTTCCGCTGCAGCGATCTTCACTGAGGAAGCCCCTCCTTCAGGCTCCGCTCCACGGCTCATACACTGGACCCTCTGACTTGCATTCTACAGTGGAGATGAGCGGCATTATAGAAGGGTTGCCCTTCACTCCTCAGGGGGCCCTGTAATCTCCATCTCCCCTGGATGGTAGCAGGGGCAGTATTGGTGAGGGGCATTGCGTCCCCCTCTCCCTGTGCTAGGGATCTTGCTGCTGGACCACCTGGCTCAGCGGTCCCTGGTGGAGACCCCCTGCTACTCCAAGTGGCTGGTCCCCACCATCCAGCCCTTCCCACACTGGTTCTGCTGGGCTCTCTCCTATTAACCCCTCTGCCCCTAAACCACAGAGGGCTATGTCAGCCTCGAGGCTCAATGCTAGGGCCCCTCGCTTTGCCCCTTCAGGGGGGTCCTCCTTCCTCCATTGGGTTGCGTGGCTCATCTCGGCCTGGGGTGGACGGACCATCCTGGGATGCCCTCTCGAAAGCAGATATTGAACCCACTGGTGCTCCCTGCTCTGTCCCCTGCACCTGCTGATCGGAGTCAGCTCCTGGCTCAAATCCCTACTAAGGAGCACTTTCGCTCCCTCATTACTGAATTTAAACACACTTGCAGAGCTGACATTTCTTCCCTCCGCCAGGACTTACAACATGTTTCTGACAGAGTGGTGGGCCTGGAAGATGCCCATGATGCTACCTGGGCCTATGTTGCTCAGTTGCAGTTTACTATTGCCTCACAATCGGAGTTTCTCAGTGACCACCATGACCATGTGGAGGAGTTGGACAACCGTGGGAGGCGCAACAATATCAGAGTGCGGTGTCTGCCAGAAGCGACCCGGGAGGAAGACCTCCATGTGACTTTGAAAGCCATATTCAACCTCATCCTGGGCGAACCCTCATCTCACAAGATCAAATTGGATAGGGCTCATAGAGCTCTTCCCCCAAGTCTGCTGCTGGCTCCCCCCTTGATGTCATTTGCTGTGTGCACAACTTTCAGCTTAGGGAGGCGATTATGGCTAAGGCCCATTCTTTAAAGAATGTTGACTTCAATGGGGCCCCTATCCAGCTGTACAAGGACTTGTCCTGGATCACCCTCCACAAATGGCGAATGCTACAACCCCTCCTTGCTGTTCTATGGACCCATCAGGTGCCCTGCCGGTGGAACTTTCCTTTTGCCCTTACTGCCTGTAAAGATGGACACTCTACTGTTTTGCGCTCCTTTTCCAATTTACCTAAATGATCACTAAATGATCTTTATTAGCTTTTTTTTCACTTTTTTTTTCAATGTTATAGTCCCCCATAGGGGACTATAACATTGCACACACTGATTTCCTACACTGATCACTGCTATGGCATAGCATTGATCAGTGTTATTGCCGCTTGACTGCTCCTGCCTGGATCTCAGGCACAGAGCAGTGATTCAGCGATCGGATGCAGGGGAGGCAGGTAAGGGACCCTCCTCGTGCGTCCTAGCTGATCGAGACTCCGACTGAGCTGCCGGGAAGCTTTCACTTTCACTTTAGATGTGGCGATCAACTTTGATCGCCGCGTTTAAAGGGTTAATAGCACACATCCCAGTGACCGGTGACACACGCTATTAGCCACGGGTCCTGGCCGTTATAGAAAGGGAGTGGGCACCCTTTGTCCCCAAGAGGTTAAAGAGAATCTGACAGCTAGTTCACCCACAATAAACTCAGCATACATGGTTATAGTACAGGTAAAGAGCTGTAAAATGAAGGGTTACTCACTAAAATCTGTTGGTTAGATGCTGCGTTCTTCTTGTAAATAGATGTGTTCCTAATGCGCCCCAGCACTCATTGGAGGCGGGGAGCCGGCTGGCTGAGCTCCTGTGCCCTCTCCATATTCCCCCCTCAGCCCGCCCCTTCATTATTATGCTAATAAAGCCCACAAGTGAGCGCACTGAGAGCAGAGCACTTACCTTTGGTCTTCATAAGCATATAAATGAAGGGGCGGGCCGACAGGGAAATATGGAGAGGACACAGGAGCTCAGCCAGCCGGCTCCCCGCCTCCAATGCGGGCTGGGGCACATTAGAAAGCAGCACCTAACCAACAGATTTTAGTGAGTAACTCCTCATTTTACAGCTCTTCACCTGCACTATAACCAAGTATACCGGATTTAGTGCGGGTGACTGAGCTGCCCGATTCTCTTTAAGTTAGTCATAAATTACACTGTAAATATGGAGGGAAAATTTTACTAAATCCAGGGGTTTCCAACCTTGATCTTGCCCTCTGCTATACCGCATTTGCTGCCTCTTCTGAAAATTTAAATTACAGTGAAGTAAAAAAGTATTTGAACCCCTGATAATTTTGTACATATGCCCACTGAAATTATCAGTTTATAATTTTATTGGTCAGTTTATTTGAACAGTGAGAGACGGAACACAACATAAAAAAAATCCAGAAAACACATTTCAAATAAGTTATGAATTGATTCATTTTACTGATCCCCTATCGATCAACAAGATTTCTGGTTCTCAGGTGTCTTTTCTACAGACAACGAGATGAGATTAGGAGCACTCTCTTATAAGAAATGTCCCTAATCTCAGTTTGTAACCTGTACAAAAAAAATTAGTCCAAGATTCCAAACTCTCCACCATGGCCAAGACCAAAGAGCTGTCCCAGGATGTCGGACAAGATTGTAGACCTACACAAGGATGGAATGGACCCTAAGACCATCACCAAGCAGCTTTGAGAAAAGTTTACAAAACTTGGTGCAATTATTTATAAATGGAAGAAACACAAAATAACTTTCAATTTCACACGCTCGGGGTCTCCATATATGATCTCACCTCATGGAGCTCCAATGGTCATGAGAATAGGGAGGAATAAGCCCAGAACTATACGGGAGGATCTTGTCAATGATCTCAAGGCAGCTGGGACCATAGTCACCAAGAAAACTAATGGAAACAAATTACTCTGCAAAGGACTGAAATCCTGCACTGCCCACAAGGTCCTCCTGCTCAAGAAAGCTCATGTGCAGACCCGTCTGAAGTCTGTCTGTGGGCACTGCAGGATTTCCATCCTTCACAGTGTAGTGTGTTACCAATTGTCTTTTAATAATCTGAAATTGGTGAGAAATAACAAATAAAGCTGCAGGTTTAAGAAAGAACAGCATTTTATACACCAGTCTATAACTAGTTTGTTCTGGTGACGGTATAAATTTATTAGGATGTTTTCAAATGTTTTTGCGGTTCCGAGCTTTTCCAATAAAGCTGCAAAAATGGTGCAAATGTACCTCTATTGTGGAAACCACGGTAAAACTGCATGGCCTTTACAGTGATTCTGGCCATTTCTGGCCATAATCGAGTCATAAACGCAACGGTATCATGACTTTTGTGCAAAAAAAGCCTTAAAGGGGTGCTCCTAGACATGTTATCCCCTATCCAAAGGATAGGGGATAACATGTCTGACCACGGGGAGTCCGGCTGCAGGGACCCCCCGCAATCTCCGGTCCGGCGCTCCGGTAACAGAAGCCACGCCCTCTCCTTTCATGCCTATGGGAGGGAGCATGATGGCTAGTACACAGCCGTCACGCCTCCTCCCATAGACATGAATGGAGGGGGTGTGGCGACTGTGCTCGCCAGTCATCCGGCATGGAGCGGAGTTCACTCCGTGCACCGGATGACTGGGTGCCGCTGCAGAGATCGCGAGGATCCCTAGCGGCCGGACCCCCACGATCAGACATGTTATCCCCTATCAATTGGACAGGGGATAACATGCTTAGCAACAGAGTACCCCTTTAAAGGGGTACTCCGGTGGAAAACATTTTCTTTTTTAAATCTACTGTGTCAGAAAGTGAGACAGATTTGTAAATTACTTCTATTTAAAAATCTTAATCCTTACAGTACTTATCAGCTGCTGTATACTACAGAGAAGTTCTTTTCTTTTTGAATTTCCTTTCTGTCTGTCTGACCACAGTGCTCTCTGCTGACACCTCTGTCCATGTAAGGAACTGTCCAGAGCAGGAGCAAATCCCCATAGCAAACCTATCCTGCTCTGGACAGTTCCTGACATGGACAGAGGTGTCAGCACAGAGCACATCCTCTGAACACAGCAGTTTCAGTGTGTGAAGTTGTCGGGTGTGTCTCCTTTGAGCTCCAGACTTCCACACAAAGAGAAGCAGCGTTTTTCACCTGCCTTCCCAGGGGTGTGGCAGGCCCCTGGGGAGAGCTTTCCTGCATGGAGCCAAGGGAGTCTCGGGCTTCTACCTCTCGTTCCCGGCTGGCGAGAGGGGGGAAGATAGCATCTACAGCCGGTTCCAAGGTCGGGGTGAGGCGTTCCAGCAGGGCCCGCAGAAATGCGGAGCCCGCTCCCCCGTCCAAACCCGAAGGACGCAAGGCTACAGCCAAGAACAGCGGACCTTCTGCTACCCCTGAACCCCAGCAATGGGGGGTACGGGGTCCAAGGGAGTCTCTGGAGATGTATGGGTCACGGATCCAATCCAAGATGGCGGAGTATGAAGAGTTGGGAAGAAAACTTAGGAGCCTGAGGGAAGACCTGAAGTTTTCACGCTACCAGGCTGACAATGCCTCTGCAGGTAAGAGGCAGAAGTTTACTGCTCAGGTGCGGGCTCTTAAGGCAAAGGTGGCTGAGGTGGAGGAGGCCAGAAGGAACATTGCTGAGGATGCAGGGTTCTTTAAGGAAAAACTTACTAACAATGAAAGATTTAAAAACCCGCATGCATGTGCAGACAGCCATGAGGACAGCAGTGAGGAGGAAGATGGAGAGGAGGAAGGTGATGGAGAGTCAGGTGAAGCTGTGGAGAGTGAGGGGGATGCTGCCCCTGGTGCATGTGACCCCCAGCCCCCCCAAGATAGCTACCCAGAGCCCTATCAAGTGGCGTTACCTTCCAGTGATGGGGAGATGGAGGATAGCTGTGAAGAGGACGCAGCTAGTGGGGGTTTGCTGAGAGCTATTGTGCAGCAGGAGTCACCTACCCGCTTTGAGGATTTTGCCTTTGGTGAAGATCTTGGCAAGAATGATGTAGTGAAAAAAAGGAAGAAGCAGAAAGTTCAGGAAACGGTATCTTTTGTTTTTCATTCATTCAAGCAGTCTGGGCCAGCTGTGAAGTTGGTTCAGGCTGCTGGGCCCCCCAAACTGCCAGACCCCGTTCCTGTCATGGACCGGGGCCAGCAAGGGGGGTACAGCATGGCGTCTGAAAAGGCTGTAGGCGCAATAGATGTGAAGCCCACCCATCCTGCCGGTAGGGAGGGGCAGGATGGGCTCATGGTGGGAAGTGGCGAGGCAAGCTATGCCGCCGCGTGCTCGGGGGGCGGTTCCCCGAGTGCTGTGGGCATTACCGGCGCTGCGGGGCACTCCCCTGTGAGGGGGGGGAGTGTCCAGGCGCCGTTGGCAGAGAATGGTGGGTCCAGGTGCTCAGGGGGCGGTCCTCCGAGTACTATATGTTCTGTGGGCGCTGCGGGGCACTCCTCTGTGAGGGAGGGGAGTGTCCGGGCGTCAGAGTCTGCTGCAGAGCCCGTGCGGACGGGCACAGCTGGCACGGTGGGGATTCCCTGCGTGTCAGAGAGTGTGGGCGGAGCTGGGGTGCGCCCGGGGGGGCAGCTCCAGACTCCAGAAGGGACATCGCCCATGGAGGAGGAGCCCTTGGCGTCAACCCCAGCAACAGCTAAGAAAGCAAAGAACATTATTAAACCAGCTATACTACAAGTCCCAGCCAGCCCAGAATCTGTTAGGCAGGTAATGAGTGGAGGATGTGAGAATGCTGAGTGTAGTAGTGTTGTGGATGAGAGGAGTGCATGTGGGAGTGTAAGTGGAGTGAATGATGGTGGGACTAGTAGTGGTAAGAGTGGAAAGTCGGGTATGAATGGGAATAAAGATGGGAGTAGTGGTGTGAGTGGCTGTACTGACGGTTCTGGGTCTGGGTCTGGTCTGGCTGCCCCCCCGGTAGTGGCTGCTTCTAGGAGCTATGCCAATGTCACTGCCGGGGGTTCAGGGGGGTCCCCATCTCTGTCCGGCTCTGGAGGCCACTTGCAACAGCGCCTCCTGGAGGCTTTACGCAGGGGCGACAGGTCGATCCAGGTAGAGGGAAGGGGTGAGGTCGACCTGTCTTTCTGGATAGAGAGGCACGGTTTGGGGGCTTTCCGAGAGCGGAATGGGGAGGTGGTCTGGTCCCTCCCGACAACCGGGCAGGACAGTAACCGTAGGAATGTGGTCCGTCTGATTTGGAGGGGCGAGGATGCGTGCCCACCTCGCTCTAAAGTGGTTGAGCTCCTCCTTCAGATGGAATTCAGGGCAAGTGACATCTTTGCCCTCATTCACCCCTACGGTTCATCCGAGTTTGATGTCAGTTTCGTACGGCCAGAGGGTCTCGAACTCTTCTGGTCAAACTACGAAGTGGCAAAGAACGAGCCCGGCTGGCGGGATTTTGCCGTCAAGGCGATTTCCCGTCAGAACTCTGTCAAGAAAGTTACCGTTTTGACCCGTAACGAGTCACTTTCTTGTTATGACATTATGACCTGGCTTGGTCGGTATGGGGATGTGACGGATATGCCCAAGAAAAACTTGGATGAGCATGGGATCTGGTCCGGGGCCTGGACGTTTTCCGTCAAACTCAAGCGTTCAGGGAGTACAGTTGCCCACATTCCGTCAGCCGCCTTCCTTGGACGCGATAGGATCCAGGTCTTCTACCAGGGGCAACCCAAGGTCTGTCACAGGTGTGGCAGCCCCACCCACTTTAGCGCAGCCTGTACTGTGCAGGTCTGCGCTTTGTGTGGTGGGGTGGGTCATCTGGCCGCATCCTGTAGGCAGATCCGGTGCCACCTGTGTGGTGTCCTCGGGCACCCTTTTAGCCGTTGTCCTAGCGCCTTCGCCCGTGCGGCGGCCGCTCCGGCTGAGGAGAGCTGCGAAGTTGCCTCGGCTGGGGAGGGTACGGGCAGGGATGGGGGCGCAACAGGGCTAGTGAGGAGGAAAAAGGGCCCCGCCAAACTAAGGCGGGAGGAAAATCGTAGAAGGAGTAGGGAGCTGGAGAGTGCCCAGGTGACGGGGGCAGCTTTAGCCCCTGCTCCTGAAGCTGGCCCTGTAACCGCTGAAGCCCTAGAAGAGAACGTGCTGGATGAGGAGATCAGGAGACTTCACAGAGAGAAAGGCAATATGGCCGACCCTTCCGATTCCTCCCACTATGAAAGTGTGGATGAGGAAAGTGGGGTGAGGCCCAAAAAGAAAGATAAGGGCAAAAGGAAAGGGAGAAAGAAGAGGTCAGAGCCCTCTGAAGTTCCTTGTACTACGGGCCAGGTCCAAAACGGAAGCCTGACTGCCCCCCCTCTGATTGACCTGTCAAACCGATACCTCGTCCTCGATACCATCTCCTCCCCCTCCTTGGAGGGGGAAGGTGAGGACGGGGTGCCTAGGGAGAAGGAGCCTCTGGGGGGAACTGGGCCCTGTCCTGTTGAGGCACTTTCCTCAGAGGGCAGGGCTAGACCGGAGCCGGACAGAGACGGGGACCATATGGATCAATCGGAGTGTAAAAAAAGATCCAAGAGTGGTCCTGCCCTCTCGTCTTCTTCGGGGGATGAGGGGGCAAAAAAGAAGGGAAAGAGAAAGTAAAGGGTGTGGCCGTCTAATTTAATCACCCTGTATGGCGGCACTCACCCCATTGACGCTGGCATCTATTAACTGTGCCAGTATAAAGTCAGATACGGCTAGATTCGCAGCCTTTGATTTTCTCGGCCGTGTTGAAGCCGACATTTTCCTTTTACAGGAGACCAGGTTGTCAGATCTTGCCTCTCTGGTAAAAGCCAGAAGAGAGTGGAGGCGCGGTCCCTCCCACTGGTCTCTTGCGGCTGAGCCGTATAGTGGGGTGGCGGTCCTTTTTACCGCTCCTGTTGAATGCCGACGGGTTATTGAATTAGAAATGGGGAGGTGCCTGATCTTAGATGTCTTCATGAAGGGACAAGAGCTCCGGCTCATTAACATCTACGCCCCGCAAACTAAGCGGGGCCGTAAAGATCTCTTTATGAGGATTAAGCCCTTTCTTTTTACGAGTCGGCAAGTGATCTTTGGAGGGGACTTCAATAATGTCACGAGGTCCCAAGATAGGAGAGGCTCCAATGGTCCGCTGACTTGCGATAGTGTGGCACTGATTAGCATAGCTAGAGAAGCTCGCCTAGAGGACGCCCACATCCGGAGCCCCTCAGGCCACACGGGTTTCACCTATCATCAAGGTAGTCGCAGGTCTAGGATAGATAGGTTTTATTTAAAGGAGGAAGCTGTCTCTTCCGTAGTGTCCGTGGTTGAGGTGGAGTTCTCCGATCACTGTATGATTTTGTTTTCCCTGAATGTTTCAGAGACCCCCCGGATGGGAAAAGGTTATTGGAAGCTGAATTCGTCCCTCCTGGAGGAAGCGGAAGTAAGACAGTCCTTTGAGGATTTTCTTCAGAGTCAGGTACCTTTACTGGGCCTATGTAGTAGTAAGTCAGAGTGGTGGGAGATATTCAAGAAGCGGGTTGCGGGGTTCTTCCGCCAGCTCTCGAGCCTCAGGTCCCTGAACAGGTACCGCCTGTATCAGGGTCTGAGGAGGAAACTCGAGCTTCTCGTCTCGACTGGAGGTAGCCGAGAGGATATCTCCAGAGTGAAGTCCTTGCTGATGAGGTGTCAGTACGATAGGCACACATCTTTGGTTTTTGAGAGGGATTTCGGGAAGTACCGCTCGCCCGACCCTTACAGAAACTGTAAGATGTCAGTGAGTAGTAAAGTCATTTCAGGACTGATTGATAGTACAGGATCTCTGAATCGGTCCAGATCAGGGATCTTGGAGGTTGTCAGATCCTTCTACTCGCACCTCTTGGGAAGGAAGGATCTAGATCGAGACAGGATGTCGGTTTTCCTGACTGAAACCATTCCTGAGCCAGGGGTAGACCCCTCTCTTGATGTTTTGGCAGAAGAAATCAGGGAAGAGGAAGTGAGAATGGCGATCGAGGGGCTTGCCCCTAAGAAGTCGCCAGGTCCGGATGGCTTAACATCCGAGTGGTACAGGACCTTTAAGGAGTCTTTAGCTCCCCTCTTGACTGAGGTATTCAATGAGTGTCTCTCCTCGGGCACTCTGCCAAAGTCAATGAGGAGGTCAGCCCTGATTCTTCTGTCAAAGGGTAAAGATCCTAGCCGGATTGAGAATTGGAGACCCATAGCTCTTCTCAATACGGACAGGAAGCTTCTGGCTAAGATATTGTTTAATCGGCTGGTGAAGTTTGCACCCCGGCTCCTTTCGGGGGCTCAGCACTGCTCTTTTCCAGGCCGAAGCACCTTAAGTGCTGTCCTCAGTGTCAGGGAGGCAGTGGAGCGGAGTAGTGCAGGTCTCTGGAAGGGGTACTTGCTGTCCTTGGATCAGGCCAAAGCATTTGATCGGGTGAACCACGAGTACCTATGGTCCGTCCTCCTGAGATATGGCTTACCAACTACTTTTGTTAATTGGCTTAAGATCTTGTATGCAGGGGCAGAGAGTTTCCCGCTGGTGAACGGGTGGTCTGGCCGCTCTTTTGTGGTGGGTTCCGGAGTCCGTCAGGGTTGTCCTCTTAGCCCGCTTTTATACGTGTTCGCAATCGATCCCTTCGTCCGGAGGGTAGATTGTGGGCCGTTGGCGGGAGTCGGGATGAGTCTGGCGGAGCTGGATGTCGCCCAGAGAGTGGTGGCGTACGCTGACGATGTCACTATTTTCGTCTCCTCAAGAGAGGAGGTCGATGTGGTGATGTCGGAGGTGGACCGCTACTCGGAGGCATCCGGGTCTAAGATCAACCGGGATAAGTGTGAGAGTCTCTGGCTGGGAGGGGGAGACCCCACGTTTGATCTCCCGGACACCCTTCCAGGGCCCCAAGAGTCAGCAAAAGTCTTAGGCATCACATTCGGCCAAGATGATTATCCCACCAAAAACTGGGATGGTAAGCTCCAGGATGCCGCTCAGAAGGTGGACCAGTGGAAGGGTTGGTCTATGACCCTCAGGGAAAGGGTACACCTGATGAAATCATACCTGCTCCCCTTGTTTATCTATCTGGGCAGTGTATGTATCTTGCCAGAGGCTTACTACACTAGGATCTACAGCCTGTTTTTCCAACTGTTATGGGGGAACAGGATGAACCTAGTCAAGAGGGAGGTTACGTACCGCACGAGGAGACTAGGGGGTTTATCTATGGTAAACCCTGTGGTGTTCTTTACGAACACCTTCTTGAAAGCTAACATCGCAAACCTCTGGTCAGAGAGGGCTTCTCCGTGGGTACTCTCCTGCAGGGAATGGTTTCGGCCTTTCTTCCAGGAATGGGAGAGAGGAGGGCGAGTGAAGGACCTCCGTACACCCCATGGATATCTTCCGGCTTACGCTACCCCGACTCTGAAGGCGATACGCCGGTGGGGTCTGGGAGTGTGGGAGATCAGGACCCAGTCAAGGCAGTTCCTTGACAAACGGGTTCTGTTGACCCACTTCCAGAAGCCTCTGGCGCTCAGGGACTGCCCAGGTCGGGATCTGAGGGTGGGGTTGTATCTTTTGAACATGAAAAGGATCCCCCAGAAGTTTTGGGACTTGGCCTGGCGCTGCTTTCAGGGGAAGCTATATGTAAGGGACAACCTGAAGTGTAGGAACTCTGATGACCGGGGATGTCCCCGAGAAGAGTGCGGGGACACGCTGGAAAGCATGGACCACTTCCTGCTTCATTGTCCCTTTAATATAGGGGTTTACAACCGGGTGGGCGCTTCCATCAACTGGAGTCAACTTGCCGGCCTTACCTATCCGGAGTGGGCTTATGGGGCATTCAGGTCCCTGGGTGGCCGAGACCGGGGCACTTTATTCTTAGTTAGTTTAGTGGTTAGGTACTACACATGGAATGCACGGTGCTTAGTATCGACCCAACAGAAAGTCCTCTCCGAGGTGGAGGTCTGTAGGAATATCACCGGTGACCTTGGGAAGATCAGGTCTTTGGAGTATGGCAGTCTTGGTACCAGTAGGGCTTCTCTCCTATGGAGAGGTTTTTCTTTTGATGTGCCCTAGGTACTAGGCCCTTAAGGTGAAGTACCTTATTTTGGCCAGGGATAGTGTATATATCTTAGGGTGAGTATAGGGTCAGTTTCATGAAGGGATAGTGATAGGGTTAGAGGTTGATAGGGAGAGGAATTTAAATTTAATTTTATCAGGATTGCCATCCTTCTTCCTGGTGGGGGGCTATGCATGTCACCTTAGCCTTTTGTTTTGTTTTCTATGGATGGATTGTAAAGGGCTTGCAGGCAACCAAACTTGGGCCTTGTGGTTTTGGTGTATTGTACTGTTAATATTGCTTTGTTGTAGACTATGTATATATTGTTTTGTATATATTGTTCTGTTTACATTAGGTGGGTAGGGGTGTATTTTAGGTTGGGTGGGGTTTCTTTTTTTGGGGGGGGGTGGTGGTGGTGTGTACCCAGGACTGGACTGTTGCAGTGGGTACTATTTTGGGGGTCTGGTATGGGTCAGTTGTGGACAAAAACTGTGACCTATGGACTCTGACCCATGTCCAGAGGGGGTGGTGGGATAGTTTAGTATAGATTGTTTTTCTGTGTTATAAATGTATTTTTTTTTTTTTTTTTTTTTTTTTTTTTTTTTTTTGGTATGTATATTCTGTATGGTTTTATGTATAGTGGGAATTTTTTTGTATTTTTATTTACATTTTTTATTTTTTTTATTTTATTTTATTTTTATTATTATTTATATAATGTCATAATTATTTTGAGAGAAAGGCAGTCGGACCAGTTTTCAGTTACTATAGTATTATATTATTTTTGTTACGGCAGCTAGCCATATTTTTGTTTTTAAGGGGGGGGGGGGAGTGTGGTTATGTTTCCTAGTTTGGATATTTTTAGTTTTTGATCCAAGCGAGGAAAACTTTATTTATGTTCATTAGGTATGTGTGTGTGTGTGTGTGTGTGTGTGTTGGACTATAGTAGGTAATGATTTATTTATTCATTTATTTTTGGTTTATCTGGGCTGGCCGGTTAGGAAGGTTTAAGTTGTTATTTTGAGACGGATAGTTTGTTTTTATGTTCAGTTTTGTTAATTTTGTTACAGTGAAATGAACTTGTTTTGTGTTTTGTACTTTTATAATAAAAAAGAGTGTCAGCAGAGAGCACTGTGGTCAGACAGAAAAGAACTACACAACTTCCTCTGTAGTATACAGCAGCTGATAAGTACTGTAAGGATTAAGATTTTTAAATAGAAATAATTTACAAATCTTTTTAACTTTCAGGCAAAAAAAAGTGTTTTCCACTGGAGTACCCCTTTAACCCCTTAACGACGCAGGACGTATATTTTTTTTTTCCATTTCTAATTTTGCCCCTAAAATACTTTTTTGGGCTTTAGCGTACATTTTTGGGTAAAATGAATGATATCATTACAAAGTAATTGATCCCGTATAAAACAAGCCCTCATATGGGTCTGTAGGTAGGAGATGGAAATAGTTATGGCTATTAAAAAGCAAAGGAGGAAAAAATGAAAATGCAAACACTAGAAAATCGCACTGGTCCGACCACTGGGATTCCACCCCATCTCCAGAAGGTGACCCGGGCACTCAGTGAGGAGCGCGTGCTGTAGAGGGCACATGCTCCATTCATTTCTATGAGAGCACCGAGGAGACCTGAGTACAGCCCGCTCTGTACTGGAGTCCCGTTCTGCGGTCAGTACAATGGGGTTTTCAAGTCTGACCACAGTGCTCTCTGCTGCCACCTCTGTCCACGTCAGGAACTGTCATGAGTAGGAACAAATCCCCATAACAAATGTCTCCTGCTCCGGACAATTCCAGACATGGACATAGGTGTCAGCAGAGAGCACTGTGGTCAGACTTGAAAAACCTATACAACTTCCTCTGGAGCATACAGCAGTTGATAAGTACTTGAAGGATTAAGATTTTTAAATAGAAGTAACTTACAAATCTGTATAACTTTCTGGAAAAAGTTTTAACCATTTTAATGCATTTTTACAGGTTTTTTAACCCCTTAACGACGCAGGACGTATATTTACGTCCTGCGCCGGCTCCTGCGACATGAAGCGGGATCGCGCCGCGATCCCGCATCATATCGCATGGGTCCCGGCGCTCATCAACGGCCGGGACCCGCGGCTAATACCACACATGGCCGACCGCGGCGATGTGCGGTATTAACCCTTTAGAAGCGGCGGTCAAAGCTGACCGCCGCTTATAAAGTGAAAATGAAAGTGACCCGGCTGCTCAGTCGGGCTGTTCGGGACCGCCGCGGTGAAATCGCGGCGTCCCGAACAGCTGACAGGACACCGGGAGGGACCTTACCTGCCTCCTTGGTGTCCGATCGGCGAATGACTGCTCCGTGCCTGAGATCCAGGCAGGAGCAGTCAAGCACCGATAACACTGATCACAGGCGTGTTAATACACGCCAGTGATCAGCATAGGAGATCAGTGTGTGCAGTGTTATAGGTCCCTATGGGACCTATAACACTGCAAAAAATTTTTTTTTTTTAAAGTGTTAATAAAGGTCATTTAACCCCTTCCCTAATAAAAGTTTGAATCACCCCCCTTTTCCCATAAAAAAAATAAAACAGTGTAAAAAAAAACAAACAAAACATATGTGGTATCGCCGCGTGCGTAAATGTCCGAACTATAAAAATATATCATTAATGAAAACACACGGTCAATGGCGTACGCGCAAAAAATTCCAAAGTCAAAAAAATGAATAAAAAGTGATCAAAAAGTCCGATCAAAACAAAAATCATACAGAAAAAAACTTCAGATCACGGCGCAAAAAATGAGTCCTCATACCGCCCTGTAGGTGAAAAAATAAAAAAGTTATAGGGGTCAGAAGATGACATTTTTAAACGTATAAATTTTCCTGCATGTAGTTATGATTTTTTCCAGAAGTGCGACAAAATCCAACCTATATAAGTAGGTATCATTTTAATCGTATGGACCTACAGAATAATGATAAGGTGTCATTTTTACCGAAATATGCACTGCGTAGAAACGGAAGCCCCCAAAAGTTATAAAATGGCTTTTTTCTTCGATTTTGTCGCACAATGATTTTTTTTTCTGTTTCGCCGTGAATTTTTGGGTAAAATGACTAATGTCACTGCAAAGTAGAATTGTCGACGCAAAAAAATAAGGCAAAATATGGATTTTTAGGTGGAAAATTGAAAGGGTTATGATTTTTAAAAGGTAAGGAGGAAAAAACGAAAGAGCAAAAACGGAAAAACCCTGAGTCCTTAAGCCAAAATGACCAACCACAAGTTATGTCAAGTACCGACTGAGTTTCATGAGCATTTTATATATATATATATTTTTTTTTTCTGAATGGTTTATATACACCATAAAATATTTTCGTCCTGTCGATGAGAAACTTTTCTGCGCTGCGAATACACGCGGTTTCCACCAGGTGGCAGTCACGATTCAAGAAAGAAACTCCAACCTTTGTTCTTTTTACTGCCAAGCGGAAAGAAAACACAGTTTTGAACAAGAGTTTTGGTTCAGCCCATTGAAGTGCTCATTGTTTCATGCAGTTCAGGAGAAGACTACTGAAAGCCGCACACAGCCATGCCTTAAGGACTTCTACGCTTATTCTTCATCCCAGTGACCAGGACATCGTAAGGATGATTCAATGGAAGAGCCTCTCCATCCAGCTGACAGTCCTGCTCCTACTTCTTGACCAGAATTCCTGTGCGGACACAGATCCAGATGCAGGGAAGACCCCAGATGGAGCATCTACTTTGGCGTTTGTTTTCGACGTCACCGGATCCATGTACGACGACCTGGTCCAAGTGATAGAAGGAGCCTCAAAGATTTTGGAGACGTCTTTAAGCAGACCGAAGAAACCTCTGTATAACTTTGCCTTGGTGCCGTTCCATGATCCAGGTAGGTCCCTTGTTGTGTCGGGAAACTTTGCGGAATGTACATAATAGATCCGGGAAAAAAATACGAAAAACTTTTCAAGTCACTTTAAGACGTCTTAAGACTTCCTAAGGGGGCGAGATGAAGGCTTATATGACACATGACTCGTCTATCTATAGCAGTGTTTCCCAACCAGTGTGCCTCCAGCTGTTTCAAAACTACAACTCCCAGCATGCCCGGACAGCCTTCGGCTGTCCGGGAATGCTGGGAGTTGTAGTTTTGAAACAGCTGGAGGCACACTGGTTGGGAAACACTGATCTATAGGATAAACCTATATGATGCTAGAACACTCACATATGAATGGTCTATACATCTGGCCAATAAAAAAAAAGACCCATTCTAGGCTTGATCACCTCCATATTACTGTATCTCATAGTTAACCCTTTCATATTGTTGTATCGGACTGGTCTGTTGTATGGAATCTATGCCAGGTCAATGCAGAACCAATGAATTGTTGGATCGTATCATGAGGATCAGGGCTCAAGTGCTGCAGGAACTCTATTCCCATTAGCAGGACCAGCCCTTGAGTGGAAATCTGGGGTGAGTTCCCACACTTTTTTTCCCCAGGACTTGACCCCTAAAGAGGATACAACTGCAGAATTTAGAGTGTAAATGTCATATTACAAAAATAAATAAAGCTTCTATATGTCACTCACTAGGTCATGCTGATGCTCACATATCCCTCTGTTCTGCTGCTCACTCATTCTGACATCCACTGCTCAGGAAAGGGGTGCGCCCGAGGCAAGCACTGAGCCCGCCCTCACTCACTGTGCATTCACTTCCTCCCTGAGTTTGCTGTGCTGTGCTGGGTCTCTTCATCCAATCACTGCAGGCTGCTCTGAACCAAAACAAAATATTTGGTATCAAAATATTTGCTGGGTCTCTTCATCCAATCACTGCAGGCTGCTCTGCAGTGAAATTGTTTCCTTATTTGAAAAGCACAGTTGTCTTTTATTATATTATTTCTTTAAACTTTTATACACGTTAGGCTGAGTTCACAAATAAAAAATGTATTTGTGAACTCAGGGGTCCAATCCGCACTCTTGCGACACAATTGTGGGTTGCTGATTGGTTACCATGGCAACTGGAGGCCTTCTGAAGGCTTCTGTGTTAGGCCATAGAGAGATTTTCTTGTACAGTCTTCCTCAGGTCGATATGACAGTTCAGTGCCATGCAATAGTATGGCAGTAAACTATAAAAGCAATCTAGTAATTTTTTTTTCAAGTACCATTGAGAGACAAAAAAGAACCAAAACAAAATATTTGGTATCAAAATATTTGCTGGGTCTCTTCATCCAATCACTGCAGGCTGCTCTGTAACCCCCTCCTCTCTGTTTTCACGTTGCATTCTGATAGGACAGGAGTGAACATAGAAGAGTGCTTGTCCTGCCCTCACTTACTGGACTTTGTCCCAGCCTGTGCTTCAGCTGGGACAGAGATGATGCTGCAGTCAGACAGAATTATGTTCTGGATGGTATAGCGACACCTAGTGGCTGGGTGTTGTAGTTTTGCAACATCTAGAGATCCACATTTTGGAGACTACCGTACTGTAGAATGCTAAGCCAGTGGTTACAATGTTTCCCCGGCAGAGATGTCAGTGTCTGTCTATTGCAGTAGGTCTGTCAATCACGCTGCAGAAGCTCCCCCCATATTGAGCTGCTTAGCTTATAAACACTGGGCACACCATAGCAGTGACATTTTTTCCTTATTTGAAAAAGCACAGTTGTCTTTTATTATAATTTTTCTTTAAACTTTTATACACGTTAGGCTGAGTTCACAAATAAAACATTTTGGTCGGTATTCACACATAGTATTTTTTGGTCGGGGTCCAACAAGCAAAAAAAAAAGTTTAAAACTAAAGTGCACAAAAAAAAGCTCTGGGTTTAAAGCTAAAGAAACTGACCAATACTACATCTGAACCCAGTATAAAAGGGTCATTACCCCAATGATCCTCTGCTATTGCGTTCTTCATTCATGCTGTGTCCCCATTCATCTCTATTTCCCGGACCAGGAGATCAGTGGAGATCACAATAGGAATCAATGAGATGGGTAATGTTAATTTTTCTTTTCTTTTTTTTTTTTTTAACTTTTTAAAGGAGTACTCCAGTTTAGTAAAATTTGTTCCCTATCCAAAGGACACGCCCCCTCCATGCATCACTATGGAAGAACCGGCTTTCCTATAGACATGCATGGAGGGGCTTTCTGATGTGGTAGACACAGCTCTTTTTATGGGGACAGCTGGGGCGCTGTGCAGGAGATCATGGGGAGTCCGAGCGGTCGGACTCCCCCGGGATCAGACACTTATCCCCTATCCTTTGGATAAGGGATACATTTTACTAAACTGGAGTACTTCTTTAAAGGGGTACTCCGCCCACAGACATCTTATTCCCTATTCAGAGGACAGAAGATGTCTGATCGTGAAAGTCCTGCCGCTGGGACCCCCCGCGATCTCCATGCAGCACTTTGCAGAACATTGGGTTTCCACGGTCAGAGACCTGATTTCACGCCCCTCGTGACATCATGCCACGCCCCCTCATTACATCATGCCAGGCCCCCTCCATTTATGTCTCCCGTAGACATGAATGGAGGAGGCACGGCGTGACATCATGTGGAAACCCATCGTTCTAAACATACTGTTTAGAATGCCGGGTGCGGCACGGAGATCAGGAGCTGAGCCGGCTCTAAGTGTGGCGGCAGTCAGCTGCATCTTACAGCCAACACCTGCCTGCAACTGCTGATCTTTGACTTTTGTCCAATACCAGCAGTTTAACCATTTGCATGCCACAATCAATAGTGATAACAGCATGCAAAGAGTAAACTGACAAGTGCCGACCTGTCAGGGGTCCAATCCGCACTCTTGCCACACAATTGTGGGTTGCTGATTGGTTACCATGGCAACTGGAGGCCTTCTGAAAGCTTCTGTGTTAGGCCATAGAGAGATTTTCTTGTACAGTCTTCCTCAGGTCGATATGACAGTTCAGTGCCATGCAATAGTATGGCAGTAAACTATAAAAGTAATCTAGTAATTTTTTTTTAAGTACCATTGAGAGACAAAAAAGAACCAAAACAAAATATTTGGTATCACCATGTGTGGAAAAACACAAACATAGTTAATCATTTTTGGTCACATCCCAATAAAAAAAAAAAAGGAATAAAAAGCGATCAAAGTCCTATCAACAATAATAATAGTACCAGTAGAAAGTACAGATGAAAGAGCAAAAAAAAATGACCATCATACAGGTCTGTAGAGAAAGCAGGTTAAAGCTATAGGGGTCAGAATATCGCCATTCAAATCCAAATTTTTAATTTGTTTGAATTTTAAGTAGTAAAACATAACAAAAATGTATATAATGTAATTATAATTTATATTATATAAATAATTATATTAACTCCTTAAGGACTCAGCCAATTTAATTTTTACGTTTTCATTTTTTCCTCCTCGCCTTCTAAAAATCATAACTCTTTTATATTTTCATCGTCAGACTAGTTTGGGGCTTGTTTTTTGCGCGACCAGTTGTCCTTTGTAATGACATCACTCATTATATCATAAAATGTATGGCACAACCAAAAAACACTATTTTTGTGGGGAAATTAAAACGAAAAACGCAATTTTGCTAATTTTTGAAGGTTTTGTTTTCAAGCCGTACAATTTATGGTAAAAATGACATGTGTTCTTTATTCTGAGGGTCAATACGATTAAAATGATACCCATTATTATATACTTTTATATTATTGTTGCGCTTAAAAAAAATCACAAACTTTTAAACCAAATTAGTACGTTTATAATCCCTTTATTTTGATGACCTCTAACTTTTTTATTTTTCCGTATAAGTGGCGGTATGGGGGCTCATTTTTTGCGCCATGATCTGTACTTTTTTTGATACCACATTTGCATATAAAAAACTTTTAATATATTTTTTATAATTTTTTTTTAAATAAAATTTATTAAAAAAGTAGGAATTTTGGACTTTTTTAATTTTTTTTCGTTCACGCCGTTCACCGTACGGGATCATTAACATTTTATTTTAATAGTTCGGACATTTACGCACGCGGCGATACCAAATATGTCTATAAAAAATGTTTTTTTACGCTTTTTGGGGGTAAAATAGGAAAAAACGGACGTTTTACTTTTTTATTGGGGGAGGGGATTTTTCACTATTTTTTTACTTTTACTTTTACATTTTTTTACATTTTTTTTTACACTTGAATAGTCCCCATAGGGGACTATTCATAGCAATACCATGATTGCTAATACTGATCTGTTCTATGTATAGGACATAGAACAGATCAGTATTATCGGTCATCTCCTGCTCTGGTCTGCTCGATCACAGACCAGAGCAGGAGACGCCGGGAGCCGCACGGAGGAAGGAGAGGGGACCTCCGTGCGGCGTTATGAATGATCGGATCCCCGCAGCAGCGCTGCGGGCGATCCGATCGTTCATTTAAATCGCGAACTGCCGCAGATGCCGGGATCTGTATTGATCCCGGCACCTGAGGGGTTAATGGCGGACGCCCGCGAGATCGCGGGCGTCGGCCATTGCCGGCGGGTCCCTGGCTGCGATCAGCAGCTGGGATCAGCCGCGCATGACACGGGCATCGCTCCGATGCCCGCGGTTATGCTTAGGACGTAAATGTACGTCCTGGTGCGTTAAGTACCACCTCACCAGGACGTACATTTACGTCCTGCGTCCTTAAGGGGTTAATATAAATATTATTAATATAAAGTGGGTGTACAATATGTCAGTTTTATTGCAAAGTGAACGGTGCAAAAACGAAATCCCTCTAAATCTGTTGAGTTTTGAGGGTTTATTTATTTATTTTTTCAACTTGAGCCCAAAAATAGTTTTCCATCTGTTCCACCGTATATTTTCGGTAAAATGAAGGGGATATCTCTACAACAGATAATTTGTCCTGCAAAAAACAAGCCCTCATGTGGCTCTTCAAGAAGAACAATCAATAAGTCATGACTCTTAGAAGATCGCTGACAGAGTAAGGGGTTAAGACAGGCTGCCCTTTTATTTACCTCAGGCAACAACTAAAACTAACTAAACACTTTTTATGAGGGTTGAATGTCTGCATCACTCAGTAACTCGATTTTTAACACCTTCTTTGGTACCTGACATTAAAGGGGTAAAAACATATTTTTTTAAATCAACTGGTGCCAGAAAGTTAAACAGATTTGTAAATTACTTCTATTTAAAAAATCTTAATCCTTTCAGTACTTATCAGCTGCTGTATACTACAGAGGAAGTTGTGTAGTTTATTTTCTGTCTGACCACAGTGCTCTCTGCTGACACCTCTGTCTGTATCATGAACTGTCCAGAGCAGGATAGGTTTGCTATGGAGATTTGTTCATACTCTGGACAGTCAGAGTTGTCAACAGAGAGCACTATGGTCAGACTGGAAAGAACTACACAACTTCCTCTGGAGCA
This sequence comes from Hyla sarda, assembly GCF_029499605.1. Classification (NCBI taxonomy): domain Eukaryota; kingdom Metazoa; phylum Chordata; class Amphibia; order Anura; family Hylidae; genus Hyla; species Hyla sarda. Next base: position 49,495,942 of record NC_079194.1, on the reverse strand, counting down.
TACAGCAGCTGATGAAGGATTACATGAAGGATTACGATTTTTAAATAGAAGTGATTTACAAATCTGTTTAACTTTAAACAGTTGATTTAAAAAAAAAAAAAAGTTTTCCACCGTAGTACTCCTTTAACCCCTTAAGGACTCAGGGTGTACTTGTACGTCCTGTCAGCTCCCGTTCTATAACGTGGGGCCACAGCAGCAACGGCCGAGACCCGTGGCTAATAGCGTGCAGCACTGATCGCGGTGCCGCGCACTATTAACCCTTTAGATGCGCCACGTCTAAAGTGAAAGTAAAACGTTGCCGGTTAGCTCAGGGGGCTGTTCAGATCGCTGCAGCTAAATCGCGGCATCCCGAACAGCTGTAAGACATGAGGAGGGTCCCCTTACCTGCCCCCATGGTGTCCGATTGCCGAATGACTGCTCAGTGCCTGAGATCCAGGCATGAGCAGTCAAGCGGCAGAATCATTGATCAATGGTTTCCTATGATAAACCATTGATCAATGTAAAAGATCAGTGTGTACAGTGTTATAGACCTCTATGCAAAAAAAAAAAGTAAAAAAAAACCCAGTGTTAATAAAAAGTAAACATATGTGGTATCTCCGCAAGCGGAAATGTCCGAGTTATAAAAATATATTGTTAATTATACCGCACGGTAAATGGCGTACACACAAACAAATTCCAAAGTCCAAAATAGCGTATTTTTGGTCACTTTTTATATTATTAAAAAATGAATAAAAAGCGATCAAAAAGTCCGATCAACACAAATGGTAGAACTAAAAACTTCAGATCACGGTGCAAAAAATGAGCCCCCAGAAGATGACAATTTAAACATATACATTTTCCTGCATGTAGTTATGATTTTTTCCAGAAGTACGACAAAATCAAACCTATATAAGTAGGGGATCATTTTAATCCTATGGACCTACAGAATAAAGATAAGGTGTCATTTTAACTGAAAAATTTACTGAGTAGAAATGGAAGCCCCCAAAATTAACAAAATGGCTTATTTTCTTCAATTTTGTCGCACAATGATTTTTTTTCCATTTCGCAGTAGATTTTTGGGTAAAATTACTGATGTCATTACAAAAAATAAGCCATCATATGGATTTTTAGGTGCAAAACTGAAAGGGTTATGATTTTTTAAAGGTAAGGAGGAAAAAACTAAAGTGCAAAAACGGAAAAACGCTGAGTACTTAAGGGATTAATGTATATACGAGGGGCGTTCAAAAAGTTTCTGCACTTTTATATTTTCCCTTGTGTAGAAGTGTCACGATGCCGGCTGGCAGGAGGTGGATCCTCTGTGCCAGAGAGGGATGGCGAGGACCGTGCTAGTGGACCGGTTCTAAGACACTACTGGTTTTCACCAGAGCCCGCCGCAAAGCGGGATGGTCTTGCTGCGGCGGTAGTGACCAGGTCGTATCCACTAGCAACGGCACCTCTCTGGCTGCTGAAGATAGGCGAGGTACAAGGGAGTAGGCAGAAGCAAAGTCGGACGTAGCAGAAGGTCGGGGGCAGGCGGCAAGGTTCGTAGTCAGGGGAGATAGCAGTAGTTCTGGTACACAGGGTATAAACACACAAAGAACGCTTTCACTGGCACTAAGGCAACAAGATCCGGCAAGGGAGTGCAAGGGAGGAGACTAGATATAAGCAGGGAACAGGTGGGAACCAATTAAGCTAATTGGGCCAGGCACCAATCATTGGTGCACTGGCCCTTTAAGTCTCAGGGAGCTGGCGCGCGCGCGCCCTAGAGAGCGGAGCCGCGCGCGCCAGCACATGACCGCAGGAGACGGGAACGGGTAAGTGACCTGGGATGCGATTCGCGAGCGGGCGCGTCCCGCTGTGCGAATCGCATCCCCAACGGCCATGAGAGAGCAGCGCTCCCGGTCAGCGGGACTGACCGGGGAGCTGCAGGGAAAGAGACGCCGTGAGCGCTCCGGGGAGGAGCGGGGACCCGGAGCGCTAGGCGTAACAGTACCCCCCCCCTTAGGTCTCCCCTTCTCTTTATCGGGTAACTGCCTCCCCTGGGATGAGGACACCGGGAAAGGATGGAGGGATTCCTCAACGGCAGGCAGAACCGCAGGAGTAGGAATGGGGAGAGAGGGCAGAGGGCGGGACCTGGCACGGGGCAGTGTGACACCAGGACGAGGGCCATGAGGGGACACAGAAGCTTGCCTGATGGAACTGGGAGGGGGGGAGGGGCATTTCCTGTGGCAGGCAGAGTCCTTAATGACCTTAGGGGGACCAGATACAGGAGGAACCACAGAGTTACGGCAAGGGTTACTGGGAACCGGTTTTAGACAGTTCTTGGAACAAGAGGACCCCCAACTCTTGATCTCCCCAGTGGACCAATCCAGGGTTGGGGAATGAAGTTGAAGCCAGGGAAGTCCAAGGAGAATTTCCGAGGTGCAATTGGGGAGGACCAAAAGTTCAATCCTCTCGTGGTGAGATCCGATGCTCATAAGAAGGGGCTCCGTGCGGAAACGTATGGTACAGTCCAACCTGGCTCCGTTGACCGCGGAAATGTGGAGTGGCTTGAGAAGACGGGTCACCGGAATACGGAATTTATTCACAAAGGAGTCCCGAATAAAATTCCCAGAAGCTCCAGAGTCCAGGCAGGCCACGGCTGAGAGGGGAGAGCTGGCTGAAGTGGAAATCCGAACAGGTACCGTGAGACGTGGAGAAGCCGACTTAGCATCAAGAGACGCCACACCCACGAGAGCTGAGTGCGAGCGTGCGTTTCCCAGACGTGGAGGACGGATTGGGCAATCCACCAGAAAATGTTCAGTACTGGCACAGTACAAACAAAGATTCTCTTCCTTACGGCGATTCCTCTCTTCCAGGGTCAGGCGAGACCGATCCACTTGCATGGCCTCCTCGGCGGGAGGCCTAGGCGCAGATTGCAGTGGAGACTGTGGGAGAGGTGTCCAGAGATCTAAGTCTTTTTCCTGGCGGAGCTCTTGATGCCTCTCAGAAAAACGCATGTCAATGCGAGTGGCTAGATGAATGAGTTCATGCAGGTTAGCAGGAGTCTCTCGTGCGGCCAGAACATCTTTAATGTTGCTGGATAGGCCTTTTTTAAAGGTCGCGCAGAGAGCCTCATTATTCCAGGATAGTTCAGAAGCAAGAGTACGGAATTGTATGGCGTACTCGCCAACGGAGGAATTACCCTGGACCAGGTTCAGCAGGGCAGTCTCAGCAGAAGAGGCTCGGGCAGGTTCCTCAAAGACGCTACGAATTTCCGAGAAGAAGGAGTGTACAGAGGCAGTGACGGGGTCATCGCGGTCCCAGAGCGGTGTGGCCCATGACAGGGCCTTTCCAGACAGAAGGCTGACCACGAAAGCCACCCTAGACCTTTCAGTAGGAAACTGATCCGACATCATCTCCAAGTGCAAGGAACATTGCGAAAGAAAGCCACGGCAAAACTTAGAGTCCCCATTAAATTTGTCCGGCAAGGACAGGCGGAGGCTAGGAGCGGCCACTCGCTGCGGAAGGGGTGCAGGAGGTGGCGGAGGAGATGATTGCTGCTGCAGTTGCGACTGAAGTTGGTGCACAATGGTGGACATTTCCGACAGCCGGTGGGATAGATGGGCGATCTGTCGGGATTGCTGGGCGACCACCGTGGTGAGATCAGAGATGGACTGCTGGGGAACCTCAGCGGGATCCATGGCCGGATCTACTGTCACGATGCCGGCTGGCAGGAGGTGGATCCTCTGTGCCAGAGAGGGATGGCGAGGACCGTGCTAGTGGACCGGTTCTAAGACACTACTGGTTTTCACCAGAGCCCGCCGCAAAGCGGGATGGTCTTGCTGCGGCGGTAGTGACCAGGTCGTATCCACTAGCAACGGCACCTCTCTGGCTGCTGAAGATAGGCGAGGTACAAGGGAGTAGGCAGAAGCAAAGTCGGACGTAGCAGAAGGTCGGGGGCAGGCGGCAAGGTTCGTAGTCAGGGGAGATAGCAGTAGTTCTGGTACACAGGGTATAAACACACAAAGAACGCTTTCACTGGCACTAAGGCAACAAGATCCGGCAAGGGAGTGCAAGGGAGGAGACTAGATATAAGCAGGGAACAGGTGGGAACCAATTAAGCTAATTGGGCCAGGCACCAATCATTGGTGCACTGGCCCTTTAAGTCTCAGGGAGCTGGCGCGCGCGCGCCCTAGAGAGCGGAGCCGCGCGCGCCAGCACATGACCGCAGGAGACGGGAACGGGTAAGTGACCTGGGATGCGATTCGCGAGCGGGCGCGTCCCGCTGTGCGAATCGCATCCCCAACGGCCATGAGAGAGCAGCGCTCCCGGTCAGCGGGACTGACCGGGGAGCTGCAGGGAAAGAGACGCCGTGAGCGCTCCGGGGAGGAGCGGGGACCCGGAGCGCTAGGCGTAACAAGAAGAAAACCACGGCACTCGATCCGGATGCAATTAAAATTCTTTATTCCCACTTGAGGTACATTAGAACGTCAGGAGAGGGAGGAGAGACGGTGGAAGCAGCGAGAGCTGTGTGAAACGGATGTCGTCCCGTCGGATGTTCTCCCCCTCCTGGCGTTCTAATGTACCTCAAGCGGGAATAAAGAATTATAATTTCATCCGGAACGAGTGCCTTGGTTTTCTTCTACACAAGGTATTTTACATTGAGCTAAGTCTTTCACCACTGAGCACCGGGAGGACCAATCAGTATTGAATATTGGCTGGTCAGAGTTCATCCATAGGATTGTGCCATAAAGGAAGATACATTCTTTTGGACTTTTTGCACTTTTATATTTTCATAGGGACGATGAAGACAGGAGGAGTAGTGATGGTCATGTCTTAGCGTGTCATGTGATTTGCATCGCGAAGAAAGGTGACCATGTAAAAAAGTTATTTCGTTTTTGCTATAATTTGTTTTTGAATAAATAGAGTAAAAAAAAAAAAAAAAAAGAGCAGAAACTTTTTGAATGTCCATCTGACATTGATATATCTACATGAAGAAACTCTCGGCACACGGTAGATGTCTTTTTCAGAATGCTTTATTCAGCGTGCGTGGCCACGCATTGATCCTGTTCATTTGACCTGCACCAGGACTTAGAGCTGCAGTGCCGACCGCTTCTCAAATACATTGATATATCTACACAGGGCCGGTTCTGCCTATAGACAAAATAGGCAGTCGACTAGAGCGCCCTCTTGATGGGGGCGCTGCTTTGCCCCCTGCAAAAAAGTTAGTAGCCAGCATCTGAAGGACCCACCGCTTATTCGAAGCACCTGCCCAGCCAGCACCACCGTAGCACCCCCTTCCTCCGGCACCATAATAATCTGCATTCTTCTGCCTGCTGGAGGAGTGCAGTGCCACCTCCGAGGCAGACAGGCAGGTCAGGTCCGTCAAGCATCCTGACATTGTTAGTGCCTTCATACATCTGCCCCAACTCCTGCTCCGAACCATAACCCCAGTAGTAAGGTGATTAGATAAGAAGGAGATTTGTTACAATGTGTCAGCCCAGTAGCAAGGAGATTACACGAGGAGGAGGTTTGTTACAGTGTGTCACCCCAGTAGTAAGGTGGAGCGCGTAAAAGGTCGGAGCCAATGGGCGGGGTCAAGGGGATGGCAAAAAGAGCTTGTGTACTCACCAAATGCATACAGTATGTTTCTTATGTGTTATTCTTAAATAGGTACTCTGGTGGAATGGGACTCTGCTGTTCCAGAATATCCATGCCGAATTCCAATGCAGAATTCCGCACGGAAATTCCAAGGTGTGAACATCGCCTTATCATGATTGTCTTCTATGTACTGTGCAAATTGTGTTCTAAAATGTTCAAGTAATAGGGCACTGTCATTAGGAACATTTTGTGACATGTTCTAGCGATATGTCAAAGGTTTTGATCAACGGTGGTCTCAGTGTTAAGACCTCCACCAATCAGGAGAACAAGCCAGGAGAAGATCAGAACAAGCCAGAAGAAATTCACACTGAGCGTCACGTGATCTAGACGGTCTCATTATGTAGGTCTATGGAGGGTGTCTCGATCATGTGACACAGAGCAGGAAGAGGAGTGCAGGGCAGCGCGGACTTCTCCCGGCTCGTTCTTGTGATCGGTAGAGGGCTGAACAGTCGGACCCCCGCTGTTAAAAACTTTTGACATGTCAAAAGTTTTTTAAGTGACAGGTACTCTTTAAAGGGTGACAGCCCAGATTTACCGACACTGTCTGAGACAAATCCAAGGTTTCGTTTTACTAGAGTAATTTGAGAAATGTAATCTGAGCTGCGATTGGTTGTTATGGCTAACAAAGACAGTTTTAGTGAATTTGGGCCACTGTTCCAAGGTTACTGAGGGAAATGTATACCCAACAAAAATAAATAGCTGTAAGAATATGAAGAAAGATCCAGCATCTACCCAGAAGGTGCCAAAAACAAGACTGCTGATGATTAATCCTTTGGCCTTGATCCTAACAAATGGTTCCTATATTTCTTGGTGCTTCCCACAGATTTCCATCATAACAGTGTTCTGATCTGTTCCATGGGTTTAATTTTTATCCGCTAATTTAAAGTCTACATTAAAGAGTACCTCTCATGATCTTGTAAAATTTTGCAATCCCCCCAGTACACTGCCCTCATCATGAAAAACCACCCCCTGCCTTTATTTTTATTATTTGTTAGTTTTCTACCTTGATACTTCTCTGTATTTTCTGCTCAGTCTCAGTCAGACTCACAGACTGGGAAGGGGCGTTCCCCAGCAGGTGTGACATGATCTGAAGCCATACAGGGGAGAACTTCCTTCATCACTCTGCTACACACAGCCCAGAGCAGTGCAGTGTGAGCTGAGCTATGATTGGATAAGGCTGCACCCCCCCCCCCCCCCCCCCCCCCAGCATTTCCTGATTTTGGACTTCTGCCAAGCCAGCAGGAGTCTAAAGTCTGTGCAAGAGATGGGGGGGGGGGGGGGGGGGGTTGAGGGGAATGTGCTATGGACAAGTAGGGAGACACCTAGTTTCAGCTTTATTAAACACAAATAAAACTTGGAAAACTTTTTTTTCAATTATTTACCATAAGGAGTGCAATAGCGAAAATTAGTTTTAATGAGAGTGCCCATTTAAATTTTGTGAAGTACCTTGATCATAGGACACATAGGGACCCTGGCCTTTGTTTCTCCTTTGATTCATAGCTATTAAATGTGCGTATCTCCAAGGTAAGCAATATGGTATTGGACTCCAAACTGTAGACTTCCAGATATTGCAAAACTACAACTACCAGCAAGCCGTACTGGTAGTTGTAGTTTTGCAACATCTGGAGGCCCACAATTTGTAGACCACTGCCATATGGCGTCGAAAGATTTCTCCAAGCAAAGCCTGAAAGCATAGCTTAGATATGGAAACACACAGAGCGGGGAGAGAATGTGCTGAAACTTGGAGAACTATACGCCCCTTCTCTTTAGTGATCAATGGGTACCAGCACTTTGTTGTCATTGATAATATCTTGCACAAAACCACAAAAGAAGGCCCAGCGCTCAGTCAGAGGTCCCGTATAAAACTTGCATCTTTTATTAAGGATCCATTGAGATATTACAGGAAATGAAATTACAGGAAATGATACAAAAACAAAAATTGGTGATGCATTTTGGGGGGTTTCAGGGGGATCCAACGCTCACCTCTTTCATTAAGAATCCATTAAAATAATACAGAAAATGTCAAAATACAAAAGCAAAAATATTTCTGGGGTATTCTCCCTTAGTCATGAAGGCTTATGACTAAGAAGTAACCCGCTCAGAAATCTGTCAAGCATTGCTGTCAATAGATTTCTCCAAACATAGCCTGAAGGCATAGCTTATAAATCTTTGCATTGTAAGCTGAAGAGAAACCTGGAAGAGCACTACACGCCCTTCTCTTTGGGGATCAATGGGTACTAGCTAGCACCTTGATCCAGTGCTCAATAAGTGGTCCCATATTTAAAATAATAGATTTTTTTTTCTATTAAGGATCCATTAAAATATTACAGGTTATGTCATAATACAAGAACAAAAATTCTTGATGCATTTTGAGAGGGTTACCCCTTAGCCATGAGAGCTTATGACTAAGGGGTAACTACCCAAAACTCGTCAAGAATCATCTGTAAGTTTTATATGGGACCTCTGATTGAACACTGGACCTTGGAGCTGATATTGCCATTATTTTGCTTAGTGGTACAGAGGGAGATTTATTAAAACCTGTCCAGAGGAAACATTGCTGAGTTGCCCATAGCAACCAATCAGATCGCTTCTTTCATTTTTGAAAAGGCCTCTGTAAAATGAAAGACACAATCTGATTAGTCGCTATGGGAAACTCAGCCACTTTTCCTCTGGACAGGTTTTGATTAATGTCCCCCAATATCTAGTGGCAAAAAATATTACCCTATAAAATATTACAAGTCTACTTCATGGGGATCTTTATTCCACCACTGGTGAATTTATGAAATTATTCTTCATATTGTAAAGATGTACGACTTTAAAGGGGTACTCCACTGGAAAACCTTTTTTTTGTTTTTAAATCAAGTGGTGCCAGAAAGTTAAACAGATTTGTAAATTACTTCCATTTAAAAATCTTAATCCTTCCAGTACTTATCAGCTTCTGTATACTATAGAGGTAGTTCTTTTCATTTTGAATTTCCTTTCTTTTGAATTTCCTTTTTGCTGTCTTACCACAGTGCTCTCTGTTGACACCTCTGTCCATTTTAGGAACTGTCCAGAGTAGGAGCAAATCCCCATAGCAAACCTCTCTTGCTCTGGACAGTTCCTGACATGGACAGAGGTGGCAGCAGAGAGCACTGTGGTCAGAGAGAAAGGAAATTCAAAAATAAAAAAAACTTCCTCTGTCCTATACAGCAGATGATAAGTATTGGAAGGATTGGGATTTTTTAATAGAAGTAATTTACAAATCTGTTTAACTTCCTGAAACCAGTTGATTTAAAAGAAAATGTTTTCCAGTGGAGTACCCCTTTAATGAACATGTGGCTTAATAATCACCATTAGAGAATAGTTTTCGGAGTCCAGCTATTGTATGGTATTTTTGGTAGTATTTGTTGTAATAGTATTCTAAGTGTAAATGTAATAAAAAGAATCTGAAATATTTTTGGCTGCACCTCTGTGGATAAGTTTATTATCCTGAGAGAAAAAATCCTTAATACGCCTGTTTATTAACTTAAGAGTTATTGACCCGTTTTTTTTTTTTTTTTACGTTTTCTTTACCCGCCATGAGGGAAGTGTTAGCCAAGATCCCAAAATATTTATATTTTCACTAAGAAGAAATATAAACATAAAAATATAATTCATGCCAGACTTTTGGCAGAACCGTAAGATTAACAAGGCTTGAAAATGTGAATTGTGTCTGTGTTCACATTCCCACAATATCTGTCTGAAAAAAACATCTAACAGCATCAGATGTGTTCCTAATTTCCCTTAAGGTTAAATTTGAAGTTTCCTTATTAGCATTCCTGACTGTTCATCTCAAGGAGGGGGGTGACCCATAGCCATGTGTCCACCAGGCAGCTATGGTATGTCTTGCTCTAGAGCTCGGGTTTGTATTATATGGTAAACCTTTGTAATTATCCAAATTTCTACAGATTACTATTAAAATGTAGTGTCATTGTCACAACTGAAGACAATCACCATCTAACTAAACTAGTAACACACAAACAGTTGTACTGCTGTACATGTCTTTTGTTGAGCACATAGTGTAGGAGATGGCCATACTAATGGACACAGGTTATGCAAGTACAGAGAACCTGGAGAGCTGATAAAAGTCTCCGACCGGACACTGCTGATATATTTTTGTGCACATGGGTGAATATTATTTTCTTTTTGTGAGAGAATTGTAATCCTCTTTAATATATATAAAGGAAACTCTTGAGCAGCAATTTTAGTGTGTGTTACTATTTTTTCTTGAGCACATTGAGTAAACATCCATAGTGCAAGAAGAAAATGCAAGTGAAACAGTAATGGGGTTCTTAAATTGGCCATTGGTTATCCTTTTTACCCCTACTTGCTGAAGTGGCATTTGCTATTGAGTGTTCCCAGGTGACCCCACTCTCTGTCATTGTGCCGAGTGAGCCCAAAATAGGTCACACTGAATCGTATGTGTCCGCTCTACATGTTCAGCATCTCAGCTGCCAGTAGAATCCTTGGCAGATTATGCAGCATGGCAGCAGCAATCTCCAATAAAAACAAAAAAATATATTTAGTTTGTAAAGTACATTCATACACACAATTACGGATTTTTATATTAGTAAGTGATTCCACCTTCCTTTGCTGCAATGTTGTCAGGACACAGTTCTGTCCTACTTGTTGTCCTCTTATGATAGTTTCCAGTCCTGTATACTGTATTTCTCATCCTGAAGCCTTTTCTTATCATAACAGTATCCCTCCCCCAAGCTATGATACTATAGTTTTGATCCCACCCTTGAAGTCATGTTACCTTATTAGTGTCCTTCCCCCAAGCAACAATGTTATAGTTCTAATCCCACCCCTGAAATCATATGTGAATCAAGGTAATTGTGTCATTTTTACATTTTTTTTTTTTTTGTAAAATGGAGTTAAAATTAAACATGTAAACACATCCTAAAGTGTGCAAATCTTCATAAAACATCTCAATTGTGATTATAGATTAAATCACTTTTATCTCATGGAAATATTTCTCTAAAAAGCGCACTTTCAATAAGAAAACGCATTGAAACTGCACAATGTGAACTGACCTCAACCTACTTATGAGTCTAATGAGTTTACCTGGGTAATATCCACTAGCAGCCTGATTAGATGACCAGCTGAGGTGCTTAAAGGGGTACTCCAGCCCTAAGACATCTTATCCCCAATCCAAAGGATAGGGGATAAGATGTCTGATAACAGGGGTCCCGCCGCTGGGGACCCCCTACAATCTCTCATGCAGCACCCACCTGTCTCAGTTGCACACAGCGCTGGAGGCTCCATGTCTCCATGTTCAGACACAGAGCCTCCAGTGCTGCGAGCAGCTGAGACAGGTAGGTGCTGCTTGAGAGATTGCGGGGGGGGGGGGGGGGGCAGCGGCAGGACCCCCGCTATCAGACATCTTATACCCTATATAGGGGATAAGATGTCTTAGGGCCGGAGTACCCCTTTAAACACCTGATCCTCAGCCAGTGGATTCATCGGAAATGTAAGCTTCATTACAGAACCCACGTCATTGTGCATTTGAAAAGCAAAATGGAGCCTATTCCATGCCTGCCATTAGCAAAAAGCGGTAGGAAAAAGACATAAACAAGAACCTTTACATTATTCTGTAATATTAATATTCAAGGACTGTCTGTCACAGGATCACTGACAGAAAATGTGTGAGAAGAAACTTGCAGATTGTTCTATGATGCATTGAGGTTAAAGCAGAGATAATCCCCTTACTGAATAATACATTTCCTTGGCTCCTAAAAAATTATTACTTTCCTAACACTTCATTCTTTTTGGCTCTTGGGATTGTCTTTTAAGCTAAAAAATTATCTGGAGAAACTTGAAACTTTTATTTCAGTTTTTTCTGACTGACAAACCAGATTATCTTGATTTGGATTAAAAGTAGAGAGTTCATTGGAATTTCTGTAATCTGATAACACCCTTCGTGACGTCTCGTCCGCCCCCTCGTGACGTCACGCCCGCCCCCTCTACCAAAGTCTATGGGAAGGGGGTGTGACAGTGTGACCCCTTCCCATAGACTTTCGTTGAAGGGGCGGGCGAGACGTCACGAGGGGACGGGCGAGACGTCATGCCCAGCGGCTGCGAATACAGAAGCCCGCACACAGCGTTCGGAGTAATGAACTTCCAGACGCTGTGAGCGGAGCTCCGAACTGCAGGGCAGCGCACAACCCCTTTAAAGAGAATCTGACAGTGGTTAACCTGCACTAAACCCAGTATACTTGGTTATAGTGGGGGTGAAGAGCTGTAAAATAAAGGGTAAATTTACATTTTTACGTTAGGTATTTCCAATGTTCTGCCCGTTACAAGGTCTTTGCCATTGCTCTCAGTTTGCCCAGCTCCCCTGCCTCCTCAATATTCTGTCCCTCGCCCGCCCCCTTCTGTGAGGGTGCTCTGAGCACTCTGCTACTCGTAACACAGCTCTCCTGTCAGGGAAGGGGGTGGAAAAAAAATATTAATGAGGCAGGGGAGCGGTGCGAGCTGGCTCCCCACCTCTATTGCATGCTGGAGCACAATGGCAAGGACATTGTAACGGGTAGAACTATGAAAATATCTAACATAAAAATGTAAGTTACACGGGGGCGTGGCCTGGATGCCGGCGTGAACGGTTGTGTGTGCTGAGAGCTCCTGCTGTTTTACCCTCCTTATACTTACCCTGAGCGGCAGGTCTTCTCTCTGCAGGTCCCTCCGGAGCTGAGGATCACCCTTGGTCTAGTCTACCTGCAGCTGTCGGTGGTGCAGGTGGCTCCCTTCCCCTGGAGCCTTGGGATCCAGTCAGCTTGCACTGGGGAGCTCCGGTGAAGTGTCTGGTCGGGTGGTGAGGCTCCCCCTGGTCCTGGACGGTCTGTGTGTGTGGGCTGTGCGGTCTCTGCTGGATCTCCTGGGCTTCTGTCTTTTCGACCCTTCTTGGGTCTGGGCGGGGCTTGCATCTCCAGTCCTGGTTGCTGTGGAGACTCCTGCCGTGAAGTGCGGCCTCTGCTGTGATCCCTGGCTGTGGCACGGATCCTGTACAGTGGGGACTTGTGTGGCTGCTGTTCCCTCCTCTGCCCTTCCCTAGGAAGCTGCAACTTGCTACCTTGTAGCATCCTGTTGTGCCCTATTGGAGTCCTGGCCTCACTCTTTGGGGACTTTTGCTAGACTGCCTGCTGAGCTTCTACGCCTGCTTGTGAGTTCCCTGGTGGGAGACAGCTGTACTTGGTGGGAATTGTGGTGCATTGCAAGTTCGTTAGACCTATCTGCCCTGCTGAGGTGCTCTGTGCTTACTGGACTGTGTGGCTCGTGACTTTCTACCTGCTCTCAGTGTGGCCCTGCCAGCCATGGGTGGCCCCCGTGGTAGGAATAAGAAATCTAAACTGAATGCTGAGGCCTCCCGGCCGACCTCTGATGAGGATGCCTCCTCTGATGATGTCCTTTCTCTCCTGTGGCCCTTCTCAACGGGATCCTGGTGCTCAGACCCTGCTTGCTACTAGAGTCTCTGTGCAGGCGGCGAAAGCACTGAGCCAGTTCTTCATGGCTCGGACCGTCCTAGGAGTGATTCTCCTGATCCTCCGCTGTCATTGTTTGAGGGATCTCTGACTCCACCACAGCAACAGACCTGTTTATGATGCTGCTACTATGGACCAGCAGTACACTGAACTTTTGGCTGCCTTTACCTCCTGCTAGTCAATTATGGTAACCAAAGTAGATGAACTGAGGCAAGAGTTTGTTATCCTGCGACATGAGACCCAAAAGATCCGTGAGCGCATTGAAAAACCTTCAAAGTTCCCCGACCTTCAGAGCTGGCATCAGTATATAACCGGAAAGGCTGACTGCAGTCTGGATACGCCAGGATGGGTGGTTCTGTCAACAGGTGTTTAAGAGCTCGAAACACTGTTTCTTGCTCTTCGGCCCATTCAACAGGTAGTCTTCCATTGTAGTTCTCCTTCGCCGTACCCCGTAAGAGAGCTGGAAGGGGTTCTGCAATCTGGGCAAAGTGGGGATTGAAGCAGCGGTAGTAGCCGGCAAATCCCAGGAAGCTCCTGACATCTATCACTGTGCGCGGGGTAGGCTAGTCCTTGACAATCTCTATCTTCTCAGGATTAGGCTGGAATCCCTCGGCGCTGACAACATGACTTGGAAGACGTCTGACAGATGACTAAGGTGCTCCTGGTAGGACTTGGAGTACATGATTACGTCATCTAGGTACAACAGGACACTCTGAAAGTTTAGATGGCCCAGGCACTGCTCCATCAGGTGCTGTAAAGTAGCAGGGGCATTGCACAGCCGAACGGCATACTCATGAATTCAAACAGTCCCATGGGTGTCATGAAAGCTGTCTTCTATTGGTCTTCCACGGCCATAAGCACTTGCCAATACCCCAGGGATGTGGAATTTCTATCGCCCGACACCCCGGACTAGCAGTTTTGGGCGCCGGGCAGGTGAATATGTCTGGCCCTTAGCCCGGCTTCGGGCAAGCAGGGCCGGACGTGACAAGTGCGGCGGATCTGCAGTCTGTATGGAGCGGCTCCCGACTCCTGCCCGCTCCATACTCTGCAGCCTGTGTCCTCGGAAGCAGAGCAGGGGAGATGAGAAGCTGTGTACAGTATTTGTCTGCTCTCCCCTGCTCTGCAGACGTGCGGGGGGAAGATGAGGGGGTGTGGCTTATTTCTCCCCGTGCAGACCTGCGTCCTCTGCCTTCGCTCCCCGCACATCTGCACGGGGAGATGCATGCGGCGCTCACAGAGGAGTATGGAGCGGGCTAGGGACTCCTGCCCACTCCATACTCTGCAGCCCCCGGCTGTTCTCAGTAGCCGGGGGCCGCCGCTAATAGCCAGCATGCGGCGATCGCCGCGGCTGGCTATTAACCCTTTAGATCGCCGCTGTCAAAGCTGACAGCGGCATCTAAAGGGAGATGTGAATGCTCCCTGGTGGGCTAGTGGGGTGGATCGCCCCCCCGCAGCGCAATCGCAGGGGGCGATCCACTATAGAGGTAGCCGGAGGACTTATCTCTGCTTCCTCCTGTCCCGGCTCTGTCATTGATAGATCCTGGCTGGACCAGGCTCTATCAATGGATCACAGAGCTCACAGATTAATAGAGTTCAATAGAATCTATTCATCAGTCTGAGGAATCTAATGATTCCTCATAAGTCTAATAAAAAAGTGTAAAAAAAAAATAATAATAAATAAAAGTTTTAATAAAAGTTTGAAAGACACATATTAACCCAGTGGTCTTCAAACTGTGCCCCTCCAGATGTTACAAAACTACAATTCCCAGCATGCCAGGACAGCCGTTGGCTGTCCGGGCATGCTGGGAGTTGTAGTTTTGCAACATCTGGAGGGCCACAGTTTGAAGACCGCTGCATTAACCCCTTCCATGTTAAAAGTTCAAATCACCCCCTTTTCCAATATAAAAACATGTAAACATAATAAAAATAAACATATTTGTTATCGCTTCGTGCGTAATTGTACGACCTATGAAAATATATCATTATGTATCCCGTACGGTAAATGTAAAAAAATAAAAATACCAAACCACAGATTTGAAATTTTTATAATATCCCAGAAAAAAAAAGTTAAAAAGCGATTAAAAAGTCAGATCAATACCAAAATGGCACCGATACAAAAAACAGATTATGGCGCAAAAAATTAGCCCTCATACAGCCTGGTATGCGGAAAAAAAATAAAGCTACAGGGGTTAAAAAATGGCAATTAAAAAAAATTTGAAAAAGTCCAGAATTAGTAAAACATGACGTAAACGATACAAATCTGGTATCGCTGTAATCAGGCGCCTAAAGTAAAAAACTAACATGTTACCTCAACCACAAGGTAAATGGCGCAGAAAAGAAAAACCACCAAATCTGCTAAATTATCTTTTACTATTTCAATTTCACTTCCCTTAATATATATTTATATATTTTTTTGGTTCAGAGAATATGTTATTGAAAAATTAAAAGGTGTCATTATAGTAGATAGTTATGGCTATTATAGGGCGAGGAGGAAAAAATTAGAGCAGAAAAGTGAAAATTGGCCCGGACAAGTGGATCGTCATGCGGGACAAGTAGATTTTGCTCCATTTTAGTCCCGTGGACAAGTAGTTTTTTATAAAATTTCCACACCCCTGTACCCACTGGTTAAGTCCAGGGTGGAGAAGTAGGCAGCTGACCCGAGTGCTGTAAGCGACTCTACGATTCTTGGAAGGGGATAAGCGTCCTTATGTGTGACATTGTTCAGTTTCCTGCAGTCGACACAAAAATGGATGGTCCCATCCTTCTTCTTGACCAAGACAAGGGGTGCCGCCCAGGGACTCTGACTCTCTTGAAAGGTATCCGCGTCCTTCATGTCAGCCAGCATTTTCTTAACGGTTTGATACATGCCTGCGCGACCGGTGTCTTTCTTGAATAGGTGGGCTGTCTCCTGTCAGAATCCGGTGCTGGATCATGGATGTACATCCAAAGTCTGTGGGGTGATTACTGAAAGCCTTGTGGTGCCTCTTGGCGACATTGATGACTCCACTGACTTGATCTCTTGGAGTGGCTTCGTCTCCCACTTGGAGCTGTGCCCACCAGGGCTCAGGGGGACTTACAGCAGAACCTCTAGTCGCTTGGGTCGTCTGCTGTTTGGCCACCTTGCATTCTGTTAAGATGTCCCTTGATTCTAAAAGATACAGATGGGCGACTGGGAAGTATTTAGGTAAGACTATAGCCACATCGGACAGATTGACTAGCTGAACTGGAACTCTCCCATTGGTAACTGTGATAAGGCTTCTTGCAGCTCAGACTAGGGAATGATCTTCCAACAACATAGGCTGTAGCAGGGCTTGATAGTCCTTGTTTCTTACTCCAGGACGAGCATGGCACCAAATTGTCCTTTCTGCGTTGGGTTGTAATATCACCGACCTGATGTCTTGAATTCACACAATTCGGCAAATTTCACCTTGCTGGTTGGCAAACTTCTGCTCTGCCTGTAGAACCTTTAAGTGGTGCTGCACAGCATGCTGGCCTAAAGGAGACATGTAGGGGAGAGAGGCATGCAAGATTTCAGCAAAACAGTGTTTAATGATATTTATCCCCAATATAAACTCTGCAGACCCCTCATCAGACACATCAGTTACAATCACTCCCTGCCCTCTAAGTACATGTTTCCCAAACTGGATGGTTGGCTCCCAATATCCATGTCTGGGTATTGGTTTCCTGTTACCTGCTACTACCCTGAAATCAATATCATCACGTTCACATAATAAATTAGCATTCCAGTACTTAAAAAAAAAATTCCAGTACTTACTATAAAAAAACATCTTTGGATTTAGTAGAAACTTGTGATCCTGTATCTATCAATGCCTCCATCTGTGAGCAGCTGCACCTGTTGATTAGGAGGGAGAGAGTAAAAGACAAACTCTGAATCTGCTCCTTGAAATACTTCAGGGTCTCCGTTGTAGATAGGGAGGACAGGATTCCCCAAGAACACTGGTGCTGTTGCTGGAACACCCACATTGTTGACAGAAACTGCAAGCAGATGCTCCCGCTGCTGGTGATGAAGGGGCACTGTTGCTGGGTTGATCTGGAGAACTGGGTGCTGACATCTTGTAGATCCCCTTGAGTGCACTGTCACTTTAAAATGATTTGAGTGCGCTGTCACTTTAAGACTTTTGGTAAGTTGCTGCAGCAGCTTAATCTTGGCTGGCTGGGACACTCTGGGTGGCGTTCACCACTATATGACAAGTACCCAGGGACACTGCGGGGCACTAAGAGGTTAATGTGAGTCGCCACCTGTGCAGGAGACTTACTGCAAGAGATTGTTGGTTTATGCAGAGTCTTGACTGTATATCATAGGGCCGGATGCAGCCGCCAGAAACTTCAATATGACTGTGCCCAGGGAACTTCCTGTTTCGTCCGGCTGGTATAGTCTTTCCCCGTGCAATACGAGGCGGATCTTTAGTTCCTCCTCACACACTGAAGAGGCGTCACCACTGGGGACTGACGGGGTGGAGATGCGGTCGCTCACGCGCGTGGGAAACACCAGACTACGTTTAACCCTTTCAGGTACTGACTTTACACACACAATTAACAGTGCTTGCTTCACCTCTCCCTCTATTTCCCCAGCACCTGCCAGCAACACTTTGCAATTAGAACAGTCCTGTACACTTTTCTGGCGCAAACTTTTTCCCATCGGCATGCGATTTTTCTCGGACACAGTCCAGACTGGGGGGGAGGACTTGTAGCTTTGTGACATATGGCACACACCCAAATCCTGTTCATGACGCCAAAGATTGTGGTGAGCCACGGGGTGTGAGGTGTAAGGGGCAGATGGTTTTGCCCAGGGGTAGATGGTATTAACCCCTTCGTGTTCGTGACGGCAGGGTGTGATTTGCTTATGTAACCACCAGAAGGTAGTACCGCTAGTCCTAGGTTAGGCAGAGGCAAATAATAGTCCAAGGGTCAGGTTAACGGTAGATTTTACTGAGGTAGACAGATGGTACAGTCTATACAGTTCGGCCAGGATCTCAGAGAAGTGACTAGTAACACAGGGGACCTCGCAGCTTGCTGGGACTTGCAGTGACTGGAGAGACTATAGGTGCAGGCCATGCTGACTACAATTGACTTGACTTGACTGAAGATGATGACAGCAGATTAAGATGACTTGACTTACTGACTTGTGGCTACAATTTAGGTTAAGGCATCCAGGTGTGCTGGACACTGACCCTGAGACATCTGGACTGGACTTGACCTCAGCAGAAAGTAAAACACAATATATAGTAGTACCTCCCCCTCTTATAAAGGGGGGCTGAGCAAGGAGCCCATAGTCCAACTGGGGGTCACCTGGTGCTCTCTGGGTAACAAACATATGACTTAAATATGTGACAAACATTGTCATGTGACTAACAATCATGTGACCCACTTCAAAGGTCCTTTGCACTTAATATACAACCTATGGGGAACACTGCAGGAGAGCCCTGAGGACTTCCAGGGACTCAACCTGACAGGACTGAAGGAACATGTCCCGTACTTGGACATCACACTGGGATGTGTGCTTGTTGGTATGTGAGTGTGTTTGTCTGTGTTGGGCTTCCTCCGGTCAGGTATCGGATACACCCTTCTGTCCTACTGGCATATATTTGTACATACTTTGACTCCCTATCACTGGGTTGGAGCCTGTCTCTGGGACCTACGGAGGCTGTTGTTGTATATGTTTTATCTTTTTCCACTTTGTTGGTGGTGTTTGTTAATTAAAATGCAAAACTTAAATAGATACTTTGAAAAAAAACAAAGTGTAAGTTACACTTCGTGTTAAAGCTCTTCATCTGCACTATAACCCAGTATACTGGGTTTGGTGAGGCTGAACAGCTGTCAGGTTCTCCTAAAAAAAAAAAAAAAAAACACTAAATAAATGTTCCTGAAAAAAAAAAAGAAATAAAAAAACAAACACAAAATGTATTTATTTATTTATCTATTTATTATCTTGCTTATCTGTTCCATTTATATCTGGCAAATGGCTGAAGGGCACAGTTTAGCCAGAGGTGGAGCTGAATAATATTTTTTGTCCTAATGCAGTGTTTCCCAACCAGTGTGCCTCCAGCTGTTGCAAAACTACAACTCCCAGCATGCCCTTTGTTTTCTTTCATTTGAAATTGAGGAACCATACTTCCATCCATGTGTGATGGTAGCTGAGGTGCTGAGCATGGATGGCAGACATACACAATTTTGGTACTACTACTACTGTATATATACAGTCATGGCCGTAAATGTTTGCAACCCTTAGATTTTTCTAGAAAATTAAGTATTTCTCACAGAAAAGGATTGCAGTAACATATTTTGCTATACACATGTTTATTCCCTTTGTGTGTATTGGAACTAAACAAAAAAAAAAGGGAGGAAAAAAAGCAAACTGGACATAACGTCACACCCAACTCCAAAAATGGGCTGGACAAAATTATTGGCACCCTTTCAAAATTGTGGAAAAATAAGATTGTTTCAAGCATGTGATGCTCCTTTAAGCTCACCTGGGTGCAAGTAATAGGTGTGGGCAATTGGAAACTCACACCTGAAAGCAGATAAAAATGAACTATCTGAGGACTTGAAAACTAAAATTGTGGAAAAATATCAACACTCTCAAGGTTATAAGTCCATCTCCAGAGATCTAGATTTGCCTTTGTCCACAGTGCGCAAAATTATCAAGAAGTTTGCAATTCATGGCACTGTAGCTAATCTTCCTGGGCGTGGACAGAAGAGAAAAATTGATGAAAGGTGTCAACGCAGGATAGTCCGGATGGTGGATAAGCAGCCCCAAACAAGTTCCAAAGATATTCAAGCTGTCTTGCAGGCTCAGGGCGCATCAGTGTCAGCACGAACTATCTGTCCACATTTAAATGAAATGAAACACTATGGCTGGAGACCCAGGAGGACCCACTGCTGACACAGAGACATAAAAAAGCAAGACTACATTTTGCATAAATGAACTTGAGTAAGCCAAAATCCTTCTTGGAAAACGTCTTGAGGACAGATGAGACCAAGATAAAGCTTTTTGTTAAAGCACATAATTCTACTGTTTACCGAAAAAGGAATGAGGCAAACAAAGAAAAGAACAAAGAAGATGTTTTGGGGTTGTTTTGCTGCCTCTGGTACTGGGTGCCTTGAATGTGTGCAAGGCATCATGAAATCTGAAGATTACCAACAGATTTTGGGTCGCACTGTACAGCCCAGTGTCAGAAAGCTGGGTTTGCATCCAAGATCTTGGGTCTTCCGGCTGGACAATGACCCCAAACATACGTCAAGAAGCACCCAGAAATGGATGGCAACAAAGCGCTGGAGAGTTCTGAAGTGGCAGAAATGAGTTCAGATCTAAATCCCATTGAACACCTGTGGAGAGATCTTAAAATTGCTGTTGGGAAAAGGCGCCTTCCAATAAGAGAGACCTGGAGCCGTTTGCAAAGGAAGAGTGGTCCAACATTCCGGCTGAGGGGTGTAAGAAGCTTATTGATGGTTATAGGAAGCAACTGATTTCAGTTATTTTTTCCAAAGGGTGTGCAACCAAATATTAAGTTATGGGTGCCAATAATTTTGTCCAGCACATTTTTGGAGTTCGGTGTGACATTATGTCCAATTTGCTTTTTTTCCTCCCTTTTTTTGGTTTAGTTCCAATACAAATAAAGGGAATAAACATGTGTATAGCAAAACATGTGTTACTGCAATCCTTTTCTGTGAGAAATTTTTTGATTTTCTAGAAAAATTTCAGGGGGGCCAACATTTACGTCCATGACTGTATGCTGCAGATTTTCCACATGGATACACTGCACAGAAAACCTGCAGCGTATATTCTACGTGTAACTTTAAGATATGACGTCTACAGTAATTTGTCCACCTCTACGAGATATAATTAAATATGTTTGTGCCAACATTAAAGGGGTACTCTGCCCTGAGACATCTTATAGCCTATTCAAAGGATTGGGGATAAGATGTCTGATCGCAGGGGTCCCGCCGCTGGGACCCCCTGCGATCTCTGTTGCGCCACCCCAGTCATCCGGTGCATGGAGTGAACATCGCTCCGTGCTGGATGACTAGCGATGCGGCGCCGGAGGCTCGTGACGTCACGGCCATGCCCTCCTCGTGACATCACGCCCTCCCTCTCAATGCAAGTCTATGGGAGGGGGCGTAACACGAGGGGGGCGTAGTCATGACATCTTGAGCATCCGGTGACGCAGCCGACGTTTAAGCTAACGACGCCGGGTGCTGCAGGGAGATTGGGGGGGGGGGACCCAGCGGCGTGACCCCGTGATCAGACATCTTATCCCCTATAAGATGTCTAGGGACTGAGTACCCCTTTAACACTTATTTTCTATCCACAACAGAAGCTTTTTATGGGACTTCAGAAGCCGAGGCGGCTCTCTCATTAGGCCTAAGGCCTCATCTTGCGGGGGCCTCATTGCCACCTAATTCAGTGTACATATCCAACTGCCACTTCCATCCCAATGGGAACTTTGGGAACTCCATACTTAAAATTGATTTCAAAGGGTCCCATTGGAAGGATCTCTCCAACAGCAGTCATAAACATAAGGTATTCCCTATCCTCAGCCCTGTTTTTGGAAAAAGAAAACCTGTGCACATCTTAGCTAGCCGATAATACTAGGTTTTCTCTTCAGAGATCATTTCATGAGAAACGTGTGGCTGGGGGCATTTTCAGGAACTGGGAATACTGTACTAGGATCAGGTGATCACAAGAACCTCACGTTGAGATAACCCTTTTAGTTACGTTATTTCCCATCCATAGTTGATAAGTGTATGATTCCTAAAGGTCTGACCCATGAGCATGCTGCCAACCCATTCAATCTCTATTGGATTATCAGAGATGGCCGAGCACTGGAGTTGTCTCTCTACACAAGTCTCATATATATTGAGTGGAGTGGGAGTGTGCATGCTCACCCGTCACTCCATTCTCATGATCTAGGGGGGTCCCAGAAGTCAGACGTCCAGCAATTAGACTCTTACCTATCGCCTTTTGAAAGCTGATACATGTCTTCCTTGGGATAACCTTTTAAAAGTTCTAGTTTTAGTTCATATCCAATAATTTACCTGTGACAAGTCCAACCATGCAAGAGCCTCTTGGTAAGAATGTACTTGGCCCACAGCTTCCTAGAAAAATAGCCTAGGTCAAATGTGTATTTCACTTAAGTCATTAAATAAGTGATGTACAGCCATTCTACCATATAGGAAGGGGCAGATCAGACAAGCGCCCCGGGCCATGAATTGTCATTATTCAGCAGCTTGGAATAATTACTAGGTTGGAATGTCAGTCCACTCCATCTATCACATTCCTCTATGACCAGGTAGCAGTGTATAGAGGAGATTATATATTAAATAGCTAAGGTTACATAAAAGCTGACATATTGTTCCCAATGTAGTTACTGTTACGGTCAGTGCTCCGGTCACTCATTTTGACCGTGAGCGCTCCCCTCCTCCTGTCTCCGGCGGCTCCAGGACTTGCTGTGCGTGACGCGCCCGCATGCGAGCCCTGGCATCTCCTTACCCCACGCTGTCTTCGACTCCTCTCTGCATGCGCATCGCTGACGCGCGCATCCCCGACCCTTAGGACGCGAGTGCCGGCGCTTTGCGATTTAATGATCCAGTGTGCCCTTAATTATCAGTTGCACCTGTACCTCTGTTATAAGTATCTGCTCCTCCTACCACTCCGTGCAGAATGTTTGTTTGCCTACAGCCTTAGAGAAAGTGTTTTTTTGTGTCTGCCCTGCCGTGTTCCTGTGCTGCTTGCCTATTGACCTCCTGCTACTTTCCTGACCATGCACCTGTGCCCCCTGCCCTGACCTTCTGCTATCCTGACATCGAATTGCCATATCCCTTCTGTGCTACGTTACATCTCAACAACCTGTGTGGACGTACCAGGGGTAGTGACCCCTCGTACCAGGGGTAGCGACCCTGGTGCCGCCTGCCGAAGCGTCCATCCTGCTTTGCGGTGGGCTCTGGTAAAACCAGCGGCACCTTAGACTCTGCTCTCTGGTATGACCCACGTCATCTTCCACACAGATACAGCGGATCCACTAACAACGTGAATATTATAGTTACTAGAGCTGTGACCATGTAGGACCTGGGCTACAAAACAGATCTATCATGAGGGCAAGAACCTCTGCACAACTGGCATCACCCAGAGGTAGTTTGGAAGCCAAAAAGAGCCAAATGGCTTTTGTTGATCTTATGGGAATCACATATTTACATACAAAATAACATTCATCAGTGTGAATAAGATCTGCTATAAAGGCAGACTGTCAGAAGAATTATGCTACCCGAACCAGCATGAAATCCCTACAGCAGGGGCGTAGGAACCCTACAAATCTGGAGGGGACAGCATGTGGGTGTGGCAATGTGAGGGTGGAGCTACAAAAGGGAGGGGACAAAGGGTCGGGATCATTCAATGTTGCATGATGCTATTAAGGAAAACGGTCATCCTGCTTACCCACACTAAACCCAATAAACTGGGTTATAGTGTGAGTGATCAGGAGACCGATGAGGGGTCACTCACTTCTATACGTACCTTTATTCTGGAGATCTGTCCCTCCGAAGATCTGCTTCCATCTTTTGTGAATTGCGCATAGAAGGCGGGGCCCGCAGGCTTAACTTGAATATTCAATGTCACGGGTCATGTGAGTGCTGCACTGAATGAGAGCTCACGTGACCTGCAACAAAGAATATTCAAAATGAGCCGGCAGGCCCACCTCCAGTGCGCAATTCACGGAGGATGGAAGCAGATCTTCGGAGGGACAGATCTCCGGAGTGCAGGTATGTATAGAAGTCAGTGACCCCTCATCGGTCTACTGTTCACCCACACTATAAACCAGTTTTTTGGGTTTAGTGTGGGTGAATAGTGTTGAGCGGCATAGGCCATATTCGAATTCGCGAATATTCGCGAATATATGGACGAATATTCGTCATATATTCGCGAATATTCGCATATTCGTTATATTCTCGTTTTATTTTCGCATATGCGAACATTCGCGTATGCGAAAATTAACATATGTGAATATTAGCACATTCAAAATTAGTGTACGTGATAATTCGCATATGCGAAAATTAGCATATGCTAATATTCGCATATGCGAATTTACGCACGCCAGTCTCACATAGTAGCATTAGAGCCTTCTTTACACCACACAAGCTGAAAGCAGAGAGGGGTGATCACTGTGATGTGTACTGTGAAGAAAAGAAAAAAAAAAAAAAAAACGAATATTCGTAATTACGAATATATAGCGCTATATTCGCGAAATTCGCGAATATGCGATATTCGCGAATAATATTCGAATTGCGAATATTCGTGAGCAACACTATGGGTGAACAGGATGACCGTTTTCCTTTAAAATTGAGCTTTAGGCTCCTCATTACAGGTACCGTTGGGGAGCAGTGAATTCAGGAATTAGCAATTCAGGAAGGACTGTGGAAGGTAGGCTGTGTGTGAGAGGTCAGGGCGAGAGGCATGTCAATAAGTCATGCATTTCTTATTTTGTACTGATCTTAAGTTATATCCTGTATTATACTTCAGAGCTGCACTCACTATTCTGCTGGTGAGATCACTGTATACATACATTACATTACTAATACTGTACTGATCCTGAGTTATATCATGTATTATACTCCAGAGCCGTACTCACTATTCTGCTGGTAGGTCCACTGTGTACATACAATACATTACTTATCCTCTTCTGATCCTGAGTTATATCTTAACCCCTTACGTCCACTGCACGCTCCCGCTGTATGACACACACTCAGCAGGTAAGCGCTGATGCATACCCGGTGGGTCCCGGCATGATGTCCGGCATTAACCCTTTAGATGACATGATCAAAGTTGATTGCGGCGTCTAATAGCGGTTAATCCTGTTCCCGGCTAGCTCAGTGGGCTGATCGGGACTGCCGTGGCGAATCCGCAGCATCCCGATCAGCTCAGAGGACGGGGGGAGGTGTCTTACCTTCCTCTCTGCCGTCCTATCAGTGCTCCAGCCTTGCGTTCAGCTATGCTAGGCTGAAGCAATGGAGCACCAATAACACTGATCAAAGCATTGATCAGTGTATGCAATCTAAAGATTGTATGTTATGGGCCACTATGGGACTAAAAAAAAGTGTAAAAATATTTATAAAAAAAAGGAAATAAATATGCATTAACCCCTAAAAGTTTAAATCAAGCCCCTTTTCCTTTTTCAAATAAAGAAAAATTGAGAAAAAATAAAAACCTAAACGTGTGGTATTGCCACGTGTGTAAATGTTCGAACTATTAAAATATGTTAATTAACCGGTTGCCGATGAAGGACGAGCCAGCTTGTCCTGAAACGGCAACCGTTGTATGACGCAGGCTCCCGACTGTAACCCGCATCATACCGTGCGGCCCCCAGCTGATTCCTATAGCTGGGGGCCGGTGTTAATAGCCGACATGCGGCGAATGCCACGGGCGGCTATTAACCCTTTAGATCGCCGCTGTCAAAGTTGACAGCGGCGTCTAAAGGGACATTTAAACGCTCCCTGGTGGTCCAGTGGGGTGGATCCCCCCCCCCCCCCCAGCAGAGCGATCGAGGGTGAGCGATCTACTTCTGAGGTAGCCGGATGGATTACCTCTCCTGCTGCGGCACCTCCTGCGCTCTGAATGATAAAGCCAGGCTTTATCAATCAAGCGAAGAACACACAGATCAATTTGGTTGTATGAAACCACATTGATCTGTATGAGGAATCTAGTCATTCCTCCTAAAAGTCCCCACTAAAAGTGTAAAAAAAATAAAAAAAAAGTTTCAAAACACACATTAACCCGGTGCTTCTCAATTTTCTGTCATGCCCCCCCTAGGAAGAAGAAAACATTTTGTGCCCCCCGCGCGACTGTAAATAGTATCATTTGTCTATAAAATTGTTGTAAGTACACCTCTGCATAACACTGTATCCTTATTAAAGTATATGAGGCTCTGTACACTGACAAAAAGCAGGGCTCTGTACACTGACAACAAGCAGGGCTCTGTACACTGAGGACAAGTAGGGCTCTGTACACCGAGGACAAGCAGGGCTCTGTACACTGACAACAAGCGGGGCTCTGTACACTGACAACAAGCAGGGCTCTGTACACTGACAACAAGCGGGGCTCTGTACCCTGACAACAAGCGGGGCTCTGTACACTGATAACAAGCTGGGCTCTGTACACTGACAACAAGCTGGGCTCTGTACACTGACAACAAGCAGGGCTCTGTACACTGACAAAAAGCAGGGCTCTGTACACTGATAACAAGCAGGGCTCTGTAGACTGACAACAAGCAGGGCTCTGTACACTGACAACAAGCGGGGCTCTGTACACTGACAACAAGCGGGGCTCTGTACACTGACAACAAGCGGAGCTCTGTACACTGACAACAAGCAGGGCTCTGTACACTGACAACAAGCGGGGCTCTGTACACTGATAACAAGCGGGGCTCTGTATACTGACAACAAGCAGGGCTCTGTACACTGACAACAAGCAGGGCTCTTTACATGGAGGACAAGCAGGGCCTGTATGAGAGAGGGCAGGCCGTGGGCGCACTGCTCGGTGGCACAGTGAACTCCGACATGGTGGGCTGCTGCGCTGAGACGTGAGGTCACGTCACCCCGGTGATGTGACCTCACATCTGAACGTAGCAGCGCGCCACGTCGGAGTTCAAAGCGCCTCTCCCAGGCAGCCACACTGACAACCCAGGGCAGTAAGTAAGATACAGCCGTAGAGTTGCTAGGCAACCGACGCCGTGTGGGACGCCGCTTGCGAGTGAGTCGGGCCCCCCTTTTCCAAAATTCCATATAAAAAAATATGTAACCATAATAAAAATAAGCATATGTGGTATCGCCGTGTGCGTTAATGTCCGAGCTATAAAAATATATTGTTAATTAAACTGCACGGTCAATGTTGTACGCGCAAAAAAATTCCAAAGTTTTTGGTCAAAAAATTAATAAAAAGTGATCAAAAAATCTGATCAATACAAAAATTGTACCGCTAAAAACTTCAGATCACAGCGCAAAAAATGAGCCCTCAGACTGCCCTGTACACGTAAAAAATAAAAAAGTTATAGGGGTCAGAAGATGACAATTTTAAACATATAAATTTTAGTGAATGTTGTTGTGATTTTTTTCCAGAAGTACGACAAAATCAAACCTATATAAGTAGCGAATCATTTTAATCGTATGGACCTACAGAATAAAGAGAAAGTGTCATTTTTACCGAAAAATGTACTGCGTAGAAACGGAAGCCCCCCCCCCTTACAAAATGGTGTTTTTTCTTCAATATTGTCGCACAATGATTTTTTTTTTTTTGCTTTCGCCGTAGATTTTTGGGTAAAATGACTGATGTCATTACAATGTAGAATTGGTGGCACAAAAAATAAGCCATTATATGGATTTTTAGGTGCAAAATTGAAAGGGTTATAATTTTTAAAAGTAAAGAGGAAAAAACAAAAGTGCAAAAACGGAAAAACTGCACGATCAAAGGCGCAAGCGAAAAAATGTTACAAAGTCCAAAAATGCATATTTTTGGTCACTTTATACACTAGAAAAAAATGGATAAAACACGATCAAAAGGTGCCATCAAAATAAAAACTTCAGATCACGGTGCAAAAAGTGAGCCCTCATACATCCCTGTATACGGAAAAATACAAGTTATAGGGGTCAGAAATGACAATTTTAAACATATTAATTTTGGTGAATGTAGTTAGAATTTTATTAAAGTAGTAAAATAGAACAAAACCTATATAAATTAGGTATCCTTGTAACTGTATGATAAAAAAAGATAAAGTGTCATTTGTACTGAAAAGTGCACTGCATAGAATCGGTAGCCCCCAAAATGTACAAAATGGCGTTTTTGTTTTTTTTACTTTAATTTTGCCCCATAAATATTTTTTTTCTGGTTTCGCTGTAGATTTTGTAGTGAAATGATTGATGTCATTACAAAGTAAAATTGGTGTCGCAAAAAACAAGCCCTAATATGGGTCTGTAGGTGGAAAATTCAAAGTGTTATGATTTTTAGAAGGTGAGGAGGAAAAAACTAAAGTGCAAAAATGAAAAATGGCCTGAGAGGGAAGGGGTTAATAATTGATAGTGCTGTATGGGTACAATCAGTTAGTATCTCCTATCAGTACTGCACCATGTAGACTCACCCGGAGTATGCAGGTCTTGAGCGGGGAGGGCACACTGTTGTGGTGCATCAGCACATTACAGCTGGTGCACACGTACAGCCGGTGAATCTCCGACCATGACAGTGAGACTGTGAAGCATTGTGACTGTGAGGCAGAAGTTTGGAGGTGGCTCCTGCTCCACATTTGGTAGTTGCTGGGCTTCTAAAATCTTCTCCTATTACTGTCTATACAGGGAGAGATCATCACAACGTGCCAGGAATACAAACAGATATGGCTCCTGTCTCACTGCCTGATCAGAGTCCCCCAGATCGCTCTGTACCTCAGACCCCTCTGTCCTCTCCAGTCACCTCTGTACCCCAGACCCCTCTGTACCCTCAGACCCCTCTGTCCTCTCCAGACCCCTCTGTACCCCCCAGAACCCTCTGACTCTCCAGACCCCTCTGTATCCCCAGACCCCTCTGTCCTCTCCAGTCCCCTCTGCACCCCCAGAACCCTGTCCTCTCCAGACCCCTCTGTACCCCCAGAACCCTCTGTACCCCAGACCCCTCTGTCCTCTCCAGTCACCTCTGTACCCCCAGACCCCTCTGTACCCTCAGACCCCTCCGTCCTCTCCAGTCACCTCTGTACGCCAGAACACTCTGTATTCCAGGCACCTGTCCTCCAGACCCCTTTGTCCTCCCCAGACCTCTCTGTCCTCCCAAGACCCCGCTGTACTCACCAGACCACTCTGTCCCCTCCAGACTACTCTGTCCACTCCAGACCACTCTGTCCTCCCCAGACCCCTCTGTCCTCTCCAGTCACCTCTGTATCCCCAGAACACTCTGTATTCCAGGCACCTGTCCTCCAGACCCCTCTGTCCTCCAGATCCCTCTGTACCCCAAGAACACTCTGTACTCACCAGACCCTTCTGTCCACCCCAGACCACTCTGTCCACTCCAGTCCCCTCTGTACCCCCAGACCCCTCTGTCCTCTCCAGTCCCCAAAGAACCCTCTGTCCTCTCCAGACCCCTCTGTATCTCAAGACCCCTCTGTCCTCTCCAGTCCCCTCTGTATCCCCTGACCCCTCTGTCCTCTCCAGTCCCCTTTGCACCCCCAGAACACTGTCCTCTCCAGACCCATCTGTACCCCCAGAACCCTCTGACTCTCCAGACCCCTCTGTATCCCCAGAACACTCTGTCCTCTCCAGACCCCTCTGTATCCCCAGACCCCTCTGTCCTCTCCAGACCCCTCTGTACCCCAGACCCATCTGTCCTCTCCAGACCCCTCTGTACCCCCAGAACCCTCTGTCCTCTCCAGTCCCCTCTGCACCCCCAGAACACTGTCCTCTCCAGACCCCTCTGTACCCCCAGAACCCTCTGACTCTCCAGACCCCTCTGTATCCCCAGAACACTCTGTCCTCTCCAGACCCCTCTGTATCCCCAGACCCCTCTGTCCTCTCCAGTCCCCTCTGCACCCCCAGAACCCTGTCCTCTCCAGACCCCTCTGTACCCCCAGAACCCTCTGTACCCCAGACCCCTCTGTCCTCTGCAGACCCCTCTGTACCGCCAGAACCCTCTGTCCTCTCCAGTCCCCTCTGCACCCCCAGAACACTGTCCTCTCCAGACCCCTCTGTATCCCCAGACCCCTCTGTCCTCTCCAGTCCCCTCTGCACCCCCAGAACCCTGTCCTCTCCAGACCCCTCTGTACCCCCAGAACCATCTGACTCTCCAGACCCCTCTGTACCCCCAGAACCCTGTCCTCTCCAGACCCCTCTGTACCCCCAGAACCCTCTGTCCTCCCCAGACCTACCTGTCCTCCCCAGACCCCCCTGTCCTCCCCAGACCCCTCTGTCCACCCCAGACCCCTCTGTCCACCCCAGACCCCTCTGTCCACCACTGTGTCCACCCCAGACCCCTCTGTCCACCACTCTGTCCACCCCAGACCCCTCTGTACCTCAGATCCCTCTGTCCTCTCTAGATCCCTCTGTACCCCAGACCCCTCTGTACGCTCCAGACCCCTTTGTACCCCAGACCCCTCTGTACGCTCCAGACCCCTTTGTACCCCAGACCCCCTGTCCTCTCCAGACCTCTCCGTCCACCCCAGACCCCTCTCTCCACCACTCTGTCCACCCCAGACCCCTCTGTCCTCTCCATACCCCCCTGTCCTCTCCAAACCCCTCTGTACCCCAGACCCCTCTGTCCATTCTATCTGCCAGGACCTTCCTAATGATGTAGTAGCAGGTCTTGGCAGACAGAATATAAGGTCCTCTGCTGTCTATAGGCTTTGTGCAGCCTAGAAAGCTTTAGGGCCACATTCACACAACTGCATTTTGCAGCGATTTGTATAAAAATAGCGGTAAAATCTCGAAGTTTTTGCCTCGATTTTGCGCAAATCGCAGCAAAATTGTCACGATTTTACCGCAATTTATGTAAAATTTGGCAGTGTAAATGTGGGCCTAAAGCTGTCCAGGAGGCCCCCTTTTGGATTTCCTAGGTTAAACTCCCCCCTAACACCTACCGGCTACATTCTAAAGTCTCCTGTCCCTGCAGGCTTCTCCTCTCCCAGCATGCACTGGGCTTTTAAGGTGGCGGCGGCTGGTGGGGGGCCCTGTCATCATTGGTCCCCCCTACACCCATGCCCTACAGGATCCCTTGTCATTGACAATATTGTTGTTCTCTAAAAACTCAGCAGCGTTTTATAACCGGCCTGTGGCACTCGGTAAGTGTCTGGAGGGGTCTCCCCAGCTCCCCCAGATAGTGGCTGTGATCGGCAAACAGTAAGGCCTGGTTCACACTGCAGAAGGTCTGCCTGTAATTCTGCTGTGAAATTGCAGGTAGAAATTCTTCTTACTAAAATGTATAGTATAATACTGTATAGTGAATGGGTTTCCCGTCCACCCAATTGGCGTTTTGGAATTTGTAAACAGAAAATCCGCTTTAAAATATCCTCCTGAGGCGGAATTCCACAAGCGAACGTAGCAGCGCGCCACGTCGGAGTTCAAAGCGCCTCTCCCAGGCAGCCACACTGACAACCCAGGGCAGTAAGTAAGATACAGCCGTAGAGTTGCTAGGCAACCGACGCCGTGTGGGACGCCGCTTGCGTGTGAGTCGGGCCCCCCTTTTCCAAAATTCCATATAAAAAAATATGTAACCATAATAAAAATAAGCATATGTGGTATCGCCGTGTGCGTTAATGTCCGAGCTATAAAAATATATTGTTAATTAAACTGCACGGTCAATGTTGTACGCGCAAAAAAATTCCAAAGTTTTTGGTCAAAAAATTAATAAAAAGTGATCAAAAAATCTGATCAATACAAAAATTGTACCGCTAAAAACTTCAGATCACAGCGCAAAAAATGAGCCCTCAGACTGCCCTGTACACGTAAAAAATAAAAAAGTTATAGGGGTCAGAAGATGACAATTTTAAACATATAAATTTTAGGTAATGTAGTCGTGATTTTTTTCCAGAAGTACGACAAAATCAAACCTATATAAGTAGCGAATCATTTTAATCGTATGGACCTACAGAATAAAGAGAAAGTGTCATTTTTACCGAAAAATGTACTGCGTAGAAACGGAAGCCCCCCCTTACAAAATGGTGTTTTTTCTTCAATATTGTCGCACAATGATTTTTTTTTTTTTGCTTTCGCCGTAGATTTTTGGGTAAAATGACTGATGTCATTACAATGTAGAATTGGTGGCACAAAA
Source organism: Hyla sarda (assembly GCF_029499605.1). Taxonomy (NCBI): domain Eukaryota; kingdom Metazoa; phylum Chordata; class Amphibia; order Anura; family Hylidae; genus Hyla; species Hyla sarda. Next base: position 49,464,013 of record NC_079194.1, on the reverse strand, counting down.
AATAAGCCATTATATGGATTTTTAGGTGCAAAATTGAAAGGGTTATAATTTTTAAAAGTAAAGAGGAAAAAACGAAAGTGCAAAAACGGAAAAACTGCATGATCAAAGGCGCAAGCGAAAAAATTTTACAAAGTCCAAAAATGCATATTTTTGGTCACTTTATACACTAGAAAAAAATGGATAAAACACGATCAAAAGGTGCCATCAAAATAAAAACTTCAGATCACGGTGCAAAAAGTGAGCCCTCATACATCCCTGTATACGGAAAAATACAAGTTATAGGGGTCAGAAATGACAATTTTAAACATATTAATTTTGGTGAATGTAGTTAGAATTTTATTAAAGTAGTAAAATAGAATAAAACCTATATAAATTAGGTATCCTTGTAACTGTATGATAAAAAAAGATAAAGTGTCATTTGTACTGAAAAGTGCACTGCATAGAATCGGTAGCCCCCAAAATGTACAAAATGGCGTTTTTGTTTTTTTTACTTTAATTTTGCCCCATAAATATTTTTTTTCTGGTTTCGCTGTAGATTTTGTAGTGAAATGATTGATGTCATTACAAAGTAAAATTGGTGTCGCAAAAAACAAGCCCTAATATGGGTCTGTAGGTGGAAAATTCAAAGTGTTATGATTTTTAGAAGGTGAGGAGGAAAAAACTAAAGTGCAAAAATGAAAAATGGCCTGAGAGGAAAGGGGTTAATAATTGATAGTGCTGTATGGGTACAATCAGTTAGTATCTCCTATCAGTACTGCACCATGTAGACTCACCCAGAGTATGCAGGTCTTGAGCGGGGAGGGCACACTGTTGCGGTGCATCAGCACATTACAGCTGGTGCACACGTACAGCCGGTGAATCTCCGACCATGACAGTGAGACTGTGAAGCATTGTGACTGTGAGGCAGAAGTTTGGAGGTGGCTCCTGCTCCACATTTGGTAGTTGCTGGGCTTCTAAAATCTTCTCCTATTACTGTCTATACAGGGAGAGATCATCACAACGTGCCAGGAATACAAACAGATATGGCTCCTGTCTCACTGCCTGATCAGAGTCCCCCAGATCGCTCTGTACCTCAGACCCCTCTGTCCTCTCCAGTCACCTCTGTACCCCAGACCCCTCTGTACCCTCAGACCCCTCTGTCCTCTCCAGACCCCTCTGTACCCCCCAGAACCCTCTGACTCTCCAGACCCCTCTGTATCCCCAGACCCCTCTGTCCTCTCCAGTCCCCTCTGCACCCCCAGAACCCTGTCCTCTCCAGACCCCTCTGTACCCCCAGAACCCTCTGTACCCCAGACCCCTCTGTCCTCTGCAGACCCCTCTGTACCCCAGACCCCTCTGTCCTCTGCAGACCCCTCTGTACCGCCAGAACCCTCTGTCCTCTCCAGTCCCCTGTGCACCCCCAGAACACTGTCCTCTCCAGACCCCTCTGTATCCCCAGACCCCTCTGTCCTCTCCAGTCCCCTCTGCACCCCCAGAACCCTGTCCTCTCCAGACCCCTCTGTACCCCCAGAACCATCTGACTCTCCAGACCCCTCTGTACCCCCAGAACCCTATCCTCTCCAGACCCCTCTGTACCCCCAGAACCCTCTGTCCTCCCCAGACCTACCTGTCCTCCCCAGACCCCCCTGTCCTCCCCAGACCCCTCTGTCCACCCCAGACCCCTCTGTCCACCCCAGACCCCTCTGTCCACCCCAGACCCCTCTGTCCACCACTGTGTCCACCCCAGACCCCTCTGTCCACCACTCTGTCCACCCCAGACCCCTCTGTACCTCAGATCCCTCTGTCCTCTCTAGATCCCTCTGTACCCCAGACCCCTTTGTACCCCAGACCCCTCTGTACGCTCCAGACCCCTTTGTACCCCAGACCCCCTGTCCTCTCCAGACCTCTCCGCCCACCCCAGACCCCTCTCTCCACCACTCTGTCCACCCCAGACCCCTCTGTCCTCTCCATACCCCCCTGTCCTCTCCAAACCCCTCTGTACCCCAGACCCCTCTGTCCATTCTATCTGCCAGGACCTTCCTAATGATGTAGTAGCAGGTCTTGGCAGACAGAATATAAGGTCCTCTGCTGTCTATAGGCTTTGTGCAGCCTAGAGAGCTTTAGGGCCACATTCACACAACTGCATTTTGCAGCGATTTGTATAAAAATAGCGGTAAAATCTCGAAGTTTTTGCCTCGATTTTGCGCAAATCGCAGCAAAATTGTCACGATTTTACCGCAATTTATGTAAAATTTGGCAGTGTAAATGTGGGCCTAAAGCTGTCCAGGAGGCCCCCTTTTGGATTTCCTAGGTTAAACTCCCCCCTAACACCTACCGGCTACATTCTAAAGTCTCCTGTCCCTGCAGGCTTCTCCTCTCCCAGCATGCACTGGGCTTTTAAGGTGGCGGCGGCTGGTGGGGGGCCCTGTCATCATTGGTCCCCCCTACACCCATGCCCTACAGGATCCCTTGTCATTGACAATATTGTTGTTCTCTAAAAACTCAGCAGCGTTTTATAACCGGCCTGTGGCACTCGGTAAGTGTCTGGAGGGGTCTCCCCAGCTCCCCCAGATAGTGGCTGTGATCGGCAAACAGTAAGGCCTTGTTCACACTGCAGAAGGTCTGCCTGTAATTCTGCTGTGAAATTGCAGGTAGAAATTCTTCTTACTAAAATGTATAGTATAATACTGTATAGTGAATGGGTTTCCCGTCCACCCAGTTGGCGTTTTGGAATTTTTGAAGTGGAATTTGTAAACAGAAAATCCGCTTTAAAATATCCTCCTGAAGCGGAATTCCACAAGCGAAAATTCTACTGTGTGAAAACACCCTAATGCTTATACTGTGGAGCAACAAGAATGTGTGCATAGAACTTAAAGGGGCAACTCAATAGAAAAGGTAATGCAGTTCGAGTGGCACCACTAATAATCCAGGACAGGTATACTTGATTAACAAACGGAACTGAAAAGGATACAATAGGCGGGTATTCAGACCTAGGAACCTTGTCCTGCGGTTGTGCTAGGACCAACGAAGCAAGTGTCAGAACAAAGCTGCATATAACAACAAAGACAATCCTGCACTCACCGCCCAGGTACTGTATGTTCAGCTCATCTCAAAACGGACGGCATCCGACTGGCAGGCTAGCTTGGCGTGGGGCGCTCTCTAAGCGCGCCAAGCTAGCCTGCCAGTCGGATGCCGTCCATTTTGAGAAGAGCTGAACATACAGTACCTGGGCGGTGAGTGCAGGATTGTCTTTGTTGTTATATGCAGCTTAGAACTTAAAGGGGTACTCCGCCTAAAACATTTTATCTCCTATCCAAAGGATGAGACAAAGGATAGGGGATAAGATGTTAGATCGCAGGGGTCCCGCCGCTTTGGACCCCCCGCGATCTCCGTGTCGGCAGCTGCAGCGTCCGGAACACGGAAGCTTGCAGCTTCCACGTTGGTGATGTCACGCCACGCCCCCTTCTTTCATGTCTAGTACATAGCTGTCATGCCTCCTCCTATAGACGTGAATGGAGAGGGTGTGGCAGTTCGCTCTGTGCACCAGCATTAGGACCCCACGATCTAACATCTTATCCCCTATCCCCTTTGGATAGGGGATAAGGGTGCTTTCACACCACGTTTTGTACTTATGGTTCCCGAATACGGCTGGGAGGAGGGTGGGCGGGGCTTAATCGCGGCGCCCGCACTCAGCCGTATTCGGGAACCGTATTTAATGCATGTCTATGAGCCGACCGGAGTGAACCGCAGCCTCCGGTCGGCTGCGTTTTCGGCATTATGCAGTTTCCCGACCGTAGGCAAAAATGCGGTTGACCCCGTTTTTGCCTGCGGTCGGGAAACCGCATACGGTTGAGAACGCAGCCGACCGGAGGCTGCGGTTCACTCCGGTCGGCTCATAGACATGCATTAAATACGGTTCCCGAATACGGCTGAGTGCGGGCGCCGCGATTAAGCCCCGCCCACCCCTCCTCCCAGCCGTATACAGGAACCGTTAGTACAAAACGTAGTGTGAAAGCACCCTAAGATGTTTCGAATGGAGTACCCTTTAAGCAAGTCTTGGGGGGGAGGGGGGGGGGCAGCGGGCACTTATCATTGTTTTTGAACAATTTTTTTGCTGTGATTTCACTGGTTTTCCAGCTTGGAAGGCTGTACACTTTATTATGATGATTGTTTTAGTGTTTGGCGCTCACATTGGGGGAGATTTTTCAAAACCTGTCCAGAGGAAAAGTTGCCCAGTTGCCCATAGCAACCAATCAGCTCGCTTCTTTCATTTTTAACAAAGCCTCTACAAAATGAAAGAAGCGATCTGATTGGTTGCTATGGGCAACTGGACAACTTTTCCTTTGCACAGGTTTTGGTAAATCTCCCCCTTTGTCATTTTGTTATTTTTGCACTTGGAGGGGGTATGTCTTAGTATGTGCAGATAGATTTGTTGTATTCATCTTGGGGGAGATTTATCAAAACCTGTCCAGAGGAGAAGTTGCCAAGTTGCCCATAGCAACCAATCAGATCGCTTCTTTCATTTTTAACAAGGCCTCTGCAAAATGAAAGTAGCGATCTGATTGGTTGCCATGGGCAACTGGGCAACTTTTCCTCTGGACAGGTTTTGCCTTTTTTTGCAGGAAGAATCATGCAGGTATGTTCCACTCCCTTGCTGGTGTAGGATGTGGGAAGTTTATTGAGGAATGTATTTTTCCCCATTGTGTATCCTTTTAAAAAGCCATACAATTTCTTATGTTGCATGTGCAATTTCCAAAATTAGATACAGAGACCCCACAGAAAAGCTGTGCAAAAAAATAAATAAATAAATATTGATCACATTTTCATTGGAATGATGAAGCCATCCCTTAGTTAAACGGAAATGAAATCTTCATATTTTACCCCTTGCTCACCAAAAGTAAGTGTCTAATGGTAGCTGACAGCTATATAGATGAAAAGGAAATATGTCCATACCGTACAACTGGCAGGACGGGCCCCACATCTGAGAAATCTGATGAAATACAGTTCTTTACTACGAGATGACTGTCCTGAAAGAAACACTCTAGGTTTTTTATGGCCAATATCAGGCACATTACAGCACTTACAGCTCCATCTGTCTTATTCCAGCACAACTGCATCTATATGTTTTATTACTGTAATTGGGTCATGTGATCACAGAAAATCACAGGGTTTAATGTGTCAGAGGAAGTGGTCAGTCATGGGTCAGCTGACTTCCTGTGAACTACAAGATATCTCCTGCTAGCCTCCAGGCTCCCAGCTCTATCTGTATACTGCTGCTATCTCTATAGAATCAGGATATTCACTGTTCAAAAACAATAAAGGGGACACTTAAACAACACTATGTAACTCCAAGTCATTGACACTTCTGTGAAATCACACTGTCCACTCAGGAAGCAACACTGATTGACAATCAATTTCACATGCTGTTGTGCAAATGGAACAGACAACATGTGGAAATTATAGGCAATTAGCAAGACACTCCCAATAAAGGAATGGTTCTGCAGGTGGTGACCACAGACCACTTATCAGTTCCTATGCTTCCTGGCTGATGTTTTGGTCACTTTTGAATGCTGGCGGTGCTTTCACTCTAGTGGTAGCATGAGACGGAGTCTACAACCCACACAAGTGGCTCAGGTAGTGCAGCTCATCCAGGATGGCACATCAATGCGAGCTGTGGCAAGAAGGTTTGCTGCGTAGTGTCCAGAGCATGGAGGCGCTACCAGAAGACAGGCAAGTACATCAGAAGACGTGGAGGAGGTTGTAGGAGGGCAACAACCCAGCAGCAGGACCGCTACCTCCACCTTAGTGCAAAGAGGAGCACTGCCATAGCCCTACAAAATTACCTCCAGCAGGCCACAAATGTGCATGTGTCCACTCAAACGGTCAGGAACAGACTCCATGAGGGTGGTATGGGGGCCCGACTTCCACAGGTGGGGGTTGTGCTTACAGCCCAATACTGTGCAGGACATTTGGCATTTGCCAGAGCACACAAAGATTGGCAAATTCACCACTGGCACCCAGTGCACTTCACAGATGAAAGCAGGTTCACACTGAGCACATGCGACAGACGTGACAGAGTCTGGAGACCCCGTGGAGAACATTCTGTTGCCTGCAACATCCTCCAGCATGACCGGTTTGGCGGTAGGTCAGTAATGGTGTGGCGGTAGGTCAGTAATTTCTTTTGGGGGACCGCACGGCCCTCCATGTGCTTACCAGAGGTAGCCTGACATTAGCCATTAGGTACCGAGATGAGATCCTCAGACCCCTTGTGAGACCATATGCTGGTGCGGTTGGTCCTGGGTTCCCCCTAATGTAAGACAATTCTAGACCTCATGTGGCTGGAGTGTGTCAGCAGTTCCTGCAAGAGGAAGGCATTGATGATATGGACTGGCCCACCCATTCCCCTGAATCCGATTGAGCACATCTGGGACATCATGTCTCGCTACATCCACCAACGGCCACGTTGCACCACAGACTGTCCAGGAGTTGGCGGATGCTTTAGTCCAGGTCTGGGAGGACATCACTCAGGAGACCATCCGCCACCTCATCAGGAGCATGCCCAGGTGTTGTAGGGAGGTCATACGGGCACGTGGAGGCCACACACACTACTGAGCCTCATTGTGACTTGTTTTAAGGACATTACATAAAGTTGGATCAGCCTGTAATGTGGTTTTCCACTTTGATTTTGAGTGTGACTCCATATCCAGACCTCCATGGGTTGATAAATTTGATTTCCATTGATAATTTTTGTGTGATTTTGTATGTAAAGACGAAAGTATTTCATACGATTAGTTCATTGAGATCTAGGACGTGTTATCGTAGTGTTCCCTTTATTTTGTTGAGCAGTGTATAATAGTTATACACTCCCCTTTCTAGCTCTGTGGGGGAGATTTATCCAATCCTGCCCAGAGGAAAAGTTGCTGAGTTGCACTTAGCAACCCAACAGATCACTTCTGAAAAATGAAAGGAGCGATCTGATTGGTTGCCAAGGGCAACTTTTCCTCTGGACATGTTTTGATAAATCTCCCCCTATATGTATACTGCTGCTGCTATATCTATGGGATCAGGATATAAAGTAGTTATACACCCCCACTGATTCTGTGTTCACATATTTATTTTCTTTTTGCTGCCTTTTTTCTGTTTTTGCCATGAATTTTCCAAAATTGAGGCAAAAATTTTAATATTTTTAATATAATTCTGCAAATCACAATAAAACCATGTAATTTTTTACCACTCATTTTAGAAATTCACAGCCAAAACAACCAAAAAGCAGTAAAAATTTGTAAACAACACATTACAATTTTAAGGTGTGAACACAGTATTCAAATCTTCAGATCTTCATAAATCACCTCAATTGTGATTATAGGTCAAATCATATTTCACCCCATGGCAGTATTTCTCTAAAAAAACACACAGTGAATAAGAAAATGCATCAAAACTACACATAATGTAACCTTAACCCACCTAGGTGTCTAAAAAGTTCACCTGGGTGACCTCCGGCACCAATAGCCTAATTAGATAACCAGGTGCAGTATCAAACACCTGACCCTCAGCCAGAGGATTTATGGGAAACGAAGCCAGCATTTGGAAATTATTTCAGTAATGGAATTACAAGCCAGTATGGCTACAAACTCATGCCTGCCACATCAGCTAAAACAGGTAATGCACAAGAACCCATATATTATCATCTAATAATGGCCTATGCTGCACTATATGAGCAAAAAAAAAAAATAAATAAATAAATATCCCAGAGTGCTTCTTTAGAATGTACTGGCAAAAATAGAAAAGAAGAACAGTGGCCGGCACTCACCATTCAGGAGACTTTATTTTCTTATGCGGTGCATGAATCAAGTGGCAGTGGGCAGGGGTCTTGAGACCCCTGCCTCTGACCCCTGCCCGCTGCCACTTGATTCATGCACCGCATAAGAAAATAAAGTCTCCTGAATTGTGAGTGCCGGCCACTGTTCTTCTTTTCTATTTTTGCCAGTACATGTATCTATTTGGCTACGTGCACCGCCACTAATAGGACAGGTGCTCGAAGTGGATTGACTATTGGGACTGCTTTGTAGGGATCGACCGATTATCGGTATGGCCGATAATATCGGCTGATAATCACGATTTTGGGCATTATCGGTATCAGCAATTACCTTGCCGATAAGCCGATAATGCCCCGCCCCCACCGCGACCGCCCCCCCCGACCCACCGCACCGCTCCCCCCCGACCCACCGTACCGCGTCGCACCCCCCACCCTAGTGCTGGGCGGTATACCGCTATGAACCGGATACCAGTTTTTTTTTCTCCCACGGTATGGATTTTTGCCCATACCGCTATACCGTCGGGCCCCTCCCCCACCCTCCGAGTCAATAAAAAAAATTTAACTTATCCGTAATAGGGGTGGTCCTGGCCATCCATCCTTCCTGTAGTGTCCGGTGGCATTCCGGGTGGAGGGTGAACCGGTCCGGGCTGTCCTTCTCCGGGGGTCATCTTCTCCACTCCGGGCAGGCTCCGGCCTAGTACGCTGCATAGACGCCGCTACGCCGTGACATCAGGTGCGTCGCTGTGCACGAGCGTCACTGCGCAGCGGCGTCTATGCTGCGTTACTAGGCCAGAGCCTGCCCGGAGTGGAGAAGATGACCCCCGGAGAAGAAGGACAGCCCGGACCGGTTCACCCTCCACCCGGAATGCTGCCGGACACTACAGGAAGGGAGGATGGATGGCCCAGACCACCCTGACAGGTAGGGGGAGAGAAGCGGGTGGCGGCGGCGGCCTATGGCACCGCAAAAGCCACTGCAGTGCATTGATTTAAAGCGCCCGCTTTAAATCAATGATCTGCAGCGGTGTCGCGGGGGGATAAATAGCCGATAACTTATAACGGAATATCGTTATAAGTTATTGGCTATCGGCCCTAACCTCCACCGATTATCGGTATCGGCCCTAAAAAAACGATATCGGTTGATCCCTACTGCTTTGTTCACTTAGAGTGGTGTCAGTGCCAGTGCTATTTTGCATCTTCTCAGAACTCTTCTTTAGAATGTACCTGTTGCTTTAAAAAACTTTTTACATGTCCTAGAAACATGTGTGTGTGTGTGTGGGGGGGGGGGGGGGGGGGGGGGGTGAGTGTTCAGATTCTGGATGTTACAAAATATTGGTTGCAGTCTGAACACTCAGACCCCGACCGATCAAAACTTTTTACACATCTCTACAACATGTAAAAAAAAAATTAAAGCGACAGCCCCAGTTTAATTGAGCATGTGTAAACATTAATAGAAGGAAGACATGTAGCCCTTGATTTATTGCATATATTTTCATGCTCTACTCTGTATATTACACAATACATTCCATTCTATCTGGCGTTTACAGCGAAGAATGGGAAACATTTGGTTCTTGTGTGGATGAGGTTTTTGCCCTTAGTTCTACAAATATTTTTTTGTGTCTACAAATTCCTCGTATGTTTCCTGTATGTGTTTTTTTTCTAACCAGTTTACAGTTTCTGGAGCCTGGAAATATGAGATTGTTTTTCTTTAATTAAAAGAAAAGAAAAGAAAAAAAAAAGGAAAAGAAAAGAAAGCAAATGCAAACAGAATTGGAGACAATTTGTTATCCTTCATTCATAGGAAACAATAGGGGGTTATATAGTCATTTATTTTGGCAATTATTGAGCACATCTAGTGTATATAGCATAGTGGTGCATGAAATTTTAGAGTATACAATGAGATAATATAAAATTGTAAGTTAACACTATAAAAAGCCCATCTAGTAAATATTATAACATAGATGTAACCATCATGCATGTTACTATTCTTAAAGGGGTACTCCGGGAAAATTTATATATATATATATATATATATATATATATATAAAAGCTCAAAAGCCCCTTCACTACCTAGATATGTTCCATGTAAACCCTCCTGCCTGATATGCATGGCTCCTGTGGCCCCTCTTGTCTTCTCTAGCTGCTTGATATTCTTTGACATCCTTCTCTCCCCTTTCCTACAACTCCAGCAATCATTGCAACTCTGCTCTGCCAGCTCCCGCCCTCCTGCCCTGAGCGTCAGAGAGAGATTCGGTATCGGATTGGCTGAGACTGCACACACCTCCCAGCTCTCAGCACTAAAGGATACATCATCAGTGCAGGGCACAAACCACATGGTGTGTGTCTCTCAGGAAGGTGGGGGCTGAGGTGTTTGGACAGAGACAGAGTGGATAGCTGGATGGTGTAATTCCTTCACTTCATGCATGTAAGTGACAACCAAAGATAAGAAACTGCTCTATATACAGTAACTAATGAATGATATTTAGACAATTAAATAGGTTGATGAGAGGGAAAGGATGGGCTATGGGTTTAGTTCCCCGGAGTACCTCTTTAATGCAAACATATAACCTGGAGATGCCTTTATATATTTACTATCGCAGTACAGAATAGTGCAGTCTTCTATGCTATCCCTTAATGCAATGTTTCATAACCAGTGTGCCTCCAGCTGTTGCCAAATTGCAACTTCCAGGAGTTGTAATTTGGCAACAGCTGAAGACTCACTGGTTGGGAAAAAAAACACCATTCGATAATAAAAAAAATAATAATACACTGACATATACTGGTCTGACGAAGGCCAAAATGACAGAATGGGACACAGTTGTATGCAGCACTATATGTAGAAACAAGCAAGCTATACAAGTAAAAATAAGCTTTTCTTTTTTTTATTAAAGATCTATGAAGAAAATGTTTTGGCCCCATTAGGCTAAATTTACACACTGTTAAATGAAAGGCAAAAACTAATTAAGTAAAATAAAAAGCAAGCAGTTTTTTTTTTTCTTAACAAGTTAACAAGTATTATTAAAGTCTATGGAAAAGTGGCCATTAGTGCGCACATTGCATAAATAAAATAGAAGTACCGTAATTCCAATGGTGATTACAGCCATTTTTTTAAATCATCAGGGGAAATTTAGAGAAAAAAAAGGCTAAAGTCTAATTTTGACTAAGCAGTCTAAGAATACGTAAGATTTTTAACAATGTTTTAAAATCTGGCGCATCGTAAGCCGCCTACTTTAAAGTGGTATTCCAGGCAAAACCTTTTTTTTATATATATCACCTGGCTTTGGAAAGTTAAACAGATTTGTAAATTACTTCTATTAAAAAATCTTCATCCTTCTAATAGTTATTAGCTTCTGAAGTTTTCGGTCTAACTGCAGAATGAAATTTTTCTCTTCAATTTCATCGCACAATGATTTTTTTCCCCATTTTGCTGTAGATTTTTGGGTAAAATAACAGATGTCATTGCAAATTAGAATTGGTGGCACAAAAAAATAAGCCATAATATGGATTTTTGGGGGGAGATTGAAAGGGTTATGATTTTTAAAAGGTGACTAGGAAAAAACTAAAGTGCAAAAATGGAAAAACCCGTGGTCTTTAAGGGGTTAAAAATCTTAATCCTTCCAGTACTTATCAGCTGCTGTATGCTCCACAAGAAGTTCTTTTCATTTAGAATGTCCTTTCTGTCTGACCAGAGTGCTCTTCTCTGTCCATTTTAGGAACTGTCTAGAATAGGAGGAAATCCTAGGAATCATAGCAAACATATCCTGCTCCTGGCAGTTCCTGACATGGACAGTGGTGTCAGTAGAGAGCACTGTTGTCAGATAAAAAAGAACAACACAACCTCTGGAGCATACAGCAGCTGATAAGTACTGGAAGGATTAGGATTTATAAATAGAAGTAATTTACATCAACTTTCTGGCATCAGTTGGTTTAAAAAAAATATGTTTTTCCATTGGAGTACCCCTTTAAGGACAAGACAGTTTTGGCACATATTTTTGGAGGGCGTGTCTCTTGCCGGTCCCTTTTTCCTGAAGCCATGCCCCCTTTAAAATAATTGATGCATATGGCGTATACAAAAGAGTCATTCTTTTAAAAAGGTTCCTTGCGCCAATTTTTTTAACGCACAAATTAGAACCCCCAGAAAATCTAGAGGGTAGCCAAAGCAACTACGAGAGGCAATGGAAGTAATACATTGTTGCCTGGAGCTTGTGAACCTGTTAGGCTATGTTCACAAGACTGAATTTCTGTGCGGAATTCCGCACAAGAATTCCACACGGACGTTCCGCTGCAGCAGAGTCTCGTTGATTTTAATGGGATTCTGCTGCACTGTTGTCATGGCAGAATTTCTGCGCCAGAAACGCACAAATTCACATTCCATAATCCGCAGAGTCCTCAAGGAAATGTATTGCTGTCTATGAGATGCGCATGTCCGAGCGGTCCTAGGGTTGGCGTGTTCTCCCCTCTCGGTGCAATGTTCGCACAGAGATTTTCCACGGATATTCCACCTTTTGAACATAGCCTAACTATATATAATGTTTTTTTTTTTTTTTTTTTTTTTTTACATTAAACTGCTTTACAATACATGGATTAGTCTATATGCAAATTAATATTAACATTTCTTTTCCAGAAATTGGCCCGGTCACAATCACTACTGATCCAGAAACATTTAAGAATGAACTTAAAGAATTATATGTACAGGTGAGTAACAGTGATACGACATCCTGGTATAAAAGCGTTGGAATCCTCAAGCACTTCTTCTTTTACAAAATTATACAATTTATATATTTTTTCACAATGTTTGAGTTATTTTCTTTAAATAAAATATTAATCCCTTTAAATTTAACCTGTCTCAGAAGAAGCAAAGGTGGCACCACTGTTAAAGGGGTACTCTGGTGGAAAACTTTTTTTTTTTTATTAACTGGTGCCAGAAAGTTAAACAGATTTGTAAATTACTTCTATTAAAAAATCTTAATCCTTCCAGTACTTATTAGCTGCTGAATACTACAGAGGAAATTCTTTTCTTTTTGGAACACAGAGCTCTCTGCTGACATCATGACCACAGTGCTCTCTGCTGACATCTCTGTCCATTTTAAGAACTGTCCAAAGTAGGAGAAAATCCCCATAGCAAACATATGCTGCTCTGGTCAGTTCCTAAATGGACAGAGATATCAGCAGAGAGCACTGTGCTCGTGATTCAGCAGAGAGCACTGTGTTCCAAAAAGAAAATAATTTCCCCTGTAGTATTCAGCAGCTAATAAGTACTGGGAGGATTTAGATTTTTTTAATAGAAGTAATTTACAAATCTGTTTAACTTTCTGGCACCAGTTGATTTAAAAAAAAAAAAATGTTTTCCAACAGAGTACCCCTTTAACCCCTTAAGGACTCAGCTCATTTTGGCCTTAAGGACTCAGACAATTAAATTTTTACGTTTTCATTTTTTCCTCCTCGCCTTCTAAAAATCATAACTCTTTTATATTTTCATCCACAGACTAGTATGAGGGCTTGTTTTTTGCGCGACCAGTTGTCCTTTGTAATGACATCACTCATTATATCATAAAATGTATGGTGCAACCAAAAAACACTATTTTTGTGGGGCAATTAAAACGAAAAACGCAATTTTGCTAATTTTGGAAGGTTTCGTTTTCACGCCGTACAATTTATGGTAAAAATGACGTGTGTTCTTTATTCTGAGGGTCAATACGATTAAAATGATACCCATTATTATATACTTTTATATTATTGTTGCGCTTAAAAAAAATCACAAACTTTTTAACCAAATTAGTACGTTTATAATCCCTTTATTTTGATGACCTCTAACTTTTTTATTTTTCCGTATAAGTGGCGGTATGGGGGCTCATTTTTTGCGCCATGATCTGTACTTTTTTTTGATACCACATTTGCATATAAAAAACTTTTAATTAATTTTTTATAATTTTTTTTTAATAAAATGTATTAAAAAAGTAGAAATTTTGGACTTTTTTTTTTTTCGTTCACGCCGTTCACCGTACGGGATCATTAACATTTTATTTTAATAGTTCGGACATTTACGCACGCGGCGATACCAAATATGTCTATAAAAATTATTTTTTACGCTTTTTGGGGGTAAAATAGGAAAAAACGGACGTTTTACTTTTTTATTGGGGGAGGGGATTTTTCACTTTTTTTTTACTTTTACTTTTACATTTTTTTACATTTTTTTTTACACTTGAATAGTCCCCATAGGGGACTATTCATAGCAATACCATGATTGCTAATACTGATCTGTTCTATGTATAGGACATAGAACAGATCAGTGTTTTCGGTGATCTTCTGCTCTGGTCTGCTCGATCACAGACCAGAGCAGGAGACGCCGGGAGCCGGACGGAGGAAGGAGAGGGGACCTCCGTGCGGCGTTATGAATGATCGGATCCCCGCAGCAGCGCTGCGGGCGATCCGATCATTCATTCAAATCGCGCACTGCCGCAGATGCCGGGATCTGTATTGATCCCGGCACCTGAGGGGTTAATGGCGGACGCCCGCGAGATCGCGGGCGTCGGCCATTGCCGACGGGTCCCTGGCTGCGATCAGCAGCCGGGATCAGCCGCGCATGACACGGGCATCGCTCCGATGCCCGCGGTTATGCACAGGACGTAAATGTACGTCCTGGTGCGTTAAGTACCACCTCACCAGGACGTACATTTACGTCCTGCGTCCTTAAGAGGTTAAAGGGGTACTCCGGTGAAAATCTTTTTTCTTTTAAATCAACTGGTGGCAGAAAGTTAAACATATTTTTAAATTACTTCTATTAAAAAATCTTAATCCTTCCAGTACTTATTAGCTGCTGAATGCTACAGAGGAAATTCCTTTCTTTTTGGAACACTGATGACATCACGAGCACAGTGCTCTCTGCTGACATCTCTGTCCATTTTAGCAACCGTGCATAGCAGATGTATGCTAAGGGCAGCATGGTGGCTCAGTGGTTAGCACTGCTGCCTTGCAGTGCTGGGGACTTGGGTTCAAATCCCACTAAGGACAACAATAAATAAAGTGTTATTATTATTATAATAACATCAGCAGAGAGAACTGTGCTCGTGATGTCATCAGAGAGCATTCCAAAAAGAAAAGAATTTCCTCTGTAGTATTCAGCAGCTAATAAGTACAGGAAGGATTAAGATTTTTTAATAGAAGTAATTTACAAATATGTTTAACTTTCTGCCACCAGTTGATTTAAAAGAAAAAAGGTTTTCACCGGAGTACCCCTTTAAGTATTCTGACCAGGACAGATAATAAAGACTAAATGATCAGCAGAGCAGGACCAGTCCTGGTATAGAGTCCGGAGGTGCTAGGAACAATCAAGGATAACCATCAGCAAATTAGCATAGAAAGATGCTCAACGATAGCCTGTACTCACCGCTAGAATTGCGACTCGGCGCTCCTATATGGAGTAACCGGTGGACCTGGCTTCCAGACGTGCGTGGGGCGATCATCTGAGCGCCCCATGCACGTCTAGAAGCCAGGTCCACCGTTTACTCCATATAGGAGGCTACCATTGAGTATCGATTTATGTTAGCTCTTCAAATTTAATATAAAGGGAATCTGTCATCAGCATCCCCACACTATGCTGTTGGTACAGGGTTATAGTGCGTGTGACGCTGGTTACAATGGTTGTTACCATTTTTTGATTAGTGCCTCCATTCCTCCGTTATTCCTGAAATTGTAGATATGCAAATGAGACTCTTGGTGCGCTCAGGGCGTTCCCTAGCCCGCATCTTCAATGATAACACCTTATTATACATAGTTTTTTCTTTTTACTTCCCTTGTGAGATCTATCTAACGAGCAGAGAGATCTGACATACTGCCTTCTCTCAGTAAAGATGGCGCATGCGCCACTCACCGCTTCCGGGTGTAGCGTGAAAGCAACACCTAGGAGTGGCGCATGAGTGATCATCTCTAGTGAGCAGAGAGATCTCACATACCGTCTGCTCCCAGTGATGATGGCGCATGCGCCACTTACAGCTTCTGGATGTAGCTTGGAAGCTACTCCTGGGAGTGGCGCATGTGCGATCGTCTCTCTCATGAGCAGAGAGATGTCAGATGCTGTCTGCTCTCCGCGATGATCACACATCCACTTGCTGCTTCCGGGTGGAAGCTTAGAAGCTAAATCCAGGAGCAGCGCATGCGTGATCGTCACTGAGATCTCACAAGAAAAGGAAAATAAATATGCATTGAAGATGCAGGCCAGATGTCAAGGTGCACTAAGGCTAGGGAATGCACTAATACCTTCATTTGCATATCTAAAATTCCGGTAATAATGGAGGAATGGAGGCATCAGGAAACGGTAATGACCATACTAGTCAGCGGGTGATGCTGATGAAAGATTCCCTTTAATTGCTTCTTACGAATGTTTATTGGTAAAGGTTTTTATTAACAAACTTATAAGCATTTACATATTGTTTTAAATGGTACAAAAATGTATACTCCCCTTCCCGATCCCCCACCAGTGATGCAAAGATGGAGTCCGGTTTGGCTGCAAGGCACTTTCTGTCTCAACACAAGCCATTGCCTGTATCAGTGTCCCTCCTTAACCATGGATTGTCTGAATGGATAATTCTTTTTGTTGAAACTGAGACCATTAAAGGGTAACTCTCATTAAAACTAATTTTTGCTATTGCACGCCTTAAAAATATTTCTAATATCTTTGTTTTACATTTTTTTTTATTTGTGCTTAAAAAAAAGCTCAAGAGCACATTTTCCCCCATCTTATACACAGACTTTGGACCGAAGTCCAAACACAGAAAGTGCAGCCTGGAGTGCTGGGGGGGGGGGGGGGGGGGGTCCAGCCTCATCCAATCATAGCTCCTCTCACACTTAACTGCCATATGCTGTTGGTTGGACACACCCCCCTCAGCGGTCCAGGCTGCACTTCCTGTGTTTAGACTTTGGTCCTAAGTCTGTGTATAAGATGGGGGAAAATGTGCTCTTGAGCTTTTTTTAAGCACAAATAAAACATAGAAAACTTCATTTTTTAAACAAAGTATATTAGACATATTTTTTATTTACCATAAGGAGTGCAATAGAAAAAATTAGTTTTAATGAGAGTGACCATTTAAGACCAGTCAGCACAGCAGCAGTGGGGCATTGGGGAAGTGAGTACATGATTTATTTTATTTTATTTTTTTTTAGCTCTGCCTTAGCACAGTTTCATATAACCACGTTATACGGGTATTGAGGTTGTAGAAACTTTCTACAGGTCTGGGGATTTTGGGGGATTTTCTTATGGTGGGGGGTTGACCTCCAGGAAATTGAACTGTTAAGACCCTTATACACATTAATAAAAAGCTGAATTCACTGAATTTGGCAGCACAGTCTGACTGTCTAAGGTGTATGGAGGCCTCCTGACATCCCCTGACAGGTGTAGTTCTTTATAGTCTGACCACAGTGCTCTTTGCTGCCAGTTCTGTCCATGTCAGGAACTGTCCAGAGCAGGATAGTTTTGCTATGGGGATTTGTTCCTACTGTGGACAATTCCTGACACGGACAGAGGTGGCAGCAAAGAGCACTGTGGTCAGACTGGAAAGAACTATGCAACTTCCTCTGGAGCATACAGAAGCTGATAAGTGCTGGAAGGATTAAGATTTAAAAGAATAAAAATACAAAAGTAATTTACAAATCTGTATAACTTTCTGGCACCAGTGGATTTAAAAAACATTTTAGGGGAGATTTATGAAAATCTCTGCAGAGTAAAAGTTGTCAATAGCAACCAATCATGTTGCTAGTTTCATTTTTGTAAAAGTCTCTGAAAAATGGAAGAAGCGATCTGATTGGTTGCTATAGGAAACTGGTCAACTTTTCCTATGAACATGTTTTGATAAATCTTCCCCTTTGTTTCCTCTGGAGTACCCAGGGGTCAAGTCCTGGGGAAAAAAAAGTGAGGCAACTCCCCCAAGCTGTCCACTCAAGGGCTGGTCCTGCTAATGGGAACGGCGTTCCTGCTGTGGAAAAAGCACAGGAACTCAGTTCCCACGCGTTCCTGCAGGACTTGAACCCTGGGAGTACATCTTTAAAGGGGTACTCTGCTGCTCAGCGTTTGGAACAAACTGTTCCGAACGCTGGAGCTGGGAGCTTGGTACGTCATAGCCCAGCCCCCTCATGACGTCACGCCCCGTCCCCTCAATGCAAGTCTATGGGAGGGGGCGTGACGGATGTCACGCCCCCTCCCATAGACTTGCATTGAGGGGACGGGGCGTGACATCATGAGGAGGCGGGGCTATGACGTCACAAGCTCCCGACACCGGCTTCAGCGGCACCGGCTTCATTTTCCTAGCTATGTCCCAGACCGTGCAATACAAATCTCCAGAGCTCAATCTGCTTTGCCGTCATTGAGGAGGTAATGATCCCTTTAGAAGCCTTTATGGCACCATGGAGTGTGACTGCTCTTTGGTTAGGCTAAGTGCTCCACTAGTACATTATTTCCGACTCTTTGAAAGCTTTTTCCAGGCATGCCACAGGGCTTCAGAAGTGAGGGACTATGTCATTAGCTGCTATTAACTAAGCCCTTTGTAATGAGTCTGATCCGGTATTATAGCCAAGTAAAGTTATTTTTCTTCACATAACTCCCTAATAACCCCCATTAATCTCAGTAAACACCGGACCCGGTCTGATGTTTTAGAGCAGAGGTGTAATTTTTAGAGCAGAGGCTACAGAAAAGGCTCTGTTTATTGGGCTAAATGTCACAAACCGTTCGCCGGGTTCTGATATTAATCCCTCTAGTCTATAATATACATAGACAAGTTAATTATGGATACCTCCAGCTGAAGTGTCGTTGATGTATGTCCTAGACCTAAAGGCACATTTTGCTTTATAAGATCAATTCCATTTCGAAACTTATGTAGTGACAACCCCATTCTTTCTAATAGGCAGTGTCATTTTAACACACGTATAGTACAAGGGAATAGAGGAAACTTTGTAATAAATCTTATTAAGGGTGCATTCACACCACGTTTTTGCAATACAGTTCCCGTATCAGGCTTTTGGATGAAAAATGGATTCCTTAAAAACTGACTAAACTGTATCAAAACGTGTGTACAAATTTTAACCCATATACGGTTGAAAACCGTATACGGTTTGAAAAATGATGTCCAGTTGCATCCGTTTAAAAAAAAAAAAAGAACGTATACGTTTTAACTTTTCACTCCATTTTGAATAAAGTTTCACTTGTTTGATTGAAATTCCAAGAAAAAAAACTGTGCAAAGTAAAAAAAACGTATGGTGAAAACCGGAGGGAACCATACGCACATACAGTTCTGTACGTTTCCCATTGACTCCCATGTTAAAAAAAAAACGTATACGGTTTAATACAGTTTTTCACCCGGACCAAGAAACGTGGTAAACTACAGTTTTGGGTACGGGTAAAAAAAAACGAGACAACCGTATAAGACGCAAAACGGACTAAACCGGATGATGCGTTTGACATATGGTTTTCAATGTTAAGTCAATGCATATGGTTTTCTATACAGTTCCATACGGTTTTTAACTTGAAACCGTATACGGGAACTGTACAACAAAAACGTGGTGCTCATGCACCCTGACTAGAAAAAAACGTGGTTTCTAATGGCAGGAAATGCTCAACCCCAAATGCAGTTGTGCATTTATACTGGGGGAGCAGATCCTGCCCTTGTAGTCCATTGCTAAGGGCGATCCCCAGCATAAAAATGCATACAATGGGGGATGCCTGCAGCAGATTACAAGTGCCACAATAGAATCCTACACCAGATGAAAGGTGTGGATGTGTAACATATAGAATAATACATAAATTTAGGTGCACTACTGTGGTAGATGTAAACAATTACATTGGCTATCCCTCAAAACTGATGTTAAAATTGAGACATTCGCCAGTATATCCTTATATAAAGGACACACCTGAGCCCGCACACCAATGCCAAGGTTTCTCAAGTGGCACGGAACATAACACTAAACCTACCTGTGCAGTATGGGCAATACCAGGGGCCAGTGGACAATTACAGCAGCATTAGGTCCGACTTGTTGTTCAAATCTTGTACTTGGAGGTGTATGAATTCCAAATTTAATGCGCCTTAATCACTATTATAGGCACAATTTTGGTGCACCTGTGAGGCCGGCAACATACCGGCCTACTTGGGTGGGGCTCATAGCCTTCCTCCCTCCTCCCACTGTATGTGTGCTTAGCCACACTGGAGGTAACAGGTAGCAGTCTGTGAGCCAGACCTTATGCCGCTGTAATTGCCCACTGGCCCCTGGTATTGCCCATATGGCACAGTTAGGTTTAGAGTTAGGTCCCGTGCCACTTGAGAAACCTTGGCGTTGGTGTGCGGGCTCAGGTATGTCCTTCATATAAGGATATACTGGCGAATGTCTCAATTTTAACATCATTTTGAGGGTTAGTCATATGTCACTGTTTACATCTACCACAGTAGTGCACCTAAATTTATGTATTATTTTAATAAATCTTATTAGAAAAAATGCTTCTTTCTCCTGTTATAAAGCAATACAAGTCTATAGAGGGGGGAGGAGGGCGCTCTGCCCACCAGCTCTGGGAGAACTGCAAATTAGAGATGGTATATCAGGTGACTTGAGGGAGCAGACCCCTCCTCCCCCTTATATGGATTTGTATTGCTTGTCTTGCAGACACGGGACAAAGTGGAGCTAAATTTCTGCAGAAAGGGGGGGGGGGGGTTGATGACAGGAGAAAGAAGGATTTTTATCTAATAAGATATATTACAACTTTTCTCATATTAGCTGAAAATACCATATATGCTCTCTGGGTCTGTAGATTGGCGATCAATGTTAAATCACCATGGTCACCCAATATTAGTTAGAGTAGATGGGAAGCAGAAATAAGCACCTAGCAGGTATAATAACCCGCTTATGGATAATACCAGATAAATAGGGGTTAATAGGTAGAGCCTAATTTCCAATGTAGCAATGCAGGACCCATGGTAGGAAGTCCAACCTAAAAAGAAAATAAATAAACAGCACTCAGTATAAAAGAAAAAATGATTGCTTACCAGATCCCAGATGAGGGACATGGGAAGGAAATGTGTCCTCACATAATTCAGATAAAGGGCTGTGTGTCTGCTGCCTAGAATTAGGACCATGCGGAAAAGTAAAGCAGGTCAATAATGACCGCACACAGAAGCACACCGCTGCGATAACAACATATTTAAAAGCGGTACTTACTGAGTAACAACGAGGTGCCAGGAAAGGCTTTGCAATGGCAGAGCGCCCGCATGGTGTCAGGGAGTGCACGCTAAGTAAGCGCGCCATCGTCTATTAAATAGTACAGCGCTTCCGGGTTATGTCACGTGAGCGGCTCCCACGTGATGCCCTAAGTGGGAGCGGCTCAAGTATCGGAGATGACAGCTCCGAAGGATATCAGATAGTGACAAGTGCAGCTGTCTATTAATACAAAGTTAGTATTGAGACTGGTTTATAGGCGGGACTAAGACCGGGAGATATATACACTATATATAACGGCAAGAGAGCAGAATAAAAGAAAAAGAACAGAGGGACAGACATGGTAATAATAATGAATGAAGGAAGATAAATAATAACAGATATAAACCATAATATATGAATGGAGAAACTGAAGTGTAGAACAGCAAGATAAATGGTACCCATAGATAAATGGTACCCATAGGTGACATATGAAGGAGGGGAAGAGATAAAATACAAATATCAAACAGGAGCTGGCCCACAGTATAGTTAAGTAGAACCGCCATTATGTAAAGAGGTTCCAGGTCTAGAAATGGAACACCACATATCGGAGGGACAGACGGATAGAGGTAATACAATACGGTATGGTAACGCAAAACTAAAATATATGTAGCTCGGGCCATTGTGCCAAGGTATCAAAAATGAAAAAATAACATATTATAAGATAAAAAATATGTAAAAATATGAAAAAATTGAAAACATGAATGAGACCCACCCGCCCAGACCTAGCAGGGAAAATGGGAGGGGGACACAATAATTTAATTATTTGGGCTTGCTGCTGCCTTGTGTACTACACTATACTTATTATTTTTGTCACCTGACATTTATGTCCATATAATATATCTAATATTTCTTCACCTCTGCTTTTTATTTATCCCTGATGAAGTTATGAGAGAACAGAAACGCGTTGGACATTTAGCTAGGGGTTTGGTTATATTTTGGTGTGCAGATATCTGGACTTATATGCGATAGATTGGGGAGTTGCATCTTTGTTCTCCTTTGTATTCATTTGGTGATTGGACCACTTTATTAACACTGATTTAATTCTTCAGTATTTTAACAAATTGATTAAAAGTTATATTTGAAGGCACCTACTTATTTTTGTGCAAATTTGGAGTCCGTGGGTTTATGTATTAGTCTACGTATTACTTTTATTCTATGCATGCTTTTGGTTATCACCATGGTCACCCTCCACCAATGAGAACGTCGGAGTGACTATGGGCAGTACTAGGCACTTACCAGGTGCTTACCGTGACCCATTGGTTGCATTCATTGTTTGGGTTCCCGTACGTCAGACACAGATCAAGCTTTGGTTGGCTACCCTAAAGTACCCTCTAAAGGCAACCTGGCAACAGATTCAGGCCACAATGGACAGCATGAAATACCAATATGGAACTATGTTTTAATCTAAAGCCATGCAGCTTTTTTAGAGAAAACATTAAGAAGAGCCGGGAATGGAGAAAGATATAAAACAAGCCAGTCAAGGTGAAGCCAGTTACAAGTTTCCCTGCAGGCACTTTTCTCGTTGCCTAACTTTGCAACATTTCAGAGTAAAAATTGTTGTTTGTGATAAGGAGGCCTGCAGGTATTTCATGCCACCTGTGGTTAAAGTGGACATCCAGCGTTGGTCTCACACCCGTTCTGCACATATTGGTGCAAAGAGGTGCAGCTCATGCTGGGAGGTACAGTTGACGAGTTTTGGTGATCCCTTTTCTGACAAATGGGACTTGAAGACAGAACTTGATGGGTGTTGTTTGGTTGCCTTATCTGTGTTTCTCTGCACCGACATGGGCAGAATGGACTGGAGACCAACAATGGATTTTCACTTTAAGCCAGCATGGATCTGCTAACAGGTTCCCTTTAAGGCCACTTTCACATAACATTACTTTGTTTAGTATTTTGCATCTATATTGGTCAACCCAAACAAGGAGTGAAACCTATTTAGAATAAAAAATAGAATTGCACCTTACAAGTTCTCATGCAAAATACTGGACTAAGTTCTTCTATGTGAGGCCTAAATGTAATAGTTAACTTAGAAAACAAACCGTAGCAATAAACATAGACCCAAAATCAGACCCCCCTAAACAATTGAAAATCCAAGACTTGACCTGCTAAAAAAATGTAGACCCCAGATTTTCTTAAAAGGGAACTTCGGTGGAAACAAGTAGAAAACAAATGTTTTCAAATCAAGTGGTGCCAGAAAGTTAAACATATTTGGAAATTACTTCTATTAAAAATTAAAAATCTTAATACTTACAGTACTTATTAGCTGCTGTATAAAACAGAGAAATTTGTAAATTTCTTTTCTGCCTGACAACAGTGCTCTCTGCTGACACCCCTGTCCATGTCAGGAACTGTCCAGTTTAGAAGCATATCCCCATAGAAAACCTCTCCTGCTCTGGACAGTTCCTGACACGGACAGAGGTGTCAGTAGAGAGCACAGTGGTCAGACAGAAAAAAACTTCACAAATTTCTCTGTAGTATACAGCAGCTCATAAGTACTGAAAGGGTTAAGATTTTTAAATAGAAGTAATTTACAAATCTGTTTCAGTTTTTTGCACCAGTTGATTTGAAAAAAAAATTTTCTCACCGGAGTTCCGCTTTAACTATTACAGACTCTTAGAGGTGGAACTTGTAGCTTCTGGGCCCCAATGCAAAATCTGCAATAGGGCTCCATTTCTACCATGTGCCATTTAGAATACTGATCTCTTATGGGGCAGATGTGCCTTGGGGCCCACCTAGGAACCAGAAACTCAGTGCGACTGCTACCCCTGCACCCCCTATAGTTACACCCCGGCAGACCCCAAACCAGACTCATCTCTCCTCAGTCCTGTAGTTATCTTCATCATCATGAAGACATTGCATGGAGCATTCCCTGGGAGTGGATGGCAGGAGGAAGGGAAGGTGAATATCATGTCAAAGAACTGGACAACAGGAAGATGTGTCTGCTCTTCTCCAATGATTTCTCTGCACATCAAATTTCCTAAAATGTTTTAACATCCGCAAAACATTTGCATAGCTTGTAATGGTTGATTGTCCCCCTAAATATATTAGAAATCATTATTGGTAATATAGGCCACATATCAGGCCACTCTATAATATGTCCAATATAGTCATCCATCGGTTTCTGCTGTAATATGAACCATTATTCTGCTGTTCTTTTTTTTGTCCACCATGCAGGGTGGTGGTGACTGCCCAGAGATGAGTATTGGAGCTATTAAAATTGCCCTGGAGATATCTCTACCTGAATCTTTCATCTATGTATTTACTGATGCAAGATCGAAGGATTACCAGCTCGCCAATGACGTCCTACAACTGATACAACAGAAGCAGTCACAAGTGAGTATACAGACAAACCTAAGTGTAAATGTACAGAATAGCCATAAAGTAAACAAAATGTTCACACAGATATGTTCAGAGTTTTTTTTTATATGGGTCGAGGATCAGGACGAGCCTTGTTGCCAGTGTGGTGAGGATGTGATGAGGGCAGATGTTATTACCCTAGGGGCAGATGGCATTAACCCCTTGTATTCATGACCCCAGGGCGTGGTTTAACCTCTTCACCACTCGAAGGTGTACCGCTGGATCCTGGGCTAGGCAAATAATGACTCTGACGCCAAGTTACGGAACAACGACAGCTTTACTGAGGTAGACAGGTTAACAGTTTAGCTAGGCCTACGGAGGTGACCAGTGACTTTAGAGACCTTAGGGCTCGCTGGGACTTGTAGTGGACTTGGATAATTTGATGCAGGGCCACGCTGACTTTACACAGATTAATCTTGACTGACTTGACTGGGACTGACTAGACAGACTTCAACCCGTTTGTAGCTTATCAGGTTTTGATGTTCACCTGTGGAGTAGTGGACATTTGGATGTGTGGCTGCGTGGTAGGCTTCAGGCCTCCTCAGGACACTAGACACTCTCTCTGGACTTGACCCCATTGTACTCAGCAAAGACTTGGACTAAGAGACTGAACTAGCTCCTCCCAGGGTTTATATGGGGGAGACCCTGGAGGGTTCCCATAGGTCACCCTATAGGTCACATGGTCATTGGTACCTCCCTTGGTTACAACACATGACAACAGTATTTAAAGGTATATGACAAGTTATATACACATTACATTGAATAACATAGGCACTTAGTACTATTTATGGAACATAGGTAAAGGGGGGGGGGCAGGGGTCACTGAATGGAGTCTGTCTGACAGAGCAGCAAGGGTACAACTTCTCTACTGGGCCACCACAAACTCCCCCTCTTAAGGAGTGTGGATGAACATGATAGCAACAAACAGTTCCTTGGGCGTGTCACAAATGTCCTTCACAGGGCTGGTGAACAGATGAACTGGGGAAAGAGTCCATTGGGCAATGCACTTAACGTCCATACATACTCCATGTTGTGAGGGTATTAAGAACTGGGAAAAAGAAGATGAGAACATATGGAACTTTTTGGACTTATAACTGCTTGATGGAGAATAAGGATGAATTCAGATCGGGCTGCCGGAGGCTTTCTAAACAAATGCCTTTGCTAATGGGGCCCTTCGGCTAAAGCTACTTCTCCCCATAACATTATACAAGTAAATACACATTTTCTAACAACATATGACAATATTACCTATATACACGGTAGATGTCACTGTACGTGTTACTTACACCTCCAGGAGAACTCTCTGGCCACAAGAGCACCCTGTACACAATGGACAGGAAAATATTTATACATTAGACATTAAATGACTATTATGGACTGAATACTTAGACTTGTTAGCTACAGTCCTAACTTAATATATGACATTTGACTATTTAGATACATAAATGCTATGTACATCACTAACTATCTGTACATGAAATGACATTAGAAGTAATTATGCTATACTAACTAGGCATTTGTATACTATGGACAAATAACTTTTATACAAGGGTATTGTTACTCCCTATATCTTGCAGGTAACTGTCCCTGGCAGTGAGGTAAGTGGTTACGCCTCTTCTGACATAGTCAGGATACCTCCTAAACAATTGCCATGGGTACAAAAGACATTAAACACTTTAGACATTTGGTATAAACTTTATATACACTTTATTACAATGTCGTTCAAATAGGAACAAGGAATGGAATGTCCAGCGCAGATGATCGTGCAAAGATGAAATTCTTTATTGATAAAAAATCCATAACAGGGATGAAGGTAACGTGTTTCAGGTGCGTTAGCACCCTTAGTCGTACAAGTCGTATAAATGTACGACTAAGGGTGCTAACACACCTGAAACGCGTTACCTTCACCCCTGTTATGGCTTTTTATCAATAAAGAATTTCATCTTTGCACGATCATCTGCTCTGGACATTCCATTCCTTGTTCCTATTGAAGTGGTGCGGCCTTGCACAGTCCGTGCGCTCTGGGGCCATTGAGGGTGAGCTGAAAATCCTGTTCATTGCTTGAATGTCATTCAAATGATAACCAATGATAACCAAAGTTGCATTCACTTGTGCAAAAAGAATAAATAATATATTACTCTGTAGCAGGGCACATGAACTTACGCAGAATGGTTGCAAAGAGTTCTTGGTGAGTCCACCAGGCACTTTCCTTGAACGGTGCAGGAACCTGGAAAACAACAATGATGCTTCCACAAAAACAACGTTAGTCTCTCAACTTGGGAATTTTCCATCCCAGCCTCGTCTATCAGACTGCTTCCTAGGCTGGAACATGTAATGGGACCACGGGACTGTGCCCTCTTCAAAAGACTAACCCGTGTGTTACAATTCACTCTAGACAGGGTAGACTCGGTTATGGTGGGACTAATGGTAACCACCATTTGAACAGTGGCAGCTTGCGCCACTGGGGGAACAGATGTTGGTGCCTGTTGGGCTGGACAAACTATGTGCTTGGCTCGTTTTCTGATCTCCTTTATTAACCAAATGGCACAATACTTTTTGTGCTCTGTTGGCTAGGCGGAGAGAAGACCTCCCCATACTATGATGCCCTTACATAGGACGGCACAGTCTGATGACATATCCTCTTTACAACATATATCTTTCCCCTTTGGTGCAAGTTTATAAGGTCACACTGAATATTCATGCCATTTATAACATTACACATTCACCATTATTATTGTATTCGTCCAGGTTGTGTTTGTGTTGACGGGAGACTGTGATGACAGAAGCCATGTGGGTTACAAGGTATATGAAGAAATTGCTTCTACAAGCTCTGGCCAAGTATTTCACCTGGATAAGAAGCAGGTCAATGAGGTAAGTTGACCACCAATTTTAATGAGTACTCCGGTAGAATTATTATTTTTTTTTTTTCCAAATCAACTGGTGCCAGAAAGTTAAACAGATTTGTAAATTACATCTATTTAAAAATCTTAATCCTTCCCGTACTTATCAGCTGTATGCTCCAGAGGAAGTTGTGAAGTTCTTTCCAGTCTGACCAAAGTGCTTTCTGCTGCCACCTCTGTCTGTGTCAGGAACTGTCCAGAGTATAAACAAACCTCTCCTGCTCTGGAAAGTTCCTGACACGGACAGAGGTGGCAACAGAAAGCACTTTGGTCAGACTGGAAAGAACTTCACAACTTCCTGTGGAGCATACAGCAGCTGATAAGTACTGGAAGGATTTAATTTGTTAAATAGAAGTAATTTACAAATCTTTTTAAACTTCTGGCACCAGTTGATTTAAATATTTTTTTAAAACCACTGGTATCAAACTGTGGCCCTCCAGATGTTGCAAAACTTCAACTCCCAGCATGCCCGGACGGCCAAGCATGCTGGGAGTTGAAGTTTTGCAACATCTGGAGAGCCACAGTTTGATACCACTGGTTTAAGATTTTATTCTGTTCCTGCATTATACTGTAGATACATTCATCTGACAGTCACAGTTTTTTTTACACATATTTTTTTTTGTTTTTGATTTTTTTTAGGAGACTTTCATGATCCCCCCCATCCCCCATTTGCTTTTATATAGGATAATAAAGTCATTTATTTTATATATATATCATTGTGTTCTGTTTTTTGAGTACCACGATCTGCTCTCAGCCATGCAACAGGAATTTATTTTTAGACTTACGCTATATCTTATCCAGTACCGGAGATCACAACTAGAGACACTGGAATAAATATTTCCATAATAAATAAGAGAAAACCATATGGTTCATAATCCAAACAAGTGTCAGCGCTAACAGTGTAAATATTGATAAGGAAAAATAGCGAAATCTATGGAATGTCTGAAGCCTTGTTTAGGAAAGAAATGTTCAGTGGAATGTTCGGACTGTTTATGACAATGATGACAAACTCTCCTAAATCAAGTGACTACAAAAATGCTAAACAGTATTCCAACGACTGACTGCTAGAGGTCACAGGTCAGGGGAGAGAAGTGCACAACACATATTTTCTCTAAATATTGAAAATGCAAACATTCCTGGTTGTCTTGTCTAGTTCTCTCATGGATCTGGACTGACATGTCTTAAAGGGGTTATCCAGGAAAAAACTTTTTTTTTATACATCAACTGGCTCCAGAAAGTTAAACAGATTTGTAAATTGCTTCCATTAAAAAATCTTAATCCTTTCAGTACGTATGAGCTTCTGAAGTTAAGGTTTTTCTTTTCTGTCTAAGTGCTCTCTGATGACACGTGTCTCGGGAACCGCCCAGTTTAGAAGCAAATCCCCATAGCAAACCTCTTCTAAACTGGGTAGTTCCCGAGACACGTGTCATCAGAGAGCACCTAGACAGAAAAGAACAACCTTAATTTCAGAAGCTCATAAGTACTGAAAGGATTAAGATTTTTTTAATAGAAGTAATTTACAAATCTGTTTAACTTTCTGAAGCCAGTTGATATATATATATATATATATATATATATATATATATATATATTTAAAAAAAAAAGTTTTTTCCTGGATAACCCCTTTAAAAATCTTAATCCTTCCAGTAATTATCAACTGCTGTATGCTCCACAGGAAGTTGTGTAGTTCTTTCCAGTCTGACCACATTGCTCTCTGAAACAAAAGACAGACAGCGCTCCATAGTGTGATACCGTTGTTGCACAAAAGGTAACTCAGGTGGATAACACGCTTACCGCAATGGGTTACACTCAACCAAGTGCAACAATGGATCAAGGCGTAGAATAATAGAGATGAGGTGTCAGCAGCCACTCCACGTCTCGTCAGGTACAAATATGACAAAAACAGAACTCTAAGGTGTGGACGGGATACAAAGGCGCTCGACAGCCAGGTAGTAGGACCAAACGTTTATTCACCCATAATGCAACGCGTGAAACGCGTTGCATTATGGGTGGATAAACGTTTGGTCCTACTACCTGGCTGTCGTGCACCTTTGTATTCCGTCCACACCTTAGAGTTCTGTTTTTGTCATATTTGCACAGTGCTCTCTGCTGACACTTCTGTCCGTGTCAGGAACTGTCCAGAGCAGGAGAGGTTTGCTATGGTGATTTGTTCCTACTCTGGACTATTCCTGACACGGACAGAGATGTCAGCAGAGAGCACTGTGGTCAAACAGAAAAGAACAACTCCACTTCCTCTTTAGTATACAGCAGCTGATAAGTACTGGAAGGGTTAAGATTTTTATATAGAAGTAATTTACAAATCTGTTTAACTTTCTTTAAGGGTGAATTTGTCATCAGAAAATGTCTTATGTTTCAAGCAAGTTTATAAAAATCTACCATGACTTGTCACACAGACATATTAAAACGTTGGATCAGTTGGGGTCTCAGTGCTGGTGAATGAGCAGGGAGAAGCGCTCAGTAGCACACTTCACTCCCCAGCTTGCAGCGATCTCCTTCTGTCTTCTCTAGGTGATCCCATTATAAGTATAGGGAGATGGATGGTCACAATCACAAATCAGGAAACAAAGCCGAGCTACTTGAATTTTTGTGCCAGGAGTGGCACAAAGACACCCAACAGCAATGTGACAGACTGGTGGAGAGCGTGCCAAGATGCATGAAAATCGGGGTTATCCCACCACATATTAATCTCTGAACTCTTAAAGGGGTACTCCGCCCCTGGCATCTTATCCCCTATCCAAAGGATAGGGGATAAGATGTTAGATCGCCGCGGTCCCGCTGCTGGGGACCCCGGGGATCGCCGCTGCGGCACCCCGCCATCATTACTGCACAGAGCGAGTTCGCTCTGTGCGTAATGACGGGCGATACAGGGGCCAGAGCAGCGTGACGTCATGGCTCTGCCCCTCATGACATCACGGCCCGTCCCCTTAATGCAAGTCTATGGCAGGGGGCGGACCGTGACGTCACGAGGGGCGGAGCCGTGACGTAACGATGCTCCGACCCCTGTATTGCCCGTCATTACGTGCAGAGCCCTCTCGCTCTGTGCAGTAATGATAGCGGGGTGCTGCAGCAGCGATCCCCAGGGTCCCCAGCAATGGGACCCCGGTGATCTGACATCTTATCCCCTATCCTTTGGATAGGGGATAAGATGTCTAGGGGCGGAGTACCCCTTTAAAGTTAAAAAGTTAGCATTTTGTTGTTGCCAAATAAATATGAATTTGTTTTATTCTATTATTCGGGTTTGAAAACAATGCATCTTTGTTTTTGGTTTATTTTGATTAGTCTGTGTTTTCTACAAATAAATCCTCTAAATGACAATGTTTTTATTTGGAATTTGTGAGTAATGTTATCAGTAGTTTAGAGAATAAAATAAAACTCATAATTTGACTCAAACACAAAACCTTTGAATAGAAAAAACAGAGAAACTGATAATTTAGCAGTTGGTCTCTTATACTGTCTACCGTATATACTCGAGTATAAGCCGAGTTTTTCAGCACGATTTTTCGTGCCGAAAACGCCCCCCTCGGCTTATACTCGAGTTAACTCTCCGCCTGTCAATCCCTTCCTTCGTCATCATCCAGACCCCCCTTTAGTTTTCTACTCACTTCCCCTCGGTAGGAAGGAAGGGTGATCTGGTCCATCTATGCTACAGGGACCGTCCGGTGGGGAGGGCTAGTCGCTCTGGGCTGTCCATTTTCACCGGGGGGACCTCTTCTTCACTCCGGGCCAGCCCCGGACTAGTGACGTTGCCTTGACGACAAC
This sequence comes from Hyla sarda, assembly GCF_029499605.1. Taxonomy (NCBI): domain Eukaryota; kingdom Metazoa; phylum Chordata; class Amphibia; order Anura; family Hylidae; genus Hyla; species Hyla sarda. The sequence goes on along the minus strand of NC_079194.1, from coordinate 49,432,951 downwards.
GCACAGGGACCTCCGTGCGCAGCAGACGTACCTGCGCCTGAACGTCCCTGTGCATCATCGTCAAGGCAACATCACTAGTCCGGGGCCGGCCCGGAGCGGAGAAGAGGGCCTCCCGGTGAAAATGGACAGCCCAGAGCGACTAACCCTCCCCACCGGACGGTCCCTGCAGCATAGATGGCCCGGACCAGCTCACCCTTCCTTCCCACCGAGGGGAGGTGAGTAGAAAACTAAAGGGGGGGGTCTGAATGATGACGAAGGCCGCAGTGGTCGATGGCTGTCCGGGCATGCTGGGAGTTGTAGTTTTGCAACATCTGGAGGTCCGCAGGTTGAAGTCCACTGATGAAGGGATTGACAGGCGGTGATGATGAAGGGGGGGGGGGAATGATGACGGGGGTGATGATGACGGGGGTCTGGATGAAGACATGGGGGGATGATGACAGGGTGATGATGACGGGGTGATAATGACAGGGTGATGATGAGGGGGTGTTAATGACGGGGGTCTGGATAATGACAGGGGGGATGATGACATGGGGGGATGATGACAGGCGGTGATGATGGGGGTGTTAATGACGGGGGTCTGGATGATGACAGGGGAGATGATGTATTTCCCACCCTAGGCTTAAAGTCGAGTCAATAACTTTTCCTGGGTTTTTGGGGTGAAATTAGGGGACTCGGCTTATATTCGGGTCGGCTTATACTCGAGTATATACGGTATATGCTGCATATACCACAGGATGACACTATTCACAACAGGGGATGGTCACAGCTCCCCTCTCCCCCTCCCTGCACAGTGAACTCTGCTCTGATGTAAAAATATATCACATAAAAAGTTTTCACTTTTCTTTTAAAGGGGTTGTCAGGCATTTCCTTTTTTTGTTTAAAATGTCCAGACTGTGAAAAAATATTGATGTTTAGAGTGCTCAGAAAGGAGCATGTGACTGCAATATTAGTGCCGTATCTTATAGGGAAATAGGGCATTGTCATTTGGTCAAGGAGACCCATTAGGCAGTAAACAAATTAGCAAGTGGCATTGAATAAAGCATATTTTTTTGATACAGGATTATCCCTTAAAGGGGTACTCTGGTAGAAAACATTTATTTATTTATTTCAAATAAACTGGTGGCAGAAAGTTAAATAATTAGTAAATGACTTCTATAAAAATCTTAATTCTTCCAGTACTTATCAGCTGCTGTATGAGTTGAGTTGTTCTTGAGTTGTTCTTTTCTCTCTGACCACAGTGCTCTCTGCTGACACCTCTGTCCATGTCAGGAACTGTCCAGAGTAGTAGAGGTTTGCTATGAGGATTTGATCCAACTCTGGACAGTTCCTGACATGGACAGAGGTGTCAGCAGAGAGCACTGTGGTCATTCAGAAAAGAACAACTCAACCTGTGGAGTATACAGCAGCTGATAAGTGCTAGAAGGATTCAGATTTTTTAATAGAAGTAATTTACAAATCTGTATAACTTTCTGGAGCCAGTTGATATGAAAAAAAATATGTTCTGCCAGAGTACCCCTTTAAATAGTATTATTATTAGCACAGGTGTTATCTTTGGGCAGTTCTTAGTAGGACCCCTTAACAATGAGCTGAGCTCAGACAGTCCCACTGCTAAGAACTCCCGGTGTAAGTTGAGGTAGAAACTGTTTCCCTACAGCGCCACCTCAGGCGAAATTAAGTATTACGCAAATATCATTGAAATTAATAGGCTGTCTATGGAATACACAATTATGCTGGGTCCTGTACAGCGTTATGGTTGTTTACATGGCTGAGGAGACCCCTGACAAGGCTTTGATGTCCTCATTAACCAGAAGTATTAATCTTATTAGCAGTAATAACACTTTAGTAAACTACATATTTTTGTTGTTTGATGTAACATTTGATGCTAATACTAAATGTCTTCATTCAGGTCTTAAAGTGGGTAGAGGAAGCCGTTCAAGCCTCAAAGGTTCATCTTGTGTCCACCGACCACTTGAGTGGTGCACTACTTACCTGGGAGATTCCATTTGATCCAAGTCTTAGGGAAGTGACTGTGTCGCTGAGTGGACCTTCTCCAGATATTGAACTCTATGATCCACTTGGTAAGGTTCTACATGAGGATGAATTCTTTACACTTTGATGCTCTACTAAATATTTACGGGGGAAATATTTTTGTAAAGGGAACCCGTCACATTGAAAATGTAGTCCACTCTGCAGGCCTCATGTTATAGAGCAGACTGATGTATAGTTTTGTTAAAGTAGTTCCGGTTTAAAGGGGTACTCCGGCCCTAAGACATCTTATCCCCTCTTCAAAGGATAGGGGATAAGATGTCTGACCGCGGGGGCTTCCGCCACTGGTGACCCCCGCAATCTTGCATTTGGCACCCACCTCTATGAGCTGCATGTTGCCAGCTCACAAACTGCCGGGTGCCGACCATGGGGCCGGAGTATTGTGACATCACGACCCCGCCCCCGTGTGACGTCACCCCCCCCCGCTAGGGAAAGTCTATGGGAGGGGGCGTGTTTTGTGCTAAAGTGAGAAAATACAATCTACAGTTACTATAAGCAGATCTTGAATTAAGCTCAAATTTGCAGTGTTTTATAACTATACAAAAATAAATGTATTGAAAAGTCCCGGTAAACCTGCTCACTGTTCAATACTGGCGAATGCTCAGACATGGCCGGCACCATCACTTACACTTACTGATAACTTACTCCCAATGTATTTCCCATTGAATATCTTCATTTGTTTCTAATTTCAGGGAAGCAGATAAAACCAGAATCAGGTCTGAATGAATTATTAAATATATTCAATTCTGCCAAAGTGTTAAATGTCAAAGAACCGGTGCCGGGTACTTGGAATATAAAGGTAAATAATGTGTTATTATGCTGTGATTTGTATGATAACTGTATTATTAAAAACTACAAACACAAGTCTAAGGAAGGACGCTGAAGTGTGTCCTTGGATCCACCATTTTTTTAAATTAGCTGGTGCCAGAAAGTTAAACAGATTCGTAAATTACTTCTATTTAAAAATCTTAATCCTTTCAGTACTTATCAGCTGCTGTATACTACACAGGAAGTTGTGCAGTGCTCTCTGCTGACACCTCTGTCCATGTCAGGAACTGTCCAGAGTAGCATAGGTTTTCTATGGGAATTTGCTCCTGCTCTGGACAGTTCCTGAGATGGACAGAGGTGTCAGCAGGGAGCACTGTGGTCAGACAGAAAAGAACTTAAAAAAGAAAAGAACTTCCTCTGTAGTATACAACAGCTGATAAGTACAGGAAGGATTAATATTTTTGAATAGAAGTAATTTACAAATCTGTTTAACTTTCTGGCACCAGTTGATTTAAAAAAAAAAACGTTTTTCCCCTGAAGTACCCCTTTAATGGCCAAGGTAAAGAAATGTAGCTTGCCCACACACGCTAAAGAAGTGTTCCACTATCCTTGTTGAGGATTGCTTTGATTCAATCTTTGCGGATTAAAAAAAAAAAAAATTTCTCCAAAAAGAGTTTTCACGGGGGGCCATCGAGTCTATCATATATCTGCAGGATTGTCTTTCAAGCTGCTGCCGAGACCAGGTGCAAGAGCTTTTTGGTGCCTTTGTCACACCCTTAGGTTTATAGAGCTACTCCGCTGCTAGACATCTTATCCCCTATCCAAAGCATAGGGCGATTTCCTCCTTGGAGCCGGAGGCAGTGATCGTGACATCATGGCCACGCCCCCTCGTGACGTCACATCACACCCCCTCCATTCATGTCTATGGGAGGGGGCGTGTCGGACGACACGCCCCCTCCCATAGACTTGACTGGATGGGGTGTGGCGTGATGTCATGACACAACAGGTGACATCACGATCACGGCCTCCGGCTCAGAGCGTTCTGAATAAAATGTTCAGAACGCTGGAGCACTGGAGTGCCCCTTTAAGTGTCCACCCAGCCAAACAGTCCACACTGTATTTTATTTAGATATCATAAATTACAACATATCTTTGTGACTGTATTTCAGACATCAAGTAATGGACGCCATTCGGTGAGAATCACTGGAGTTAGTACGATAGATTTCAGAGCGGGATTTTCTAACAAGCCCACCTTAGATTTCAGTAGAACATCCAGCAGACCCATACAAGGTGAGCGCTTCTGTTCAAGATTTCTAAAGAATGAACCATCTAGATCTTATTTCGGTGTCAGCATTTTGTGCAACTAAGGCTAGGTTCACACTGCAGAATTTCTGCCAGAGATCGAGCAGGCAGCGCTAGGACCATGCAGACTGCATTGCTGCCCCCATAGACTGCAATGCATTTCTGGGTGGATCTTTTGGGAGATCTGCTCAGAAATGCATTGCCATCTATGGGGATGGCAATGTAGTCCGCTAGGTCCTAGTGCCGTCGGCTCGATCTCCAGCAGAAATTCTGCCCAGAAATTCCACAGTTTGAACCTAGCCTAAGTATTGTAGGTCATTGCAGTCTCACAAATTATTTAAACAACATGGGGAGAAATGATCAATGCCTAAAAGCGTACTCCAGAGGAAATTATTATTATTTTTTTAAATCAACTAGCGCCAGAAAGTTATACAGATTTGTAAATTACTTATATTAAAATGTTTTAATCCTTCCAGTACTTATCAGCTGCTGTATGCTTCAGAGGAAGTTGTGCAGTTCTTTTCAGTCTGACCACAGTGCTCTCTGCTGACACCTTTGTCCGTGTCAGGAACTGTCCAGAGCTGGAGAGGTTTGCTATGGGGATTACCTCCTACTCTGGACAGTTCCTGACATAGACAGAAATGTCAGCAGGGAACAGTGTGGTCAGACAGAAAAGAACTACACAACTTCCTCTGGAGCATACAGCAGCAGCTTAGTACTGGAAGGATTAAGATTTTTAAATGTATGTAATTTGCATATCTGTATAATTTTCTGGCATACATCGGAGTACCCCCTTAACAACAGAAAACTGGCAAGAAAAAGTTGCAAGTTTTTGCGTAGCACCTCTTATTTGCTGTGCCCGACATAAGAGAGGACGGGTGTAAATTATAATCCTCAACTTCTGGCTAAAAGATTGCAAACCACCCACAATTACCCCCTTTAAAAAATAAATAAATAAAATAAAAACATTACTTTTATTAGATACAAAATGGCTGCCCCACTTAATAGCGCCACCGCACTGTATTTGCTCGCTACTTTAATTGCCCTAGTTGCTGCAGACTACTAATATGACTAGTACCTATATGAATGCTTGTTTGAAAAGAAAACGGAAGCCCTGTCTACATGTTTCACTTCACCAGGAGCGTCAGCAGCAACTAGGCTAGTGTTTTCCAAACAGTGTGTCCCCAGCTGTTGCAAGACTACAAATCCCAGCATGCCCGGACAGCCTTTGGCTCTCAGCTACCTCTATGTCCTCCTGGAATCCTGGGTATAAGTCAGTATACAGGATAAAAAAGAAAAAAACGGGATCACAATTTCCAAAGTTGGACTGAGTTTTTTGGCACTCTCCTGGTACTCTTGGATCTGAAAATAGTTTAAAGCGTACCTGTCTTATGTCAGAAAAAAATAATGCTCCTATATGTTACTCACTAGGCAGGACCGGTTTTAGGCTTAGCGTGGCCCTAGGCAAAATCAAAAGTGGGGCCCCAAAAGTCGTAATAGTGCACTAACCAGATTTGAAAATTTTTGGTCACTTCAAATACTATAAAAAAAAATCTAAAAAGCAATTGAAAATTCCCATCAAAATAAAAATGGTACCGATAAAAACTACAAATCACAGCGCAAAAAATGACCTCATGCATCCCCATATACAGAAAAATATGAGTTATAGGGATCAGAATAGTACAATATTATTGTATAGTCCCCCCACATTAGGTAAAGAGTACAGTTCCCCCACATTAGGTGCAGTATAGTTCTCCCCACATTAGGTGCAGTATAGTTCTCCCCACATTAGGTGCAGTATACAGTAGTTTCCCCACATTAGGTGCAGTATACAGTAGTTTCCCCACATTAGGTGCAGTATACAATAGTCCCCCACATTAGGGACAGTATAGTTCTCCACATTAGGGGCAGTATACAGTAGTCCCCCACATTAGGGGCAGTATAGTTCCCCATATTGGGGGCAGTATAGTTCTCCACATCAGGTGCAGTATAGTTCTCCACATTAGGTGCAGTATACAGTAGTCCCCCACATTAGGTGCAGTATAGTTCCCCACATTAGGTGCAGTATAGTTCCCCCACATTAGGTGCAGTATAGTTCCCCACATTAGGTGCAGTATAGTTCCCCACATTAGGTGCAGTATAGTTCCCCACATTAGGTGCAGTATAGTTTCCCCACTTTAGGTGCAGTATAGTTCCCCACATTAGGTGCAGTATAGTTTCCCCACATTAGGTGCAGTATACAGTAGTCCCCCACATTAGGGGCAGTATTGCCCCTCACATTAGGTGCAGTATACAGTAGTTCCCCCACATTAGGTGCAGTATACAGTAGTCCCCCCACATTAGGTGCAGTATACAGTAGTTCCCCCACATTAGGTGCAGTATACAGTAGTCCCCCCACATTAGGTGCAGTATACAGTAGTTCCCCCACATTAGGTGCAGTATAGTCCCCCACATTAGGTGCAGTATGTTCCCCCACAGACATACAGCCTTCAGCCATATACAGTGTACCACTTGAGTATTCCGACCACTGCTCCGGGGTCACGATCTACTGTTATGGCCTATGGGCCATAGCAGTAGATCCTGGGAGAGGTGGTCGGAACACTGAAGATGACCGCAGGTCACTTACCATACCCGCGCGTCCTCCTCACTGCTCCGCTCCGCTGTACTGTTGCTATGAGCGCACGCACGGGACGTGACGTCCCTGCGTGCGCTTCCTCCCAGCGGCCCCTGCATTTTTAAAGTTAACGCGGGACCACTATGAGGTAAACGGGGCATCCTTGTGTCCTGAAAAGATTTTTCGGGACACAGGGATGTCCCGACTGTGACGGGGGGCCCCCTGCGGGCACGGGGCCTGGAGCTGATCACCGTCATCCAATAGGAGCGGTGTGCATAGCGATGTGATGGCGGCGACGGAGAGCGAGGATTCCGGGCAGCAGAGACATTCCGGAGCACGGGGATACCCAGGGGACGCGGCGACAGCAATGGAGGTCGACATCCAGGGCAGCGGTGACGAGCGGTGAGGGGTCCGGAACAGCGGGGATAAGTGAGTATTACCTCCTATACCAGTGGTCTTCAACCTGCGGACCTCCAGATGTTGCAAAACTACAACTCCTGGCATGCTGGGAGTTGTAGTTTTGCAACATCTGGTTGTCCGCAGGTTGAAGATCACTGTCCTATACTTTACATTGTATTTGGTTCAGAATCTTTTTTTTCTAGATTTTCCTCCTTTAAAATTGGGTGCGTCTTATATGCCGGAGCGTCTTATATGGCAAAAAATATGGTAACGCCAAAAACTTGTATATATTATCCAATTCACTTTAACTACTGTGCATAAAAATTGGGAGTCCCTTCAGTTTACAATCCGAACCAACTGTGACGCTAAAAAGTAAATTAACTCCTCTTTCCCATGGTGCCGTAAAATATCTGTTTAATCTGACTCGTTTCCTACCCCATAATAACCTTCCCAATAGGACCTCCAATTTCTTATACCATAATTTATTAAGCCACATGGGGGAAGCGTCAAAGGCAAACAAAATTTGCAAATGCAGATGCTTTACATGTCTTTTTATGTGGCTAGCCTTTGTACTTAAAAATCCCTCTATTCTGCTGCGTACTCATTCTGACATCCACTGCTCAGGATGGGGTGTGTCAGAGGCAAGCACTGAACTCACCATCCTCACTGAGTCCGCTGTGCTGTGCTGGGTATCTTCATGTAATCACTACAGGCTGCTCTGTAACCCCCTCCTCTCTGTGTTCAGGCTGCAGTCTGATAGGACAGGAGCTAGCCCCACCCTCACTTCCAGTTTTTAATTCTGACAATTCCCATTTAAAGGGGCACTCCCATGGAAAACAAACTTTTTTTTTTTTTTTTATCAACTGGTGCCACAAAGTTAAACATTTTTGTAAATTACTTCTATTTAAAATCTTAATCTTTCAGTACTTATCAGCTGCTTTATACTATAGAGGAAGTTCTTTTCTTTTTGAATTTCTTTTCTGTCTGGCCACAGTGCTCTTTGCTGACACCTCTGTCCAAGTCAGGAACTGTCCAGAGCAGGAGAAAATCCCCATAGCAAACCTCTCCTGCTCTGCACATTTCTTGACATGGACAGAGGTGTCAGCAGAGGGCACTGTGGTCAGACAGTAAAGAACTCCAGAAAGAAAAGAACTTCCTCTGTGGTATACAGCAGCTGATAAGTACTGGAAGTATTAAGATTTTTAAATAATAAGTAATTTACAAATCTGTTTAACTTTGTGGCACCAGTTGATTTAAAAAAAATTGTATTCCACCGGAGTACCCCTTTAACCTCTTCAGGACATAGGGCGTATGGATACGCCCTGCATCCCGAGTCCTTAAGGACCGAGGGCATATCCATACGCCCGTGGGAATTACGGCCCCCACCGCTAGCCGGTTGGGGACCGGAGCCGGATGCCTGCTGAAATCATTCAGCAGGCATCCCGGCATATCGCCCAGGGGGGTCATTATGCCCAATTCAGTCCAGCGATCTGCGGCGATTCCAGGTCAATCGGGTCTCCAGTGACCCGGTGTCCCGGAATTACTGGCTGTTCGTGGGCCGTCTCTGACGGCCCCGAACAGCCAGAGCCTGCAGGGGTGAGGTGGCACTGGTGCCACCTCACGATCGCCCTGATTCGTCGGCCGGATTACCGGCCGACCAATCAGGGCGCCTGCTGCGGGTGTCACTCCCGCACCCGCTCCGCCCCTCTTCCGGAGGACGTGAGCGGGTGCGGGACGTGCACCCCGGGTGCTGGGGACCCCGATCCCCGGCGTCAATGTTGGGATCGGGGCCCCAGGAGCAGCGGCGGCGGCGGTGACGACGAGGGACTGACTCTCCGGCGTGGATCGTTGGAGGTGAGTGACAGCCTCCTGCTGTTGCTTAGCAACAGCTCCCAGCATGCAAAAAGGGCATGCTGGGAGCTGTAGTTATGCAACAGCAGGAATCAGACCACCACAACTCCCAGCATTCCCTTATGGGCATGCTGGGACTTATGGTTTTGCAACAGCTGGAGGCACATTTTTTCTATGGAAAAGTGTACCTTCAGCTGTTGTATAACTACAACTCCCAGCTTGCACAAACAGCTAAAGTGCATGCTGGGAGTTGTAGTGGTGCATCTGCTGGTTGCATAACTACAACTCCCAGCATGCCCGTTGGCTATCGGTGACTGCTGAGAGTTGTAGTTTTGCAACAGCTGAAGGCACACTGGTTGTGAAACTCAGAGTTTTTTTTTTACCTAACTCAGTGTTTCACGACCGGTGTGCCTCCAGCTGTTGCAAACTACAACTCTCAGCAGTCACCGTACACCATGCACCGTACATGCTGGGAGTTGTAGTTTTGCAACAGCTGGAGGCACACTGGTTGTGAAACACTGAGTTAGGTCACAAACTCAGTGATACATAACCAGTGTGCCTACAGTTGTTGCAAAACTACAACTCTCAGCAGTCACCGACAGCCAACGGGCATGCTGGGAGTTGTAGTTATGCAACAGCTGGATGCCCCCCCCCCCCCAATGTGAACGTACAGGGTACACTCACATGGGCGGAGGATTACAGTAAGTATCTGGCTGCAAGTTTGAGCTGCCGCAAACTTTCTGCTGCAGCTCAAACTGCCAGCGAGAAACTACTGTGAACCCCCGCCCGTGCGACTGTACCGTAAAAACACTACACTACACTAACAAAAAATAAAATAAAAAGTAAAAAACACTACGTATACACATACCCCTACACAGCCCCCCTCCCCAATAAAAATGAAAAACATCTGGTACGCCACTGTTTCCAGAACGGAGCCTCCAGCTGTTGCAAAACAACTCCCAGTATTGTCGGACAGCCGTTGACTGTCCAGGCATGCTGGGAGTTTTGCAACAGCTGGAGGCACCCTGTTTGGGAATCACTGGCGTAGAATTCCCCTATGTCCACCCCTATGCAAGTCCCTAATTTAGGCCTCAAATGCGCATGGCGCTCTCACTTTGGAGCCCTGTCGTATTTCAAGGCAACAGTTTAGGGTCACATATGGGGTATCGCCGTACTCAGGAGAAATTGTGTTACAAATTTTGGGGGGTATTTTCTGCTTTTACCCATTTTAAAAATGTCAAATTTTTGGGAAAACAAGCATTTTAGGTAAAAAAAAAATTTTTTTTTTACATATGCAAAAGTCGTGAAACACCTGTGGGGTATAAAGGTTCACTTAACCCCTTGTTACGTTCCCCGAGGGGTCTAGTTTCCAAAATGGTATGCCATGTGGTTTTTTTTTTTGCTGTCCTGGCACCATAGGGGCTTCCTAAATGCGGCATGCCCCCAGAGAAAAATTTGCTTTCAAAAAGCCAAATGTGACTCCTTCTCTTCCGAGACCTGTAGTGCGCCAGCAGAGCACTTTTCACCCCCATATGGGGTGTTTTCTGAATCAGGGGAAATTTGGCTTCAAATTTTTAGGGGTATTTTCTGCTATTACCCTTTTTAAAAATTAAAATTTTTTGGGAAAACAAGCATTTTAGGTAAAATTTTTTTTTTTTTTTTTTACATTTGCAAAAGTCGTGAAACACCTGTGGGGTATTAAGGTTCACTTTATCCCATGTTACATTCCCCGAGGGGTCTAGTTTCCAAAATGGTATGCCATGTGTTTTTTTTTTAGCTGTTCTGGCACCATAAGGGCTTCCTAAAGGTGACATGCCCCCCAAAAACCATTTCAGAAAAACGTACTCTCCAAAATCCCCTTGTCGCTACTTCGCTTCTGAGCCCTCTACTGCGCCTGCCGAACACTTTACATAGACATGAGGTATGTGCTTACTCAAGAGAAATTGGGCTACAAATACAAGTAAAAATTTTGTCCTTTTACCCCTTGTAAAAATTCAAAAATTGGGTCTACAAGAACATGTGAGTGTAAAAAATGAAGATTGTGAATTTTCTCCTTCACTTTGCTGCTATTCGTGTGAAACACCTAAAGGGTTAAAACACTTACTGAATGTCATTTTGAATACTTTGGGGGGTGTAGTTTTTATAATGGGGTCATTTATGGGGTATTTCTAATATGAAGACCCTTCAAATCCACTTCAAACCTGAACTGGTCCCTGAAAAATACTGAGTTTGAAAATTTTGTGAAAAATCGGAAAATTGCTGCTGACCGTTGAAGCCCTCTGGTGTCTTCCAAAAGTAAAAACTCATCAATTTTATGATGCAAACATAAAGTAGACATATTGTATATGTGAACCAAAAAAAATGTATTCGTAATATCCATTTTCCTTACAAGCAGAAAGCTTCAAAGTTAGAAAAATGCAAAATTTTCAAATTTTTCATCAAATTTACGGATTTTTCACCAAGAAAGGATGCAAGTATCGACAAAAATTTACCACTATGTTAAAGTAGAATATGTCACGAAAAACAATCTCGGAATCAGAATGATAACTAAAAGCATCCCAGAGTTATTAATGTTTAAAGTGACAGTGGTCAGATGTGCAAAAAACGCTCCGGTCCTTAAGGCCAAAATGGGCTCCGTCCTGAAGGGGTTAAGCAAACTTTTAAAATTTCAACATAAAAAAGTGTATTAAATATTTTTAGCCCTTTTCTTTATCTTTATAGTTTCATTAACTGTTGAGTTTCCTGATCCTGTATGTAATGTCCTTTTTCCTATAGGGATTCCCACCTATGTTCTCTTAAACGTAACTGGCCTCCAGCATCCAGCAAGAATTGACCGTGTTGAGCTATTAACCACCTCAGGACTTCTTCTGAAGACAATTTCCATCAAATATTATCCTGACAGAATACCCTATGAGATATGGAACATCACTGAGTTTATTCCACCCACAGAACCGTTTTTTCTAAGAATATCCGGTTACGATAAGGATGACTACCTGTTTCAGAGAGCTTCAAGCGTTTCGTTTTCTAATATTGTGCCAGGTAATCGATGAACAATGAACTTATTCAGCAACCTAGGTGTATCCAACGTCAGACCTGTATATGTGCTTGTTGCTATAGAGCAGTGGTCTCCAGACTGCGGCCCTCTAGATGTACCAAAACTACAATTTCCAGCATGACTGGACAACCAATGAGTTGTAGTTTTGCAACATCATGAGGGCTGCAGTTTGGAGACCACTGATATTGAGCATGTGCAAGGATGAAGAAACCGATGTATACTTTGTCCATGTTACAGGAGCTTCTATATTCAGGGTCCTTAAGCGGTACTCCACCCCTAGACATCTTATCCCCCATCCAAAGGATCCCAGACATCCGGTGCACAAAGCGAACTTTGCTCTGTGCCGGATGACTGGCGTCGTGGGGTGGAGGCTCGTGACGTCATGGCCATGCCCCCTCAATGCAAGTCTATGGGAGGGGGCGTGAGGGCCGTCACGCCCCCTCCCATAGACTTGCATTGTGAGGGCGGGGCTATGATGTGACGAACGGGGCATGGCCGTGACGTCACAAGCCTCTGGCACTGCACCCGACGCTCTGAACGAACGCCGGGTGCAGCAAGGAGATTGCGGGGGTCCCCAGTGGTGGGACCGCCGCGATCCTTTGAATAGGGTATAAGATGTCTAGGGGCGGAGTACCCCTTTAAGACCTTCACTTGTTGTCCAAACCATTGGATAGTGGCTTTAAAGGTGTACTCCACACCAAATCATAGGGAATAAGATGTCTGATCGTGGGGTGTACGGCCACTGGGATCCCCCATCGATCTCCGGTCCGGCACACCAGCATTATGAATATTTATGTTCAGAACGCCGGCTGTGCTAGGCTTCGGCCAGCCGTGGTTGTCACGCCCCTCCATTAGCTATATGGAGGGGGCTGGATGGCTGTGGTCGCTCGTAATCTGGCATTGAGCAGAGTCCGCTCCATGCAAGCAGACTACTGTAGTGTCGGGCCGGAGATCGCAGGGGGTCTCAGTGGTGGGACCCCCCCAATCAGACATCTTATCCCCTATACTTTGGATGGGAAATAAGATATCTAGGGGCGGAGTGCTCCTTTAATGTCTGCAAAAATGGTGGAGTTTATGTAAAACCCAAACAAAAGCTGCTATTTTAGGGGGCATTCCCAGACATTTTAGGTCAATTTAGATGGGGGTAAATGTCCTAAATTTTAGTTAGTGAAGTATTGGTAGGCATGCATTATACATTACTGCTCATGTCAACAATCTGTTCCTTACTCATTTTGTCTTCTTTGGTGCCACATAAATTCTAATAGGCAATGGCTTTGGGATAGGGTTGGAATTTGCCGTTGGTTGTAACATTCAGTGACTATTTACTGTGCGTTTACTACATTACGTATTCTCGTAGGACCTCCGAAGGCATCCATACCTCAAGTTACACCTGGCTACTATCTACAACCTGGTCGCATTCTATGCTACGTGGAAAGTCTTATACCTATATCCGTGCATTTTAGAAAGAACGGCATCAGACTTGGTATAGAACAAATATTCCAGTATGTATAATTGTTATTAAAATAAAAAAAAATGTGTCAATGTCATGATGTAGATGGGAACTGAGTCTGTAATTTAGAAAGAGAAGCGTTCAAGGGTATGTAGTGTACTAATATTGGGGAAACAAAGAGGGTTGCGCCACTCCTTCCCTCATTTTTTAGCTTTTTATTGCATAAAGTTTTGTATGCAGTTAAGTTAATATTATTATTTTCTGTTATCTGACATGTAGGAGATTTATATTAGGATTATGTTTGCAACTTTATTGATGTGTTATTCTGGCCTCACAAAGGGGTTCTCCACTGGAAAACATTTTTTTTATTTTTATCAACTGGTGCCAGAAAGTTAAACAGATTTGTAAATTACTTCTATTTAAAAAATATTAACCCTTCCAGTACTTATCAGCTGTTGTATGTTTTAGAGGAAGTTCTTTTCTTTTTGAATTTCATTTCAGTCTGACCACAGAGCTCTCTGCTGACACCTCTGTCCATTTTAAGAACTGTACAGAGTAGGAGCAAATCCCCTATAGCAAACCTATCCTGCTCTGGACACTTCCAAAAATGGACAGAGGTGTCAGCAGAGAGCACTGTGGTCAGACAGAAAGGAAATTCAAAAAGAAAAGGACTTCCTGTGGAGCATACAGCAGCTGAGAAGATTAAGATTCCTAAATAGAAGTAATTTGCAAACTTTCTGCCACCAGTTGATTTAAAAAAAATATGTTTTCCAGGGGAGTACCCCTTTAAGCAGGGGGCGGGGGGGGGGGTCTACTGAATTCTGAGCTGTAAATGACTGAAAAAAGTGCAAAACCAAAGATGCTTGTGAATATAAAAATGGCTGAAAATATGGTTGAAAATAAGGCCCAAGAAAGGGAGTGAAATCCCAGCGCTCCGGACACAAGTTTCTTCCATAAAACGTATTAGCTTTATTGCAAACTTCTTTAAATTACTGTTTAAATCGGTTTTAATTAAATTTTTTCAAGAAAATATGACAACCTGTGTAATAAACAAACATACAAGCAAAGGTTCCTTTATAACAAATCAAGAAGCAGAGGTCTCCTGGGATGTCGGTGTTTATGATGCTTATATTACAAATGTCCTACCTTCTTTTCTTTAAATCTTTTTTATTAGTTTTCATCTCAAGTAGCATAATACATACAATGGCAATGGTAAAAAACAAGACAAGCAGACAAGAATAAGCAAAAAAAAAGGAAAAACACAAAACCACTCAACACACCCTAAGTAAATCACTTCCGCAATCGCTCCCCCAATCGCCAATCGCTTTCCTGTCCTACCTTCTTTTCAATTCTTTCACATTAGAAATGTTGCACTGAGCACACTTATGTCAAAAGTAAGAAAAGAAAAGAGCTCAAAATCATACAAAACCAAAAACAATAACATTAAACTAAAACATGAAGTACATGGATAATTGAACATCAACAGCTTCCTGCCCACAGTTCAGACATAGTCTAAGTGAAGTGCGGCAGTTGTATCAAAGCCCTGGAATGAGGTGTTCCGGCCGGCATCGTCTCATGGTATCAAATTAAAGTAATTGCTTTTGTGAGTCAAGGATACTGTAAATGAAAGACAAGAGCAGTTGTTAAGAGTAGAGATGAGCGAACTTACAGTAAATTTGATTCGTCACAAACTTCTCGGCTCGGCAGTTGATGGCTTATCCTGCATAAATTAGTTCAGCCTTCAGGTGCTCCGGTGGGCTGGAAAAGGTGGATACATTCCTAGGAAAGAGTCTCCTAGGACTGTATCCACCTTTTCCAGCCCACCGGAGCACCAGAAAGCTGAACTAATTTATGCAGGAAAAGTCATCAACTGCCGAGCCGAGAAGTTTGTGACGAATCGAATTTACTGTAAGTTTGCTTATCTCTAGACCTGATCTCCACTAACTTTACTCATGAGCTAACACTCACTCTCACTCACATTGGAATAACCCAGCAGATTCTCTAGTTATGAACAAATAAGTACTACACAGCTGTGTTCACCTATTAAAGGGGTACTCCGCTGTTCAGTGTTTGGAACAAAATGTCCCGAATGCTTAGAGCTGGCGCCGGGAGCTTATGATGTCATAGCCCCACCCCCTCATGCCGCCCCGCCCCACCCCACCCCACCCCTCAATGCAAGTCTAAGGGAGGGGGCATGATGGCTGTCACGCGCCCTCCCATAGACTTGCATTAAGGGGGCGGGGTGTGATGTCCTGAGGGACTGGGCTATGACGTCACGAGCTCCCGGTGTCGGCTCTAAGCATTGGGGACATTTTGTTCCAAATGCTGAGCAGCGGAGTACCCCTTTAAAGACTTTACATGGATGGTAATCAAGATGGAAGAAGATCACCTCTCTTGGCTCTCAAATAACAACTATTTTGGTCTCTTAAACGTCTTTAAATTACAAGGTAAACTATTAAAGAAGGTGTCCAGCGGTAATAAACTTATCCCCTATCCACAGGCTGGGACCCCCTGTAATGATATATGTAATGATATGTTTTTATAGTTCGGACATTTACGCACGCGGCGATACCACATATGTTTATTTTTTTTTTTTTTACACTGTTTTATTTTTTTTATTGGAAAAGGGGGGGTGATTCAAACTTTTATTAGGGAAAGGGTTAAATGACCTTTATTAACACTTTTTTTTTATTTTGCAGTGTTATAGGTCCCATAGGGACCTATAACACTGCACACTCTGATCTCCTATGCTGATCACTGGCGTGTATTAACACGCCTGTGATCAGTGTTATCGGTGCTTGACTGCTCCTGCCTGGATCTCAGGCACGGAGCAGTCATTCGCCGATCGGACATCGGGGAGGCAGGTAAGGGCCCTCCCGGTGTCCTGTCAGCTGTTCGGGACGCCGCGATTTCACCGCGGCGGTCCCGAACAGCCCGACTGAGCAGCCGGGTCACTTTCACTTTCACTTTAGAAGCGGCGGTCAGCTTTGACCGCCGCTTCTAAAGAAGTTAATACCGCACATCGCCGCGATCGGCGATGTGTGGTATTAGCCGCGGGTTCCGGCCATTGATGAGCGCCGGGACCAACGTGATATGATGCGGGATCGCGGCGCGATCCCGCTTCATATCGCGGGAGCCGGCGCAGGACGTAAATATACGTTCTGTGTCGTTAAGGGGTTAAGTTAACAATGAGGCGTTCCTCACTGAAACTCTCTGGAGCAGTTCTTCAAAAAAATCCCCAAGGAAATGTGTAAGTAGTCACAGAACTTCTCCAGATGCCCATGAACCTCTAGATAAGTTTATTACCGCTGGACATTTTCTTTAACCGGCACATTTCAAAATGAATTGTTTTCCATGGGGGAGATTTATCAATACCTGTGCAGAGGAAAAGTTGCCTAGTTGCTCATGACAACCAATCAGATCACTTCTTTCATTTTTAACAAGGCCTCTACAAAATAAAAGAAGGGATCTGATTGGTTTCTATGGGCAACTGGGCAACTTTTCCTCTGCACAGGTTTGGGATAAATCTCCCCCACTGGCCTTTTATCCTGCAGAATCTCTCGATCCTCAATCACTGCCTAAAAACTGTTCACAATACTTGCTTTGCTTTTGGGCCTTTTTTGGATTTGTTTTTTACTAGTTTTTGAGTACAAAGGATGCTCTGTAGTGCAATAAACATTTAAAGAGTAGCTCCCACCATCCCTTTTTTTCCCTCTCCGTCCCTGCCTATTTCCCATCTATCCCTAACCTCCTCCCTGCCTAATTTTTTTTTTTTACTATATAAAAAATGCTTTTTGTCTGCCTGGCAGTGTGCTCACTACCAGGCAGACTTCCCCAGCAGGCACCACGTCACTTATGCCTGCTGGGGGGGACTTCCGCCCTTAGTCCACCTATACAGGGTGCCTCCAGCTGTTTCACCACTACAACTCCCAGCTTGCCCTGACATCTATTGGCTATCAGGGCATGCTGGGAGTTGTAGTGGGGAAAAACTGGAGGCACCCTGTGTTAAAAACAATACATGGCCGCGGCGCAACCCGAACCCCGCTACCCCTCCCCTGAACCTCGCTACCCCTCCCCTGAACCTCGCTACCCCTCCCCTGAACCTCGCTAACCGAACACCCGCTACCCGAACACCCCCCCCCCCCTAAACCCCCCACCCCCCAGACAAACCTGGACAGTGCAGCGACAGGCAGGACAGCAGCGACGGAATGCCGGGAGGCGGGGCCAGCATGCAAGGCCAGGGAGCAGGGGAGCCAATGCGCGCTTCTTCTGTTCTCAGCGCTCGCTCCCGCCTGTTTGATTGACAGGCGGGAGCGAGCACTGCAGTGAGTGAATTCCGACTCATTGCCAGGCTTCAATGAGTCGAAATTCACTAGTGACGTCACTGCCGAATGCATTCGGCCACTAGGAGGGCGAATTTAAAAGTGATTTTAAACTGTTTTAAAATCACTTTTTTTAATTAAAGTATATTAGAGATATGTTGTAGTACTTACCGTATATACTCGAGTATAAGCCGAGTTTTTCAGCACGATTTTTGTGCTGAAAACACCCCCCTCGGCTTATACTCGAGTGAACTCCCCCACCCGCAGTGGTCTTCAACCTCCGGACCTCCAGAGGTTTCAAAACTACAACTCCCAGCAAGCCCGGGCAGCCATCGGCTGTCCGGGCTTGCTGGGAGTTGTAGTTTTGAAACCTCCGGAGGTCCGCAGGTTGAAGACCACCGCGGCCTTCGACATCATCCAGCCCCCTCTCACCCCCCTTTAGTTCTGTACAGTACTCACCTCCGCTCGGCGCTGGTCCGGTCCTGCAGGACTGTCCGGTGAGGAGGTGGTCCGGTGGGATAGTGGTTCCGGGCTGCTATCTTCACCGGGGAGGCCTCTTCTAAGCGCTTCGGGCCCGGCCCCAGAATAGTCACGTTGCCTTGACAACGACGCAGAGGTACGTTCATTGCCAACGTACTTCTGCGTCATTGTCAAGGCAACGCCTCTATTCCGGGCCGGAAGCGCGGAGAAGAGGCGCCCCCGGTGAAGATAGCAGCCCAAACCACTATCCCACCGGACCACCTCCTCTCCGGACAGTCCTGCAGGACCGGACCAGCGCCGAGCGGAGGTGAGTACTGTACAGAACTAAAGGGGGGTGCCTATGGCTGCCCGGGCTTGCTGGGAGTTGTAGTTTTGAAACCTCTGGAGGTCCGCAGGTTGAAGACCACTGAGGGCGGATGATGAGAAGAGGATGATGAAGGGGGGGTGTGGGATGATGACAAGAGGATGATGAAGGGGGGTGGGGATGATGACAAGGGGATGATGAAGGGGGGTGTGTGGGATGATTACAAGGGGATGATGAAGGGGGTGGGGATGATGACAAGGGGATGATGAAGGGGGGTGGGGATGATGACAAGGGGATGATGAAGGGGGGATGTGTGGGATGATGACAAGGGGATGATGACAGGTGATGATGATGAGGGTCTGGATGATGACAGGCGGTGATGATGATGAGGATGTTTATGACAGGGGTCTGGATGATGACAGGGGGGATGATGTATTTCCCACCCTAGGCTTATACTCGAGTCAATAACTTTTCCTGGGATTTTGGGTTGAAATTAGGGGTCTCAGCTTATACTCGGGTCGGCTTATACTCGAGTATATACGGTAAGTACTACAACATATCATTTTTTTTTATTTCATGACAGTGCCCATTTAACCTTATGATAGTTTTATGATGAAGGAGAGAGGCTTACCTTTAGGTGTTGGAGTGAGGGCACCGCACAGTCCGCACCTATGGTACCATAATGTTAAAGTTTATGATCCAGAGAAGCGATCAGTGCAAGAAGGAGAGGAGGAACCACGAAGAGTATTGGAAGAATGAGTTTATTGCTGGTGCACACCGTCTCATGTGTGAATGGACACTGACCACTTAATAAAACAATTAAAGCTATTTAGTTGGGGTTTCGGATCCTGAAAAACTACGGTAGCTTTAATTCTTTTATTACGTGGTCAGTGTCCGTTCACTTTCCATTAATTGTTGTACACAGCCAGTAAACCCATTCTTCCAATACTCTTCGTGGTTCCTCTTCTCCTCCATAGCCCAAATATGGCTATTTCCATTCAGGACATATTTTGGGCCATTTATAGCCCCAAATATGTCCCAATGTATGGCAGAAATACCATCATTTAAGCCGTAAATAGCCCAAATAAAAAACGGACTGGCACATAATTATACAGCCATGAAAAATTATGGGCACAAAATTAATATTCTATATTCAATAGAACTCAATAGGAAAAAATATGTCATTCTTGAACCATAAAATGGGCATTTTATTTAAAAAAAAACATGCGTAAATACAGTGTAAGAACATAACCTAACAAAGATTTCCTTGATTACTAGAACTTTTATGCAATTATAAAATGATTTTACTTTTAGAGAGTCTGTAGAAGCCGCCTGGGAAATCGCGAATGTGTCTTCCCGAGATGAGGGCTACTATGAATGTTTTGCTGTAAGCACCGCGGGAAGTGCACGAGCTCAGACATTTCTAGATGTTAATGGTGAGTAATATGATTTATACGGATGAATTATATGTTAAGTACTGTCTGCAAAATAGTGCCAAGAAAATGTAGCTATTAGGCTGGATTCACACACCAGGCCCAGATTTACTACTAAAAATGCACTAGAATTTGGGCACAATTTTGTTGCACCAAAAATTATCTTGTATGACTTTCGCCACATAGTTAGAAAAAAAAAAAGAGTTCATCAATAACCCCACTGTGGGTATATACTGAACCCACAAGAAACATAATACTAAAAATGCACTAGAATTTGGGCACAATTTTGTTGCACCAAAAATTATCTTGTATGACTTTCGCCACATAGTTAGAAAAAAACAAGAGTTCATCAATAACCCCACTGTGGGTATATACTAAGCCCACAAGAAACATAATACTAATCGTCACTGGTGTAATTCCAGATGTCCTCAATTATTGGATAGGAGTTATATGGGCATGCTGTCTCTGAAAACCGGGATAATGGGAGGTGCTAACGCCGGAAACAAAAGTACCATAGTAATAATAAACATATGAAGAAAGATAATGGAGCACTCACCCGTTGTACTTCCCAGGCTGGCCGATAGATAGTGACGATCGTCTTCTCTTAGCATGGTAGATGGTCCAGGGGGAGCTCAGACGCCGGCCACGGTCCATATCACGCCACTTGGCGCTTCGTCAGGCCGCCATGGACGGCCTGACGAAGCGCCAAGTGGCGTGATAAGGACCATGGCCGGTTGATAAATTTAGAGCACATAAGCAAAACAAAAAAGGCGCAGCTGAGACTTTTGAGAGACTTTTTTTGTGGCTTTTTAAATTTGCTCGCGTACAGGAGTTTTGTACTTTGAGACTTTTTTTGCCTGTGTGCGACTTTCGCACATCATAAATACCAGACCACTGCAAAGTGAAGACTTTTTGCGCAATTTTCGTACACAAAAAAAATAAATAAATGCCTTGATAAATGTCCCCCATAGATTTTAAATCTGCAGTGGAGTAAAGTTCATATTAGCACATGTGTGGATCACCATTAAAGGGGTACGCCAGGGAACTAAATCCATAGCCTACCATTTACCTTTCATCAACCTATTTAATTGTCTAAATATCTTTTATAAGCTAAACAGAGCAGTTTCCCCTCTTTGAGTGTACTTACATGCATGAAGTGAGGGAATGACATCATCCAGCCACCCACTCTGTCTCTGTCCAAAATCCCCTTTAGTGCTGAGAACTGGAAGGTGTGTGCAGCCTCAGCCAATCTGACACTGAACCTCTCTCTGCTGCTCAGAGCAGGAGGGTGGGGGCTGGCAGAGCAGTGCTGCAATGATTGCTGGGAGGTGTAGGGAAGGGAAGAAAGAATATCAAGCAGCCAGAAAAGACAACAGGGCCACAGGAGCCATGCATATCAGGCAGGGTGGTTTACAGGGAACATATCCAAGCATATGTACATATATGTAAAATTCCCCTTTAAAAATCAGGTTTCTCTCTAATACTCTAAGTTTATATGCATTAGGTAGCTGTATATCCATGTATGTGCAATGTATGTCTGACTTACAATCTTGCTTGTGTTCATATGCTTGTAGAACCTCCTCCTGTGCTGAAAGCTTCAAACAACATCACCACAAACCTTGGGGAAGACGCTATATTAATATGTCAGGTTGTGAGCAGTGTCCGGTACAATTTAACCTGGTGGAGAAAAAAACTCAGACTGGCCAATGCTCCTGGGATTCACATTCTAAGCGACAACTCTCTAAAGATCACACATGTAAACATCAGTGACACTGGAGAATATGTCTGTTCTGCATCCAATGAAGGTGGAACAACTGCGGTCACCTCATTTCTTACTGTGCAAGGTACTCGCTTTCACATAAACCCAACCAACATGACAATTTATTGCAGATGTTGTTTTGTTTTAGATTTAAACTCGGAACCCAAGTGCTGTAAGGAAACAGTGCAAATCCATGTGCCAGCAAGCTAAACGCGCCAAGCACCAGATACAAACCATAGACACATATGGCACTATTTCAGGGAAACATTATTTTTTAAATTAATCTCAGACAAACCTTTTAATTCTGTTTACTTGAAGTGTTTAAAGGCTATTGACATCTTTCCACTGATTTTATTTTATTTGTTTCTAAATGCAAGAATTAAGCAACTATCTAAGGCTGCGTTCACACTACGTTTGCAGCCTATGGCTGCCAGGTCAGGCTGGGACCCGCACAGCTTCTCACTCACTTTAAAGAGTACCTGTCACCAAACTAAACTTTTAATATATTGTTCCTTATGTACTTATAAGACACTTTACTATTTATTTGCTGTTAAAATTCTCAACCTTTATATTTTTTGTTAATGTGATCGAACAAACGGCCACTAGGTGGCTCTGTTCTGTTCTCTGCGCAACTCAGACAGTTGGTTTGGTCTCCTCCTGACCTGGCAGGAGACCAAACTCAGGAAGTGTGTGCAGGGCATGGCGAGGCACAGCTCTTTCAGGCTTCAGTGACATCGCGCCTGCTGGGGAATGCCCACTTTCTCCTGCCAGGAGCTCATACAGTGTGAGCAATGGGAAATGAATGATACAAAGCTTTTTAAAGCTCTGACATTTTTTTTTAAAGATTTAAGGGCAGGAGGGGTGTTAGGAGTAGTTAGGGAATATAATCTGAGTTAGTTTAGAAAATATGGTTGTTACGCCGAGCGCTCCAGGTCCCTGCTCCTCCCCGGAGCGCTCGCGGCGTTTTCCTCTCTGCAGCGCCCCAGTCAGACCCGCTGATCAGGAGCGCTGCACTGACACTACCGGCAGGGATGCGATTCGCATAGCGGGACGCGCCCGCTCGCGAATCGCATCCCAAGCTACTCACCTCTCCCGGTCCCCGGTTGTCACGTCCTGGCGCGCGCGGCTCTGCTCTCTAGGGCGCGCGTGCGCCAGCTCTCTAAGATTTAAAGGGCCAGTGCACCACTGATTGGTACCTGGCCCAATCAGTCTAATTAGCTTCCACCTGCTCCACGTCCTTATAACCTCACTTCCCCTTCCCTGCTCTGCCGGATCTTGTTGCCCTTGTGCCTAGAGAAAGAGTTTACTGTGTTTGCCACACCAGTGTTTCCAGACCTCTTGCTATCACCATTGACTATGAACCTTGCCGCCTGCCCTGACCTTCTGCTACGTCTGACCTTGCCTTTGCCTAATCCCTTGCACCGCGCCTATCTCAGCATTCAGTCGGGGTTGAGTCGCTATCGGGTGGAACGACCTGGGGGTTACCTGCCGCAGCAAGTCCATGCCGCTTTGCGGCGGGCTCTGGTGAATACCAGTAACCCCTTAAACTCCGTTCCCCTGGTACGGTCCACGTCATCATCCCACTGACACAGAGGATCCACCTCCAGTATCCTCACAGTACCCGGATCCTAACAATGGTTTGATGACAAGTACTCTTTAATGAGCCAACTGGAGTCTTATAGTGACTCCGGTAGGCTCATTTTTGTTCCTTATCCAGTTTTGTGACCAGACCTAAAACCGTGGTATACTACGGTTTTAGGTCAGGTCACGAAACCGGATACAGTTCAAAAATGAGCCGACCGGAGTCACTAGAACAAAAACCCCAGGGGGTACAGGGTAACTATAGCCAAACAACAACTTTAGGGGAAACATAATTGTATGTGTGTACCACACAGGGTCTGTCTAGCACATCTCTATTCACTGTAGGACCAATGCCTCTCAATATGTGTGCCAATTATAAGTGTGAGGCCACTGCTGAGGCTCTAATGCATGGAGATCATGGTGCTGACAGAAACCACTGCAATTTAAAATGTAACACAATCCAGAGTCCTGACGGCGTTTCGCTGGCGACCCAGCATCATCAGAGGACTGGCGGCTAGTGGTTCACGGAAGTACAGCCTCCCCTTATATAGACTCCCCCAATGTCAGCAAAAGAAGCCCACCCCTCCCATACACATAATAGGCCAATAGGGGTGCAAGAGTAAGGTCACATGAAATGGGTACGGATCACGTACAGACCATGCACTGTGTGTGGCCTATTACAGGTGGGGGTGTATGTCATGTGATATAGACATCCCCAGATCACAATCACTTTGCACCGCACGTGGTCCGTGGTGTTTACGAGCGGAGGGAGCGACTGCGCATGTCACAGCCATCTGCGCATAGTGAAACAGGGGGAATGTGGACCCAAATCATATATAAACAATAAGTGGCGCCCAAGATGATTAGTATAAATATATAAGTGTATTAGACTAAGTGGGTGTATATATATACATATAGGGATATAACCCCAAGGAGTGGAGGGGTTCCCCCTCCACTTCTTGGGGTTATATCCCTATATGTATATATATATATATATATATATATATATATATATACACATATACACCCACTTAGTCTAATACACTTATATGTCACGATGCCGGCTGGCAGGAGGTAGATCCTCTGTGCCAGAGAGGGATTGGCGTGGACCGTGCTAGTTCTAAGTCACTACTGGTATTCACCAGAGCCCGCCGCAAAGCGGGATGGTCTTGCTGCGGCGGTAGTGACCAGGTCGTATCCACTAGCAACGGCTCAACCTCTCTGACTGCTGAAGATAGGCGCGGTACAAGGGAGTAGACAGAAGCAAGGTCGGACGTAGCAGAAGGTCGGGGCAGGCAGCAAGGATCGTAGTCAGGGGCAACGGCAGGAGGTCAGAAACACAGGCTAGGAACACACAAGGGAACGCTTTCACTAGGCACAAGGGCAACAAGATCCGGCGAGGGAGTGCAGGGGAAGTGAGGTATACATAGGGAGTGCACAGGTGAACACACTAATTAGAACCACTGCGCCAATCAGCGGCGCAGTGGCCCTTTAAATCGCAGAGACCCGGCGCGCGCGCGCCCTAGGGAGCGGGGCCGCGCGCGCCGGGACAGGACCGACGGAGAGCGAGTCAGGTACGGGAGCCGGGGTGCGCATCGCGAGCGGGCGCCACCCGCATCGCGAATCGCATCCCGGCTGGAGGCGGTATCGCAGCGCACCCGGTCAGCGGATCTGACCGGGGCGCTGCAGTAACGAGAGTGTAGCGAGCGCTCCGGGGAGGAGCGGGGACCCGGAGCGCTCGGCGTAACAGTACCCCCCCCCCTTGGGTCTCCCCCTCTTTTTAGCGGAGAGCCATACCTTGTCTCCGGGAGAAAAAATGGAGGGAGCTCTTCTTTTCTTATCAGCAAACTTCTTCATGCGTGATGAAGCCTGTAAGAGAGAATTTTGGGTCTCTTTCCATATGGTGGAAAGATCACGAGTTATTTCATCCACAGCGGGCAAACCAGAGGGCAAGGGAGTAGGGAGGGGGGGAAGAGGGTGAAGGAGACCAGCAGGCTTCTGGCGAGGAGTCTTGTCCCGGGCACAGACAGTGCAGACCCGCACAAAATCAACAACATCCGTCTCCAGAGTCGGCCACCAATAGAGACGAGAGATGAGTTGCACGGATTTCTTGATGCCCGCATGGCCTGCGAGATGGGAGGAGTGACCCCATTTGAGGATTCCGAGGCGTTGGCGTGGAGAGACGAAGGTCTTCCCTGGAGGAGTTTGCCTGATGGAGGCTGAAGAAGTGGAGATCAGGCAGTCAGGAGGAATGATGTGTTGCGGAGAGAGCTCTACTTCCGAGGCATCCGAGGAACGAGAGAGAGCATCGGCCCTGATGTTCTTATCGGCAGGGCGAAAGTGAATTTCAAAATTAAACCGGCCAAAGAACAGAGACCACCTGGCCTGGCGAGGATTCCGCCGTTGGGCAGACTGGAGATAGGAGAGATTCTTGTGATCGGTGTAAATAATAACTGGAAATCTTGATCCCTCCAGCAGATGCCTCCATTCCTCAAGTGCTAATTTAATGGCCAGTAGCTCTCGATCCCCGATGGAGTAGTTCCTCTCCGCCGGAGAGAAGGTCCTAGAAAAAAAACCACAGGTAACAGCATGCCCGGAAGAATTTTTTTGTAGAAGAACCGCTCCAGCTCCTACTGAGGAGGCATCAACCTCCAATAGGAAGGGTTTAGATGGGTCAGGTCTGGAGAGCACGGGAGCAGAAGAAAAGGCCGACTTGAGCCGTTTAAAGGCGTCTTCCGCTTGAGGAGGCCAGGACTTAGGATTGGCATTCTTCTTGGTTAAAGCCACGATAGGAGCCACAATGGTGGAAAAATGTGGAATAAATTGTCTGTAATAATTGGCGAACCCCAAAAAACGTTGGATAGCACGGAGTCCGGAGGGGCGTGGCCAATCTAAGACGGCAGAGAGTTTGTCTGGATCCATTTGTAGTCCCTGGCCAGAGACCAAGTATCCTAGGAAAGGAAGAGATTGACATTCAAACAGACATTTCTCCATTTTGGCATAAAGTTGATTGTCACGAAGTCTCTGAAGAACCATGCGGACATGCTGGCGGTGTTCTTCTAGGTTGGCAGAAAAAATCTGAATATCGTCCAGATACACAACAACACAGGAATATAAGAGATCACGAAAAATGTCATTAACAAAGTCTTGGAAGACGGCAGGGGCGTTGCACAGGCCAAAGGGCATGACCAGATACTCAAAGTGTCCATCTCTAGTGTTAAATGCCGTTTTCCATTCATCCCCCTCCCTGATGCGGATGAGATTAAAAGCACCTCTTAAGTCCAGTTTGGTAAAGATGTGGGCACCTTGGAGGCGATCAAAGAGTTCAGAGATAAGAGGTAGAGGGTAGCGGTTCTTTACCGTGATTTTATTAAGACCTCGGTAGTCAATGCAAGGACGTAGGGAGCCATCTTTTTTGGACACAAAGAAAAATCCAGCTCCGGCAGGAGAGGAGGATTTGCGGATAAACCCCTTTTTTAAATTTTCCTGGATGTACTCAGACATAGCAAGAGTCTCTGGGGCGGACAGAGGAGAAATTCTGCCCCGGGGTGGAGTAGTGCCCGGGAGGAGGTCAATAGGACAGTCATAAGGCCTGTGAGGAGGTAGAGTCTCAGCTTGTTTTTTGCAAAACACATCAGCAAAGTCCATATAGGCCTTAGGGAGACCGGTTACAGGGGGAACCACAAGGTCACGGCAGGGAGTACTGGGAACCGGTTTAAGGCAGTCCTTGAAACAAGAGATACCCCAGCTCTTGATCTCCTCCGTGGACCAATCCAGGGTTGGGGAATGGCGTTGGAGCCACGGTAGTCCAAGGAGAATTTCGGAAGTGCAATTGGGGAGGACCAAGAACTCAATTTTTTCTTGATGAGGTCCGATGCACATTAGAAGGGGCTCCGTGCGGTAACGTATGGTACAGTCCAATCTTTCATTGTTAACACAATTGATGTAGAGGGGCCTGGCGAGACTGGTTACCGGGATGTTGAACCTGTTGATGAGAGAGGCCAAAATAAAGTTTCCTGCAGATCCGGAATCCAAGAAGGCCATAGTAGGGAAGGAGAAGGTAGATGCAGATATCCGCACAGGCACAGTAAGACGTGGAGAAGCAGAGTTGACATCAAGGACTGTCTCACTTTTGTGCGGAGTCTGCGTGCGTCTTTCCAGGCGGGGAGGACGGATAGGACAATCCTTCAGGAAGTGTTCGGTACCGGCACAGTACAGGCAGAGATTCTCCATGCGGCGTCGTGTCCTCTCTTGAGGTGTCAGGCGAGACCGGTCAACTTGCATAGCCTCCACGGCGGAAGGCACAGGAACGGATTGCAGAGGACCAGAAGAGAGAGGAGCCGCGGAGAAAAAATGCCTCGTGCGAACAAAGTCCATATCCTGGCGGAGCTCCTGACGCCTTTCGGAAAAACGCATGTCAATGCGAGTGGCAAGATGAATGAGTTCATGTAGATTAGCAGGAATTTCTCGTGCGGCCAGAACATCTTTAATGTTGCTGGATAGGCCTTTTTTAAAGGTCGCGCAGAGGGCCTCATTATTCCAGGATAGTTCAGAAGCAAGAGTACGGAATTGTATGGCGTACTCGCCAACGGAAGAATTACCCTGGACCAGGTTCAGCAGGGCAGTCTCAGCAGAGGAGGCTCGGGCAGGTTCCTCAAAGACACTACGAATTTCCGAGAAGAAGGAGTGTACAGAGGCAGTGACGGGGTCATTGCGGTCCCAGAGCGGTGTGGCCCATGACAGAGCTTTTCCAGACAGAAGGCTGACTACGAAAGCCACCTTAGACCTTTCAGTAGGAAACTGGTCCGACATCATCTCCAAGTGCAGGGAACATTGTGAAAGAAAGCCACGGCAAAACTTAGAGTCCCCATCAAATTTATCCGGCAAGGATGGTCGTAGGCCTGAAGCGGCCACTCGCTGCGGAGGAGGTGCAGGAGCTGGCGGAGGAGATGATTGCTGAAGCTGTGGTAGTAGCTGCTGTAGCATCACGGTCAGTTGAGACAGCTGGTGGCCTTGTTGCGCTATCTGTTGTGACTGCTGGGCGACCACCGTGGAGAGGTCAGCGACAACTGGCAGAGGTACTTCAGCGGGATCCATGGCCGGATCTACTGTCACGATGCCGGCTGGCAGGTAGTGGATCCTCTGTGCCAGAGAGGGATTGGCGTGGACCGTGCTAGTGGACCGGTTCTAAGCCACTACTGGTTTTCACCAGAGCCCGCCGCAAAGCGGGATGGTCTTGCTGCGGCGGTAGTGACCAGGTCGTATCCACTAGCAACGGCTCACCTCTCTGGCTGCTGAAGATAGGCGCGGTACAAGGGAGTAGGCAGAAGCAAGGTCGGACGTAGCAGAAGGTCGGGGCAGGCAGCAAGGATCGTAGTCAGGGGCAACGGCAGAAGGTCTGGAACACAGGCTAGGAACACACAAGGAACGCTTTCACTGGCACAATGGCAACAAGATCCGGCAAGGGAGTGCAGGGGAAGTGAGGTGATATAGGGAAGTGCACAGGTGAACACACTAATTGGAACCACTGCGCCAATCAGCGGCGCAGTGGCCCTTTAAATCGCAGAGACCCGGCGCGCGCGCGCCCTAGGGAGCGGGGCCGCGCGCGCCGGGACAGAACAGACGGAGAGCGAGTAAGGTACGGGAGCCGGGGTGCGCATCGCGAGCGGGCGCTACCCGCATCGCGAATCGCATCCCGGCTGGCAGCGGAATCGCAGCGCCCCGGGTCAGAGGATGTGACCGGAGCGCTGCAGCAGGGAGAGTGAAGCGAGCGCTCCGGGGAGGAGCGGGGACCCGGAGCGCTCGGCGTAACAGTACCCCCCCCCCCCTTGGGTCTCCCCCTCTTCTTAGAGCCTGAGAACCTGAGGAGCAGACTTTTGTCTAGGATGTTGTCCTCAGGTTCCCAGGATCTCTCTTCAGGACCACAACCCTCCCAGTCCACTAGAAAAAAAGTTTTCCCTCTGACCTTTTTAGAGGCTAAGATCTCTTTGACAGAGAAGATGTCCGAGGAGCCGGAAACAGGAGTGGGAGGAACAGATTTGGGAGAAAAACGGTTGAGGATGAGTGGTTTGAGAAGAGAGACGTGAAAGGCATTAGGAATACGAAGAGAAGGAGGAAGAAGAAGTTTGTAAGAGACAGGATTAATTTGGCACAAGACTTTGAAAGGACCAAGATAGCGTGGTCCCAGTTTGTAACTGGGGACACGAAAGCGGACATATTTAGCGGAGAGCCATACCTTGTCTCCGGGAGCAAAAATGGGGGGAGCTCTTCTTTTTTTATCGGCAAACTTTTTCATGCGAGATGAAGCCTGTAAAAGAGAATTTTGGGTCTCTTTCCATATGGTGGAAAGATCACGAGTCACTTCATCTACAGCGG
The DNA here is from genome assembly GCF_029499605.1 of Hyla sarda. Taxonomy (NCBI): domain Eukaryota; kingdom Metazoa; phylum Chordata; class Amphibia; order Anura; family Hylidae; genus Hyla; species Hyla sarda. Next base: position 49,403,212 of record NC_079194.1, on the reverse strand, counting down.
GCAAACCAGAGGGCAAGGGAGTAGGGAGGGGGGGAAGAGGGTGACGGCCGTACACCACGAAAAATGGGGATTTGGAGGAAGATTCAGAGACTCTGAAGTTATACGAAAATTCGGCCCATGGTAGAAGATCTGCCCAGTCATCCTGGCGGGAGGAAACAAAATGGCGTAAATAATCACCCAGGACCTGGTTAATTCTTTCCACTTGCCCATTGGATTGAGGGTGATATGCAGAGGAAAAGTTTAATTTAATCTTGAGTTGTTTACAGAGAGCCCTCCAGAATTTAGACACGAATTGGACACCTCTATCCGAGACAATCTGCGTAGGCAACCCGTGAAGACGAAAAATGTGTACAAAAAATTGTTTAGCCAACTGAGGCGCAGAAGGAAGACCAGGAAGAGGGATGAAATGTGCCATTTTGGAGAATCGATCAACGACCACCCAAATAACAGTGTTGCCACGGGAAGGGGGTAAATCAGTAATAAAATCCATACCAATCAGAGACCAAGGCTGTTCGGGGACAGGCAGAGGATGAAGAAAACCAGCGGGCTTCTGGCGAGGAGTCTTATCCCGGGCACAGATAGTGCAGGCTCGCACAAAGTCCACAACATCCGTCTCCAGAGTCGGCCACCAATAGAAGCGGGAGATGAGTTGCACAGATTTCTTGATGCCCGCATGACCTGCGAGATGGGAGGAGTGACCCCATTTGAGGATTCCGAGGCGTTGGCGTGGAGAAACAAAGGTCTTTCCTGGAGGAGTCTGCCTGATGGAGGCAGGAGAAGTGGAGATCAGGCAGTCAGGTGGAATGATGTGTTGCGGAGAGAGTTCAACTTCTGAGGCATCCGAGGAACGAGAGAGAGCATCGGCCCTAATATTCTTATCGGCAGGACGAAAGTGAATCTCAAAATTAAATCGGGCAAAGAACAGAGACCACCGGGCCTGGCGAGGATTCAGCCGTTGGGCAGACTGGAGGTAGGAGAGGTTCTTGTGGTCGGTGTAGATAATAACAGGAAAACTTGATCCCTCCAGCAGATGCCTCCATTCCTCAAGTGCTAATTTAATGGCTAGAAGCTCTCGATCCCCGATGGAGTAGTTCCTCTCCGCTGGAGAGAAGGTCCTAGAGAAAAAACCACAAGTGACAGCATGCCCGGAGGAATTTTTTTGTAGAAGAACAGCTCCAGCTCCCACTGAGGAGGCATCAACCTCCAATAGGAAGGGTTTGGAAGGGTCAGGTCTGGAGAGGACGGGAGCCGAAGAAAAGGCAGACTTGAGTCGTTTAAAGGCGTCTTCTGCTTGAGGAGGCCAGGACTTGGGATCAGCATTTTTTTTGGTTAAAGCCACGATAGGAGCCACAATGGTAGAAAAATGTGGAATAAATTGCCTGTAATAATTGGCGAACCCCAAAAAGCGTTGGATAGCACGGAGTCCGGAGGGGCGTGGCCAATCTAAGACGGCAGAGAGTTTGTCTGGATCCATCTGTAGTCCCTGGCCAGAGACCAAATATCCTAGAAAAGGAAGAGATTGGCATTCAAACAGACATTTCTCAATCTTGGCATAGAGTTGATTGTCACGAAGTCTCTGAAGAACCATACGGACATGCTGGCGGTGTTCTTCTAGATTGGCAGAAAAAATTAGGATATCGTCCAGATATACAACAACACAGGAGTATAACAGATCACGAAAAATTTCATTGACAAAGTCTTGGAAGACGGCAGGGGCGTTGCACAGGCCAAAGGGCATGACCAGATACTCAAAGTGTCCATCTCTGGTGTTAAATGCCGTTTTCCACTCATCCCCCTCTCTGATGCGGATGAGGTTATAGGCGCCTCTTAAGTCCAATTTAGTAAAGATGTGGGCACCTTGGAGGCGATCAAAGAGTTCAGAGATGAGGGGTAAGGGGTAGCGGTTCTTAACCGTGATTTTATTAAGACCGCGGTAGTCAATGCAAGGACGTAGGGAGCCATCTTTTTTGGACACAAAGAAAAATCCGGCTCCGGCAGGAGAGAAGGATTTACGGATAAAGCCCTTTTTTAGATTCTCCTGGACGTATTCAGACATGGCAAGAGTCTCTGGGGCAGAGAGAGGATAAATTCTGCCCCGGGGTGGAGTAGTGCCCGGGAGGAGGTCGATAGGACAATCATAAGGCCTGTGAGGAGGTAGAGTCTCAGCTTGTTTTTTGCAGAAAACATCCGCGAAGTCCATATAGGCCTTAGGGAGACCGGTTACTGGAGGAACCACAGAGTTACGGCAAGGGTTACTGGGAACCGGTTTTAGACAGTTCTTGGAACAAGAGGACCCCCAACTCTTGATCTCCCCAGTGGACCAATCCAAGGTTGGGGAATGAAGTTGAAGCCAGGGAAGTCCAAGGAGAATTTCCGAGGTGCAATTGGGGAGGACCAAAAGTTCAATCCTCTCGTGATGAGATCCGATGCTCATAAGAAGGGGCTCCGTGCGGAAACGTATGGTACAGTCCAATCTTTCATTATTTACACAATTGATGTAGAGGGGTCTGGCGAGACTGGTCACCGGGATGTTGAACTTGTTGACGAGAGAGGCCAAAATAAAATTTCCTGCAGATCCAGAGTCCAAGAAGGCCACAGTAGAGAAGGAGAAGGCAGAGGCAGACATCCGCACAGGCACAGTAAGACGTGGAGAAGCAGAGTAGACATCAAGGACTGTCTCACCTTTGTGCGGAGTCAGCGTACGTCTTTCCAGGCGGGGAGGACGGATAGGACAATCCCTCAGGAAGTGTTCGGTACTAGCACAGTACAGGCAGGGGTTCTCCATACGGCGTCGTGTCCTCTCTTGAGGTGTCAGACGAGACCGGTCGACCTGCATAGCCTCCACGGCGGGAGGCACAGGAACAGATTGCAGGGGACCAGAGGAGAGAGGAGCCGAGGAGAAGAAACGCCTCGTGCGAACAGAGTCCATATCTTGGCGGAGTTCCTGACGCCTTTCGGAAAAACGCATGTCAATGCGAGTGGCTAGGTGAATAAGTTCATGTAGATTAGCAGGAATTTCTCGTGCGGCCAGAACATCTTTAATGTTGCTGGATAGGCCTTTTTTGAAGGTCGCGCAGAGGGCCTCATTATTCCAGGACAATTCTGAAGCAAGAGTACGGAATTGTACGGCATACTCGCCAACGGAAGAATTACCCTGGACCAGGTTCAACAGGGCAGTCTCAGCAGAAGAGGCTCGGGCAGGTTCCTCAAAGACACTTCGGATTTCCGAGAAGAAGGAGTGTACAGAGGCAGTGACGGGGTCATTGCGGTCCCAGAGCGGTGTGGCCCATGACAGGGCTTTTCCGGACAGAAGGCTGACTACGAAAGCCACCTTAGACCTTTCAGTGGGAAACAGGTCCGACATCATCTCCAGATGCAGGGAACATTGGGAAAGAAAGCCACGGCAAAACTTAGAGTCCCCATCAAATTTATCCGGCAAGGATAGGCGTAGCCCAGGAGCGGCCACTCGCTGCGGAGGAGGTGCAGGAGCTGGCGGAGGAGATGACTGCTGAAGCTGTGGTAGTAATTGTTGTAGCATAACGGTCAGTTGAGACAGCTGTTGGCCTTGTTGCGCTATCTGTTGTGACTGCTGGGCGACCACCGTGGTGAGGTCAGCGACAACTGGCAGAGGAACTTCAGCGGGATCCATGGCCGGATCTACTGTCACGATGCCGGCTGGCAGGTAGTGGACGGCTCACCTCTCTGGCTGCTGAAGATAGGCGCGGTACAAGGGAGTAGGCAGAAGCAAGGTCGGACGTAGCAGAAGGTCGGGGCAGGCAGCAAGGATCGTAGTCAGGGGCAACGGCAGAAGGTCTGGAACACAGGCTAGGAACACACAAGGAACGCTTTCACTGGCACAATGGCAACAAGATCCGGCAAGGGAGTGCAGGGGAAGTGAGGTGATATAGGGAAGTGCACAGGTGAACACACTAATTGGAACCACTGCGCCAATCAGCGGCGCAGTGGCCCTTTAAATCGCAGAGACCCGGCGCGCGCGCGCCCTAGGGAGCGGGGCCGCGCGCGCCGGGACAGAACAGACGGAGAGCGAGTAAGGTACGGGAGCCGGGGTGCGCATCGCGAGCGGGCGCTACCCGCATCGCGAATCGCATCCCGGCTGGCAGCGGAATCGCAGCGCCCCGGGTCAGAGGATGTGACCGGAGCGCTGCAGCAGGGAGAGTGAAGCGAGCGCTCCGGGGAGGAGCGGGGACCCGGAGCGCTCGGCGTAACAGTTGTGACTGCTGGGCGACCACCGTGGAGAGGTCAGCGACAACTGGCAGAGGTACTTCAGCGGGATCCATGGCCGGATCTACTGTCACGATGCCGGCTGGCAGGAGGTGGATCCTCTGTGCCAGAGAGGGATTGGCGTGGACCGTGCTAGTGGACCGGTTCTAAGTCACTACTGGTATTCACCAGAGCCCGCCGCAAAGCGGGATGGTCTTGCTGCGGCGGTAGTGACCAGGTCGTATCCACTAGCAACGGCTCAACCTCTCTGACTGCTGAAGATAGGCGCGGTACAAGGGAGTAGACAGAAGCAAGGTCGGACGTAGCAGAAGGTCGGGGCAGGCAGCAAGGATCGTAGTCAGGGGCAACGGCAGGAGGTCAGAAACACAGGCTAGGAACACACAAGGGAACGCTTTCACTAGGCACAAGGGCAACAAGATCCGGCGAGGGAGTGCAGGGGAAGTGAGGTATACATAGGGAGTGCACAGGTGAACACACTAATTAGAACCACTGCGCCAATCAGCGGCGCAGTGGCCCTTTAAATCGCAGAGACCCGGCGCGCGCGCGCCCTAGGGAGCGGGGCCGCGCGCCGGGACAGGACCGACGGAGAGCGAGTCAGGTACGGGAGCCGGGGTGCGCATCGCGAGCGGGCGCCACCCGCATCGCGAATCGCATCCCGGCTGGAGGCGGTATCGCAGCGCACCCGGTCAGCGGATCTGACCGGGGCGCTGCAGTAACGAGAGTGTAGCGAGCGCTCCGGGGAGGAGCGGGGACCCGGAGCGCTCGGCGTAACATTATATATTTATACTAATCATCTTGGGCGCCACTTATCTCTACATATAGTTGATACATATGTATCATATCAGGATCGCCATACTATGTGCCCAGATAACATTAGCAGTATACTGCCTATGTCATAGACTAAGTACACTGACATGCGCGCCACCTTTGCGCACGTGCAGTGACAGTTTTTTGGGGGCTTCCAACATTAAGTCCACTGTCATGCGTACCCTTTTCACACATGCGCATTGACAGCCGGCACTGGGTCAGCTGTCATGCGTGGACGGCTGTTACATGCGCAGTCGTTCCCTCCGCTCGTGAACACCGCGGACCACGTGCGGCACATAGTGATTGTGATCGCGGGATGTTTATGTCACATGACATACATCTCCGCCCGTAATAGGCCACACACATGGTGCGTGTTCTGTACGTGATCTGTACGCATTACATGTGACCTTACTCTTGCACCACTATTGGCCTATTATGTGTATGGGAGGGGTGGGCTTCTTTTGCTGACATTGGGGGAGTCTATATAAGGGGAGGCTGTACTTCCGGGAACCACTAGCCGCCAGTCCTCTGATGACGCTGGGTCGCCAGCGAAACGCTGTCAGGACTCTGGATTGTGTTACATTTTAAATAGCAGTGGTTTCTGTCAGCACCATGATCTCCATGCATTAGAGCCTCAGCAGTGGCCTCACACTTATAAGTGGCACACTGATTGAGAGGCATTGGTCCTACAGTGAATAGAGATGTGCTAGACAGACCCTGTGTTGTGGTACACACATACAATTATGTTTCAATTCTATCACTACATGTGTTTTTCTGATTTTACATACGCCTTATAAAAGTTACATTTTAATTTTGTTTTTGAGGGGTTCTAGTTTAGGGTACCCCTTTGGGGGTTTCCCCTAAAGTTGTCGTTTGACCGGAGTCACTGTCTGACTCCGGTCAGCTCATTAAATTGAATGGGTTTTGGCTCTGGTCTGGCAGCCGTAGGCTGCAAACGTAATGTGAATGCAGCTTAAGTAATGTTCACTAGAAATGTCCTACCATTTAGCTGCTACTCAGAGAAAGATAAAAAAACATCTGTCAGACAGAGTTTCTGCGCTCTCACTGTTAGCAGCAAGGCAGGGGTTACACAACACTACATCAGATAGGGGGGGAGAGAAAGCCTGGAGGACCGCTCACACAGATCAGAGAGAAACAAAAAAATTAACATATTCAATCTGCAGCCAAAATCCAAATTCAAATTGTGGAGCATCCAGGTCATCAAGTGCTGAAAATTCTATGGAGAAAGTGTTTTTTGTTCGCACAATATTAAGTACAAAGCAAGAAAAAAATAATGTGTTTCAAAGGTGTCCATAGCTTTTTATTTCACAGATTCTTTTTCTTTTTTCTTCTAGATCCTCCAAAAGTTGTTGTTGATCCAAAAAATTCAACATTCACCAAAGGATCTGGTATAAAATTAAAATGCATCGCAACAGGTTATCCTGCCCCTCAGATAGTCTGGACCCACAATGACATGTTTGTCAGATTCTCTACAAGGTATGATTGGAGTTGTGTGGTGGGAGGGGGCGTGCCCCTCCCTTGTGGTGGTGGAAGGTGATAGGTGTGTGGTGGGAAGGGGTGTGTTCCTCCCTTGGGGTAGTGGGAGGTGATTGGTGTGTGGTGGGAAGGGGTGTGTCCCTCTCTTGTGGTAGTGGGAGGTTATTGGTGTGTGGTGGGAGGGGGCGTGCCCCTCCCTTGTGGTGGTGGAAGGTGATAGGTGTGTGGTGGGAAGGGGTGTGTTCCTCCCTTGTGGTAGTGGGAGGTGATTGGTGTGTGGTGGGAAGGGGTGTGTCCCTCTCTTGTGGTGGTGGGAGGTTATTGGTGTGTGGTGGGAGGGGGCGTGCCCCTCCCTTGTGGTGGTGGGAGGTGATTGGTGTGTGGTAGGAGGGGAAGTGCCCCTCCCTTGTGGCGGTGGGAGGTGATTGGTGTGTGGTGGGAGGGGGCGTGCCCCTCCCTTGTGGTGGTGGGAGGTGATTGGTGTGTGGTGGGACGGGGCGTGCCCCTCCCTTGTGGTGGTGGGAGGTTATTGGTGTGTGGTGGGAGGGGGCGTGCCCCTCCCTTGTGGTGGTGGGAGGTGATTGGTGTGTGGTGGGAAGGGGTGTGTCCCTCTCTTGTGGTGGTGGGAGGTTATTGGTGTGTGGTGGGAGGGGGCGTGCCCCTCCCTTGCGGTGGTGGGAGGTGATTGGTGTGTGGTAGGAGGGGAAGTGCCCCTCCCTTGTGGTGGTGGGAGGTGATTGGTGTGTGGTGGGAGGGGGTGTGCCCCTCCCTTGTGGTGGTGGGAGGTGATTGGTGTGTGGTGGGAGGGGGCATGCCCCTCCCTTGTGGTGGTGGGAGGTGATTGGTGTGTGGTGGGAAGGGGCATGCCCCTCCCTTGTGGTGGTGGGAGGTGATTGGTGTGTGGTGGGAAGGGGTGTGTCCCTCTCTTGTGGTGGTGGGAGGTTATTGGTGTGTGGTGGGAGGGGGCGTGCCCCTCCCTTGTGGTGGTGGGAGGTGATTGGTGTGTGGTGGGAAGGGGCATGCCCCTCCCTTGTGGTGGTGGGAGGTGATTGGTGTGTGGTGGGAAGGGGTGTGTCCCTCTCTTGTGGTGGTGGGAGGTTATTGGTGTGTGGTGGGAGGGGGCGTGCCCCTCCCTTGCGGTGGTGGGAGGTGATTGGTGTGTGGTAGGAGGGGAAGTGCCCCTCCCTTGTGGTGGTGGGAGGTGATTGGTGTGTGGTGGGAGGGGGTGTGCCCCTCCCTTGTGGTGGTGGGAGGTGATTGGTGTGTGGTGGGAGGGGGCATGCCCCTCCCTTGTGGTGGTGGGAGGTTATTGGTGTGTGGTGGGAGGGGGCGTGCCCCTCCCTTGTGGTGGTGGGAGGTGATTGGTGTGTGGTGGGAAGGGGTGTGTCCCTCTCTTGTGGTGGTGGGAGGTTATTGATGTGTGGTGGGAGGGGGCGTGCTCCTCCCTTGTGGTGGTGGGAGGTTATTGGCATGTGGTGGGAGGGGGCGTGCCCCTCCCTTGTGGTGGTGGGAGGTGATTGGTGTGTGGTGGGAGGGGGCGTGCCCCTCCCTTGTGGTAGTGGGAGGTTATTGGTGTGTGGTGGGAGGGGGCGTGCCCCTCCCTTGTGGTGGTGGAAGGTGATAGGTGTGTGGTGGGAAGGGGTGTGTTCCTCCCTTGTGGTAGTGGGAGGTGATTGGTGTGTGGTGGGAAGGGGTGTGTCCCTCTCTTGTGGTGGTGGGAGGTTATTGGTGTGTGGTGGGAGGGGGCGTGCCCCTCCCTTGTGGTGGTGGGAGGTGATTGGTGTGTGGTAGGAGGGGAAGTGCCCCTCCCTTGTGGCGGTGGGAGGTGATTGGTGTGTGGTGGGAGGGGGCGTGCCCCTCCCTTGTGGTGGTGGGAGGTGATTGGTGTGTGGTGGGACGGGGCGTGCCCCTCCCTTGTGGTGGTGGGAGGTTATTGGTGTGTGGTGGGAGGGGGCGTGCCCCTCCCTTGTGGTGGTGGGAGGTGATTGGTGTGTGGTGGGAAGGGGTGTGTCCCTCTCTTGTGGTGGTGGGAGGTTATTGGTGTGTGGTGGGAGGGGGCGTGCCCCTCCCTTGCGGTGGTGGGAGGTGATTGGTGTGTGGTAGGAGGGGAAGTGCCCCTCCCTTGTGGTGGTGGGAGGTGATTGGTGTGTGGTGGGAGGGGGTGTGCCCCTCCCTTGTGGTGGTGGGAGGTGATTGGTGTGTGGTGGGAGGGGGCATGCCCCTCCCTTGTGGTGGTGGGAGGTTATTGGTGTGTGGTGGGAGGGGGCGTGCCCCTCCCTTGTGGTGGTGGGAGGTGATTGGTGTGTGGTGGGAAGGGGTGTGTCCCTCTCTTGTGGTGGTGGGAGGTTATTGATGTGTGGTGGGAGGGGGCGTGCTCCTCCCTTGTGGTGGTGGGAGGTTATTGGCATGTGGTGGGAGGGGGCGTGCCCCTCCCTTGTGGTGGTGGGAGGTGATTGGTGTGTGGTGGGAGGGGGCGTGCCCCTCCCTTGTGGGGGTGGGAGGTTATTGATGTGTGGTGGGAGGGGGCGTGTCCCTCCCTTGTGGTGGTGAGAGGTGATTGGTGTGTGGTGGGAGGGAGTGTGCTCCTCCCTTGTGGCGGTGGGAGGTGATTGGTGTGTCTGCTCATGCAGCCTTGTCCATGAGTCCTCTCTGATGCTGATGCAGGACTGGTTAGTGTCCCAGTAGGTATGGGGTTATATTGGGATTTTCAGGAGCTGTTTTCTCAAATAATTATTTAAAAAAATGTAACCCCTTAGGACTCAGCGTTTTTCAGTTTTAGCATTTTTGTTTTTTCCTCCTTACCTTTTAAAAATCATAACCCTTTCAATTTTCCACCTATAAATCCATATATAGTTACATAGTGTCACGATGCCGGCTGGCAGGTAGTGGATCCTCTGTGCCAGAGAGGGATGGCGAGGACCGCGCTAGTGGACCGGTTCTAAGCCACTACAGGTTTTCACCAGAGCCCGCCGCAAAGCGGGATGGTCTTGCTGCGGCGGTAGTGACCAGGTCGTATCCACTAGCAACGGCTCACCTCTCTGACTGCTGAAGATAGGCGAGGTACAAGGGAGTAGGCAGAAGCAAAGTCGGACGTAGCAGAAGGTCGGGGGCAGGCGGCAAGGATCGTAGTCAGGGGAGATAGCAGAAGTTCTGGTACACAGGCTTTAAACACACAAAACGCTTTCACTAGGCACAAGGGCAACAAGATCCGGCAAGGGAGTGCAAAGGAGGAGACTAGATATATCCAGGGAGCAGGTGGAAGCCAATTAAGCTAATTGGGCCAGGCACCAATCATTGGTGCACTGGCCCTTTAAGTCTCAGGGAGCTGGCGCGCGCGCGCCCTAGAGAGCGGAGCCGCGCGCGCCAGCACATGACAGCAGGGGACGGGAACGGGTAAGTGACCTGGGATGCGATTCGCGAGCGGGCGCGTCCCGCTGTGCGAATCGCATCCCCAACGGCCATGACAGAGCAGCGCTCCCGGTCAGCGGGACCGACCGGGGAGCTGCAGGGAGAAAGACGCCGTGAGCGCTCCGGGGAGGAGCGGGGGCCCGGAGCGCTAGGCATAACAGTACCCCCCCCCTTAGGTCTCCCCTTCTCTTTGTCCGGTAACTGCCTCCCCTGGGATGAGGACACCGGGAAAGGATGGAGGGATTCCTCAACGGCAGGCAGAACAGCAGGAGTAGGAATGGGGAGAGAGGGCAGAGGGCGAGACCTGGCACGGGGCAGTGTGACACCAGGACGAGGGCCATGAGGGGACACAGAGGCTTGCCTGATGGGACTGGGAGGGTGGGAGAGGCATTTCCTGTGGCAGGCAGAGTCCTTAATGACCTTAGGGGGACCGGATACAGGAGGAACCACAGGGTCACGGCAGGGAGTACTGGGAACCGGTTGAAGGCAGTCCTTGGAACAAGAGGGACCCCAACTCTTGATCTCCCCAGTGGACCAATCCAGGGTTGGGGAATGGTGTTGAAGCCAGGGTAGTCCAAGGAGAATTTCGGAACTGCAATTAGGAAGGACAAAAAATACAATTTCCTCGTGATGAGGTCCGATGCACATTAGGAGGGGCTCCGTGCGGTAACGCACAGTGCAATCCAACCTGGCTCCGTTGACCGCGGAAATGTGGAGTGGCTTGACAAGACGGGTCACCGGAATGCGGAATTTATTCACTAAGGACTCCCGAATAAAATTCCCAGAAGCTCCAGAGTCCAGGCAGGCCACGGCTGAGAGGGGAGAGCTGGCTGAAGTAGAAATCCGAACAGGCACCGTGAGACGTGGAGAAGCCGACTTAGCATCAAGAGACGCCACACCCACGAGAGCTGGGTGCGAGCGTGCGTTTCCCAGACGTGGAGGACGGATTGGGCAATCCACCAAAAAATGTTCAGTACTGGCACAGTACAGACAAAGATTCTCTTCCTTACGGCGATTCCTCTCTTCCAGGGTCAGGCGAGACCGATCCACTTGCATGGCCTCCTCGGCGGGAGGCCTAGGCGCAGATTGCAGTGGAGACTGTGGGAGAGGTGTCCAGAGATCTAAGTCTTTTTCCTGGCGGAGCTCTTGATGCCTCTCAGAAAAACGCATGTCAATGCGAGTGGCTAGATGAATGAGTTCATGCAGGTTAGCAGGAGTCTCTCGTGCGGCCAGAACATCTTTAATGTTGCTGGATAGGCCTTTTTTAAAGGTCGCGCAGAGAGCCTCATTATTCCAGGATAGTTCAGAAGCAAGAGTACAGAATTGTATGGCGTACTCGCCAACGGAGGAATTACCCTGGACCAGGTTCAGCAGGGCAGTCTCAGCAGAAGAGGCTCGGGCAGGTTCCTCAAAGACACTTCGAATTTCCGAGAAGAAGGAGTGTACAGAGGCAGTGACGGGGTCATTGCGGTCCCAGAGCGGTGTGGCCCATGACAGGGCTTTTCCAGACAGAAGGCTGACTACGAAAGCCACCTTAGACCTTTCAGTAGGAAACTGGTCCGACATCATCTCCAAGTGCAGGGAACATTGCGAAAGAAAGCCACGGCAAAACTTAGAGTCCCCATTAAATTTGTCCGGCAAGGACAGGCGGAGGCTAGGAGTGGCCACTCGCTGCGGAAGGGGTGCAGGAGCTGGCGGAGGAGATGGTTGTTGCTGCTGTAGCTGTGACTGTACTTGCTGTAGTTGTGACTGGAGTTGCTGTGTCATGGTGGTCAAGTACGACAGCTGGTGATCTTGTTGGGCGATCTGACGAGCTTGCTGGGCGACCAGCGTAGGGAGGTCAGAGACAACTGGCAGGGGAACCTCAGCGGGATCCATGGCCGGATCTACCGTCACGATGCCGGCTGGCAGGTAGTGGATCCTCTGTGCCAGAGAGGGATGGCGAGGACCGCGCTAGTGGACCGGTTCTAAGCCACTACAGGTTTTCACCAGAGCCCGCCGCAAAGCGGGATGGTCTTGCTGCGGCGGTAGTGACCAGGTCGTATCCACTAGCAACGGCTCACCTCTCTGACTGCTGAAGATAGGCGAGGTACAAGGGAGTAGGCAGAAGCAAAGTCGGACGTAGCAGAAGGTCGGGGGCAGACGGCAAGGTTCGTAGTCAGGGGAGATAGCAGAAGTTCTGGTACACAGGCTTTAAACACACAAAACGCTTTCACTAGGCACAAGGGCAACAAGATCCGGCAAGGGAGTGCAAAGGAGGAGACTAGATATATCCAGGGAGCAGGTGGAAGCCAATTAAGCTAATTGGGCCAGGCACCAATCATTGGTGCACTGGCCCTTTAAGTCTCAGGGAGCTGGCGCGCGCGCGCCCTAGAGAGCGGAGCCGCGCGCGCCAGCACATGACAGCAGGGGACGGGAACGGGTAAGTGACCTGGGATGCGATTCGCGAGCGGGCGCGTCCCGCTGTGCGAATCGCATCCCCAACGGCCATGACAGAGCAGCGCTCCCGGTCAGCGGGACCGACCGGGGAGCTGCAGGGAGAAAGACGCCGTGAGCGCTCCGGGGAGGAGCGGGGGCCCGGAGCGCTAGGCGTAACACATAGTTAGTACGGTCGAAAAAAGACATATGTCCATCAAGTTCAACCAGGGAATTAAGGGGTAGGGGTGTGGCGCGATATTGGGGAAGGGATGAGATTTTATATTTCTTCATAAGCATTAATCTTATTTTGTTCCAGGAATGTATCTAATCCTGTTTATATATCTAATCCTGTTTAACCCCTTAAGGACTCAGGGTTTTTCCGTTTTTGCACTTTCGTTTTTTCCTCCTTACCTTTAAAAAATCATAACCCTTTCAATTTTCCACCTAAAAATCCATATTATGGCTTATTTTTTGCGTCGCCAATTCTACTTTGCAGTGACATTAGTCATTTTACCCAAAAATGCACGGCGAAACGGAAAAAAAAATCATTGTGCGACAAAATCGAAAAAAAAACGCCATTTTGTAACTTTTGGGGGCATCCGTTTCTGCGCAGTGCATATTTCGGTAAAAATTACACCTTATCATTATTCTGAAGGTCCATACGGTTAAAATGATACCCTACTTATATAGGTTTGATTTTGTCGCACTTCTGGAAAAAATCATAACTACATGCAGGAAAATTTATACGTTTAAAAATGTCATCTTCTGACCCCTATAACTTTTTTATTTTTCCACGTACGGGGCGGTATGAGGACTCATTTTTTGCGCCGTGATCTGAAGTTTTTATTGGTATGATTTTTGTTTTGATCTGACTTTTTGATCACTTTTTATTCATTTTTTAATGTTATAAAAAGTTACCAAAATATGCTTTTTTGGAGTTTGGAATTTTTTTGCGCGTACGCCATTGACCGTACGGCTTAATTAATGATATATTTTTATAGTTCGGACATTTACGCACGTGGTGATACCACATATGTTTATTTTTATTTTTTTTTACACTGTTTTATTTTTCTTATGGGAAAAGGGGGGTGATTCAAACTTTTATTAGGGAAGGGGTTAAATGACCTTTATTAACACTTTTTTTTACTTTTTTTTTGCAGTGTTATACGTCCCATAGGGACGTATAACACTGCACACACTGATCTCTCATCCTGATCACAGACGTGTATTAACACGCCTGTGATTAGCATTATCGACGCTTGACTGCTCCTGCCTGGATCTCAGGCACGGAGCAGTCATTCGTCGATCGGACACCGAGGAGGCAGGTAAGAGCCCTCCCGGTGTCCGATCAGCTGTTCGGGACGCCGCGATTTCACCGCGGCGGTCCCGAACAGCCCGACTGAGCAGCCGGGATGCTTTCAGTTTCACTTTAGAAGCGGCGGTCAGCTTTGACCGCCGCTTCTAAAGGGTTAATACCGCACATCGCCGCGATCGGCGATGTGTGGTATTAGCCGCGGGTCCCGGGCCGTTGATTAACGCCGGGACCCACGCGATATGATGCGGGATCGCGGCGCGATCCCGCTTCATATCGCGGGAGCCGGCGCAGGACGTAAATATACGTCCTGCGTCGTTAAGGGGTTAATGTATCTAATGTATGATGGCTTATTTTTTGCGCCACCAATTCTATTTTGTAATGACATCAGTCATTTTACCCAAAAATCTACGGCGAAATGGAGAAAAAATCATTGTGCAACAAAATTGAAAAAAAAAAAAAAACTTAACTTTTGGGGGCTTCCGTTTCTATGTAGTACATTTTTCAGTAAAAATGACACCTTCTCTTTATTCTGTAGGTCCATACAATTAAAATGATACCCTGCTTATATAGGTTTGATTTTGTCTTAATTCTTGAAAAAATCACGAAAATCAATACGTTTAAAAATGTCCTCTTCTGACCCATATAAAACTTTTTTATTTTTCCACATGTGGGGATGTATGAGGGCTAATTTTTTTGCGCCGTAATCTGAAGTTTTTATTGGTACCATTTTTGTTTTGATCTGACTTTTTCACCGCTTTTTATAACAAAATTTTATGGTAAAAAAGTGACCAAAAATACGCTATTTTGGACTTTTGAATTTTTTTTACGTGTACGCCATTGACTGTACAGTTTAATTAACAATATATTTTTATAGTTTGGACATTAACGCACACGGCGATACCACATATGTTTATCTTTTTTTTTATTTACATTGTTTGTTTGTTTTTTATGGGAAAAGGGAGACTTTTATTAGGGAAGTGGTTAAATCATATTTATTAACACTTCATTATCGCAGTAGGGGACCATAACATTGCACACACTGATCACTGCCATGCAATAGCATGGCATTGATCAGCGTTATCGCCGCTCGACTGCTCCTGCCTTAATCTCAGGCACGGAGCAGTCATTCAGTGATCAGACGCACAGGAGGAATGTAGGGATCCTCCTCGCGTCCTGCAAGCTGTTTGGGACACCGCAATTTTACCACGGTGGTCCCGAGCAGCCGGGAAGCTTTCACTTTCACTTCAGACACGTCGATCATCAAGTGAACAAGATGGGAGCCATCTTCATTCTCTTATGCCCTGTGAGTGTCGTATAGCATCTGTATAGGTATCATGAAGTGACTCGCTACATACTATGGGGGAGATTTATCAAAGGATTTAGACAGCTTTTTCCTGTCTAAAATTGTTGCACAGAAAGTCGCAGCCTAGAGGATTTTTTTTGAACATGATGCACTTTAGTCTATTTCAGACAGAAAAATGCATTGGTGCTGAATTTATCAAAAGCGCTTCGGCTGAAAGTAGGCTGGAATATCAGACTATACTGGAGCAGGTATAAATACAGTCTAAAGCATAGATCCCGAAGTCTGTGCACAGAATGTACCAAGAGCCGTGCGCCTTTTGATAAATAAAGCGCACAATAGACCGGCCTATACCCTCTGTACTTTGGTCTATATTGATGCGGGACATAGAGCAGCTTTGATAAATCTCCCCCTATATTATTAATAAAATGTAAAATACAATATACTAAAACTAAACACATGAATAAAGTGATTTAGCTTAAAAATATAATTTTATGTATTCCTTTTAAGAAGAATGCCTAATATTTGTTACTGTATCTGTGACTTTCTGTTTTACTACGGTAGATATATATTAACACAAGATGGGACCTTCTTTATAAAAAATGCCATGGAGAAAGACTCTGGAGTTTATACATGTCTAGCAGCGAATGCCGCCGGCACGGATAGGCAGTCATCAGTTCTCATCTACATTGGTACGTATGAAAAGGTGAATGGATCTGCTGCATTAATAGGTAATGTAGACCAGTGAGAAGTACCCTAACAAGCATTCATGTTTTTTACTAATACTATTAGCGGTTTAGCTGGTGTTTCCATTGGCAAATGCCTTTTATTTGAAGGAGTTAACACCAGAACCATTAGACTGGGTTCACACTATAGAATTCAATTTAGAAATTCAATTCAATAAATATATTACACACAGAAATTCTGATTTAGCTCATTCTTATGACGCAACTCACCTGGAATACATTGCCGTCTATTATGGACATTTATCAACTTGTTTAGTCAGGTTTTTTTTACTATAATTGTCTCAAAATTGTCGCAACTGCGACTACGCGATTTTTCGTGCGACATTTTGACTGGAAAGCGAGAAAAGCAAGTTTTCCAAAAATTAACTACGTAGTAATAATTTTAAAATGGACTACGGGTAGTCAGGTATTTATTAACTGCGACAGTCGCAACTGCGCAAAAAAAAGTCGCAACAGGGTTAAAAATTGACTAAATTTACTCCAGCTCAAACATGGAGCAGAAAAAGCTACTACCAAAGTAAAAAAGGAAAAATTGCTTACATGAAAGAAAATTATCAACAGGCTGAAACCAGTTGATAAATAAGTTGC
The DNA here is from genome assembly GCF_029499605.1 of Hyla sarda. Taxonomy (NCBI): domain Eukaryota; kingdom Metazoa; phylum Chordata; class Amphibia; order Anura; family Hylidae; genus Hyla; species Hyla sarda. The sequence goes on along the minus strand of NC_079194.1, from coordinate 49,386,891 downwards.
ATATAAGCAAAAAAAAAGTAAGGAAAAAATTACTAAAAAAAAGAATACATAAGCAAACATTGATAAATGTCCCTCTATGGGGACGGTAAAGTGTGCGCAGTCCAGGCTGCACTTGTAATCTCCTTCCGGAAATTCAGAAGTGTGAACCTAGCCTTATAGAGTGATCCTGTGCAATATCTATCTTATATGAAGGATAGCCTTATGCCTATCCCTATTTTATATGAAGGATAGCCTTATGCCTATCCCTATCTTATATGAAGGATAGCCTTATGTCCATTCCTATCTTATATGAAGGATAGCCTCATGTCTATCCCTATCTTATATGAAGGATAGACATATACCGATCCCTATGTTATATGAAGAATAGTTTAATGTCTATCCCTAGCTTATATGAAGGATATTCTAATGTCTATCTCTATCTTATATGAAGGATAGCCCAATGTCTATCCCTATCTTATATGAAGGATAGTCTAATGTCTATCCCTATCTTATATGAAGGATAGTCTAATGTCTAGCCCTATCTTATGTGAAGGATAGCCTTATGCCTATCTCTATCTTATATGATGGATAGCCATATGCCTATCCCTATTTTATATGATGGATAGCCCAATGTCTATCCCTATCTTATATGAAGGATAGTCTAATGTCTAGCCCTATCTTATATGAAGGATAGCCTCATGCCTATCCCTATCTTATATGAAGGATAACCTTGTGTCTATCCCATGCATGCCTAAACTACTTTAATGCATTTACAGTGACCACTTCTGCAGGAAGGCTATTCCATGCAACCACTACACTCTCAGTATAGTAAGCGTCTCCCGCTCTGGAGGACGTGCCGTATCCTGTATTATACCACCAACATGTTGATTTGAAAGGCTACCATGTAATGCTTCATTTCCCCTGTGGCGGCGCTGCAGGAGTAACTGGACACTTACTGAGAGTGGATTACAGTCAATTACTGGGGATCCCAACAAGAGGAAACCTCATGATCAGTTTATTGTCTAGAAAACCTTCAAACAAATCCCCATTGTCCAAAGTGGAGAACTACTTTAAAGGGGTTGTCACGCTGAGAAAAAAAAAATAACAATCATTACTGAAAATGTCCTGTTTTAGAGATACAGGGTTCCTAATCCTCCCTTTAACCGTGTTGTTTTGAAAACTGTTGCCCTTGGTTACGACCCACTGAGGAGGTCCCACATGCTTAGTTAAACTGTATTAGGCTGGGTTCCCACTATGTTTTCTCCCATATGGTAGCGCATACGGCAGGGGGGAGCTAAAACCTCGCGCTCCCGTATGCCTTTCTATGCGCTTCCGTATGTAATTAATTTCAATGAGCCGGCCGGAGTGAAACGTTCGGTCCGGTCAGCTCATTTTTGCGCTGTATGCGCTTTTTCCCCGGACCTAAAACTGTGGTCATCCACGGTTTTAGGTCCGGTGGTAAAAGCGCATACGGCGCAAAAATGAGCCGACCGGACGGAACGTTTCACTGCGGTCGGCTCATTGAAATTAATTACATACAGGTACTCATACGAAGGCATACGGGAGCGCGAGGTTTTAGCTCCCCCCTGCCGTATGCGCTCCCGTATGGGAGAAAACGTAGTGGGAATCCAGCCTTAAAGATAATGGTAGGTGGTCTTTATGCATGTAAGCAAAGGGGATTGTGGGAAAACATGTGCTCTGTTGCCTAGCAACAGCAGGATCACAGCTCAGAGAGGAAACCATGAAGTGATCAGATCCATGGGGGAGAAAACACTACAGGGGTATAAGATAAATTACAAAAAGCAGCACATTTGTACCCCTTTACATTTATGTATGTGGCACACATCTGATTTTACCAGCTTTGCTTCGTAGGATGACCCCTTTAACTGATATCATAGTCTGGCTCCTCTGTCTTAAAACCATGACTGTATAGCACCGTGATTCCCATCCAGGGTGCCTCCAGCTGTTGCAAAACTACAACTCCCGGCATGCCCGAACAGCCAAAGGCTGTCCGGGCATGCTGGGAGTTGTAGTTTTGCAACATCTGGAGGCACCCTGGTTGGAAAACATTGTGCTATTTGTTTTTAAATTCCATTTATTTATAGTACTTTGCCATTGTTATTGTTTCCCAGAGGCGCCAATTGTGACAGTCCCCAAAAAAGAACTGATGGCTGAGGCTCATACAGAAACTACTATGGAATGTAAGACGACTGGAATCCCAAAGCCCCTCGTGCACTGGTTTAAAGGTATTTGTATTAGTGAGGTTCTTACATTACACTCTGATTTTTATGGGAGATAGATAAAAAAATAGATAGATAGATAACAAAGTCCTAACAAGCAGCACATCCGCCCAAATGGAAAACGTAAATGGTGCACGCCGTCATCGGGTTCCTGGTCAGGGAATTCAACATCTATCCATAGAAAGGACCGCAGCACACGTCAGATTCAAATAAAGTGCAGTGTTTTTATTGTTTCCTTACAACATGAAGTGCGACATTTCTGAGATCTCTCACCTCCTTGAGAAAAGAGGTGAGAGACCTCAGAAATGTCGCACTTCATGTTGTAAGGAAACAATAAAAACACTGCACTTTATTTGAATCTGACGTGTGCTGCGGTCCTTTCTATGGATAGATAGATATGAGAAAGATGGATAAATAGATAGATATTGGATAGCTAGCTAGATAGATAGATAGACAGATAATAGTTAGATAGATAATAGATAGACAGATAGATAGATAGATAGATAGATAGATATGAGATAGATACAAAGATAGATAGATATTAGATAGACAGATAGATAGATAGATAGATAGATAAATATCCAATAAGAACAGCACCTCCAAAAATAAGTAGAAAAAAAGAATTCCGGGTGCCCACATCATCTGAACCTCGGTCCACTGGTTCCTCAATGTATAGATAAATATAGGCAGCACACCACAAGTTGGCTTCAAACAAAAATAGGATTTATTCCATGATGTGGGAGATTGTCTCCCACATCATGGAATAAACCCTATTTTTGTTTGAATCCTACTTGTGGTGTGCTGCCTATATTTTTCTATAGGTAGATAGATAGATAGATAGATAGATATGAGATAGACAGATAGATATGAGATAGATGGATAGATAGATATGAGATAGATAGGTATGAGAGATAGATATGAGATAGATGGATAGATAGATATGAGATAGATAGATAGATAGATATGAGAGATAGATATGAGATAGATAGATATGAGATAGATAGATATGAGATGGATAGATAGATTTAGATAGATACGAAGATAGATAAAAGATAGATATGAGATAGACAGATAGATAGATAGATAATAAATAGATCGATCGATAGATATAAGATAGATAGATATGAGATAGATAGCTAGAAGAGAGATACATATGAGAAAGATGGATAAATAGATAGATATATATTAGATAGCTAGATAGATAGACATCTACTTGCTTTGACCAAAGCTTTTTTTTTGCCGCCTGCACCAGCACTATGGTACAATAGGACGTGCTGCTCCAATCTGGTTTTTGTAGATAGATAGACAGATAGATAGATACAAAGATAGATAATAGATAGATAGATAGATAGAGCAGGAAAGCAGCACTCCAGGGTAAGAAAAGGTGCTCGGGTGCCTACTGTGTCGGGTCTAGGTTGGGGACCCCTCCAAACACAGAAAAATTAAATGGACAGTGGCACACCAGGTGTCAGCAAAAAAAAAATGTGATTTATTCCAAAGACGTGTAGGCAACGTTTCAGCTGGCTCACCCAGCCATTTTCTGCTTGAAAATGGCTGGGTGAGCCAGCTGAAACGTTGCCTACACGTCTTTGGAATAAATCACATTTTTTTTTGCTGACACCTGGTGTGCCACTGTCCATTTAATTTTTCTGTAGATAGATAGATAGATAGATAGATAGATATGAGATAGACAGATAGATATGAGATAGATAGGTAGATTTAGATAGATATAAAGATAGATAATAGATAGATAGATAGACATGAGATAGACAGATAGATAGATCGATAGATAATAAATAGATCGATCGATAGATATGAGATAGATAGATAGATATGAGATAGATAGATAGATATGAGATAGATAGATCGATCTGAGATAGGTAGATTAATAGATAGATAGATATGAGAGATAGATAGATATGAGAGATAGATAGATAGATATGAGATAGCTAGATATCAGATAGATAGATAAAATATATATCTATCTATCTATAAATTGTATTTATTCTTAAAATATTCTTTCATCCAGATGATTTACAGTTAAATCCATCATCACTATTCTCTATTGAGAACCATCTTGGAACTTTAACAATTAAAAATACAAAGTTTTCGGATGCCGGAGACTACACCTGTGTGGCAACCAATGAAGCCGGAAAAGCAAGTGGAGAAGTTTCCCTGAGTGTGGGCTGTAAGTTAATATTTACTATTATGTCTCGATTACAGACTATACTTTTTATATGTAATAATGTTTACTACCTGACCTTTTCATTCCAGCTGCACCAGTGTTCACAGAGACTCCAGATGATATAGCCGTGGATATAGGGTCAGACGTGACATTGTCCTGCGCTGCCAAAGGAATCCCAGAACCAAGAATACAATGGAGGAAACTAAATAGCACATCAACGAAGCCACTACTATATAACCTGAAAACCGGCACAATGCAGATCAACAGTAAGTCCGTATACAGGCAGGGCTCAAGAGTCCCTCAGGAATGCATGGGAACTGAGTTCCTGCACTTTTTTCACAGCATGAACACAGTTCCCATTAGCAGGATCAGCCCTTAAGTTAAAATTTTGGGTGAATCCCCATACTTTTTTACCCAAGACTTGACCCCTGTATACAGGGATATGTCAAATAACCAAAAGGACCCCATAGAAAAATGGAATAGCCACAGACAAGATATACAAGTGTGGAGACCCTGAGGGAAAGCGATATGTGGGTTATAATGGGGGTAGTAGTCCTGTATGTATGTCAAGTAGCTGAGTGGTGTTAACTCAATGTTACGCCGAGCGCTCCGGGTCCCTGCTCCTCCCCGGAGCGCTCGCTTCTCTCTCGCTACCGCAGCGCTCCGGGCAGCTCCACTGACCCGGTGCGCTGCGATACCGTCTCCAGCCGGGATGCGATTCGCGATGCGGGTAGCGCCCGCTCGCGATGCGCATCCCGGCTCCCGTACCTGACTCGCTCTCCGTCTGTCCTGTCCCGGCGCGCGCGGCCCCGCTCCCTAGGGCGCGCGCGCGCCGGGTCTCTGCGATTTAAAGGGCCACTGCGCCGCTGATTGGCGCAGTGGTTCCAATTAGTGTGTTCACCTGTGCACTCCCTATTTATACCTCACTTCCCCTTCACTCCCTCGCCGGATCTTGTTGCCATTGTGCCAGTGAAAGCGTTTCCTTGTGTGTTCCTAGCCTGTGTTCCAGACCTCCTGCCGTTGCCCCCGACTACGATCCTTGCTGCCTGCCCCGACCTTCTGCTACGTCCGACCTTGCTTCTGTCTACTCCCTTGTACCGCGCCTATCTTCAGCAGTCAGAGAGGTTGAGCCGTTGCTAGTGGATACGACCTGGTCACTACCGCCGCAGCAAGACCATCCCGCTTTGCGGCGGGCTCTGGTGAAAACCAGTAGTGACTTAGAACCGATCCACTAGCACGGTCCACGCCAATCCCTCTCTGGCACAGAGGATCCACTACCTGCCAGCCGGCATCGTGACAGTAGATCCGGCCATGGATCCCGCTGAAGTTCCTCTGCCAGTTGTCGCCGACCTCACCACGGTGGTCGCCCAGCAGTCACAACAGATAGCGCAACAAGGCCAACAGCTGTCTCAACTGACCGTGATGCTACAGCAGCTACTACCACAGCTTCAGCAATCATCTCCTCCGCCAGCTCCTGCACCTCCTCCGCAGCGAGTGGCCGCTTCTGGTCTACGACTATCCTTGCCGGATAAATTTGATGGGGACTCTAAATTCTGCCGTGGCTTTCTTTCCCAATGTTCCCTGCACTTGGAGATGATGTCGGACCAGTTCCCTACTGAAAGGTTTAAGGTGGCTTTCGTAGTCAGCCTTCTGTCTGGAAAAGCTCTGTCATGGGCCACACCGCTCTGGGACCGCAATGACCCCGTCACTGCCTCTATACACTCCTTCTTCTCAGAAATTCGAAGTGTCTTTGAGGAACCTGCCCGAGCCTCTTCTGCTGAGACTGCCCTGTTGAACCTGGTCCAGGGTAATTCTTCCGTTGGCGAGTACGCCGTACAATTCCGTACTCTTGCTTCAGAATTATCCTGGAATAATGAGGCCCTCTGCGCGACCTTTAAAAAAGGCCTATCCAGCAACATTAAAGATGTTCTGGCCGCACGAGAAATCCCTGCTAACCTACATGAACTCATCCATCTTGCCACTCGCATTGACATGCGTTTTTCCGAAAGGCGTCAGGAGCTCCGCCAGGATATGGACTTTGTTCGCACAAGACGTTTTTTCTCCCCGGCTCCTCTCTCCTCTGGTCCCCTGCAATCCGTTTCTGTGCCTCCCGCCGTGGAGGCTATGCAGGTCGACCGGTCTCGCCTGACACCTCAAGAGAGGACACGACGCCGCATGGAGAATCTCTGTCTGTACTGTGCCAGTACCGAACACTTCCTGAAGGATTGTCCTATCCGTCCTCCCCGCCTGGAAAGACGTACGCTGACTCCGCACAAAGGTGAGACAGTCCTTGATGTCTACTCTGCTTCTCCACGTCTTACTGTGCCTGTGCGGATATCTGCCTCTGCCTTCTCCTTCTCTACTATGGCCTTCTTGGATTCCGGATCTGCAGGAAATTTTATTTTGGCCTCTCTCGTCAACAGGTTCAACATCCCAGTGACCAGTCTCGCCAGACCCCTCTACATCAATTGTGTAAACAATGAAAGATTGGATTGTACCATACGTTTCCGCACGGAGCCCCTTCTAATGTGCATCGGACCTCATCACGAGAAGATTGAATTTTTGGTCCTCCCCAATTGCACTTCCGAAATCCTCCTTGGACTACCCTGGCTTCAACTCCATTCCCCAACCCTGGATTGGTCCACTGGGGAGATCAAGAGTTGGGGGCCCTCTTGTTTCAAGGACTGCCTAAAACCGGTTCCCAGTACCCCTTGCCGTGACCCTGTGGTTCCCCCTGTAACCGGTCTCCCTAAGGCCTATATGGACTTTGCGGATGTTTTTTGCAAAAAACAAGCTGAGACTCTACCTCCTCACAGGCCTTATGATTGTCCTATTGACCTCCTCCCGGGCACTACTCCACCCCGGGGCAGAATCTATCCTCTGTCCGCCCCAGAGACTCTTGCTATGTCGGAGTACATCCAGGAAAATTTAAAAAAAGGCTTTATCCGTAAATCCTCCTCTCCTGCCGGAGCCGGATTTTTCTTTGTGTCCAAAAAAGATGGCTCTCTACGCCCTTGCATTGACTACCGCGGTCTTAATAAAATCACGATAAAGAACCGCTACCCTCTACCCCTCATCTCTGAACTCTTTGATCGCCTCCAAGGTGCCCACATCTTTACCAAACTGGACTTAAGAGGTGCTTATAATCTCATCCGCATCAGAGAGGGGGATGAATGGAAAACGGCATTTAACACTAGAGATGGACACTTTGAGTATCTGGTCATGCCCTTTGGCCTGTGCAACGCCCCTGCCGTCTTCCAAGACTTTGTTAATGAAATTTTTCGTGATCTCTTATACTCCTGTGTTGTTGTATATCTGGACGATATCCTGATTTTTTCTGCCAATCTAGAAGAACACCGCCAGCATGTCCGTATGGTTCTTCAGAGACTTCGTGACAATCAACTTTATGCCAAGATAGAGAAATGTCTGTTTGAATGCCAATCTCTTCCTTTCCTAGGATACTTGGTCTCTGGCCAGGGACTACAAATGGATCCAGACAAACTCTCTGCCGTCTTAGATTGGCCACGCCCCTCCGGACTCCGTGCTATCCAACGTTTTTTGGGGTTCGCCAATTATTACAGGCAATTTATTCCACATTTTTCTACCGTTGTGGCCCCTATCGTGGCTTTAACCAAAAAAAATGCCAATCCCAAGTCTTGGCCTCCTCAAGCGGAAGACGCCTTTAAACGGCTCAAGTCTGCCTTTTCTTCGGCTCCCGTGCTCTCCAGACCTGACCCATCTAAACCCTTCCTATTGGAGGTTGATGCCTCCTCTGTAGGAGCTGGAGCGGTCCTTCTACAAAAAAATTCTTCCGGGCATGCTGTTACTTGTGGTTTTTTTTCTAGGACCTTCTCTCCGGCGGAGAGGAACTACTCCATCGGGGATCGAGAGCTTCTAGCCATTAAATTAGCACTTGAGGAATGGAGGCATCTGCTGGAGGGATCAAGATTTCCTGTTATTATTTACACCGATCACAAGAACCTCTCCTATCTCCAGTCTGCCCAACGGCTGAATCCTCGCCAGGCCAGGTGGTCTCTGTTCTTTGCCCGATTTAATTTTGAAATTCACTTTCGGCCTGCCGATAAGAACATTAGGGCCGATGCTCTCTCTCGTTCCTCGGATGCCTCGGAAGTTGAACTCTCTCCGCAACACATCATTCCTCCTGACTGCCTGATCTCCACTTCTCCAGCCTCCATCAGGCAAACTCCTCCAGGAAAGACCTTCGTCTCTCCACGCCAACGCCTCGGAATCCTCAAATGGGGTCACTCCTCCCATCTCGCAGGTCATACAGGCATCAAGAAATCTGTGCAACTCATCTCTCGCTTCTATTGGTGGCCGACTCTGGAGACGGATGTCGTGGACTTTGTGCGAGCCTGCACTGTCTGTGCTCGGGATAAGACTCCTCGCCAGAAGCCCGCTGGTTTTCTTCATCCTCTGCCTGTCCCCGAACAGCCTTGGTCTCTGATTGGTATGGATTTTATTACAGACCTACCCCCATCCCGTGGCAACACTGTTGTTTGGGTGGTCGTTGATCGATTCTCCAAGATGGCACATTTCATCCCTCTTCCTGGTCTTCCTTCAGCGCCTCAGTTGGCTAAACAATTTTTTGTACACATTTTTCGTCTTCACGGGTTGCCCACACAAATAGTCTCGGATAGAGGCGTCCAATTCGTGTCAAAATTCTGGAGGGCTCTCTGTAAACAACTCAAGATTAAATTAAACTTTTCTTCTGCATATCATCCTCAATCCAATGGACAAGTAGAAAGAATTAACCAGGTCTTGGGTGATTATTTACGACATTTTGTTTCCTCCCGCCAGGATGATTGGGCAGATCTTCTACCATGGGCCGAATTCTCGTATAACTTTAGAGTCTCTGAATCTTCCTCCAAATCCCCATTTTTCGTGGTGTACGGCCGTCACCCTCTTCCCCCCCTCCCTACTCCCTTGCCCTCTGGTTTGCCCGCGGTAGATGAAGTGACTCGTGATCTTTCCACCATATGGAAAGAGACCCAAGTTTCTCTTTTACAGGCTTCATCTCGCATGAAAAAGTTTGCCGATAAGAAAAGAAGAGCTCCCCCCATTTTTGCTCCCGGAGACAAGGTATGGCTCTCCGCTAAATATGTCCGCTTTCGTGTCCCCAGTTACAAACTGGGTCCACGCTATCTTGGTCCCTTCAAAGTCTTGTGCCAAATTAATCCTGTCTCTTACAAACTTCTTCTTCCTCCTTCTCTCCGTATTCCTAATGCCTTTCATGTCTCTCTTCTTAAACCACTCATCATCAACCGTTTCTCTCCCAAATTAGTTTCTACCACTCCTGTCTCCGGTTCTTCTGACGTCTTCTCAGTGAAAGAGATACTGGCCTCCAAGACGGTCAGAGGAAAAAAGTTCTTTTTGGTGGATTGGGAGGGCTGTGGACCTGAAGAGAGATCCTGGGAACCTGAGGACAACATCCTAGACAAAAGTCTGCTCCTCAGGTTCTCAGGCTCTAAGAAGAGGGGGAGACCCAAGGGGGGGGGGGTACTGTTACGCCGAGCGCTCCGGGTCCCCGCTCCTCCCCGGAGCGCTCGCTTCTCTCTCGCTACCGCAGCGCTCCGGGCAGCTCCACTGACCCGGTGCGCTGCGATACCGTCTCCAGCCGGGATGCGATTCGCGATGCGGGTAGCGCCCGCTCGCGATGCGCATCCCGGCTCCCGTACCTGACTCGCTCTCCGTCTGTCCTGTCCCGGCGCGCGCGGCCCCGCTCCCTAGGGCGCGCGCGCGCCGGGTCTCTGCGATTTAAAGGGCCACTGCGCCGCTGATTGGCGCAGTGGTTCCAATTAGTGTGTTCACCTGTGCACTCCCTATTTATACCTCACTTCCCCTTCACTCCCTCGCCGGATCTTGTTGCCATTGTGCCAGTGAAAGCGTTTCCTTGTGTGTTCCTAGCCTGTGTTCCAGACCTCCTGCCGTTGCCCCCGACTACGATCCTTGCTGCCTGCCCCGACCTTCTGCTACGTCCGACCTTGCTTCTGTCTACTCCCTTGTACCGCGCCTATCTTCAGCAGTCAGAGAGGTTGAGCCGTTGCTAGTGGATACGACCTGGTCACTACCGCCGCAGCAAGACCATCCCGCTTTGCGGCGGGCTCTGGTGAAAACCAGTAGTGACTTAGTACCGATCCACTAGCACGGTCCACGCCAATCCCTCTCTGGCACAGAGGATCCACTACCTGCCAGCCGGCATCGTGACACTCAATGTCCCTTTGGGACCCACACACTCTGTCAAATATGTTGTTCCTGCATGTAAAGCCCAGAAATGAGACCTCTGAAGCTAGGAATCGGGTAAACAACTTGTAAACTTTACTTAGATCGAGATAGATGTGATATATATATATATATATTTATATATATGAATACATATGTATCTCCCATAAGTAAGTGCACCCCTTAGATTTTTTTTTCTTTTAAATATGGACAACACTGAAGAATTGACACTCTACAATGTAAAGTAGGACTCAGGACAGGTTCCACTCAGAAAAGGCCTCGCCATGGTCGACCAAAAAAGTTGAGTGCATGTGCTCAGCGTCATATCAAGAGGTTGTCTTTGGGAAATAGACTTCTGAGTGTTGCCTGCTTTTTCCTTTCTAATCCTTGTTGGGGAGGAAAATCAACAAAGGAGGAAGCTTTTGACTTGATATCCCATCCTCATATATTGTCGTCATATCTCAACCTCATATCCCGTCCTCATATCCCAACCTCATATCCCGTCCTCCTATCCCATTCTCATATCTCGTCCTCCTATCTCAACCTCCTATCTCGACCTCCTATCTCGACCTCCTATCACGACCTCCTATCCTGTCCTCCTATCTCAACCTCCTATACTGACCTCCTATCCTGACCTCCTATCCCGACCTCCTATCCCCTCCTCCTATCCCGTCCTCCTATCCCGTCCCCCTATCCCGTCCTCCTATCCCGTCCTCCTATCTCAACCTCCTATCCTGACCTCCTATCCCGTCCCCCTATCCCGTCCTCCTATCCCGTCCTCCTATCTCAACCTCCTATCCCGTCCTCCTATCCCGTCCTCCTATCCTGACCTCCTATCCCGACCTCCTATCTCGACCTCCTATCTCGACCTCCTATCCCGACCTCCTATCCCAACCTCCTATCCCGACCTCCTATCCCGTCCTCCTATCCCGGTCCTCATATCCCTTCCTCATATTCCGTCATCATATCTCGACCTCATATCCTGACCTCATATCCCGTCCTCATATCTCGACCTCCTATCCCAATCTCCTATCCCATCATCATATCTCGACCTCATATCCTGACCTCACATCCTGTCCTCCTTTCCCAACCTCCTATCCCGACCTACTATCCCGACCTCCTATCCCATCCTCCTATCTTGCCCTCCTATCTCGACCTCCTATACCGACCTCCTATCCCGACCTCCTATCCCGACCTCCTATCCCGTCCTCCTATCTCGACCTCCTATCTCGACCTCCTATCCCGTCCTCCTATCCCGTCCTCCTATCTCGTCCTCCTATCCCGACCTCCTATCTCGTCCTTCTTTACCGTCCTCATATCTCGACCTCCTATCTTGACCTCCTATCTTGACCTCCTATCTTGACCTCCTATCCCGACCTCTTATCCCATCCTCCTATACTATCCTCATATCCCGTCCTCCTATCCCATCCTTATATCTCGTCATCCTATCTCAACCTCATATCTCGACCTCCTATCTCGACCTCCTATCACGGCCTCCTATCCTGTCCTCCTATCTCGACCTCCTATCTCAACCTCCTATCCAGTCCATCTATACCAACCTCCTATCTCGACCTCCTATCCCGACCTCCTATCCCGTCCTCTTATCCCGTCCTCCTATCCCGTCCTCCTATCTCAGCCTCCTATCCCGACCTCCTATCCCGACCTCCTATCCCGTCCTCCTATCCCGTCCTCCTATCCTGACCTCCTATCCTGACCTCCTATCTCGACCTCCTATCTCGACCTCCTATCCCGACCTCCTATCCCGACCTCCTATCCCGACCTCCTATCCGTCCTCCTATCCCATCCTCCTATCCCCTCCACCTATCTTGTCCTCATAGCCCGTCCTCATAGCCCGTCCTCCTATCCCGTCCTCCTATCCCCTCCTCCTATCACGGCCTCCTATGATAGGAGGCCATGATAGGGGGAGGGGATAGGAGGACGGGATAGGAGGTCGGGATAGGAGTCCTATCCCGACCTCCTATCCCGTCCTCCTATCCCGACCTCCTATCCCGACCTCCTATCCCGACCTCCTATCCCAACCCGTAATATGTGTACCAGGTATTGAAATATCTCCAGCCGTATGGAAGTTATGTGGGAACTTACATTTCCCATTTATTTGCATGGAACTTTAAACAAAAACCCTGACCCTCACAAAAGCGGGTAGTTAAGGGTTAAATTAAGTATCCTATATTTTAAGTGGACATATCAGTAACATGTGATCAAGTATTATTGAAATATCTCCAGCCATTTGGAAGCTATGCAGTAACATATATTTCCCATAGACTTGTATAGGACTTTAAACATAAACCCCGCCCCTGGCAAATGGGGGTGAGTAAGGGTTAAATCACCTATCCTATGTTTGTTACTGACATATAAAGTGACATGTGGCCAAGTTTCATGTTAATATCTTTAGCCGTTTGGACGTGATGCTGGAACATACACACATATACACACACATACATTGGGGTTTATTTACTAAGAGTGTTGTGTAGGTTTCTTTGTGGGTTTTGATTTCCAACAGGTATTTTCCCAAGGAATTTACTAAGGTTTCCCTACATTTTACACTTTTCCCTACGTTTTGCTTTATTTTTTTACAACTGTTCTGATCTGTCGGGTTTTCCTCAGCTCAAATCCACCACATTTTCTGTGGAAACCATAGTAAATATGCTGGGATTTTTCAAAACTGTTGGGACCACGCCCCTTTTGTCAGGACCACGCCCACTTTATCCTGTGACCACGCCCACTTTTGGGGTTTTCTTGTTAAATGGATGGTTTTGGTTTTTTTTGGTCGCAAATTGTGTCGCAAGGGACGTGCGACACAATTTGGGCGCAAAACACGACAAAAAAGAGTCGGAATCATGTTAGTAAATAAACCCCATTGAGTTTTATATATATATATATATATATATTTATATGTAAAACTTAATAATATTTTTTTATTTTTTTATTTTTTGAGGGCCATGGCCTTCAGATTGTATTCCACATAAATGCATAACATTAAGATATAGGATGTGATGACCTAAGAACAGATGAAGCCATCATAGATTCATTCTTTTTTATTAATTCATTAATTATTAATTATCTATGTGATAATATGAGGGACAGAAGCCAAGAATATACGATTATGTAATCACTGTGCTAGCATCAATAATTGTTTATTATGAAGCCATCTATGCACATATCTGATATTTTCTAACAATGGCTTTAGCCAAAGCTTGGCTTAAAGGGGTACTCCGCCCCTAGACATCTCCTCCCCTATCCAAAGGATAGGGGATAAGATGTCTGATTGCGGGGGTCCCGCCACTGGGGACCCCCGCGATCTCGGCTGCGGCACCCCAGACATCCGATGCTCGAGCAAACTTCGCTCCGTGCCAGATGACTGGCGATGCGGGGCGGAGGCACGTGACGTCACGGTCATGCCCCGCTAGTGACGTGACGGCCACGCCCCCAATGCAAGTCTATGGGAGGGGGCGTGACGGCCACGCCCCCACCCATAGACTTGCATTGAGGGGGCGTTACAGTGATGTCACAAGCGGGGCGTGACCGTGACGTCACGAGCCTCAGGCGCTGCACTTGACACTCTAAACAAATGGCGGGTGCAGCAGGGAGATCGCGGGGGTCCCCAACGGCGGGACCCCCGCGATCAGACATCTTATCCCCTATCCTTTGTATCGGTGATAAGATGTCTAGAAGCGCAGTACCCCTTTAAAGAAGCACTCCAGAAAAAATGTTCTTCCCCTCCTGGGTATAGATTGATGAGGGTAAGTGGCCGCCCCGCTAGCCGATTCACTCAGTGCTTGCTTTGTGGACAAGAATTTACTAAATATAACTCTTTCAGATGCTCATCATGAGTCTAATAGAGTTATATTAAGTGATTACCAGTCCACACAGCAAGTGCTATGTGAATCGCCTAGTGCTAACAGTGGGGATGGGAGAAATGGAGGTGTATGGTAAGCAATGGAGCAGGATGCCCATTATTTACCCCCATCACTCTAAAGAAGGTTTAACCAACCATACATGTGCATATTGATGTCTACTTAGAATGAATGGAAACTAATAACTTTGCATTGTCTTTTAGATCTTTGGGTAGGGGATGATGGAACCTATGTCTGTGAAGCGGAAAATCATTTTGGGAAAGTTCGGGCACAAGTCACAGTTACGTTGACTGGATTAGGTAAGATATTCAAATTGGAGGGAAGTTTTCCATCTCTAGATTTGTGGCCAGAGTAAAGGTATGGTTAATGGGGGGGGGGGGGGGGTAAATTGAGGTCCCTGGTGATGGACCTGTGTTGATCAGCTGAGTTTGGACTCTTTTTCGGTTATAAAAGGGGATGTCTTGATGAGGAAACCCCTGCAGTGTACACATGGAGCCCTGTTCTTAGATGTAGCCAAGTCATGCCCTGTTTTGTAAAAATAATTCCTTCTCCTAAGAACCGATAAGATTGAAAATGGGCTTTAAAATCACAAATACAAAGAGTAAGAACAGGGACAACAGGTGGCAGACATTTTTTGTGATCGCCTGTTATTGCCCCTGTTTACACTTGTTTTTAGGCTCACTTGTGTGAATAGAGAGCTCACTTGGTTGCCACATTTTTCATGTTGGAGTCGGAGCACAACGGATACCGCCAGGTCCCAAGGATCACATTGACTTGAATGGGGTCCATTGGTTGTCCGGTATTTTACAGAAGTTAAGTGGAGAAAAAAATAGGACGTGCAATATTTTCTTCTCCGCTCAACTCTCGTCCTTTTGACAAACTTACTGACGGGGCTCCCTTTATCGGAACACAATCGCCGTGTAAACGAGTTCTTACTAGCTGTTCATAGACTTCCTAATAACATTGTGCTGAGTTCTACTTGTTTTCTCATGAGACCCTCCCCTATCTAAGATCATATTTGCAGAGCAGAGCTAATTCCTTTAGTTTGTCAAAAAGTTGTTACTTCATGAAGTAAAGGGGTTAAAGGGGTACTCCCGTGGAAAACTTTTTTTTTTTTTAAATCAACTGGTGCCAGAAAGTTAAACAGATTTGTAAATCACTTCTATTAAAAAATCTTAATCCTTCCAGTACTTTTTAGAAGCTGTATACTAAAGAGAAATCCAAAAGAGAAATGCATTTCCTCTGATGTCATGACCACAGTGCTCTCTGCTGACCTCTGCTGTCCATTTTAGGAACTGTCCAGAGCAGAGGAAAATCCCCATAGCAAACATATGCTGCTCTGGACAGTTCCTAAAATGGACAACAGAGGTCAGCAGAGAGCACTGTGGTCATGACATCAGAGGAAATGCATTTCTTTTTTGGATTTCTCTTAAGTATACAGCGCCTAAAAAGTACTGGAAGGATTAAGATTTTTTAATAGAAGTGATTTACAAATTTGTTTAACTTTCTGGCACCAGTTGATAAAAAAAAAGTTTTCCACGGGAGTACCCCTTTAAGTCTTTTAACAATTCCTTTTTTTTTTTTTTAACCAAAATAGTCAAATAAAAAATAAGCTGACCCCTTAGGATCAGCTAAAATGAATGGGGAATCGGACAACAAGTGTGAATTTTTTCTGCAGTGCCACCACAGGAAAAGTGAGGTATTACATGTTGCCGATTGAAATCAATAGGCTGTCTGTGTAGTGCTTGGACAGGTCAGGTCCTCCAGAGACATAGGGGGAGATTGATCAAAACTTGTCCAGAGGAAAAGTTGCTGAGTTGCCCATAGCAACCAATCACATCGCTTCTTTCATTTTGCAGAGGCCTCTTCAGAAATGAAAGAAGTGATCTGATTGGTTGCTATGGGCAACTCAGCAACTTTTCCTCTCCACAGGATTTGATAAATCTCCCCCATAGACTCTCTTTGAAACCTCTATCTGCTCCAACTATTTTAGGGTGGGTTCACACCACGTTTTTGCAATACAGTTTTTTATCAGGTTTTTGATAAAAAAAACGGATTCCCCAAAACCTGACTAAACTGTATCAAAACGTGTGTACAAAGTTTTATCTGTATACGGTTGCATCCGTTTTTTAAGAAAAAAAAACTTATACGTTTTGAACTTTTCGCTCCATTATGAATAAAGTTTCACTTGTTTGATTGAAATTCCAAGAAAATAAACTGTGCAAAGTCAAAAACTGTATGGTGAAAACTGGATGGAACCGTACGCACATACAGTTCTGTACGGTTCCCATTGATTCCCGTGTTTATAAAAAAACGTATACGGTTTAATACGGTTTTTCACCCAGACCAAAAACCGTGGTAGGCCATGGTTTTCTGTCCTGAAAAAAAAAAGTAAAAAACCATGTGGTTTGAAAAACGGAGACAACCGTAAAAAAATATGGTGCATACGGTTTTGAATGGAAAGTCTATGGCCATGGTTTGCTGTACGGTTGCATACGTTTTTTGTTTTTTTTAAACGTATCCAAAAACTGAATAGAAATATCGTGGTGTGAACCCACCCTTATGGAGGTTCTCATTGAGGCACTATCCTCATAGAATTGAAATTCCAAATCATAGTATCAGGTTTAGCTGTATTGGGCTTATTAAAGGGTACCTTTCATGAAAAAAACTTTTGATATATTATAGATTAATGTATGTAGAATAACTTTCCAATAGCATGTTATTAAAAAATATGTTTCTTTCTATTTAATTTTCCACTTTGAAAAAATGACCACTAGGGGTCTCCCTACCAGTCCTTTTTTTTTTTTATAGATTTCAGACTCATGCAGGAGTCCTAAATGTCAGACTGCAGCCGGGACACAGGCAAACTCCCTGGCAGAGAGCAGTGCTGAGCTTGTCTGTGTCTCGGCTGCAGTCTGAGATTTAGGACTCCTTCATGAGTCTGAAATCTATAAAAAACGACTGGTAGGGAGACCCCTAGTGGTCATTTTTTCAAAGTGGAAAATTAAATAGAACGAAGCATATTTTTTAATAACATGCTTTTAGAAAGTTATTCTGCATACATTAAACTATAATATATCAAAAGTTGTTTTGATGAAAGGTACCCTTTAACACTTCCCCATTCAAAATGCATGAATTGGAGTGACGTTTCCCAACCAGTGTGCCTCCAGCTGTTGCAAAACTACAACTCCCAGCATGCCCGAACAGCCTTCGGCTGTCCGGGCATTCTGGTAGTTGTAGTTTGCAACAGCTGGAGTCACATTGGTTTGGAAACACTGGATTGGAGGAAACACTGTCTACCAAGACTGGCTTAGACTAGGGTGATTTTTCTTTTTTACTATTGTATATTTCCCATCTATATACTTCTTGTGTTTTTCTTTTACTGCACATTTTAGTCACTCCTGTAATTGGAGAGAGTCCTCACGTGGTGAATGTTATAGAAGGAAACCAGATCACTCTACCGTGTGTGCTCCTAGCTGGAAACCCACTTCCGGTCAGACAGTGGCTTAAAAACAACATAGTGGTAAGTCCATTACTGCTGTTCATTCATTTCTAGTGGTGCAGGCAGTGAATCAGGTTGGGTTTACAATGCCTTTTTGTGCCATAAGTGTCCATAGGTTTCCAGTGCAAGATGTGCGCTCTTTTGGCCTCCATTTGGCGGGTATGTTAGGACACCTTAAAAAAAGGTATAAATATTAGTAGACTATGTTATTCCATTTGACATGGTCCTGTAAAAACATATCTATTAAACAGATTCCTCAAGTTACAAAATTACAAATTTTCAACTTTCAGGGATCTTTCCTGGACCGTTGTAACTTGAAACTGTACTCAACTTACAATGTCAGAAGTAAAACTTCTAAATGACGTACTATAGTGCACATACTTGAGAAGACTACTACAGACAAATACGGGTATTACAATTCCCCATTGCAGGGTTTAAAGGGGTATTCCAGGCAAAAACTTTTTTTTTTAAATATATATATCAACTGGCTCCGGAAAGTTAAACAGATTTGTAAATTACTTCTATTAAAAAATCTTAATCCTTCCAATAGTTATTAGCTTCTGAAGTTGAGTTCCTGTTTTCTGTCTAACTGCTTTCTGATGACTCACGTCCCGGGAGCTGTCCAGCTCCTATGGGGATATTCTCCCATCATGCAAGGGATATTCTCCCATCATGCACAGTGACGTGACGTGACATCATCATTGAGCAGTTAGACAGAAAACTTCAGAAGCTAATAACTATTGGAAGGATTAAGATTTTTTAATAGAAGTAATTTACAAATCTGTTTAACTTTCCGGAGCCAGTTGATATATATAAAAAAAAGTTTTTGCCTGGAATACCCCTTTAACCCCTTAACCCCTTAAGGACGCAGGACGAAAATGTACGTCCTGGTGAGGTGGTACTTAACGCACCAGGACGTACATTTACGTCCTAAGCATAACCGCGGGCATCGGAGCGATGCCCGTGTCATGCGCGGCTGATCCCGGCTGCTGATCGCAGCCAGGGACCCGCCGGCAATGGCCGACGCCCGCGATCTCGCGGGCGTCCGCCATTAACCCCTCAGGTGCCGGGATCAATACAGATCCCGGCATCTGCGGCAGTTCGCGATTAAAATGAACGATCGGATCGCCCGCAGCGCTGCTGCGGGGATCCGATGATTCATAACGCCGCACGGAGGTCCCCTCACCTTCCTCCGTGCGGCTCCCGGCATCTCCTGCTCTGGTCTGTGATCGAGCAGACCAGAGCAGAAGATGACCGAAAACACTGATCTGTTCTATGTCCTATACATAGAACAGATCAGTATTAGCAATCATGGTATAAAAAAAAAGTGTAAAAAGTGTAAAAAAAAATGTAAAAAAATGTAAAAGTAAAAGTAAAAAAAAAGTGAAAAATCCCCTCCCCCAATAAAAAAGTAAAACGTCCGTTTTTTCCTATTTTACCCCCAAAAAGCGTAAAAAACATTTTTTATAGACATATTTGGTATCGCCGCGTGCGTAAATGTCCGAACTATTAAAATAAAATGTTAATGATCCCGTACGATGAACGGCGTGAACGAAAAAAAATTAAAAAAGTCCAAAATTCCTACTTTTTTAATACATTTTATTAAAAAAAAAATTATAAAAAATGTATTAAAAGTTTTTTATATGCAAATGTGGTATCAAAAAAAAAGTACAGATCATGGCGCAAAAAATGAGCCCCCATACCGCCACTTATACGGAAAAATAAAAAAGTTAGAGGTCATCAAAATAAAGGGATTATAAACGTACTAATTTGGTTAAAAAGTTTGTGATTTTTTTTAAGCGCAACAATAATATAAAAGTATATAATAATGGGTATCATTTTAATCGTATTGACCCTCAGAATAAAGAACACTCGTCATTTTTACCAGAAATTGTACGGCGTGAAAACAAAACCTTCCAAAATTAGCAAAATTGCGTTTTTCGTTTTAATTTCCCCACAAAAATAGTGTTTTTTGGTTGCGCCATACATTTTATGATATAATGAGTGATGTCATTACAAAGGACAACTGGTCGCGCAAAAAACAAGCCCTCATACTAGTCTGTGGATGAAAATATAAAAGAGTTATGATTTTTAGAAGGCGAGGAGGAAAAAATGAAAACGTAAAAATTAAATTGTCTGAGTCCTTAAGGCCAAAATGGGCTGAGTCCTTAAGGGGTTAAGGACCAGGCCATTTTATACCTTAAGGACCGGAGCGTTTTTTGCAATTCTGACCACTGTCACTTTAAACATTAATAACTCTGGAATACTTTTAGTTATCATTCTGATTCTGAGATTGTTTTTTCGTGACATATTCTACTTTAACTTAGTGGTAAAATGTTATGGTAACTTGCATCCTTTCTTGGTGAAAAATCCCAAAATTTGATGAAAAAAATGAAAATTTTGCATTTTTCTAACTTTGAAGCTCTCTGCTTGTAAGGAAAATGGATATTCAAAATATATTTTTTTTGGGTTCACATATACAATATGTCTACTTTATGTTTGCATCATAAAATTTATGAGTTTTTACTTTTGGAAGACACCAGAGGGCTTCAAAGTTCAGTAGCAATTTTGAAATTTTTCACAAAATTTTCAAACTCACTATTTTTCAGGGACCAGTTCAGTTTTGAAGTGGATTTGAAGGGTCTTCATATTAGAAATACCCCATAAAAGACCCCATTATAAAAACTACACCCCCTAAAGTATTCAAAAAAACATTCAGTAAGTGTATTAACCCTTTAGGTGTTTCACAGGAATAGCAGCAAAGTGAAGGAGAAAATTCAAAATCTTCATTTTTTACACTTGCATGTTCTTGTAGACCCAATTTTTGAATTTTTACAAGGGGTAAAAAGGAGAAAATTTTTACTTGTATTTGAAACCCAATTTCTCTCGAGTAAGCACATACCTCATATGTCTATGTTAATTGTTCGGCGGGCGCAGTAGAGGGCTCAGAAGGGAAGGAGCGACAAATGGTTTTTGGGGGGCATGCCGCATTTAGGAAGCCCCTATGGTGCCAGGACAGCAAAAAAAAAACACATGGCATACCATTTTGGAAACTAGACCCCTCAGGGAACGTAACAAGGGGTAATGTGAACCTTAATACCCTACAGGTGATTCACGACTTTTGCATATGTAAAAAAAATATATATTTTTTTTACCTAAAATGCTTGGTTTCCCAAAAATTTTACATTTTTAAAAAGGGTAATAGCAGAAAATACCCCCCAAAATTTGAAGCCCAATTTCTCCCGATACAGAAAACACCTCGCATGGGGGTGAAAAGTGCTCTGCTGGTGCACTACAGGTCTCAGAAGAGAAGGAGTCACATTTGGCTTTTTGAAAGCAAATTTTGCTCTGGGGGCATGCCGTATTTAGGAAGCCCCTATGGTGCCAGAACAGCAAAAAAAAAACACATGGCATACCATTTTGGAAACCAGACCCCTCGGGGAACGTAACAAGGGGTAATGTGAACCCTAATACCCTACAGGTGTTTCACGACTTTTGCATATGTAAAAAAATATATATTTTTTTTACCTAAAATGCTTGGTTTCCCAAAATTTTTACAATTTTAAAAAGGGTAATAGCAGAAAATACCCCCCAAAATTTGAAGCCCAATTTCTCCCGATTCAGAAAACACCCCATATGGGTGTGAAAAGTGCTCTGCTGGCGCACTACAGGTCTCAGAAGAGAAGGAGTCACATTTGGCTTTTTGAAAGCGAATTTTGCTCTGGGGGCATGCCGCATTTAGGAAGCCCCTATGGTGCCAGGACAGCAAAAAAAAAAACACATGGCATACTATTTTGGAAACTAGACCCCTCGGGGAACGTAACAAGGGGTAATTTGAACCTTAATACCCTACAGGTGTTTCACGACTTTTGCATATGTAAAAAAATATATATATTTTTTTACCTAAAATGCTTGTTTTCCCAAAAATTTTACATTTTTTAAAAGGGTAATAGCAGAAAATACCCCCCAAAATTTGAAGCCCAATTTCTCCCGAGTACGGCGATACCCCATATGTGGCCCTAAACTGTTGCCTTGAAATACGACAGGGCTCCAAAGTGAGAGCACCATGCGCATTTGAGGCCTAAATTAGGGACTTGCATAGGGGTGGACATAGGGGTATTCTACGCCAGTGATTCCCAAACAGGGTGCCTCCAGCTGTTGTAAAACTCCCAGCATGCCTGGACAGTCAACGGCTATCTGGCAATACTGGGAGTAGTTGTTTTGCAACAGCTGGAGGCTCCGTTTTGGAAACAGTGGCGTACCAGACGTTTTTCATTTTTATTGGGGAGGGGGGCTGTGTAGGGGTATGTGCATATGTAGTGTTTTTTACTTTTTATTTTATTTTGTGGTAGTGTAGTGTAGTGTTTTTAGGGTACAGTCGCACGGGCGGGGGTTCACAGTAGTTTCTCGCTGGCAGTTTGAGCTACGGCAGAAAATTTGACGCAGCTCAAACTTGCAGCCGGATACTTACAGTAATCCTCCGCCCATGTGAGTGTACCCTGTACGTTCACATTGGGGTGGGGGACATCCAGCTGTTGCAAAACTACAACTCCCAGCATGTACGGTCTATCAGTGCATGCTGGGAGTTGTAGTTTTGCAACCGCTGGAGGCTCCGTTTTGGAAACAGTGGCGTACCAGACGTTTTTCATTTTTATTGGGGAGGGGAGGGGGGCTGTGTAGGGGTATGTGTATATGTAGTGTTTTTTACTTTTTATTTTATTGTGTGTTAGTGTAGTGTAGTGTTTTTAGGGTACAGTCGCACGGGCCGGGGGTTCACAGTAGTTTCTCGCTGGCAGTTTGAGCTGCGGCAGAAATTTTGCCGCACCTCAAACTTGCAGCCGGATACTTACTGTAATCCTCCGCCCATGTGAGTGTACCCTGTACGTTCACATTGGGGGGGGAACATCCAGCTGTTGCAAAACTACAACTCCCAGCATGGACGGTCTATCAGTGCATGCTGGGAGTTGTAGTTTTGCAACAGCTGGAGGCACACTGGTTGTGAAACACAGAGTTTGGTAACAAACTCAGTGTTTTGCAACCAGTGTGCCTTCAGCTGTTGCAAAAGCTACAACCCCCAGCATGTACGGACAGCGAAAGGGCATGCTGGGTGTTGTAGTTATGCAACAGCTGGAGGCATACTACTTTGGCTGGGGATGCTGGGGATTGTAGTTATACAACAGCTGGAGACACACTGGTTTGCTACTTAACTCAGTGTGCCTTCAGCTGTTGCAAAACTACAACTCTCAGCAGTCACCGACAGCCAACGGGCATGCTGGGAGTTGTAGTTATGCAACCAGCAGATGCACCACTACAACTCCCAGCATGCACTTTAGCTGATTGTGCAAGCTGGGAGTTGTAGTTACACAACAGCTGAAGGTACACTTTTCCATAGAAAGAATGTGCCTCCAGCTGTTGCAAAACTACAAGTCCCAGCATGCCCATAAGGGCATGCTGGGAGTTGTGGTGGTCTGCCTCCTGCTGTTGCATAACTACAGCTCCCAGCATGCCCTTGTTGCATGCTGGGAGCTGTTGCTAAGCAACAGCAGGAGGCTGTCACTCACCTCCAACGATCCAGCCGCACAGGTCAGTCCCTCGTCGTCTCCGCCGCCGCCGCTGCTCCTGGGGCCCCGATCCCAACAGGGGCGCCAGGGATCGGGGTCCCCAGCACCCGGGGTGCACGTCCCGCACCCGCTCACGTCCTCCGGAAGAGGGGCGGAGCGGGTTGCGGGAGTGACACCCGCAGCAGGCGCCCTGATTGGTCGGCCGGTAATCCGGCCGACGAACCAGGGCGATCGTGAGGTGGCACCAGTGCCACCTCACCCCTGCTGGCTCTGGCTGATCGGGGCCGTCTCTGACGGCCCCGATCAGCCAATAATTCCGGGTCACCGGGTCACTGGAGACCCGATTGACCCGGAATCCGCCGCAGATCGCTGGACTGAATTGTCCAGCGATCTGCGGCCATCGCCGACATGGGGGGTCATAATGACCCCCCTGGGCGATATGCCCCGATGCCTGCTGAACGATTTCAGCAGGCATCGGGGACCGGCTCCGCTCCAGATGGTTGCGGGGGGCCGGTAAAACACATGACGTTCTCATACGTCATGTGTCCTTAAGGACTCGGAAATGGAGACGTATGAGAACGTCATGTGTCCTTAAGGGGTTAAGATAAAGGCGTCTGTGATTTGTAAGCCATGCAGTACTATCTGCTGCTTGAAGCTCACAAGGAGTTACATCATTGCAGAAGAGTACTTGCTCAGCTATTCCCTCTTCTGACTAAGCAGTTCTCCCTCTCGGAGAATACTTGAGATTTATTATAATTTTTTTAAATTCTTTTAAGACATATAAGCAAGCCACAATACATACAGTGCATAGTGAAAGTATTCCGCCCCCTTGAACTTTTTGACCTTTTGCCACATTTCAGGCTTCAAACATAAAGATATAAAACTGTAATTTTCGGTGAAGAATCAACAAATGGGACACAATCATAAAGTGGAACGAAATTTATTGGATATTTCAAACTTTTTTAACAAATAAAAAACTGAAAAATTGGGCGTGCAATAAAAAACTGAAAAATTGGGCGTGCAAAATTATTCAGCCCCCTTAAGTTAATACTTTGTAGCGCCACCTTTTGCTGCGATTACAGCTGTAAGTCGCTTGGGGTATGTCTCTATCAGTTTTGCACATCGAGAGACTGAAATTTTTGCCCATTCCTCCTTGCAAAACAGCTGGAGCTCAGTGAGGTTGGATGGAGAGTGTTTGTGAACAGCTGGAGCTCAGTGAGGTTGGATGCAGAGCGTTTGTGAACAGCAGTTTTCAGTTCTTTCCAAAGATTTTCAATTGGATTCAGGTCTGGACTCTGACTTGGCCATTCTAACACCTGGATATGTTTATTTGTGAACCATTCCATTGTAGATTTTGCTTTATGTTTTGGATCATTGTCTTGTTGGAAGACAAATCTCCGTCCCAGTCTCAGGTCTTTTGCAGACTCCATCAGGTTTTCTTCCAGAATGATCCTGTATTTGGCTCCATCCATCTTCCCATCAATTTTAACCATCTTCCCTGTCCCTGCTGAAGAAAAGCCCAGACAGTGATGCTGCCACCACCATGTTTGATAGTGGGGATGGTGTGTTCAGGGTGATGAGCTGTGTTGCTTTTACGCCAAACATAACGTTTTGCATTGTTGCCAAAAAGTTGGATTTTGGTTTCATCTGACCAGAGCACCTTCTTCCACATGTTTGGTGTGTCTCCCAGGTGGCTTGTGGCAAACTTTAAACAAAATTTTTTATGGATAGCTTTAAGAAATGACTTTCTTCTTGTAACTCTTCCATAAAGGCCAGATTTGTGCAGTATACGACTGATTGTTGTCCTATGGACAGAGTCTCCCACCTCAGCTGTAGATCTCTGCAGTTCATCCAGAGGGATCATGGGCCTCTTGGCTGCATCTCTGATCAGTCTTCTCCTTGTATGAGCTGAAAGTTTATAGGGACGGCCAGGTCTTCGTAGATTTGCAGTGGTCTGATACTCCTTCCATTTCAATATTATCGCTTGCACAGTGCTTCTTGGCATGTTTAAAGCTTGGGAAATCTTTTTGGGGGACATTTATCAAAGCATTTAGTAGTTTTTTTTTGGCTTAAAATTGTCGCAAAAAAGTCGCACGTGCGACTACGCTCTTTTTTCTGCGACTTTTTGCATGTTCAGTGTCCTAAGCAAAAAATAAAAATCTTGCTTACCAAAGCAAAAAGTGATTTTTGACTTGCAGTGGTCAGAGATTTATCAAGTGCGAAAGTCGCAAAAAAGTTGCATCGCATGAAAAAACCTTTTAAATTTACTCCAGCTCAGACATGGAACAGAAAAAGCTACTATCAAAGCAAAAAAAGAAAAAGTGCTTAAGTGAAAGAAATTTATCAACAGGCTGAAAGCAGTTGATAAATAAATCGCACATAAGCAAAAAGATAGTAAGAAAAAAATAACTAAAAAAAGGAATACATAAGCAAACATTGATAAATGTCCCCCTTTGTATCCAAATCTGGCTTTAACCTTCTCCACAACAGTATCTCGGACCTGCCTCGTGTGTCCTTGTTCTTCATGATGCTCTCTGCGCTTTAAACGGACCTCTGAGACTATCACACTGCAAGTACATTTATATGGAGACTTGATTACACACAGGTGGATTCTATTTATCATCATTAGTCATTTAGGTCAACATTGGATCATTCAGAGATCCTCACTGAACTTCTGGAGAGAGTTTGCTGCACTGAAAGTAAAGGGGCTGAATAATTTTGCACGTCCAATTTTTCATTTTTTTTAAGTTTGAAATATCCAATAAATTTCGTTCCACTTCATGATTGTGTCCCACTTGTTGATTCTTCACAAAAAAATTACAGTTTTATATCTTTATGTTTGAAGCCTGAAATGTGGCAAGAGGTTGAAAAGTTCAAGGGGGCCGAATACTTTCACTATGCACTGTATGCCATAATACCCAAAACATGGAGCCATGATCACCATGATTGACTAAGAAATGACTTAATTTTTGCAACAGAAACTGGTAGTTGACTCACTGGCTAAGCCATGGCTTGGTTGCTTGCTTTGCATCAGATCTTTAAAGGACTAGTCTCATGGATAAAACCTCTTTCCGCGGAATAGAGAATAAGTTTAAGGGTACGTTCACACATGCATATTTTTGCTGCAGATCTGTTGCAGATTTGCTGCTGCAGATTTTACTGCCCATTGATTTTAAAGGGCAGCAGAATCTGCTGAAGAAAATCTGCAACAGATCTGCAGCAGAAAATCCGCTCATGTGAATGAGCCCTATAGATCGCAGGGGGAACCAAGTGCTGGGGCCCCCTGTGATCTATGGAGCCACGGCTCTCCCCTGGAGCGGCGCGTCATGACCCTTGCCCGAAGCAGGGGCCGCCAAGCCCCCTCTATATATCTATATGGGAGAGCGGAAGATCGGAATCCATTTACTGAAAGCTTTAATGGCATCACTGTCATTTAGAGACACTAACACTGGAGCGTTCCTTGGCAGAAATACAGAGAACTACTTAATCTCTGCCTCTTCAGCTCCCTGCAGTGGTATAGCTAAAAGCCACCTAAAGATCATTTTACATGCAGGCAGCTCTGGAAGAGAAGTGGGTGTTGGCAGTTTTCCGCCCACGAAAATTCCGCAGTGTAAATGATGCAGCAGAAAACAATAGGACTCTGCTGCAAGCGGAGTTTTGCAGTGGAATTTTTCAGACAGAGATTTAGCAGTGTGCATAGGCCCTTACCCTACTGTACTAATAACTATAGTATGTGTATTGTATGTCCAGATTTTGTAATATGTTTAAACTCTTTAGGTGATTTCAAACCCATATGTTAGCGTCCGGACAGATGGAAGTCTTCATTTGGAAAGTGTGCACTTGAAGGATGATGGAGAATATGCATGTATAGCGACAAATGTTGTTGGCACAAGTAAACGATTGACAACCATTAATGTATATGGTAAGAGAATATTATGTTTCTACCGAACAGCTAAAATCAGTCATGTAACATCAAAAATACAGTATGATGCAGATACTTTATTTTAGAAGATATGGCGTTTTTAACAGGCTTCATATATATGAGCATAACACTTTTGAATCATTGTTATTGAAAATGTATATGTGGTGTCCCAGCACCAAAGGTTATCCTGTGGGCTAAAGATTGCCTCGGGCATCCCTGCTGTCTATATGTTAGGCCCACTGCTCCATTGTCTGACCTGTTATAATTTGATATATTGATGTGTAATGTTATGTATTAATTAATGCACTGTACCTAGCCCTTATGTAGTGTAAGGGGGGAGGAGAGTTCAGTTGAGTGTGAGTACAGTTGAGAGAGAGAGTTCAGTGTAAGAGGAGAAAGGAGTTGAGTGCTGATACCGTGAGAAGAAGCCTAGGGAGGAAAAGACTACAAAATTCCACAGCCACGCCAATCTCAGGAAACACCCCGGCGCACAGGTGAATATCAAAGCCTGACGGTAACCAAAGCTCTTGGGGAAAATCTCTACTTCAGTCAGTCAGTCAAGTTAAAGTCTTTCAAGTCAGCGTATGCTGTTAATAATCTTAAAGCTGCGTTCAGCAGCAACTACATCTCCCAGCAAGGCAACAGGCTCCATTGGTTCCACATTGCCAGTCCCTCTGCACAAGTGACTGTCTTCTTTGAGATCTGCCACCTACAGCAAAGTGAAGATAGTTAACTTTGCATCGGTGTATTCATTACTCCGTGCCTGGCCCAGGAGAAGCTATCTCAACCTCGGAACCTGTTTCCGGGCTACAGAGAGCCTCAAGAGGGGTGTAGAACACTTTGCCTTGCCGTAACACGAATAGTGGTGAGCATCGAGCTGGCGGGTCTGCCGGGATGGGAGCTATCACCTGTTCCAGCCCCTGCCTCTCCACTTCAAAAGGGAGGGACTGCAGCCCCAGCAACTTGGACAGGAGCATATTCAGCTTCTTTGCCATTATATAAGTGGGCACATACTGCTACAAGTTGCTGCAGTGAAAAAGCTCATACTTGTATCTTAAAATCGAGCTGACGGTCCTCCGTGAGGCAAGCTACCACCTGTTTCAGCCCCTGCCTCTCAGCACTGCCTGCCTATTGCTCCAACCTGTTTCATTGGATTCCTGTGGTAATTCCACAAGTAATATATGACGATGACCATAGGGCCTCAGTCTTGAAAAGATTATATAGATTTTTTTAAATTTAAGATTTTGAATAGATTCACAAGTTTAATGTCCCAAAGCTTAAAAAAGATTAAAGATATTTTTTTCAATTTAAAATTGAAGATTTTAAATAGATTAACATTTTAAGTTTAGTTTAATGTGCCAACAGCATGAGGAGACCATATGGTGGCAGAATGACACAGCCTGGAGGTGGCAGCATGAGGAGACCATATAGTGGCAGAAAGACTCAGCCTGGAGGTGGAAGCAGCCTCACGAGACCATAGGGCCTCACAATTGAAAAGATTAAAGATATTTATTTTAAATATTAAATTGAAGATCACCGCATCAGAGCCACGATTCTCCCAGGCCACTTTATGATGATGCTGCATATGTTGACACAGGGCCGTGGTGCCAACATTGGGACCGTGGCCACGCTTCACCTTCTGTCGACACATCTTGTATGTGGCCAGGTTAACATCCTTCGGATGCTTGATGAAAAACTGCCACACTGCAGAGTAGCAAATTTTCCCCCCAACAGTCAGCACTGTCTGCTACTGCCGACTCCAGGAACCCCTGTTCCACTACAAGGTAGGCTGCCGCAAAGCAGGTGGTTTACCCCGGGCACATTTGGCTCTAGACTTTCCACTTCTGCCACCATGTTGACTCCCAACCATGCTACCACCTTGTTGGCTCAGCTGCTGCCTCATGGGCAACCTGCAACCCTCTTCTCCTGATGATGATGAAGCCCCTTCTGCACCTGGCTCCAAGTGCGATCGACTTCATCATCATCGAGTTGTGTCTGCACGTCACTGATGTCCTCCTCAGGTTCTTCAACAGTGTCTGCTTCTGGAGCCTGAACGCTCGCAACACCACCTCCCATGCCAGAAAGGGGAAGGGGAAGATGTCTCCTCCACTTCTTGTCTGGGTAGTAGCTGCTGACTGTCCTCTATTAGATAGTCCTCACTAAATAGTGGAGCTGAACCCACAGCATACGATACTTCTGTGGGAGAGGGAACAGCATAGGACAGATGCAATGGGAGGACTGGGACTGCTCCCGGGCCATGCCAACTGAGGGTTGTGTCTGAGGAACCCACCGACTGTTGACTGGGGGTGCCAGATGTCACTTGTGATGAAGTGGTTGACCGAGTTAACCAATCAATGACGGGAGATGAGTTGCTGTTCGAGACACGACCACTAGCTGATACCGGGAGCTCAGGCCTCTCGCTGCGACTCCTGCTGCCACTCGCCCCCTGCTGCGACCTCAGCCTGCACCTGATGAATTTAGGCCTCTGTGCGTGTCCTGGCACTTCCAGGCCTGACATACTTATACACCAGCTGAGTGCGTATATGTTACACTTATCAGAGTAGGACAATACGCTCCACTACGCTTAAAACTGTATTTGGCTTGTTTTTGTAGCCCTATACAGTTTGTAGCGGAGCTTGTAGTCCTCCTCTCATAAGTGTAAAGTGTACATACACCTACGTGGAGTTTATATATTTTCCTGTTAAAACTAATTTGGGCCTAGTTACTGTGAAAGGCCAGCCAAAACTACACACCTGCTTTTGTAGCCAAATACTTATGAGAGGAGGACAATACGCTCCACTACGCTTAAAACTGTATTTGGCTACAAAAGCAGGTATGTAGTTTTGGCTGGCCTTTCACAATAACTAGGCCCAAATGAGTTTTAACAGGAAAATATATAGAGGACACCACGTAGGTGTACGTACAGTTTACACTTATGAGAGGAGGACTATATGCTCCGCTACAAACTGTATAAGGCTAAAAAAAAAAGTGTGTAGCTTTGGCTGGTCTTTCACAGTAAGTAGGCCCTAATTAGTTTAACAGGGAAAAAAACGTACACCACGTAGGTGTACGTACAGTTTACACTTATGATAGGTGGACAATACGCTCCACTTAAAACTGTATTAGGGTACAAAAGCAATTGTGTAGCTTTGGCTGGCCTTTCACAGTAAGTAGGCCCAAATTAGTTTGACAGGAAAGAAAAATGTACACCTCCTTTGTACGCACAGGTTACACTTATGAGAGGACAATACTCTCCGCTATGCAACCTGTATTAGGCACGAAAATCAGGTGACTATGGCTTTTTTGTGCCTAACTGTCCCCTACCAGCTTTAGAGTTGTAGTAGTACACACTAGTGCTGCAGCACAGAGTCGCTGTGTAGTACAGCCCAGTACAGTATTATTATTCACTAATAGCAGGTGACAATGGCTTTTAGTGCTCAGCCTAACTGTCCCCTATTAGCTTTAGAGTTGTTGTACACCCCACTGCAGCAGTACAGAGTTACTGTGTAGTACACCCAAAAGTGTACTCTCTCTCTCTCCCTTCCCTGTCAGTGCTTTTCTGTGATTAGGGCTTGCGGTGAATCGCTGCTGTAAAGCTGTTTTTCTGTGCAACACACATACTGCTCTATCTCTCTCTGCGATAAAACGCTCTCTCTGAAATAAAACGCTGGAATGGCTGTCCGCAAGATTGCTGCCAATTATTTAGGGCCGTGACATCACAGGGCTGGCTGGCTGCTGATAGGTTGCATGCTGCATGTGATTCAAGGTCATCCTGCCTACCCGCCTTCCTGCCTTCCCAGAGTTTCTTGCCCCATGCCCTCACATGTGGATCCGCCATTTTAGATGCCCTCGAGCCTGAGCCGCACTAAATGGAGTTTAATGAAGCGATTCGTTTCATTGAATCGCGGTGATATTCAGATGCATTACGAATCAAATTTTTCTTGAAATTCGTAACGAATTCTGATTTGTCAGATTCGATTCGCTCATCCCTATTTATAACTAGAGATGAGCGAACTTACAGTAAAATTGATTCGTCACAAACTTCTCGGCTCGGCAGTTGATGACTTTTCCTGCATAAATTAGTTCAGCCTTCAGGTGCTCCGGTGGGCGGGAAAAGGTGGATACATTCCTAGGAAAGAGTCTCCTAGGAATGTATCCACCTTTTCCAGCCCACCGGAGCCCTGGAAAGCTGAACTAATTTATGCAGGAAAAGTCATCAACTGCCGAGCCGAGAAGTTCGTGACGAATCGAATTTACTGTAAGTTCGCTCATCTCTATTTATAACCATACACTTATACCCTGGAAATCAGTCATATGACTATAATCAACTATAAATGACATAACATTTATATAAATAACATGTAACTATTATATCAGGATCAATAATTTCATGGTCAAGGACCAATGCAGATATTGCATAAGTAATGGTTCCCTTTCTTTTAGTTAGCCCAATCATTCAGCACGGACCCCAGATTTTTAGTACAATAGAAGGAAACGCGATATCATTACCGTGTAAAGCCAGTGGAGTCCCCAAGCCATCCATTATTTGGAAAAAGGTAACTATTATGCAATAAATCTAATCTATATATGTTAAAGATTAGTGCTTCTCAGCAAGTGTGCCTCCAGCTGCTGCAAAACTATAACTCCCTTCATGCCTGGACATCCATTGGCTGTCCGGACATGCTGGGAGTTGTAGTTTTGCAACAGCTGGAGGCACCCTGGTTGGGAAGGACTGTTATAGATATTACCAGATCTGTCATTTTGAACTCCCAAGAGGCAATTTTTTGGGCGGTTTTCTTTTCTTTGGCATTTTCCCCCTGTGTTTTTATCATGACAGGTCATGTGATTCTTTCAGGGATTTCTATTGAAGAAATAGGAAAAAAACTAATTTCAGAAAATGCCAATGCTAAACAACCATAGTGACGTGTTTTTTTTTTATGGCGTCTTTTTTTTTTTTTTTTTTTACTCTCATAGACTTCTATTGGAGAGAAATGCCAAGATTTGTCCAACAAAAACGCATTAGTCTCAACATGCAGCGATTTTGAAAAACCCCCACTGAGCTCAAAACTGCAGAAAAAATAAATAAAAAAACGCCAAGTGAGTTTGGCATTTCATAAATCCCTATTGATCTCCAGCTAACGTCTGACCCCGGCATTTTATATTTGGGGTGTTTTTGAAAGGAAAAAAAAAACACAGGTGGAAACTTAGCCTAAGGCCTTGTTTACACAGCTAAAAATGCTAGGTCCGCTCTGAAATGCGCCATCTCATAGATGGACAGCAATGCATTTCTGAGCGGAATCCACAGAAAGAATAGACATGTCTATTCTTTTTGCGGATGCCCGAATCAGGATTTCTGTGGCATGTTTCTGCCACGGCAAATTCTGCAGTGTGCACAGTGCAGCAGAATCCCATTGAAATCAAGCTGAACATTCCCACGGAATTCCGCTTGGAAATTCCACGATGTGAACATACCCCAAGACTTCAAGGGATTCTGGAGTTACCATGCACGCAGCTGCATAATATTAAGCATATTTACATTGCACTTAAGTTTACTTTTCCATTATGTCCATTGTCATTTTATTTATTTATGTATTTATTTTAGAAAGGAGAGACAATCATTCCGAACAACTATTCTGTCATCCTTGAACCAGACGGAAGTTTGTTTTTGGCTGCCCCGGGGGGAGAAGATTCTGCAGAATATACTTGTACTGCAGTGAATGCTGCAGGTTATGCAGCCCGTAAAGTCCAGCTCACGGTTTATGGTAAGCTGTATATAATTATTGCCATGCATACAAAGCGGATGCGTTGTTAGTCGTTCTACTCTAAGCTCCTGCACTCACTTTATAGGGAGGAAACACTCCAGGGCATACATGTATGCCTTGGTGCATCTAGGGCCAGGCAGCCAGTCCGTACGTGTATGCCATGTGATCTAAGGGTTAAAAAAAAACCTCTTGATTGATCGGGGTCTAAGTGACTGATGACGAGAATGAGCTGGTAAAGAAGGGGGTAGCCGCGTGCTTCTCTCCCCACACTGTGTCAGTCCTAAACATCATAGACATATGATGATGCCATCCAGGTTAAGTGACACAGAGCTGGGAGAGAATGCACAAAGCATGCACTTCTTTCAGCTTGTTCCCGTGATTGTTCAGGGTTTGAAAGGAAAACGGTCGCCCTGTTCACCCACACTAATCCCAATACACTGGGTTATAGTATGGGCAAAGCGGAGACTGATGAAGGGTCACTGACTAAAATACATACCTTCGGTCCGGAGATATGTCCCACCGAAAATCCGCTTCTATGTTCTCTGAATTGCGTGCTGGAGGCGGGCCTTAACAGCTTATTTTGAATATTCATCGACTGTGACTCCACGTCCTAGTGACATGGAGTTGCTGGTCACATGAGCGCATGTCCTGACTGAGCGGTCAAGTGATCAGCGATAATGAATATTTAAATTGGACCGGCAGGGCCTGTCTCCAGCGTGCAATTCATAGAAGTTAGAAGCAGTGGTGTTGCTGGGGTTGGTGTTACCTGATGCGGTAGAAAATGGTGTCAAAACCCCCTCCCCCCCCAAGTATTTTTTTAGCCTGTTGTGATGGACGCCAGTGGTGTAGCATGTTGCCAAAAAATAATTTCCAGTATAATAATCAAATATACCAATTGCCACTGAAGGGGACACTAAAGAAACTACAGCTTCCAGTATGATCTAAGGAATAGAAGAAAAGAGTTTTCGGCGCAGTCCACAAAACAGATGAGGCAAGGTATCCTTGACGTAGTTTTATTAGCCAAACATTACGCGTTTCAGAGTATAGGAGCGTCTTCTTCAGATGAAATGATATCAGTGACTACAGGTGACTTCTTCTCTATAGTGAGGAGAATACAGAATGATATCAGTGATTACAGGTGATGTCTTCTCTATAGTGAGGAGAATATACAATGATATCAGTGACTACAGGTGACGTCTTCTCTATAGTGAGGAGAATATACAATGATATCAGTGATTACAGGTGACGTCTTCTCTATAGTGAGGAGAATACACAATGATATCAGTAATTACAGGTGACGTCTTCTCTATAGTGAGGAGAATACACAATGATATCAATGATTACAGGTGACGTCTTCTCTATAGTGAGGAGAATACACAATGATATCAGTAATTACAGGTGACGTCTTCTCTATAGTGAGGAGAATATACAATGATATCAGTGATTACAGGTGACGTCTTCTCTATAGTGAGGAGAATATACAATGATATCAGTGATTACAGGTGACATCGTCTCTATAGTGAGGAGAATACAGAATGATATCAGTGATTACAGGTGATGTCTTCTCTATAGTGAGGAGAATACACAATGATATCAGTGATCACAGGTGACATCGTCTCTATAGTGAGGAGAATACACAATGATATCAGTGACTACAGATGACGTCTTCTCTATAGTGAGGAGAATACACAAATATATCAGTGACTACAGATGATGTCTTCTCTATAGTGAGGAGAATACACAATGATATCAGTGATTACAGGTGACATCTTCTCTATAGTGAGGAGAATACACAATGATATCAGTGACTACAGATGACGTCTTCTCTATAGCCTTTCCTCATTTACAGGCGAAACTCAAAAAATTTGAATATCGAGCAAAAGTCATTTGTATTTCATTAGTGCAACTTAAAAGGAAAGGTAGCATGAAGTGCTCCAAAATCTCCTGGTAGACGGATGGGTTGACCCTGGACTTAATGAAGCACAGTGGCCAACACCAGCAGATGACATGGCTCCCCAAATCATAGTAATTGGGGGGGGGGGGGGGGGGGGCTTTGGGGTTTTTATGAGCTGTAAGCAATAATCATCACAATTATGACAAATCACGTCTTGAATGATCTTGCTTTGTATGTAATGAGTCTCTCTCATATATTAGGTTTACCTTTTAAGTTGCATAACTGAAATAAATTAACTTTGCACAATATTCTATTCTTGTCCTAGCTAAATCTTCTCTCTGCAGAACTTGATACCCAGATGGCTCCTTAGTTTGACAGCGCATCCTGATCCTCTATATGAGAACAATAATTAATATAATACTGCCACACACTGTACCCTCTGAATATAAAGTTGCCACACACTGCATTCTCTAAATATAATAATGCTACAAACTGTACCCTCTGTATATAATACTGACACACACTGTACCCTCTGTATATAATACTGACACACACTGTACCCTCTGAATATAATACTGCCACACACTGTACCCTCTGAATATAAATCTGCCACACACTTTATCCTCTAAATATAATACTGTCAAACACCTTACCCTCTGAATATAATACTACCACACACTGCAGTCTCTGAATATAACAATGCTACACACTCTACCCTCTGAATATAATACTGTGACACGATGTGCCCACTGAATATAATACTGTCACACACCGTACCCTCTGAATATAAATCTGCCACAAACTGTACCCTCTAAATATAATACTACCACACACTGTACCCTCTGAATATAATACTACCACACACTGTACCCTCTGAATATAATACTACCACACACTGTATCCTCTGAATATAACATTGTTTTACAGTGCACCCTCTGAATACAATACCGCAAAATATTGTGGCCCATAAAAACCATAATACCCCAGAATTTCCTAATAAAACACACCATACCTCTGAAATTGAAAACACTCTGTGCCCCTCACATATAGTAATAATGCCCCTCCTGTGTCCCCACATATATAATATAATAATGCCCCCTGTCCTGTGCCCCCCCACATAATAATTATGCTCCCGTCATTTCCCCCCACATAACCACAATGGCCCCTGTCATGTGCCACTCACATATAATACCCCCTATCCTGTACCCCTCACGTATAATGCCCTGTTCTGTGCCCCTCACATAAAATGCCCCCTGTTATGAGCCCCTCACATATAATGCCCCCTGCCCTATGCTGCTCACATACAATGCCCCCTCCCGTGGCCCTCACATATAATGCCCCTGTCCCGTGGCCCTCCCATATAATATCCTCCAAGTTGTAATACTGCCCCCTGTGTCATTGTGCCACAAACACAGAAAGAGGAGGCAGAGGCAGTAAAGCAAATAGTATTGCCACCAGTGGAAATGCCCTATCTGCTGCACAACTATAAGTACTGATCCCTGTATTTTAGTACTATTGATAAGGCACACTGGAAATAATATTGAACAGTTTGCGCTGAAAGGGACTTGACTATGTACTGTGTATTGAATGGCATGTGATTGTACTTTTTTTAAGCATACCTGTGATAGAGTGACGATCCTCAATGGTATTGTAGATGGCAAAATGATCAAGCACTGGCTACAGAAGGAAATATAGCATAAAGTGAGTGATCTCTATAGCAAACTTAATTTAATAATACGATCATATCAACAGTTAATATATACCGAATGTACAATATGATGAGGGAGGTAAGTATTTTGAGATGCAGAGTATCGCTGCGGTTGTGGCAATACACGTGCTTGCTAGATACAATCCTATAAAGAAATACACCTGTCGGTTAGTTTCTAGTAAATACTGGAAATGTCGCTAAGGGAACTGAATGCCAGATGCTTCTATAGCCGTACAGTTCAGTTTGCGTGGGGTTACTACCCGGTTTCATACTGGTTCCTAGCGATGCTACAGCTGTTCCGCTGTGGTGCTTAAGTATGATGTTCCAGGAGTCTCCTGGTTAATTCAGAGCTAGTTTGCAGCGGGAGAACGCCCCGGCCGGCGGCGGCTCAACCTGGTTGTAGCCAACTTCTGGATCGCTGGACGTTGCTAGGTAGTGACGTCACTACGGTGGCTTAGATGGTCCAAAATACCTTCAACACGTTTCAGTAAAGCGTTGCTGGGGTGTCACCACCACAGGATTACTTCCCACTTGGTGGTGTCACCCCACTTGGGAGGTGACACCCGGTGCGGTCCGAACCCCCCTAGCAACGCCAGGGGATAGAAGTGGATCTTCAGTGGGACATATCTCCAGACCAAAGGTCAGTGTATTGGGTTTAGCGTGGGTGAACAGGATGACCATTTTCCTTTGAACACTCAGACCCTGACTGATCAAAACTTTTTTAACCCCTAAATGACACAGGGCATACATGTATGGACTGGCTGCCTGGCCCTAGATGCACCATGGTATACATGTACACCCTGAAGTGTACTTCCTATGAAGGGAGCTAAAGTAGGAGGGGAATGAATAAGAATTGAAGCAAAAAAAATGGTTTTGCCTATAAGAACCAATCTCATCTTGTTAAAAAATGAAAACTAAGCTATAATTAGTTGCCATGGGCAAAACCACAAAACCAGACAGTTTTGGCATCAGACAGTTTTAATTCACTCCCCACAATCTTTTTATATTTTACTACTTTTGACAAAAAAATATAAAATAAATAAATAAATAAACAATCGCTTTATAAAATTAGTTTTATGTCTCCATATTGAGAGCAAATTTTTTTCTTTTTAAATATTTGGATATTTGGATGCCTTATTGTATTTTTAATACATGTTTTGGGCTTGTATCAATGTACCTCATCATACATACATAATATCCATATCCTATATTTATATCCTATTTTAAATGTCTTTTTTATATTTTTTGGTAAAATGCTTAAATATATGCAGCTTCATTGAAGTCATATCCTAGATGACCGGTCCCATTCTCTTTTTTCAGTAAAGCCGCGAATTGTGAATCCGGATATAACAGGAGATTCTAAAAGTCAAAGTGAGATATCAGTAAAAGCAGGAGATAATGTGATCCTACCTTGTGAAGTAAAAAGTGTTCCCCCGCCATTCATAACATGGGCAAAGGAGACGCAGCTCATTTCACCATTTTCCCAGAGGTACAGTAACTTCCTTGCATGCAAAGTGGCAGTGTTCCCCAAACTATGGCCCCCAGCTGATGCAAAACTACAACTCCACTGTCCGGGCATGCTGGAAGTTGTAGATTCGCAACAGCTGGATAGCCACAGGTTGGGAAACACTGCAATAAATGGGGTACAGAAACAGGGGGCGGCCATAATGACTGCCATGTGGCCCAACATGGGAGGACCGCTTGTAAAAGAGAATAACTGCATGAGGCCTGTCTATAGGCCAGTGTTCCCCAACCAGGGTGCCTCCAGCTCTTGCAAAACTACATCTCCCAGCATGCCCGGACAGCCGAAGGCTGTCCGGGCATGCTGGGAGATGTAGTTTTGCAACAGCTGGAGGCACCCTGGTTGGGAAACACTGCTATAGGCAGTGCTGGGAGATGTAGTTTTGCAGCAGCTGGAGGCACCCTGGTTGGGAAACACTGCTATAGGCAGTGCTGGAAGATGTAGTTTTGCAGCAGCTGGAGGCACCCTGGTTGGGAAACACTGCTATATGCAGTGCTGGGAGATGTAGTTTTGCAGCAGCTGGAGGCACCCTGGTTGGGAAGCACTGCTATATGCAGTGTTGGGAGATGTAGTTTTGCAGCAGCTGGAGGCACCCTGGTTGGGAAACACTGCTATAGGCATTGCTGGGAGATGTAGTTTTGCAGCAGCTGGAGGCACCCTGGTTGGGAAACACTGCTATAGGCAGTGCTGGGAGATGTAGTTTTGCAGCAGCTGGAGGCACCCTGGTTGGGAAACACTGCTATAGGCAGTGCTGGGAGATGTAGTTTTGCAGCAGCTGGAGGCACCCTGGTTGGGAAGCACTGCTATATGCAGTGTTGGGAGATGTAGTTTTGCAGCAGCTGGAGGCACCCTGGTTGGGAAACACTGCTATAGGCATTGCTGGGAGATGTAGTTTTGCAGCAGCTGGAGGCACCCTGGTTGGGAAACACTGCTATAGGCAGTGCTGGGAGATGTAGTTTTGCAGCAGCTGGAGGCACCCTGGTTGGGAAACACTGCTATAGGCAGTGCTGGGAGATGTAGTTTTGCAGCAGCTGGAGGCACCCTGGTTGGGAAACACTGCTATAGGCAGTGCTGGAAGATGTAGTTTTGCAGCAGCTGGAGGCACCCTAGTTGGGAAACACTGCTATATGCAGTGCTGGGAGATGTAGTTTTGCAGCAGCTGGAGGCACCCTGGTTGGGAAACACTGCTATATGCAGTGCTGGGAGATGTAGTTTTGCAGCAGCTGGAGGCACCCTGGTTGGGAAACACTGCTATATGCAGTGCTGGGAGATGTAGTTTTGCAGCAGCTGGAGGCACCCTGGTTGGGAAACACTGCTATAGGCAGTGCTGGGAGATGTAGTTTTGCAGCAGCTGGAGGCACCCTGGTTGGGAAACACTGCTATAGGCAGTGCTGGGAGATGTAGTTTTGCAGCAGCTGGAGGCACCCTGGTTGGGAAACACTGCTATAGGCAGTGCTGGGAGATGTAGTTTTGCAGCAGCTGGAGGCACCCTGGTTGGGAAACACTGCTATAGGCAGTGCTGGGAGATGTAGTTTTGCAGCAGCTGGAGGCACCCTGGTTGGGAAACACTGCTATAGGCAGTGCTGGAAGATGTAGTTTTGCAGCAGCTGGAGGCACCCTAGTTGGGAAACACTGCTATATGCAGTGCTGGGAGATGTAGTTTTGCAGCAGCTGGAGGCACCCTGGTTGGGAAACACTGCTATAGGCAGTGCTGGGAGATGTAGTTTTGCAGCAGCTGGAGGCACCCTGGTTGGGAAACACTGCTATAGGCAGTGCTGGGAGATGTAGTTTTGCAGCAGCTGGAGGCACCCTGGTTGGGAAACACTGCTATAGGCAGTGCTGGGAGATGTAGTTTTGCAGCAGCTGGAGGCACCCTGGTTGGGAAACACTGCTATAGGCAGTGCTGGAAGATGTAGTTTTGCAGCAGCTGGAGGCACCCTAGTTGGGAAACACTGCTATATGCAGTGCTGGGAGATGTAGTTTTGCAGCAGCTGGAGGCACCCTGGTTGGGAAACACTGCTATAGGCAGTGCTGGGAGATGTAGTTTTGCAGCAGCTGGAGGCACCCTGGTTGGGAAACACTGCTATAGGCAGTGCTGGGAGATGTACTGAACAGAGGGGTGGACACAGGAAGCAAAGGATCACAGTGTGGGGACATTATATGGCTGCCTTTACTTATAAATGTTAATTTTGGTAAATGGAACGCTACTTGTTGACCCCTGGGCCAACCCACCAGTAATAAGCCATGGAAGCCCAATTATTTGCACATAATATAGCCAAGAGTTGGAAGTTTTAAATGTTTGAGGGTAGCAATGAGTCCCCTTGTCTATTGGGTCCTTGTGCAGCTGAATATGTTGCCATATGTATTTTACACCTCTGATTGAACATTACAGCTGTAGGGATTAAAGAGGTTATCCCACAACTAAGACTTATCCTCTATCCAAAGTATAGGGGATAACTAGCGGATCGTGGGAGTCTGAATATTAGGACCCCCACCAATGATAAGAAATGAGGTGAAATGTGCCCAGGAATGAAAGGATCACATGTGGCATGCAAGACCAGTTTTTCACAATAAACGTATCTTTGTAATCACTTCCATAGATCATCATTACATACACACATAGAAAGTTTCATTTCATTCCAACTACTCCTTCTTGGTGAATAAGTTTTTTTTTTCTCAATGATCCTATATCCATATGTGTATATATATGCGCGCTGCACCTGACTACACCCGATGCTCTAAACGAACGCTGAGTGCAGCGGGGAGATTACATTGGTCCCCAGCGACGGGGCCCCCGCAATCAGACATCTTATCCCCTCTCCTTTGGATAGGGGAGAAGATATCTAGGGGCGGAGCACCCCTTTAAAGGGGTTATCCAGGAAAAAACTTTTTTTATATATCAACTGGCTCCAGAAAGTTAAACAGATTTGTAAATGACTTCTATTAAAAAATCTTAATCCTTTCAGTACTTATGAGCTTCTGAAGTTAAGGTTGTTCTTTTCTGTCTAAGTGCTCTCTGATGATACGTGTCTCAGGAACCGCCCAGTTTAGAAGCAAATCCCCATAGCAAACCTCTTCTAAACTAGGTGGTTCCCAAGACACGTGTCATCAGAGAGCTGTTCTATTCTGTTTGACCACAGTGCTCTCTGCTGACACCTCTGTCTGTGTCAGAAACTGCCCATAGCAAACCTCTCCTGCTTCGGACAGTTCATGACATGGACAGAGGTGGCAGCAGGGAGCACTGTGGTCAGACAGAAAAGGACAACTTAACATCCTCTGTAGTATACAGCAGCTGATAAGTACTGAAAGGATTAATATTTTTAATAGAAGTAATTTACAAATCTGTTTAACTTTCTGGAGCCAGTTGAGATATATATATATATATATATATATATATATATATATATATATATATATATAAAAGTTTTTCCTGGATAACCTCTTTAAATCTACTCACTATTACCCCACAAGACTACCACTGCCACTGCATGGCGTCCTTCGGAGGAATCCATTAAATGTACATGTTGGGAGTGTTTAACGCAGTAAAAAAAACTCTGAATAAGCTTAAAGGGGTACTCCACTGGAGAACATTTTTGCTTCAATCAACTGGTGCCAGAAAGTTAAACAGATTTGTAAATTACTTCTATTAAAAAATCTTAATCCTTCCAGTACTTATCAGCTGCTGTTATGATCCACAGGAAGGTCTTTTCTTTTTAAATTTCCTTTCTGTCTGACCACAGTGCTCTCTGCTGACACCTCTGTCCATTTTAAGAAATGTCCAGAGAAGAAAATTCCCATAGCAAACCTATCCTGCTCTGGACAGTTCCTGACATGGACAGAGGTGTCAGCAGAGAGCGCTGTGGTCAGGCAGAAAGGAAATTCAAAAAGAAAACAACTTCCTGTGGATCATACAGCATCTGATAAGTACTGGAAGGGTAAAGATTTTTTAATAGAAAAAATTTACAAATTTGTTCAACTTTCTGGCACCAGTTGATTTAAAAAAATGTTTTCCAGTGGAGGACCCCTTTAAACTCTAATAATAAAAAATATTTCATATAACCATAATCAATCTCTGTAAATTGTTGATAAGATTTTTTTTTTTTTTTTTATATAAAACACATATTCATTTCCATTTTGACTATAGAATGTCGTAATTCTGTCCTTTTGCAGACACAATATCCTTCCATCAGGTTCAATGAAGATATTTGACACTAGAGTTACAGACACAGGGATATATACTTGTGTAGCCACAAATATAGCGGGAAATGTAACACAGTCTGTAAAGCTCAATGTTTATGGTAAGTACTGTATCAGCTCTCTAATATTAGGTATATAGATAGATTAGAGCAAAACAGGTCTACTAGGTTTTATATATATATATATATATATATATATATATATATATATTTTATTTTTTTATTAAATAAATAAATTATTTATTGATTACAATTTTGATGTCATTGGAAAATAATGCAGTATGAAATATTCAGGTCAAGTTAGACACATGTTGCGAAGTTAGCTGGAATGCAGGGCTGTAGGGTGTAGAGTGTTTTCATTGCCAAGTGACCAGCCCTCCCGTCAAATAATCCGTCACTTTCCATGTTTCGTTTGTCTATAACATTTAAATGGGCAGCTGCTGGTCATATTCTCCCGAGATTTGTCTCCTGACCATCACTTGTGTTTTTGAGCTTGCTCTTCTGTGTACTTCTGGACATCTAACCCCCTGCCTTGCTCCTTTTAAAGGGGTACTCCGCTGCTCAGCGTTTGGAACAAACTGTTGGGAGCTTGTGACGTAATAGCCCCGCCTCCTCAATGCACCTCTATGAGAGGGGGCATGACAGCCGTCACACCCCCTCTCATAGACTTGCATTGAGGGGGGCGTGGCTATGACGTCACGAGCTTCCGATGCCGGCTCCAGCGTTTGAAACTGTTTGTTCCAAACACAGAGCAGCGGAGTACCCCTTTAACCACTGCTACTCAGATCGGAACATACGTGACCTTCTGTTGTGACCCGGCTTGACCTCTGGTATTGAACTCTGTTTCTGTTCTGATGCTGCCCTCTGGTTATGACCCTGGCCTGACTCTGTTTGCTGTTTGGATACTGATTTGGACTTTGTCATAGTTTGGTTTGGCTGTTCACTACGTGTATCGATTTTCTGCCCTGTGCACTTAGTGTAGGTACCATCGCTGATGTTGTGATGGAATAAAAAGCTACTCACTTTCACCAATTTTTCACCAATTTGATGTGCTGCAGTGATCTCTTCTTTGGTTATCCGGTTGGAGCCCCAGTAGCTCCCCCCACTGGTGTGTGCTCAATCTACATTTTCTGCCTCCTAAAGGGGTACTTTGGTGAAAAACTATTTTTCTCATACCAACTGGCTCCAGAAAGTTAAACAGATTTGTAAATTACTTCTATTAAAAAATCCTAATCCTCCCAGTACTTATCAGCTACTGTATACTACAGAGGAAGATGAGTTGTTCTATTCTGTCTGACCACAGTGCTCTCTGCTGACACCTCTGTCCGTGTCAGAAACTGCCCATAACAAACCTCTCCTGCTTCGGACTGTTTCTGACATGGACAGAGGTGTCAGCAGAGAGCACATCCTCTGAACACAGCAGTTTCAGTGTGTGAAGTTGTCGGGTGTGTCTCCTTTGAGCTCCAGACTTCCACACAGAGAGAAGCAGCGTTTTTCACCTGCCTTCCCAGGGGTGTGGCAGGCCCCTGGGGAGAGCTTTCCTGCATGGAGCCAAGGGAGTCTCGGGCTTCTACCTCTCGTTCCCGGCTGGCGAGAGGGGGGAAGATAGCATCTACAGCCGGTTCCAAGGTCGGGGTGAGGCGTTCCAGCAGGGCCCGCAGAAATGCGGAGCC
Source organism: Hyla sarda (assembly GCF_029499605.1). NCBI lineage: Eukaryota > Metazoa > Chordata > Amphibia > Anura > Hylidae > Hyla > Hyla sarda. The sequence continues at coordinate 49,342,632 of NC_079194.1, read as the reverse complement.
CGCTCCCCCGTCCAAACCCGAAGGACGCAAGGCTACAGCCAAGAACAGCGGACCTTCTGCTACCCCTGAACCCCAGCAATGGGGGGTACGGGGTCCAAGGGAGTCTCTGGAGATGTATGGGTCACGGATCCAATCCAAGATGGCGGAGTATGAAGAGTTGGGAAGAAAACTTAGGAGCCTGAGGGAAGACCTGAAGTTTTCACGCTACCAGGCTGACAATGCCTCTGCAGGTAAGAGGCAGAAGTTTACTGCTCAGGTGCGGGCTCTTAAGGCAAAGGTGGCTGAGGTGGAGGAGGCCAGAAGGAACATTGCTGAGGATGCAGGGTTCTTTAAGGAAAAACTTACTAACAATGAAAGATTTAAAAACCCGCATGCATGTGCAGACAGCCATGAGGACAGCAGTGAGGAGGAAGATGGAGAGGAGGAAGGTGATGGAGAGTCAGGTGAAGCTGTGGAGAGTGAGGGGGATGCTGCCCCTGGTGCATGTGACCCCCAGCCCCCCCAAGATAGCTACCCAGAGCCCTATCAAGTGGCGTTACCTTCCAGTGATGGGGAGATGGAGGATAGCTGTGAAGAGGACGCAGCTAGTGGGGGTTTGCTGAGAGCTATTGTGCAGCAGGAGTCACCTACCCGCTTTGAGGATTTTGCCTTTGGTGAAGATCTTGGCAAGAATGATGTAGTGAAAAAAAGGAAGAAGCAGAAAGTTCAGGAAACGGTATCTTTTGTTTTTCATTCATTCAAGCAGTCTGGGCCAGCTGTGAAGTTGGTTCAGGCTGCTGGGCCCCCCAAACTGCCAGACCCCGTTCCTGTCATGGACCGGGGCCAGCAAGGGGGGTACAGCATGGCGTCTGAAAAGGCTGTAGGCGCAATAGATGTGAAGCCCACCCATCCTGCCGGTAGGGAGGGGCAGGATGGGCTCATGGTGGGAAGTGGCGAGGCAAGCTATGCCGCCGCGTGCTCGGGGGGCGGTTCCCCGAGTGCTGTGGGCATTACCGGCGCTGCGGGGCACTCCCCTGTGAGGGGGGGGAGTGTCCAGGCGCCGTTGGCAGAGAATGGTGGGTCCAGGTGCTCAGGGGGCGGTCCTCCGAGTACTATATGTTCTGTGGGCGCTGCGGGGCACTCCTCTGTGAGGGAGGGGAGTGTCCGGGCGTCAGAGTCTGCTGCAGAGCCCGTGCGGACGGGCACAGCTGGCACGGTGGGGATTCCCTGCGTGTCAGAGAGTGTGGGCGGAGCTGGGGTGCGCCCGGGGGGGCAGCTCCAGACTCCAGAAGGGACATCGCCCATGGAGGAGGAGCCCTTGGCGTCAACCCCAGCAACAGCTAAGAAAGCAAAGAACATTATTAAACCAGCTATACTACAAGTCCCAGCCAGCCCAGAATCTGTTAGGCAGGTAATGAGTGGAGGATGTGAGAATGCTGAGTGTAGTAGTGTTGTGGATGAGAGGAGTGCATGTGGGAGTGTAAGTGGAGTGAATGATGGTGGGACTAGTAGTGGTAAGAGTGGAAAGTCGGGTATGAATGGGAATAAAGATGGGAGTAGTGGTGTGAGTGGCTGTACTGACGGTTCTGGGTCTGGGTCTGGTCTGGCTGCCCCCCCGGTAGTGGCTGCTTCTAGGAGCTATGCCAATGTCACTGCCGGGGGTTCAGGGGGGTCCCCATCTCTGTCCGGCTCTGGAGGCCACTTGCAACAGCGCCTCCTGGAGGCTTTACGCAGGGGCGACAGGTCGATCCAGGTAGAGGGAAGGGGTGAGGTCGACCTGTCTTTCTGGATAGAGAGGCACGGTTTGGGGGCTTTCCGAGAGCGGAATGGGGAGGTGGTCTGGTCCCTCCCGACAACCGGGCAGGACAGTAACCGTAGGAATGTGGTCCGTCTGATTTGGAGGGGCGAGGATGCGTGCCCACCTCGCTCTAAAGTGGTTGAGCTCCTCCTTCAGATGGAATTCAGGGCAAGTGACATCTTTGCCCTCATTCACCCCTACGGTTCATCCGAGTTTGATGTCAGTTTCGTACGGCCAGAGGGTCTCGAACTCTTCTGGTCAAACTACGAAGTGGCAAAGAACGAGCCCGGCTGGCGGGATTTTGCCGTCAAGGCGATTTCCCGTCAGAACTCTGTCAAGAAAGTTACCGTTTTGACCCGTAACGAGTCACTTTCTTGTTATGACATTATGACCTGGCTTGGTCGGTATGGGGATGTGACGGATATGCCCAAGAAAAACTTGGATGAGCACGGGATCTGGTCCGGGGCCTGGACGTTTTCCGTCAAACTCAAGCGTTCAGGGAGTACAGTTGCCCACATTCCGTCAGCCGCCTTCCTTGGACGCGATAGGATCCAGGTCTTCTACCAGGGGCAACCCAAGGTCTGTCACAGGTGTGGCAGCCCCACCCACTTTAGCGCAGCCTGTACTGTGCAGGTCTGCGCTTTGTGTGGTGGGGTGGGTCATCTGGCCGCATCCTGTAGGCAGATCCGGTGCCACCTGTGTGGTGTCCTCGGGCACCCTTTTAGCCGTTGTCCTAGCGCCTTCGCCCGTGCGGCGGCCGCTCCGGCTGAGGAGAGCTGCGAAGTTGCCTCGGCTGGGGAGGGTACGGGCAGGGATGGGGGCGCAACAGGGCTAGTGAGGAGGAAAAAGGGCCCCGCCAAACTAAGGCGGGAGGAAAATCGTAGAAGGAGTAGGGAGCTGGAGAGTGCCCAGGTGACGGGGGCAGCTTTAGCCCCTGCTCCTGAAGCTGGCCCTGTAACCGCTGAAGCCCTAGAAGAGAACGTGCTGGATGAGGAGATCAGGAGACTTCACAGAGAGAAAGGCAATATGGCCGACCCTTCCGATTCCTCCCACTATGAAAGTGTGGATGAGGAAAGTGGGGTGAGGCCCAAAAAGAAAGATAAGGGCAAAAGGAAAGGGAGAAAGAAGAGGTCAGAGCCCTCTGAAGTTCCTTGTACTACGGGCCAGGTCCAAAACGGAAGCCTGACTGCCCCCCCTCTGATTGACCTGTCAAACCGATACCTCGTCCTCGATACCATCTCCTCCCCCTCCTTGGAGGGGGAAGGTGAGGACGGGGTGCCTAGGGAGAAGGAGCCTCTGGGGGGAACTGGGCCCTGTCCTGTTGAGGCACCTTCCTCAGAGGGCAGGGCTAGACCGGAGCCGGACAGAGACGGGGACCATATGGATCAATCGGAGTGTAAAAAAAGATCCAAGAGTGGTCCTGCCCTCTCGTCTTCTTCGGGGGATGAGGGGGCAAAAAAGAAGGGAAAGAGAAAGTAAAGGGTGTGGCCGTCTAATTTAATCACCCTGTATGGCGGCACTCACCCCATTGACGCTGGCATCTATTAACTGTGCCAGTATAAAGTCAGATACGGCTAGATTCGCAGCCTTTGATTTTCTCGGCCGTGTTGAAGCCGACATTTTCCTTTTACAGGAGACCAGGTTGTCAGATCTAGCCTCTCTGGTAAAAGCCAGAAGAGAGTGGAGGCGCGGTCCCTCCCACTGGTCTCTTGCGGCTGAGCCGTATAGTGGGGTGGCGGTCCTTTTTACCGCTCCTGTTGAATGCCGACGGGTTATTGAATTAGAAATGGGGAGGTGCCTGATCTTAGATGTCTTCATGAAGGGACAAGAGCTCCGGCTCATTAACATCTACGCCCCGCAAACTAAGCGGGGCCGTAAAGATCTCTTTATGAGGATTAAGCCCTTTCTTTTTACGAGTCGGCAAGTGATCTTTGGAGGGGACTTCAATAATGTCACGAGGTCCCAAGATAGGAGAGGCTCCAATGGTCCGCTGACTTGCGATAGTGTGGCACTGATTAGCATAGCTAGAGAAGCTCGCCTAGAGGACGCCCACATCCGGAGCCCCTCAGGCCACACGGGTTTCACCTATCATCAAGGTAGTCGCAGGTCTAGGATAGATAGGTTTTATTTAAAGGAGGAAGCTGTCTCTTCCGTAGTGTCCGTGGTTGAGGTGGAGTTCTCCGATCACTGTATGATTTTGTTTTCCCTGAATGTTTCAGAGACCCCCCGGATGGGAAAAGGTTATTGGAAGCTGAATTCGTCCCTCCTGGAGGAAGCGGAAGTAAGACAGTCCTTTGAGGATTTTCTTCAGAGCCAGGTACCTTTACTGGGCCTATGTAGTAGTAAGTCAGAGTGGTGGGAGATATTCAAGAAGCGGGTTGCGGGGTTCTTCCGCCAGCTCTCGAGCCTCAGGTCCCTGAACAGGTACCGCCTGTATCAGGGTCTGAGGAGGAAACTCGAGCTTCTCGTCTCGACTGGAGGTAGCCGAGAGGATATCTCCAGAGTGAAGTCCTTGCTGATGAGGTGTCAGTACGATAGGCACACATCTTTGGTTTTTGAGAGGGATTTCGGGAAGTACCGCTCGCCCGACCCTTACAGAAACTGTAAGATGTCAGTGAGTAGTAAAGTCATTTCAGGACTGATTGATAGTACAGGATCTCTGAATCGGTCCAGATCAGGGATCTTGGAGGTTGTCAGATCCTTCTACTCGCACCTCTTGGGAAGGAAAGATCTAGATCGAGACAGGATGTCGGTTTTCCTGACTGAAACCATTCCTGAGCCAGGGGTAGACCCCTCTCTTGATGTTTTGGCAGAAGAAATCAGGGAAGAGGAAGTGAGAATGGCGATCGAGGGGCTTGCCCCTAAGAAGTCGCCAGGTCCGGATGGCTTAACATCCGAGTGGTACAGGACCTTTAAGGAGTCTTTAGCTCCCCTCTTGACTGAGGTATTCAATGAGTGTCTCTCCTCGGGCACTCTGCCAAAGTCAATGAGGAGGTCAGCCCTGATTCTTCTGTCAAAGGGTAAAGATCCTAGCCGGATTGAGAATTGGAGACCCATAGCTCTTCTCAATACGGACAGGAAGCTTCTGGCTAAGATATTGTTTAATCGGCTGGTGAAGTTTGCACCCCGGCTCCTTTCGGGGGCTCAGCACTGCTCTTTTCCAGGCCGAAGCACCTTAAGTGCTGTCCTTAGTGTCAGGGAGGCAGTGGAGCGGAGTAGTGCAGGTCTCTGGAAGGGGTACTTGCTGTCCTTGGATCAGGCCAAAGCATTTGATCGGGTGAACCACGAGTACCTATGGTCCGTCCTCCTGAGATATGGCTTACCAACTACTTTTGTTAATTGGCTTAAGATCTTGTATGCAGGGGCAGAGAGTTTCCCGCTGGTGAACGGGTGGTCTGGCCGCTCTTTTGTGGTGGGTTCCGGAGTCCGTCAGGGTTGTCCTCTTAGCCCGCTTTTATACGTGTTCGCAATCGATCCCTTCGTCCGGAGGGTAGATTGTGGGCCGTTGGCGGGAGTCGGGATGAGTCTGGCGGAGCTGGATGTCGCCCAGAGAGTGGTGGCGTACGCTGACGATGTCACTATTTTCGTCTCCTCAAGAGAGGAGGTCGATGTGGTGATGTCGGAGGTGGACCGCTACTCGGAGGCATCCGGGTCTAAGATCAACCGGGATAAGTGTGAGAGTCTCTGGCTGGGAGGGGGAGACCCCACGTTTGATCTCCCGGACACCCTTCCAGGGCCCCAAGAGTCAGCAAAAGTCTTAGGCATCACATTCGGCCAAGATGATTATCCCACCAAAAACTGGGATGGTAAGCTCCAGGATGCCGCTCAGAAGGTGGACCAGTGGAAGGGTTGGTCTATGACCCTCAGGGAAAGGGTACACCTGATGAAATCATACCTGCTCCCCTTGTTTATCTATCTGGGCAGTGTATGTATCTTGCCAGAGGCTTACTACACTAGGATCTACAGCCTGTTTTTCCAACTGTTATGGGGGAACAGGATGAACCTAGTCAAGAGGGAGGTTACGTACCGCACGAGGAGACTAGGGGGTTTATCTATGGTAAACCCTGTGGTGTTCTTTACGAACACCTTCTTGAAAGCTAACATCGCAAACCTCTGGTCAGAGAGGGCTTCTCCGTGGGTACTCTCCTGCAGGGAATGGTTTCGGCCTTTCTTCCAGGAATGGGAGAGAGGAGGGCGAGTGAAGGACCTCCGTACACCCCATGGATATCTTCCGGCTTACGCTACCCCGACTCTGAAGGCGATACGCCGGTGGGGTCTGGGAGTGTGGGAGATCAGGACCCAGTCAAGGCAGTTCCTTGACAAACGGGTTCTGTTGACCCACTTCCAGAAGCCTCTGGCGCTCAGGGACTGCCCAGGTCGGGATCTGAGGGTGGGGTTGTATCTTTTGAACATGAAAAGGATCCCCCAGAAGTTTTGGGACTTGGCCTGGCGCTGCTTTCAGGGGAAGCTATATGTAAGGGACAACCTGAAGTGTAGGAACTCTGATGACCGGGGATGTCCCCGAGAAGAGTGCGGGGACACGCTGGAAAGCATGGACCACTTCCTGCTTCATTGTCCCTTTAATATAGGGGTTTACAACCGGGTGGGCGCTTCCATCAACTGGAGTCAACTTGCCGGCCTTACCTATCCGGAGTGGGCTTATGGGGCATTCAGGTCCCTGGGTGGCCGAGACCGGGGCACTTTATTCTTAGTTAGTTTAGTGGTTAGGTACTACACATGGAATGCACGGTGCTTAGTATCGACCCAACAGAAAGTCCTCTCCGAGGTGGAGGTCTGTAGGAACATCACTGGTGACCTCGGGAAGATCAGGTCTTTGGAGTATGGCAGTCTTGGTACCAGTAGGGCTTCTCTCCTATGGAGAGGTTTTTCTTTTGATGTGCCCTAGGTACTAGGCCCTTAAGGTGAAGTACCTTATTTTGGCCAGGGATAGTGTATATATCTTAGGGTGAGTATAGGGTCAGTTTCATGAAGGGATAGTGATAGGGTTAGAGGTTGATAGGGAGAGGAATTTAAATTTAATTTTATCAGGATTGCCATCCTTCTTCCTGGTGGGGGGCTATGCATGTCACCTTAGCCTTTTGTTTTGTTTTCTATGGATGGATTGTAAAGGGCTTGCAGGCAACCAAACTTGGGCCTTGTGGTTTTGGTGTATTGTACTGTTAATATTGCTTTGTTGTAGACTATGTATATATTGTTTTGTATATATTGTTCTGTTTACATTAGGTGGGTAGGGGTGTATTTTAGGTTGGGTGGGGTTTCTTTTTTTGGGGGGGGGTGGTGGTGGTGTGTACCCAGGACTGGACTGTTGCAGTGGGTACTATTTTGGGGGTCTGGTATGGGTCAGTTGTGGACAAAAACTGTGACCTATGGACTCTGACCCATGTCCAGAGGGGGTGGTGGGATAGTTTAGTATAGGTTGTTTTTCTGTGTTATAAATGTATTTTTTTTTTTTTTTTTTTTTTTTTTTTTTTTGGTATGTATATTCTGTATGGTTTTATGTATAGTGGGAATTTTTTTGTATTTTTATTTACATTTTTTATTTTTTTTATTTTATTTTATTTTATTTTTATTATTATTTATATAATGTCATAATTATTTTGAGAGAAAGGCAGTCGGACCAGTTTTCAGTTACTATAGTATTATATTATTTTTGTTAAGGCAGCTAGCCATATTTTTGTTTTTAGGGGGGGGGGGGGGGAGTGTGGTTATGTTTCCTAGTTTGGATATTTTTAGTTTTTGATCCAAGCGAGGAAAACTTTATTTATGTTCATTAGGTATGTGTGTGTGTGTTGGACTATAGTAGGTAATGATTTATTTATTCATTTATTTTTGGTTTATCTGGGCTGGCCGGTTAGGAAGGTTTAAGTTGTTATTTTGAGACGGATAGTTTGTTTTTATGTTCAGTTTTGTTAATTTTGTTACAGTGAAATGAACTTGTTTTGTGTTTTGTACTTTTATAATAAAAAAGAGTGTCAGCAGAGAGCACTGTGGTCAGACAGAAAAGAACAACTCAACTTCCTCTGTATAGAGTAATTTACAAATCTTTTTAACTTTCTGGCACCAGTTCATTCGAAACTACTGTTTCTATTCCTCCTCCATCTTGCTTTTGTAGATAGATGGATAGATAAATAGACAGATACCAAAGAAATGCAGCAGCACTCCGGTTCAGATTAAATTGGTGTTAGGCTTTATTCATCAAGGGAAAAAAACATGATGTCAAATCAAAAGTTTTTTCATGACAGTGCACAATTAAGCATATGTCATCAAGCGGCTTGACAAAGACCGTGTTAGACGGTTAAACGTCCTGTTTCTTTCACTTGGTGAATAAAGCCTAAAACCAATTTCATCTGAACCGGAGTGCTGCTGCATTTTTTTTGGTAATTTTGGGAGCCCTACCTGGGCCGAACCAGCCTGTACCTGGATACTCTACAAGGGAGTGCGGTTCTACTTCAAGAATCTAGATAGATATAAGATAGAGGAAAGGAATTCAGGAAAGATATGGGAGGTAAGGAGTAACATTTGTAGTGTTCCATGAAATTCTGTATTTTGTTTTTCTGTGTTTTGCTGATTTGATGTTTCCTTCCCAAGTTCCACCAAAAATCCACCGAGGTCCTAAAGTCATAAGAACAAATGTTCATCAAAGCTTTGAGATTATCTGCGCCAGCAATGGCATACCGCTACCCAAAACAACCTGGTTAAAGGATGGAAGACTCTTAGAGCTGAATGAAGGACAATTGGATACCACATTCAAAGTGAAGAGCGCAGAGCTTTCTGATGCAGGACTGTATACCTGCATTGCCAGTAATGTCATCGGCCAAGACGATGCAAATGTAACTGTCGAGATTCGAGGTATTGATGTATTTCTTGTATTTGAAGGTTATAAGATATTCACTATCCGTGTTTCTCCCAGATTGTAATGACTCTTCTACTGTTCTGCTGCAGCACCTCCTACTTTATCCATCCTGGAACCTCCTTATGACAAAACCAACGAGGAAAGACTTGCCAACCAACTGGTAGCATTTCCTTGTCCGGCAAAAGGTACAACTTCAATTCTTAATTTGTTTTATCATCATTGTTTACATTATTTATTTTTCTGTTAATGGGATTTTCATGATTAAAATTGTTGACACAGTTAAAGCATTTTTCTTCTTGGTAATGATCTACTTGTATAGTCTGACAACCTCTTTAACTTCACTGAAATATTACATTGCTTAAAAAAATAAACACTTAAACAACACAATGTAACTCCAGGTCAATGACACTTCTGTGAAATCACACTGTCCACTCAGGAAGCAACACTGATTGACAATCAATTTCACATGCTGTTGTGCAAATGGAACAGACAACAGGTGGAAATTATAGGCAATTTTGAATGCTGGCGGTGCTTTCACTCCAGTGGTAGCATGAGACGGAGTCTAAAACCCACACAAGTGGCTCAGGTAGTGCAGCTCATCCAGGATGGCACATCAATGCGAGATGTGGCAAGAAGGTTTGCTGTGTCTGTCAGTGTAGTGTCCAGAGTATGGAGGTGCTACCAGGAGACAGGCCAATACATCAGAAGATGTGGAGGAGGCCGTAGGAGGGCAACAACCCAGCAGCAGGACCACTACCTCCACCTTTGTGCAAGGAGGAGCAGGAGGAGCACTGCCAGAGCCCTGCAAAATGACCTCCAGCAGGCCACAAATGTGCATGTGTCCACTCAAACGGTCAGAAACAGACTCCATGAGGGTGGTATGAGGGCCCGATGTCCACAGGTGGGGGTTGTGCTCACAGCCCAACACCGTGCAGGATGTTTGGCATTTACCAGAGAACACCAGGATTAGCAAATTCACCACTGGCGCCCTGTGTTCTTCACAGATAAAAGCAGGTTCACACTGAGCACATGTGACAGACGTGACAGAGTCTGGAGACACCGTGGAGAACGTTCTGCTGCCAGCAACATCCTCCAGCATTACCAGTTTGGCGGTGGGTCAGTAATGGTGTGGGGTGGCACTTCTTTGGTGGGCCGCACAGCCCTCCATGTACTTGCCAGAGGCAGCCTGACTGCAATTAGGTACAGAGATGAGATCCTCAGACCCCTTGTGAGACCATATGCTGGTGCGGTTGGCCCTGGGTTCCTCCTAATGCAAGACAGTGCTAGACCTCATGTGGCTGGAGTGTGTCAGCAGTTCCTGCAAGAGGAAGGCATTGATGCTATGGACTGGCCCGCCTGTTCCCCAGACCTGAGTCCGATTGAGCACATCTGGGACATCATGTCTCGCTTCATCCACCAACCCCACGTTGCACCACAAATTGTCCAGGAGTTGGCGGATGCTTTAGTCCAGGTCTGGGAGAACATCCCTCAGGAGACCATCCGCCACCTCATCAGGAGCATGCCCAGGCGTTCTAGGGAGGTCATACGGGCACGTGGAGGCCACACACACTACTGAGCCTCATTGTGACTTGTTTTAAGGACATTACATAAAGGTGGATCAGCCTGTAGTGAGGTTTTCCACTTTGATTTTGAGTGAGACTCCATATCCAGACCTCCATGGGTTGATAAATTTGATTTCCATTGATTATTTTTTTGTGATTTTGCTGTCAGCACATTCAACTATGTAAAGACGAAAGTATTTAATACGATTAGTTCATTCATTCAGATCTAGGATGTGTTATCTTAGTGTTCCCTTTATTTTTTTGAGCAGTGTATTAGCATGTTGGTCTATTCATTGCAACCTATGCTTAATTGTGCACTGTCATGAAAAAACTTTTGATTTGTCATAGAGACATATTGAAAGTTTTGATCGGTTGGTGTCCAAGTGGTAACAGCTGGACTGATCAAAAGAACTAGCCAGCGCATTCTCCCCTGGTTCCTGTGTCATGTGACCGGGACTGACTCATAGCATAAGTTTATGGAGCCATCTCAAACATAAAGAGTAGGGAGAGAAGCAGGCGGCACTTGTTCTTGTCATTGGGGTCTGAACCCGACCAATGAAAACTATTCACATGTCTCTTAGGACAGGTAGACTTTAGGCTTACATAAAATATTCATGACAAATCAGTGCTTTAAAGGGGTACTCCGGTGGACAACATTTTTTTTTAAATCAACTGGCTCCAGAAAAGTTCCTTTTCTGTTTAACCACAGTGCTCTCTGCTGACACCTCTGTCCATGTCAGGAACTGTCCAGAGCAGGAGCTAATTCCCATAGCAAACCTATCCTTCTTTGGACAGTTCCTGAGACAGAGGTGTCATCAGAGAGCACTGTGGTCAGACAGAAAAGGAACTAAAGGAATTTAAAAAAGAAAATAACTTCCTCTGTAGTATACAGCAGCTGATAAGTACTGGAAGGATTAAGATTTTAAATAGAAGTAATTTACACATCTGTTCAACTTTCTAACACCAGTTGATTAAAAAAATTTTTTTCACCGGAGTACCCCTTTAAGTTTAGGTAAAATATTCATGACAAATCAGTACTTTAAGTAAATTTTACAGACCTCTATGGGTTCTTTTGGATTCCTCTCAAAGTACCCTACATCATTACAGTATCTGTATTTTTGTCCTATTTGTGACATTTTTTATATTGCCTCAATAAGGTACACCAAAACCGGTGATCAAATGGTTACACAATAACAAAGAATTAACAGGAACAGAACCTGGCATCAACATTACAAAGGATGGGACGTTGCTCATCATCAATTCCTTGACACCGCATGACAATGGAGAGTACAAGTGTGTGGCAACAAATGAAGCAGGGATGACGGAAAAGAAATACAACTTAAAAGTCCATGGTAATTGTCTTATTCCTTTTATTTCCAATGTTTACATAAGGACTTATTGTATTACAGATTGTATTGTTATTAAGTAGTGGACAAATCTATGTAGTATGATAACTTCCTTTTTTGTCCTTCCTAGAGTGTTGATTTACTGGTATCTTCTGTATTTTTATTGCTTGCAACATTGTTTCTTGAATAGAATGAAGTGCATGATGTGTCACTGTTCTTGGGATCACGGGGGGTCCCAGCATTTGGACCCCCTGCGCAATTAGACACTTGTCCCCTATTCTATGAATAGGGGATACATTGTTTTTCACTGGACAACCTCTTTAACATATTATTAGATCAAAAACAGCTGATTTTGGACCATAAAAATTGCTGTTTTAAGGCCATTTTGATTTTACAGTGTATAAACGTAGCCTAAATGTGTGCATGCTGGCCCATTATATACGAAGGCCAAAGGACTGTCCCTTCGGCCCCCATCTGGCAGATATATGGCAGTTTGACACACATTTAGCATCACAATATGTTTCTGGTGCTTGTCAGCCGTACCACAGAGCCGGAGGGAGTTCTGGCTTTCTCAAAGAGACTCTGATGTACAAGAACAGTAACCAAGTTGTCAGGATCCGGACTGGTATGCAGAGAGGACACGGGTGGTGGATCCTCTGTGTCAGTGAGGTGATGGCGTGGGCCGTACCAGGGGAACAGAATCTAAGAGGTTACTGGTTTTCACCAGAGCCCGCCGCAAAGCGGGATGGACTTGCTGCGGCAGGTAACCCCCAGGTCGTTCCACCCGATAGCAACTCAACCTCACTGACTGCTGAGTCAGGCGCGGTACACAAGGATTAGGCAAAGGCAAGGTCAGACGTAGCAGAAGGTCGGGACAGGCGGCCAACGGGTCGTAGTCAAGGGCAATGGCAAGGGTCTGGATACACAGGCAATGGACACACAGGAACGCTTTCACTGGCACAAGGCAACAAGATCCGGAAGGGACAGGAAGGGGAAGTGGACTTTTATAATGTAGGGAGTGCTTGGAACTAATTGGGCCAGGCACCAATCAATGGTGCACTGGCCCTTTAAATCTGAGAGACCCGGCGCACGCGCAACCCTAGAGAGCGGGGCCGCGCGTGCCGGGACTGAGCAGGAGGACGGGGCAGGTGAAAAACATGGGGCGCGATCCGAGAGCGGGCACGTCCCGTGCCTCGGATCGCGTCCCCTCAGGTGACATGGGTGCAGCGCTCGCGGTCAGTGGTGCTGACCGGAGCGCTGTATGCAGAGGAACGCCGTGAGCGCTCCGGGTCCCGCTGCCTCCCCGGAGCGCTCATGGCGTTCCTCTGCATGCAGCGCTCCGTCCCGTGCCTCGGATCGCGTCCCCTCCGGTGACATGGGAGCAGCGATCACTGTCAGCGGTGCTGACCAGAGCGCTGCATGCACAGGAACGCCGTGAGCGCTCCAGGGAGGCAGCGGGACCCGGAGCGCTCGGTGTGACACAAGTATAGACCATATATGGACAGTTACATCATTGGGGCTTCTCCAGGGCTTCCTTCTGGGAGTGGGTAGTAGGTTGCTTTCGTCCGTTAAAGATATATGTTGGGAGTCCCCCAATGTATACCACATACAGAAGGTTAAAATTCAAACAGAGCCTACATTTTCTCCCATATATTTATTCAGAAGAGTAGGCTAAGATGGCGCGTTTTATTACGTGTATGGTGTGGCAATAACATTTAATAGTTTGCGACACTACGGTAGCGTTGACCTTCATGCTCCAAGGGGTAGTGGCTTCCTGGGCCAAGCGCTAGGGTAATAACAAACCACAGATGCAGGGTTACGGAAAATACAGAATTTTACTCAGGAACTTGCAAGAAATATACAGGAACAGGTTAACAGTAGTGCAAATCACAGTTGCTTCAGGGCACTATGGGGCTTGTAGTCCAGGCTGACTAACTAGCTTCTTGCTTGCTGAATTATGTTTAGACTCTTCTGAATTGTGTTGTGTTGTGTTGCATTTCTTTTTTGGATTTCTCTTTAGTATACAGCCCCTAAAAAGTACTGGAAGGATTAAGATTTTTTAATAGGAGTGATTTACAAATCTGTTTAACTTTCTGGCGCCAGTTGATTAAAAAAAAAAAAAAGTTTTCCACGGGAGTACCCCTTTAAATGGGGGTCTCCTAACCCAGTCTCACCCTGCTGCCACATCCAGAATTTATGATTGAAGAGTAGGCAATGATTATGCTATTTCCATAACTTCCACAAAATTAAAAGGGAGTTTGTTCCAAACGCTGAGAAGCAGAGTACCCCTTTAATTATAATTTTCCTGGGAACACAATTCAGTTTAATGAGCTTTATAAATGAGATTTCCTATTACCGTAACAGAAATTGTTGGTAGGAAGTATACGGTAACACTACTGTAATTGATGGATGGAGTGCCCGCAGCTCACCTTACCACTGGTATTGTGTGGAGCATTTAGTGCATTACTTATTTTTGGCTTTCATCTCCCCCTTTACTTACATCCCGTGTCCTCATTAAACAATGAACGTCCGCCAAGTTTTTAATTGAAGGCAGATGCTGCAGAACATTACAGTGAATCATGGTCACACATGGAAGTAATAGTTTACAGGACTCAGTAGATTCCAGTGTAAACACGTGCTTCCTTTTGCAAATTTGCACAGATTTTATGAATTGTTTGTAGGGAGAATCTCCTTTTCCACTTTTAATTATCTGAATTCTTATTTACAGTTCCCCCGGTTATTAAAGACAAGGATAAACTAACAAATATCTCCATTTTGTTGAACCATGATGTCAGCCTATATTGTGATGCTACCGGAAGCCCACCACCACTCATCACATGGTACAATGGAACCACCCAGGTATAATGGGACTTATAATTCATTGCAGATCAGTCGTAGATTTTTTATTATTACAACAAATAAAAGTAAAGATGTGTTCTCCCTTTAAAGCAAACACAAATGCATGTCCAGTATGTAGGTAACATGTTGTAGAGCAAGAGGAGCTGAAGGGACTGATTTATAGTTTTCGACAAAAAGATCCAGGATAACTTGTAATTTATCTCTTTAAAACTTAGGAGTCAAGTGGGCCGTCCTAATGAGTCTTAATCAGGGATTGACAGTTATTTCTGTCTGCTCTCTAATGCAGGAAAGGTTACAAACACTGATGAGGACCACCCACTGGACTTCTAAGGCCAGATAACCATAGATTTGTATGGATAAAATTTCTCACAAAACAATATATAAATCCTTTCATTTTCTTCTGCTTTTCAACATGATGCCTGCAGATCGGACTATGTTTTCAATAGGTTCTCTCAGGGGCGTAGCTATGGAGGTAGCAGTAGCACCAGGGCCATTTTGCCTAAGGGGGCCCCAAAGCACATCTCCCCCATAGTAATATAATTGACATATGGGGCCCTGTTGCAGATTTTGCAGCAGGGCCCAGAAGCTACAAGCTACGCCTCTGGGTTCTCTTTATGGGGTTTTCAAAGATAAGAATTTTGGTGGCCTATTTTTAGGTTATTAGTATTAGACAGGTGGGGAAAAGACTGCAAAAAGCTGCATAGGAACTACTTAGTGCACAATATGCAGGATAATGTACAAGACTGAAGCTGTGCTATCCCAAGTGTGTGTGACCTCTTCAATCAGCTGATCGAGAGTCAGTCCCCCACCAATATGATATAAGGATAACTGAAAGGAGCTTTTTTTAGTTGGCACAAGATTTTATTAATTGTCATTATGAATAGTTTTGATTGGTTGAGGTCTCAGTGCTAGGACCCACCAGCGATCAGAACAAATATGGAATAGACAGATCCTGCAACCACAGACACATCAAACCACCTTTAGGACCAATTGTCATTGTGTTTACAAGGCAACCCAAGTATTATTGCTGAAAATCAGTTTCCAACCTTCCCTGTGGTGAAAAGAACACGATTCGCCATAGTCATGTTTCACTTGAAAAGTAAAAGCATGCTGCAGTATTATTTTGGAATGTTTGGGCTCAATTACACTTTGTGCTCCGGTAAATGGAGCTCCATCGGTCAGTCCGTCGAAAGATCGGGAGTTGAGCAGAGAAAAAAATACAGCAAGTCCTATTTTTTTCTCCATTCAACTCCTGTAAAATACTGGACCCCCGATGGACCCCACTTAAACCAATGGAATCTGTTGGGACTCTATAGTGTCAGTTGTGATCAAGAACAGGTCAGAGCACAACTACAGTGTGCAAATGTGACTTTCTAATATTTCGGACATATCTTCCCATCATCATAACTGTTCTCACCTTTTAGGTTATTGGAAGCAATAATGTTCTCATACTTGAAAAAGGAAAAATTATGACGATTTTAAAGACTACTGAATCAGGGTTCTTCACCTGCACAGCTAGTAACATTGCGGGGAGCTCTGAGAGGCACTTCTTTGTCAACGTTCTTGGTAAGCTCATGTTATATAGTTAGTAGTCCATCTGTTGTAAGGTAACTTTTCTCTCAATTTTAGGTATTTTCTCTAAATGAAGTGGAAAAACTGTGTATTTCAACCAGTGTTTTTATTTTATTTTTTGCATAAACTGCATAAAATTGGCAATTTCTGTGCAGATTGTTTGGTTGTTTGCTGTAGCAATGTTATTGACCGAAATGAACTTGAAGGAGTACTCTAGTTATGTTAAACTTACCCCCAATGAATAAGAAAGGGGATAAGACCCTGATCATGGGGGAGAATGACCGATGGGCCCCTGCGGTCTCCAGAACAGGGCCCGTTTCTTACTTCGGAGCTCTCCAACCCCCACCTTTCGAAACAAACTTGCCTCGGAATTGATGGCCTGATCTGCCAATCACTGGTGGAGGTGGGTCATCGATGTGGCCTTTAATTGGCCGTTACTCCCAAGACCTATCTTTCCCTAAAGGTGAGGGCCGGAATACTCTGAGGTAAGAGATGGGCCCCGTTTTTTAGATCCCCTCCCTCATAATCAGACACTTATCCCCTATCCTATGGATGTTTATATAACCATAGTAACCCTTTAACCTAACTAGTCATCCATTTGAGTATTCTAAAAACAATAGATTAAGCACAAACTGTAATTTTTAGGAAGATTTTTTGGAAATTGTTTAGGAAAGTTGTTTTTATATTTGTCATCATTAATAGTACTGTGCATCTCATATGCACAAATCTGAGTTTCACATTTATGAAAGTTTTTTTTTGAATATATTTTATTACTAGATCCTCCTGAAATTGCCGGCAGTGGAAGCATTACTGATATTTCTGTAATAGATGGAAATGGAGCTAAACTGGAGTGTACAGTGAAAGGAAAACCATTCCCTGTCATCCAATGGTTCAAAGAAAACAGGTAAAATTAAAAAGGAACAAATACTTCACACTAGAGATGAGCGAGCTGAGCCTGATGATTCCAGACTTAATTAGAACTTAAGAACTTTAAAACTTTGCCATGCTTGGCTTGCATGAGCCTAGCTTGGGCCCTATTATTAGCAGAAGGGATGAGGAATACATGGCGTTTTGCCATTCAAATTAATAAAGGAAGTACCAGAAACATTGAGATAATGTCAGGGTAGCCCAGCATACCTTGCAGCTAGAGATGAGCGAACTTACAGTAAATTCGATTCGTCACGAACTTCTCGGCTCGACAGTTGATGTCTCATCCTGCATAAATTAGTTCAGCTTTCAGGTGCTCCGGTGGGCTGGAAAAGGTGGATACAGTCCTAGGAAAGAGTCTCCTAGGACTGTATACACCTTTTCCATCCCACGGGAGCACCTGAAAGCTGAACTAATTTATGCAGGATAAGTCATCAACTGCCGAGCCGAGAAGTTCGTGACGAATTGAATTTACTGTAAGTTCGCTCATCTCTACTTGCAGCTATCAGCAAGATCACATGACCACAGGTTATACAATCATTGCTTGCATTTTGTGACATACAGCACCCAGGCCAAACAGGAGACAGCATCGAAGTGGGTTTAAGAGGCTTATGCAATGCACTGCTGAGAGGCAGAAGACAGTACAACTATTGATCCCAGAAGGCCTTTATCCAGTGGCATACCTCAGAAAGTGACTTGTCATCTCTCTGCATTAATGTGTCTAGTTAATACACTACAGATCCCAGCAGTGTCACTGTATAATGAGCTTATAAAAATTATCACATTACAATACATAGAAATCTGAGCGAATACAATACATAGAAATACACATGAAAAACATTTATAGTGAATGGGGAATACACATTTTAGCCAAGTTTTGAGTTTAATACATTAAATATTTACTATTTCTTCCTTGTTTTAACATACATACGCATTATAGTGAACACGGAATGCACAATTTATGCCAAGTTACATGTATTTTCTAGGTTTAATCAGACATATAGGCTCTGATTTACTATTAAAATTCTGACCTGTTTTGTTGGGTTGTGTGCCAAAATGTGTTGCATTGTGCCACAAATTTGGTCTATGCCAAATAAAAAAAAAAACAACCAACTCTTTCATCTTACTTAGAAAACCCGAAAAGGGGCGTGACCACCGGGGAAAGGGGACGTGTTCTCGACATTTAAAAAAACAAAAAAACAACAACATATTTACTAAGGTTTCCACAGAAAATGTGGTGGATTTGAGCTCTGGAAAACCCCACAGCTCAGAGCATGTGTAAAGAAAGCAAAACATAGGGAAAAGTGCAAAACATAGGGAAACATTTGTAAATACTGTGGAAAAATACCTGGTGGGAATAAAAACCCACAAAGAAAACTCCACTCCACTATTAGTAAATCAAGGCCATAGTGTTTGTACCAGTTTAAAATAAATACACATTCAATGCGTTGAGAGTGAACATGGAATACATACTTTAGGCCAAGTTGCCTGTATTTTCTGGGTTTAATCAAACATTTACCTGTGTTTAACATAATTATGCATTAAAAGCATTGAGCGTGAAAGTCTTCTTCACCACTTAACAACAATAACCTCCAAATTTTTTTCAATAGCTAAAAAAAATGTCTCTTAAAAGATTGGTTAGCAGAGGAGGGGGTAAAGAAAAAAGTACTTGTGTCATGACCTGTGTCAGTAAGCATGTTGGTGGCAGAAGCAGCTCTGTGGGCCACATCTATTTGCAGCTAGCAGCAGCAGCCCGGTGCTTTGTGCCGATCCAGCACTTCATGAAGGGGAGAGCCAGTGCCCTGTTCTAGAGATCGCAGGGCATCACAGTGGTTGGACTATCAACAGTCAGACACTTAAAGGGGTACTCCACCCCTAGACATCTTATCGCCTATCCAAAAGATAGGGGATAAGATGTCTGATCGCAAGGGTCTTACCGCAGGGGACCCCTGCTATCTCAGCTACGGCACCCTAGACATCCGGTGCACAGAGCGAACTTCGGATGAATGGCGATGCGGGGCATAGGCAAGTCTTGCATTGAGGGGGCGTGGCTGTGATGTCACGAGCCTCCGGTGCTGCACCCAACGCTCTAAACGAATTCTAGGTGCAGCAGGGAGATGGAGACCTCCGCCATCAGGGATAAGATGTCTAGGGGCAGAGTACCCCTTTAACCTCTTCAGGACATAGGGCGTATGGATACGCCCTGCATCCCGAGTCCTTAAGGACCGAGGGCGTATCCAAGGACCGACCGCTAGCCGGTTGGGGACCGGAGCCGGATGCCTGCTGAAATCGTTCAGCAGGCATCCCGGCATATCGCCCAGGGGGGTCATTATGTCCCCCCATGTCGGTGATCGCCGCAGATCGCTGGACAATTCAGTCCAGCGATCTGCGGCGATTTCGGGTCAATCGGGTCTCCAGTGACCCGATGACCCGGAATTACTGGCTGTTCGGGGCCGTCTCTGACGGCCCCGAACAGCCAGAGCCTGCAGGGGTGAGGTGGCACTGGTGCCACCTCACGATCGCCCTGATTCGTCGGCCGGATTACCGGCCGACCAATCAGGGCGCCTGCTGCGGGTGTCACTCCCGCACCCGCTCCGCCCCTCTTCTGGAGGACGTGAGCGGGTGCGGGACGTGCACCCCGGGTGCTGGGGACCCCGATCCCCGGAGCCCCTGTTGGGATCGGGGCCCCAGGAGCAGCTGCAGCGGCGAGGGACTGACCTGTGCGGCGGCATCGTGGAGCATCAGCAGGAGGTGAGTGACAGCCTCCTGCTGTTGCTTAGCAACAGCTCCCAGCATGCAAAAAGGGCATGCTGGGAGCTGTAGTTATGCAACAGCAGGAGGCAGACCACCACAACTCCCAGCATTCCCTTATGGGCATGCTGGGACTTATGGTTTTGCAACAGCTGGAGGCACATTCTTTCTATGGAAAAGTGTACCTTCAGCTGTTGTATAACTACAACTCCCAGCTTGCACAAACAGCTAAAGTGCATGCTGGGAGTTGTAGTGGTGCATCTGCTGGTTGCATAACTACAACTCCCAGCATGCCCGTTGGCTGTCGGTGACTGCTGAGAGTTGTAGTTTTGCAACAGCTGAAGGCACACTGGTTGTGAAACTCAGAGTTTTTTTTTACCTAACTCAGTGTTTCACGACCGGTGTGCCTCCAGCTGTTGCAAACAACAACTCTCAGCAGTCACCGTACACCATGCACCGTACATGCTGGGAGTTGTAGTTTTGCAACAGCTGGAGGCACACTGGTTGTGAAACACTGAGTTAGGTCACAAACTCAGTGATACATAACCAGTGTGCCTACAGTTGTTGCAAAACTGCAACTCTCAGCAGTCACCGACAGCCAACGGGCATGCTGGGAGTTGTAGTTATGCAACAGCTGGATGTCCCTCCCAATGTGAATGTACAGGGTACACTCACATGGGCGGAGGATTACAGTAAGTATCTGGCTGCAAATTTGAGCTGCCGCAAACTTTCTGCTGCAGCTCAAATTGCCAGCGAGAAACTACTGTGAACCCCCCGCCCGTGCCACTGTACCCTAAAAACACTACACTACACTAACACAAAAAATAAAATAAAAAGTAAAACACACTACATATACACATACCCCTACACAGCCCCCCTCCCCTCCCCAATAAAAATGAAAAACGTCTGGTACGCCACTGTTTCCAGAACGGAGCCTCCAGCTGTTGCAAAACAACTCCCAGTATTGTCGGACAGCCGTTGACTGTCCAGGCATGCTGGGAGTTTTGCAACAGCTGGAGGCACCCTGTTTGGGAATCACTGGCGTAGAATACCCCTATGTCCACCCCTATGCAATCCCTAATTTAGGCCTCAAATGCGCATGGCGCTCTCACTTTGGAGCCCTGTCGTATTTCAAGGCAACAGTTAAGGGTCACATATGGGGTATCGCCGTACTCGGGAGAAATTGTGTTACAAATTTTGGGGGGTATTTTCTGCTTTTACCCTTTTTAAAAATGTAAAATATTTGGGAAAACAAGCATTTTAGGTAAAAAAATAAATTTTTTTTTTACATATGCAAAAGTCGTGAAACACCTGTGGGGTATAAAGGTTCACTTAACCCCTTGTTACGTTCCCCGAGGGGTCTAGTTTCCAAAATGGTATGCCATGTGGTTTTTTTTTTGCTGTCCTGGCACCATAGGGGCTTCCTAAATGCGGCATGCCACCAGAGAAAAATTTGCGTTCAAAAAGCCAAATGTGACTCCTTCTCTTCCGAGACCTGTAGTGCGCCAGCAGAGCACTTTTCACCCCCATATGGGGTGTTTTCTGAATCGGGAAAAATTGGGCTTCAAATTTTTAGGGGTATTTTCTGCTATAAAATTTTGGGGGGAAAACAAGCATTTTAGGTAAATTTTTTTTTTTTTTTACATTTGCAAAAGTCGTGAAACACCTGTGGGGTATTAAGGTTCACTTTATCCCATGTTACATTCCCCGAGGGGTCTAGTTTCCAAAATGGTATGCCATGTGTTTTTTTTTTGCTGTTCTGGCACCATAAGGGCTTCCTAAAGGTAACATGCCCCCCAAAAACCATTTCAGAAAAACGTACTCTCCAAAATCCCCTTGTTGCTCCTTCCCTTCTGAGCCCTCTACTGCGCCCGCCGAACACTTTACATAGACATATGAGGTATGTCCTTACTCGAGAGATATTGGGCTACAAATACAAGTAAAAATTTTGTCCTTTTACCCCTTGTAAAAATTCAAAAATTGGGTCTACAAGAACATGTGAGTGTAAAAAATGAAGATTGTGAATTTTCTCCTTCACTTTGCTGCTATTCGTGTGAAACACCTAAAGGGTTAAAACGCTGACTGAATGTCATTTTGAATACTTTGGGGGGTGCAGTTTTTATAATGGGGTCATTTTTGGGGTATTTCTAATATGAAGAGCCTTCAAATCCACTTCAAACCTGAACTGGTCCCTGAAAAATACTGAGTTTGAAAATTTTGTGAAAAATCGGAAAATTGCTGCTGACCGTTGAAGCCCTCTGGTGTTTTCCAAAAGTAAAAACTCGTCAATTTTATGATGCAATCATAGAGTAGACATATTGTATATGTGAACCAAAAAAAAATGTATTCGTAATATCCATTTTCCTTACAAGCAGAGAGCTTCAAAGTTAGAAAAATGCAAAATTTTCAAATTTTTCATCAAATTTACGGATTGTTCACAAAGAAAGGATGCAAGTATCGACAAAAATTTACCACTACGTTAAAGTAGAATATGTCACGAAAAAACAATCTCGGAATCAGAATGATAACTAAAAGCATTCCAGAGTTATTAATGTTTAAAGTGACAGTGGTCAGATGTGCAAAAAACGCTCCGGTCCTTAAGGCCAAAATGGGCTCCGTCCTGAAGGGGTTAAAGTACTAAAGTACCCCTTTACTATATACTTTTCATTTATCCTAAATTAAAATGATACATTTGTTATATGCAACACAAGGATATGTTTGCAATGTAGGTTGTATGATACAGAAACATCACCCAAAGCTGTCTGTACAATGAGATGTGTATGAAGACAATGCTCCTCACATGTACTGTATGAATTTTTCTTCTTTAGGCTCTCAAATACCCCAAATATTCTGTATTCTGTTACAATTATAGGGTACAAGTGGCAGACAGGCAGGTTGTAGAGTAGCTTTGCATGCATTTAGAAAACCATAAAACTTAATTTGGAAGAATTGAAGCTCCATCTAGCCCAGTAGCTCAGTAGAATGACAAATAAAGTGGTGTGGAAGCACTTACAGCTCATTTACTTAAGAGTTTACAGGTTTTCCTACAGGAAATGGATAATGGCTAACATATATACAGCTACAGCCACAAAATTCATTTGTTAGGGAACAACTATTATAACTTCAAATCCTTCAAATTAAGCCCATAAAATCTGCTGAAAAGTAGTACAGTGGTCCCTCAAGTTACAATATTAATTGGTTCCGGGACGACCATTATATGTTGAAACCATTGTATGCTGGGACCATAACTCTATGGAAACCTGGTAATTGGTTCTCAAGCCCCAAAATGTCATCCAAAAATAGGAAAAAGTGAGAATTAAAGAAAAATAAGTAGATAACTAATATAGATAAAGCAAATCCTTACATATAAAAGTAAGAAAGATCTGCTGGGAGCTGTAATCACTGTCTATGTAGAGGACAGGAGCTTCTTCAGGGTCCTGTACAGTACACACAGTGTCCTAAAAAAGTAAAATGGAGCCGCCCCTACCTGGAGCACCTAACCCTGGCACAGGTAAAGAGTAGTACAGAACATGTAATACCTCCCTGTACTGTAGGGGGCGCTACC
Source organism: Hyla sarda (assembly GCF_029499605.1). Lineage (NCBI taxonomy): Eukaryota > Metazoa > Chordata > Amphibia > Anura > Hylidae > Hyla > Hyla sarda. Next base: position 49,319,399 of record NC_079194.1, on the reverse strand, counting down.
ATACAGTCAGTCAGTGCATACACTTCAGTAATACAGGGGTTTTACCAGTGAATGCCCATTCTGATCGGTCGGTTCTTCCAGCCATTGACACATTTCACAGTCTGTAGTATTGTATGGTGAGTCTGGTTTAAGTTACAATGGTCCAGAAAAGACCATTGTATGTTGAAACTATTGTATGTTGAGGCCATTGTAAGTTGAGGGATCACTGTAACTGGATCTAAAGCACAACCCAAAATAGTAAAACATGTTTATCAATGACAAATAAGCACATATAGGTCATTAATGCACAAAAGAGCTTTCCTGAATGAAAAATCTTTTGCCTGGCTAGAGGCTAAAAATTACAAAAACTTTTCAGTTCCTTGTGACTTTTCTATCTATATTAAGAAGGGAAGAATCTTCGAGGTCCAGGGCTGGTGCAAAGATTTTTGCCACCCTAGGCAAAAGCTAATTTGGACTCCGCCCATTAGCCTGCCCTTTGTCACCTTACTACTGGGGTGACACACTGTAATAAGTCCCCTCATCATGTAATTAGCTTACTATTGGGGTGACACACTGTAATAAGTCCCCTCATCATGTAATTAGCTTACTATTGGGGTGACACACTGTAATAAGTCCCCTCATCATGTAATTAGTTTACTACTGGGGTGACACACTGTAATAAGTCCCCTCATCATGTAATTAGTTTACTACTGGGGTGACACACTGTAATAAGTCCCCTCATCATGTAATTAGTTTACTACTGGGGTGACACACTGTAATAAGTCCCCTCATCATGTAATTAGCTTACTACTGGGGTGACACACTGTAATAAGTCCCCTCATCATGTAATTAGCTTACTATTGGGGTAAGACTCTATAACAAACCTCCTCCTCATGCAGCTGGCTGAGCTGACTTTCTTGTGGCAAGCAGAGCAGCGTCCCCCATCAAGAGGGTGCTCTAGGCAGCTGCTATGCAGAGCATACAGTGGTCCAGATTTACTAATACTGTTTAAGGGTAGCAAACCACAAGAAAAATGTCCGCCTGCACTCACCGCAAAGAAGATGACTCGATACTTGTAACTGGAATAGCCAGGATGCAGGTTGGTCAGATACAGCGTGAGGCTCAAAGGCGAATGGCGGTGTAGTGCCATATTTTTTGTTTTCCTAAGGGTGCACACCGCTACGCTAGGTTTAAACCATGGACATCAATAGTAAAATAATAAATGGCTTTAATGGCATATAGATGATGCATTTTGCGAGCGCAGCTCCTTATAAAGATGACTTTATAAAGAGAGTAGTAGTCTATATGTCATTAAAGCCGTTTTATTATTTTACTATTAATGTCTGCGGTTTTAACCTACCATAGTGGTATGCGCCCTTAGGAAAACACATTTTTACCTCTCCGTTCGAGCCTTCCAATGGAACCAAGTCTTCTCTGCAAACTCCGTGCATCTACGGAACCGGGTCCTGGCTGCCACGCAACTACTCCTGTTTATGCGCAAAAAGGTGTTGAGCTCTGAGCCCAACACGTCCAGGTACGTGGGCATTTTACAAAGTGGAAACTGTTGTTGTGTTGCCCTTGGTAACGGCACAAGGATAGCGCCATAACTGTCTGTTTTTTCTTTCCATATAAACCTATATTTTGTGTTTTGCCGTGGAATGTGTTACGTGACTCAGCACTTTCCAGTGCTGGACTAAGACAGCTCCATTGGCTGACACACACACACCTGCCCCCTACCATTGGCTCCTGGGAGGCTACGGGGGAGGTGTGCGCGTGTCACATGACCACAAATATGCTGTCTCAAACAACATTCCCTTCAGTGTTATTTCGGCTACCACAGCAAGAGGATGTCTCCTGCTGTGATAGCAGAAGCGCTGTGGCTGCAATGTTATTTGCACTGCGGCTGTAATGTAATTAATTCCCCGCTATAGGGACCGTGCACCCGCAGGGGGATCTCAGTGCTGCGGCTGTAATGTAATTCATTCCTCGCTATGGCGCACGGTCCCCATGGCGGGGAATGAGTTAAAGCTCAGCCGCAGCGCTGAGATGCCCCCGCGGGTGCACGTCCCCATAGCGGGGAATGAATGTAATGTCAGCCGCAGCGCTGAGATCCCCCGCGGGCGCACAGCCGCAGCGCTTCGGCTGTCACAGCAGGAGACATCCATACACTGAAGGGAAAGGTGTTTGAGGCAGTATATTTGTGGTCACGTGCGCACTCCCCCCCCAGGAGTCAATGGTAGGGAGCGGATGTGCGCGTGTCAGCCAATGGAGCTGTCTTAGTCCAGCACTGGAAAGTGCTGAGTCATGTAACACATTCCACGGCAATACACTACACCGGCAGTATTGTGCAGAGAGGTGCGATTCTTCTGCCATTTGAGATCGACCTGCGTCCCGGCTATTCCAGTTAGGAGTATGGAGTCATTGTCTTTGCGGTGAGTGCAGGTGGACATTTCTCTTGTGGTTTGCTGTTTATTTATGTACATTACTAATGTTTCCTAGCACCACTGTTGGATTTATTAAGGATCATCTCCCACCCTCCTGCCCGGTGTTCTGTTACTGCATATTAGTTTCTGGACTTATCTTTGTGGTGCTGCCAATTTTTCCATTCATGCCGTCTAAGGGTAAGGTCACACAGACCGCATCCGTAGTTTATTTCACGCTGCGGATGCGCCAACAACAGTCACAAGAGTGAGCTCCCTGCTGCGATAGGATAGCTCTGTGTGTCCGCACAATAAGAGCCCATAACAGCTAAACATTAAGGATATTTCTGGCAATAAACTTTTCTAAGATCAGTTATTGCTTCTCTGGAATAATTGGCATTGGCACACTCTGACATAAGTCAGGGGGTCACATATTTTCACATCTTTCAACTCTTCAAAATAAACTCTTATGATTGCAGATTACTTGTGGGAGACCCTAATATGATGATTTTGGAAAATGGACAAGTTCTTTACATAAAAAATGCTCATCTGAGTGACAATGGATATTACAAATGTGTAGCATCTAATCCTGCTGGCTCCCAGACTAAAGAGAGTAAATTAACTGTGTTCGGTAAGTTCCAAAAATCCAACTATTTTCTCTACAATGCAATGTAAAGATATAACACATACAAGGACCGGACAAAATAACTAGAACACCTCTATTTTTACATTATCAAGTCGAACTTATCCTGACACCCCTTCATCATCATTTCCCTTAAATGCCCTTTTTTCTCAGTCATGTACAGTAGATTGTGTGACAAACTCTATAACTTTTTCTAAAAACCTGTTTATTTCTTTTAGGATTGTGATATGTCAAACCTGATGGAGTCCCAATGGGAAATAATTGTTGGTGCATCTAACATTTGCAATCCATGGTGCAGTACCATCTGCAACCCATGTTGCTGAGCTGATGGATGTGTTGAGGTTTACTGTTTCCTCGATCACATCCCAATATGCAAAGGCCAGCAAAACATTTGCAGCCAGAAGTAGCTTTGGTTAAAAGTCAAAATTTGACCCAAGGGGCGTAGGAGATTCCTATAAAATTGTAGCCAATTGTACCGCTGTTGTGGAGTGGTGGTAATAGGTCTGCAAGTGACAATAGAGTAGGCAAAAAGGAAAAAAAAAACTCAGAATATGAGAAGCAGAAAAACTCTAGCGCATTATTGGCAGGGCCGGTGCAAGGATTTTTGCCTACACAAGCGAAGCTACATTTTGGCGGCCCTTCCCGAAAACAGCACCCGCTATACAGTGCCCCCATATAGTGACTGTGCCCTATATAGTGCTCAATATATACAATGCCCCTATATAATGCCCGTGGCCCCATATATACAGTGCTCCCACCCCCCATATAGTACCCAATATATTCAGTGCCCTCATATATACAGTGCCCCTGCTGGCTGCCCCATAGATACAGTGCCCCCATATAGTGCTCAATATATATATATATATATATATATATATATATATATATATATATATATATATATATGTATATACATATACACATTGCACACATATATACAGTTCCCCCATATACCTTGTGAAACTCACACTCTTCTCTGGCCTCTCTAGTCTACTCTGCTGCTACTGACTTCACTTCAGCTCAGACCAGCAGCATGATCCTCCACTCCCACCATTCTCTGCTTCAGTGTGATGGCACAGTCACGCAAAGCCTTAGGACGCAGTGGCATTGCTAGGGTTGGTGTCACCCGGAGCGGTAGAAAATGGTGTCACCCCACACAACCCTCCCCAAAGTAATCTTCTAGCCTGTTTTGAAGGACGCCAGAGGTGAAGCACGTAACAGAATTTTTTTTCTCAGTATAATATTCAAATATACCACGTAATTAGAAAGTGCTAAAGATGTTTTTACAATGTGAGGAGAATACACAATGATATCAGTGATTACAGGTGACATCTTCTCTATAATGAGGAGAATACACAATGATATCAGTGATTACAGGTGACGTCTTCTCTATAGTGGAGAATAAACAATGATATCAGTGACGACAGGTGGCGTCTTCTCTATAGTGAGGAGAATAAACAACGATATCAGTGACTACAGGTGACGTCTTCTCTATAGTGAGGAGAATACACAATGATATAAGTGACAACAGGTGAAGTCTTCTCTATAGTGAGGAGAATACACAATGATATCAGTGATTACAGGTGACGTCTTCTCTATAGTGGAGAATAAACAATGATATCAGTGACGACAGGTGACGTCTTCTCTATAGTGAGGAGAATAAACAACGATATCAGTGACTACAGGTGACGTCTTCTCTATAGTGAGGAGAATACACAATGATATCAGTGACTACAGGTGACGTCTTCTCTATAGTGAGGAGAATACACAATGATATCAGTGACTACAGGTGACTTCTCTATAGTGATGAGAATACACAATGATATCAGTGATTACAGGTGACGTCTTCTCTATAGTGGGGAGAATACACAATTATATCAGTGACTACAGGTCATATCTTCTCTATAGTGAGGAGAATACACAATTATATCAGTGACTACAGGTGACGTCTTCTCTATAGTGAGAATACACAATGATATCAGTGACTACAGGTGACATCTTCTCTTATAGTGAGGAGAATACACAATGATATCAGTGACTACAGGTGACATCTTCTCTATAGTGGGGAGAATACACAATGATATCAGTGATTACAGGTGACGTCTTCTCTATAGTGAGGAGAATAAACAATGATATCAGTGATTACAGGTGACGTCTTCTCTATAGTGAGGAGAATACACAATGATATCAGTGACTACAGGTGACATCTTCTCTATAGTGGGGAGAATACACAATGATATCAGTGACTACAGGTGACGTCTTCTCTATAGTGAGGAGAATACACAATGATATCAGTGATTACAGGTGATGTCTTCTCTATAGTGGGGAGAATACACAATGATATCAGTGACTACAGGTGATGTCTTCTCTATAGTCTTTCCTTAACTAATTCAAATGGTACATACCACCGGGTCCAGCTAAATTTTTTCTCTGCAGAACTTGACGCCCAGATGGTTCCTCACTTTGTCAGCATAGTCTGATCCTCTATATGAAAATTATAATGAATATAATGCTGCCAGGCACTGTATCCTCTGAATATAATACGTCCACACGCTTCACTCTCTGAATATAACCCTGCCAGACACTTTATTCTGTAAATATGATACTGCCACACACTGCGCTCTCTAAATATAAAGCTGCCACACACTTTATCCTCTGAATACAATACTATCCCACAAATGTACCCTCAAAATATATAATACTACTACACACTGTGCTCTCTTAATATAAACCTGGCACACACTGTGCTCTCTGAATATAATACAACCACACACTGTACGTTCGGAATATAATAATACCACACACTATACCCTCTGAGTATAATACTGCCATACATTGTTTCCTCTGTATATAACACTACAACACACTGCACTGTCTGAATATGATACTATTACACCCTCCTGTCTGAATATAATCTTGCCATACAGTAAACCTTATATGATACACCATACCTCCTGCCCTGTGCCCCCCCTACATATAATTTATAACAATGCCCAGTGATGTCATAGTACAGGGATAATACACACAGTGATGTCACAGTACAGAGATAATACACACAGTGATGTCACAGTACAGGGATAATACACAGTAATGTCACAGTACAGGGATAATACACAGTAATGTCACAGTACAGGGATAATACACAGTGAAGTCACAGTACAGGGATAATACACAGTGATGTCACAGTACAGGGATAATACACACAGTGATGTCACAGTACAGCGATAAACCACCCAATGATGTCACAATAGAGGGATAATGCACACAGTGATGTCACAGTACAGAGATAATACACACAGTGATGTCACAGTACAAGGATAATGCACACAGTGATGTCACAGTACAAGGATAATGCACACAGTGATGTCACAGTACAGACATAATACACACAGTCATGTCACAGTACAGACATAATACACAGTGATATAACAGTACAGGCATAGTACACACAGTGATGTTACAGTACAGGGATAATACACACAGTGATGTCACAGTACAGGGATAATACACACAGTGATGTCACAGTACAGGGATAATACACAGTGATGTTACAGTACAGGGATAATACACAGTGATGTCACAGTACAGGGATAATACACACAGTGATGTCACAGTGCAGGTATAATACACAGTGATATCACAGTACAGGGATAATACACACAGTGATGTTACAGCACAGGTATAATACACACAGTGATGTCACAGTACAGGGATAATACTCACAGTGATGTCACAGTACAGGGATAATACACAGTGATGTCCCAATACAGGGATAATACACACAGTGATGTCACAGTACAGGGATAATATACACCGTGATGTCACAGTACAGAGATAATACACAGTGATGTCACAGTACAGGGATAATACACACAGTGATGTCACAGTACAGGGATAATACACAGTGATATCACAGTACAGGGATAATACACACAGTGATGTCACAGTACAGGGATAATACACAGTGATATCACAGTACAGGGATAATACACACAGTGATGTCACAGTACAGGGAAAATACACAGTGATATCACAGTACAGGGATAATACACACAGTGATGTCACAGTACAGAGATAATACACAGTGATGTCACAGTACAGGGATAATACACACAGTGATGTCACAGTACAGGGATAATACACACAGTGATGTCACAGTACAGGGATAATACACACAGTGATGTCACAGTACAGGGATAATATACACAGTGATGTCACAGTACAGGGATAACACAATGATGTCACAGTACAGGGATAATACACACAGTGATGTCACAGTACAGGTATAATACACACAGTGATGTTACAGTACATGGATAATACACACAGTGATGTCACAGTACAGGGATAATACACAGTGATGTCACAGTACAGGGATAACACACAATGAGGTCACAGTACAGGGATAATACACACAGGGATGTCACAGTACAGGGATAAGGCACACAGTGATGTCACAGTACAGGGATAATATACACAGTGATGTCACAGTACAGAGATAATGCACAGTGATGTCACAGTACAGGGATAATACACAGTGATGTCACAGTACAGGGATAATACACACAGTGATGTCACAGTACAGGGATAACACACAATGATGTCACAGTACAGGGATAATACACACAGTGATGTCACAGTACAGGGATAATACACACAGTGATGTCACAGTACAGGGATAACACACAATTATGTCACAGTACAGGGATAATACACACAGTGATGTCACAGTACAGGGATAAGGCACACAGTGATGTCACAGTACAGGGATAATATACACAGTGATGTCACAGTACAGTGATAATACACACAGTGATGTCACAGTACAGGTATAATACACACAGTGATGTTACAGTACATGGATAATACACACAGTGATGTCACAGTACAGGGATAATACACAGTGATGTCACAGTACAGGAATAACACACAATGATGTCACAGTACAGGGATAATACACACAGGGATGTCACAGTACAGGGATAAGGCACACAGTGATGTCACAGTACAGGGATAATATACACAGTGATGTCACAGTACAGAGATAATGCACAGTGATGTCACAGTACAGGGATAATACACAGTGATGTCACAGTACAGGGATAATACACACAGTGATGTCACAGTACAGGGATAACACACAATGATGTCACAGTACAGGGATAATACACACAGTGATGTCACAGTACAGGGATAACACACAATTATGTCACAGTACAGGGATAATACACACAGTGATGTCACAGTACAGGGATAAGGCACACAGTGATGTCACAGTACAGGGATAATACACACAGTGATGTCACAGTACAGAGATAATACACACAGTGATGTCACAGTACAGGGATAATACACAGTGATGTCACAGTACAGGGATAATACACAGTGATGTCACAGTACAGGGATAATACACAGTGATGTCACAGTACAGGGATAATACACACAGTGAGGGGTGAGGATTAACAGGAGTCAGGGCCCAGTATTGATAGTGTAACCTGTATAACCTGCCAGCCATGCCAGACTGTTGAGACCCAATTAGCTCCTAGCAGGCTATAACTACCCCTCCCCCTTATTACAATAATTTATTAAATAAAAACTGACACAACAACAATTCAACTTTTCCGTGGGTGGGGATCGGCCACAGCTTTATTTATAAAATTACTTATATAAATAACAATTTAACTGTAACAAAGACACCGATTGGCTTCTTGCCAACCCGAGAGGTGCTGCCACACTGTCCTGTGTGGAGGTCTACCCCGGGTTGACCCCGCTTTCACCGTCTTCTTACCGCCAAGCTGTGACTTACAATAAACAGACATACAAAAAAGGGAAAAAGGGAGGGAGGGAGGGCAAAACTCCAGGTCCTGGGCAGATTGAGGGTGGAAGGGAGGCACCACAGATATAAATACCCAGGGGAGGGCCCCTGAAAGCCCGGGAAACTATTAAGCCCCTGATTGGTGCACTCCTTCCCCCCCACCCATGGGACATACCACTATATTTACCCACAAGTTTTACAGGCGGGGGAGGGGGCTAAAAAACCTTGCCTGTACATTTCTTAACCCCTTAACTGCTCACCAGTCAGGGGGCAAGCTAGTTATGCACAGCTTGCCCCTCCAGACTGTTGAGACCCAATTAGCTCCTAGCAGGCTATAACTACCCCTCCCCCTTATTACAATAATTTATTAAATAATAACTGACACAACAACAATTCAACTTTTCCGTGGGTGGAGATCGGCCACAGCTTTATTTATAAAATTACTTATATAAATAACAATTTAACTGTAACAAAGACACCGATTGGCTTCTTGCCAACCCGAGAGGTGCTGCCACACTGTCCTGTGTGGAGGTCTACCCCGGGTTGACCCCGCTTTCACCGTCTTCTTACCGCCACGGAGGAGACCAGTTGGCCCTACACTGGGCTCCGACCCCCACCCAAGAGACACTGGATAGCCAACACCTGGGGCCAACTCAGCCCCCCGAACACACCCAAAACATTTCCTCTCCAGGAAATCCGCCCAACACATTTCCTCTCCAGGAAATCTGCCCAACACATTTCCTCTCCAGGAAATCCGAGGTACCTGCCGCCAGGACCTATGTTTTTGCATTTCCTTTTTTTATTTTTATTTTTTTATTTTTTATTTTTATTTTTTGCACTAACTCTTGTGTGAACTCATCTCTCTCAGACTCGCCCATACACCGAAGCGAGCCGCAGCACTCGCACCTTCTTGCGGAAAGCCGCTCGCAAAACAAAAACACATATGGGAAACATCAAACTGGGCGAAAATAGCAACGCAACATGCAGATCGCCCGCGCTACCCTCTCCGGAAACCAAGCCCTCTCCGCCGACACCGATACAAAAGTGAGCGAATCCCAAACTCACAAAACCCCATCCTACAAAGAGAAGCCAAAACCCAAAACAGACAATCGAGGGCGGGGAGCAAAAAAGAAAAAAAAGGGGGGGGGAGGCCCCCGCCGCAGTCCAGTCAACAATAGGACGACAACCGGAAAAAACAGTCATTCGTGGACCCTCATGCAGCACAAGCTGTGTCACAGCACTAAGCAGTCTCGGACCAACGGACCTGAAAACGCACAAAATAGGCACCCAAAAAACACATCAGACACCCAAGTGCCATGGAAGGAGACGAGGAGAAAGAAAGTGCCCCATCCACCTAGCCCCGAAAAAAGCCAGCGCAAAACCTCGGATCAGAAAAAAATAAATAAATAAAAAATAAAAAAAACAACGCAAAAGCGACAACCAAAAATCCAACCCACAGCCGCCACCAAGCGACCCAAAAACTGATAGGAAAAACCGATCGCCGACAGCAAGGTCACCCGCTCCCGGGCCCAGCCCTTAGGTATACACCAACATCCCACCAACCGCAAAGCAGAAAAGAAAAATCACCACCCGCCATGCGGCAACCTCAACCCACTGGATCGCAGCACAGCGGGAAAGCCAAGCAATTTATATATATATATATATATATATATATTTTCTTTTTTTTTTTTTTTTTTTGCATTGAGTAGTAGGTGATTCTCACGAACAGGTGAAGATACCCAGCGTCACATACTAAGAATGTTAATTGGATACATGCAGAATACAGCCCAAATCTCGAACCTCCTTGGATAGGAGACACAGCAGTTAACTTATTTTATCACAGCCTATCAAAACGAAATAGGAAATCAAACAGCAGAACCTTGTAGGTACAAAAACAAATCACCTATCCACAGACACATTTGGAACCTCCGGGACCCTCCTCGACTGTAGACATCCCGGCCTCCACACCAACCCCAACCACTCGCAAGCGCCTCACCGTGAGTGCGACCAAGTCGCAGGAGCCACCAAAGTGGACCAAGAAATACACCACTCTCCACGATGACCCACAGGCCGAAAGTTTAACCACAACACTGTATCACTCAGTCCTACCCCGGGACCCGAACCCGAGGTGGTCTCCCATTCCACAGCCACAGGAGCAAACCTTCCGGCTCCACCCGAGGGAGCAACCTCCGGAACCACTGCCAGAGAACGGGACAAAGCGTCAACACCCAATACCGACCCCAGGGAGTACAGCCGCAAAATAAACCTTAACTCCAAACAGCGAAGCACTAGGTGCAACAAGCCGAGCGCAGGAAGAAAGCTGAAAGAAAGAAATAATAGCAGTGACAACGCCCCAAATGTCAGACCGACAAAACGCCCTCGATCACTCAAATCACACCCTAAAAAGAAAAGCATCACCATATTAAAGCGCAATCAAGCGCAGGGGCCACGCCAACCCACACAGTGTCGTTACAATTCGAGAACATGAGCTGCCGAAGCAAGCACCCAAAGTCCCACAACCAACACCAAAGGAAAAAGCGCAAACAAAAACCCAAACATGGCAGAAACCCACTGACTACCAAGACACCCAGTAGTAAACCACCCTGCAGCACCATTGGAAAACCAAAACACCACACCAGCAACCAACCAAACCAGCCACACCTGGGAACAGAGCGAGCTCCCCATGAGCTGCAACGGGGGACTGAAAGCAGGCCTGACCACTGCATTACACCTGAAAAACCCCAACCAACCGTAACGTCACCAGGGGCACATATGCGGGGACACAGATACCACACACCCTCGGCAGCCAGAGACAACCTGCAGGAAAAAACTCCGCCCAGAAACACATTCCACGTGGAACATTCAGTAAACCAGCAAGGACCGGAATCGGGGCACCTAGCGAGCCCTGATGAAACCAAAACAGAGAAAACGCAATCACTCCCTGACCACAGGAAAGCAGCAAACCAACGCCAACACGGCATGCGGAACCCATGCTAATCTCCTCAGCATCGTGCCAATTCTAACATATGTGCTGCCGAAGTGAGCACAAAATATGGACGCTTCACAAATTTGTGCGTCAGCCTTGCAGCAACAAACCACACCCCAACAAGTGTAAAGCACAGGAGAATCACCCTCCGGAATACCACCACGAACAGAAGAACCCACACAGGCAAGACAAACGGAGACACTAGCGAAACCTACCCACCGCCACATCAGCCAAAGCACCCAGCACGACATACAGGAGTACCATGCCTACATGAGATTGGGCAAAACAGGAAAAAACATCAGACAGATACACTAGGACAAATGGAGCAGCGGAGAGAGACTACAACTTAAGATGGAGAGATAAACCAAACAAAGGGGGAGAAAAACCCAAAGAAACAAAACCGCGACTGGCACCGATTCAGGAAAAGGAACAAGCCTCGGGAGCTAAGTCAGCAAAACCCCGGCCACCCAGAGCGTAAGGCCAAAAGACCACACACCCAAGCGCGCACTGCAAAAATGATACCCTACCAAAGCACCCCGTCAAGAAGAGACGTACCCAAATCACAACCAGAGACCAACATAGACATAACACCCATATCCGAGACCCAAACCCAACAAACACACGGGACAAAAGGACGAACACTACACAGAACATAGCCATAAGCACACAAACCAGGGAAGGGGCCAAGCCCCACATCAGAACACTCACCAATTCCAGAAAATGGAGAAGCACAACAGCTGGAGGAACCACTTCACCACAGCCGCAGGCGTGGGACAAGGCACGCTGGAGACCGCTGGATCGTGGGCACTCGGCCGCTGCCGGAAACCACGCCGTGAAACCAGCAGTAGAGGACTCTGAGGGAGAACCCCTGCGGGAAAAACCGAAACACCTACTCCCTGCAAGTGAGAAGAAGGCCGCCTGTGCCGCCTCCCAGGGCCAGAGCGAGAGCGGCGACAAATACGTCTATGCCCCCATCCGGCCCCAGAGGGGGAAGAGCAACACAAAATCAGGGGAGCACTCCCTACCCCTCCACGGGGGGCATTGGAGAGGCAGGAGGAAGGAGGAGAGCAGCGGCAGCAGGGGGGGGGGGGGTTGGGAACTCTGGGCGGAAAGGTGACGGGGAGGCGTGGGGGCGCAGTGGCTGCAAGAACCATGGGGAGCACTGGAGGAGCACGAGGAAAAAGGGGGGCAGCAGCAGCCACGGCTGCAGTGGGCAGGGGGAGAGTGCTAGTGTGGTGGGGGTAAGGAGCCGGGCAAAGGAGTGGGGACGGTATGAGGGCTCATATAGTTGGCGTTGTGATTGGAAGCTGTCCGCAGTACCATTGTCGTTTTGATTGAGTTTGAGATCACTGTTTAGTCATACTTACGGTATAAAAAAGGGATCCAAAATACGCTATTTTGGACTGTGAAATGTATTCATTCAAGTAATATTACTTATTTATGTATTTTATTAATTGATTAAATTATTTGAATTTTTTTTTATTATTATTATTTTTTTTTAAATACGCGTACGCCATAGATGGAGCGCCTCAAAGGACGATATATTTTTTATACTACGGACATGTACGCACGCGGACGATACCACACATGTGTATGTTTATTGTAATATACAGTATTTTATGTGTTATTATTAATTTATTTTATAAAAAAAATAAAAAAAAATCTTTTTATTTTTTTTTTATTTATTATTATTGTTATATATATATATATATATATATATATATATATATATTTTATTATTATAATTATTATAATTATTTTTTTTTTTTTAAATTAATTAATTAATTAATTAATTTATTTTTTTATGGGGAAAAAGGGGGGGGGTGATCAAACGTGAAATATTGCAAGGGTTAAACAACCTTTATTAACTAAACTATTCAAATCCTTCAACTTTATTTTTGCACTTTTTTTTTTTTTTTTGCAATGCTATAGCTCCCCTAGGAGCTATAACACTGCACACGCTGAACCTGACACCGATCACTTGCCATGTATTAACATGGCAATGATCGGTGTTATCAAGGATTGATTGCTCAAGCCTGAATTTCAGGCTTGGAGCAATCAATCGAGGAGCGGACGCGCAGGAGGCAGGTGAGCGACCCTCCTGCTGCGTCCCAGCTGATCGGGACATCGCGATTTTATTGCGATGGTCCCGATCAGCCCGCTGAGCAGCCGGGATGCGTTCAATTACATTTTCAGACGCGGCGATGAAATCTGAACGCCGCGTCTAAAGAGGTAATGCCGGACATCTGCAAGATCGGCGATGTCCGGCATTAGCAGGGGTCCTGGTTGCTAACAGCAACCGGGATCCGCCGGCTACAATGCGCGCTCACATTGTGAGAGCGCATTATAGCTGGGGACGCGCAAATGGACGTTACTAAACGTCCATTTGCGCAAAAGGGGGGTTAACGCATCAGCCACCGAGGGGCCGCCACCTCCAGAGCGGAGGGGACAAGGGGGGGGGGGGGGGGGTGAAGGAGACCGCAACAGGGGGGGGGGGTGAGTGGGCGCATACAGGGGGGAAAAAAGAGGCGGACGGGGCAAGGGGAAATCAGAGCCTGGTCCAGGAGCACGCACGGAGGAGGGATCAAAGCACAGGCAGGGGAGAGGGCAAAAGGACGGGACAAGGCTCGCAGGGATTACAGTGGGAAGGGAGGGCAGGACTAATAAGAGGTCCGCCAGCCTCCCGAGCCCGCCATGGACGCAACAGGAGGGGAGGCCAGCTCAGCCACAAGGGAGCATGCCATCCCTCACCCTCCTGTTCCATCCAGGCTATAAATAAGGGGCAGCAACATACCCACCAGCAGCCAAAACTCCAGGTCCTGGGCAGATTGAGGGTGGAAGGGAGGCACCACAGATATAAATACCCAGGGGAGGGCCCCTGAAAGCCCGGGAAACTATTAAGCCCCTGATTGGTGCACTCCTTCCCCCCCCACCCATGGGACATACCACTATATTTACCCACAAGTTTTACAGGCGGGGGAGGGGGCTAAAAAACCTTGCCTGTACATTTCTTAACCCCTTAACTGCTCACCAGTCAGGGGGCAAGCTAGTTATGCACAGCTTGCCCCTCCAGAACATCTCTTCTGTTGCACTCTGGTCCTTCCTCTGACCCCAGCAGGCCTCCGTATGAGTCTCTGATCACATGACCAGCAGGGGGAGGAGCTGAGCTGGAGGCCGATATCACTCAGTGTATGGCAGTGTTTCCCAAGCAGTGAGCTTTTTGCTGTCTGGGCATGCTGGGAGCTGTGGTTTTAAACAGCTGGATGCACACTGCTTGGGAAACATTGCTGTATGGGGGCAGTGAAGGGGTCCATATACAGTATACACACACTGGACAAGCTTTGTGGTGGAGGGGTGTGATGTAAAGGGCAGATGTTGTTACCCTAGGGGCAGATGGCATTAACTCGTGGCTCCAGGGCATGGTTTATCCCCAATACCACCCGAAGGTATACCGCTGGATCCTGGGTCAGGCTCGGGGGCAATAATGACTCCGACGCCAAGTCACAGACAACGGTAGCTTTACTGAGGTTAGACAGGGGAAAAATTCTATACAGTTCTGCCAGGCCCATCGAGGTGACCAGTGACTTCAGAGACCTTAACCCCTTCCCGCTATAGGACGAATGCATACGTCCAATCATCCGACACGTTCGCGCAATTGGACGTATGCATACGTCATAGTGATCTCCGGCACTGCCGCAGGCAGCACAGGAGATCGGCGACGGGACCCGGCTGTCAATCACAGCCGGAGTGCCGCCGCAGCTGCCGGAGCCGCGATCGTGCCGTTCCCGGCAGCCTTAACCCCATAGATGCCGTGATCAATCCTGATCACGGCATCTATGGTGTTAACAGGGGGAGCGCTCTCCCCCTGTTCTCCAACGGCGGTGCCGCGATGCAATCGCGGGGTCGCTGTTGGTTGCTATGGCAGCAGGAGGTCAGATCATGACCTCCTGTCTGCCTGCTACGGAAGCCTGTGAGATCCATCCAGAGGCTGTAGTGTCTGCAGCTCATCAGGTCATACTGTGCTGCAGTTCAAATGTGTTGCACCATAGTATAACCTGAAAAAAGTGTAAAAAATTTAAAGTTCTTCAATAAAAGTATAAAGTGTAAAAAAATAAAATGGCCCTTTCCCAATAAAAGCCCTGTATTATCACCAAAAATATCAAAAACACAAATCATATACATAATAGATATTGCCACGTCTGCAATGACGTGTACTATAAAACTATAATGTAAATTATCCCGCACAGTGAACGCCATAAAAAAAAACATAAAAAAAAGTGCAAAATTCGCCAATTTTGGTACAAATAGCGGAATAAAAAAGATCAAAAGGTAGCACGTAGCAAAAAAATTATACCAATAAAAAGCACAGCTCATTCCGCAAAAAATAAGCCGTTGAATGAAAAATAAAAAAGTTACCTCTGTTAGAAAATGAATGGCAGAAAAAGAATTTTGCTCAGAAAAGGAAAAAGAACATAGAAAGCGACATAAAATGGGTATCACCATAATCGTACTGACCCACAGAATAAGTATAACATCACTTTTACCGCACAGTGTACACTATAAAAATAAAAACGCCAGAAATTTTCCAGTTTTTTTACAATATTTTGAAGTTTTTCACAAAAAATGCTACATGTGTCAACAAAAATGTACCAATTATATAAAGTACAATATGTCACGAAAAAACTATCTCAGAATCGCTCTGCTCAGGAAAAGCGTTCTAAAGTTATTACCATTTAAAGAGTTACATGTCAAATTTAAAAAAAAAAGAGCCTGGTCATAGAGGTAATTAATGGGTCGGTCCTTAAGGGGTTAAAGCGTACCCGTCAGATCCAACAAAAATACATGTTTTTTTAAATATATCACTCAGTACCTAATCCTGACCATGTACATCTAATTTTTATGTGTCTAGTACCTTTATTTATTTTTTATTACACTTTTAATTTAGCTCACTAGTCTGAATTCCTCTCAAAGGGAGGGGGCGTGGCCTCACTGTGCAGGTCTCCGCCCCCTCCCTCAGTATGCTGTCTGCTCACATCTCCCCTAGCATTAGCAAAACTACAACTCCCAGCTTGTCCTCACTGACAGTAGTGAGACACAAGCTGACAGTGGGAGGACTCACAGCTGTCAATCAAGGAAGTGTGTCCATGACATAGGTGATGATGCATGGACAGAGCAGGACTAGTATGTGTCCAAGCAGGCAGGGGGGGGGGGGGGGGCAGTTGTTTGACTGACTTTTTCAGTATGAAATACTGAAAATGTTCTAATGAAAGCAATTGCAAAACCTATTGCTATTGCATGCTTTACAACATATCAAAAGTTTGTGTATCTGACAGTGCCCATTTAAGTGCTTGCTGGGACTTGTAGTAGAGGTAGACAATTTAGTGCAGGCCACGTTGACTAGACAGATGACTTTGACGTGACTGACTTGTGACTGACAAGACTGTGATTGTGGTTACTTGCAGGTTTGTAGCTTGTGGCTGCAGGCTGGACATGAGGCCTCCTATAACTCTGGACACACACTGCAAATTGTTTAGTAAGAATTTAAACCTGTTTCATTTTTGCACCCCCCCCCCCCTTGGGTCTGCAGCGTCAGCGCCCTAAAGCAGCCGCTTGGGCCACCTTATTATTGCGCTGGACCTGATTATTGGACAATAAAACTTTGGAAATTAAGTAAGAGTTTTTCTGCTTCTTATAGTCCACATCTATGCAGCGCCTACTGTGGGGTTTTTCGTTTTTGCCTATTCTATCCCTGGTATATGAGCACCTTAATATGCAGGTCTTCTCCTCATCCTCTGAATGTAAATAGGAGTTCTCCCAACTATTCATAGAGACGAAGTGCAGCCAACCATTCATGTGTATGGGATGGGATGAGAAAGAGAACTGTTAGCCAAACAAGTGCCCAGCCCTCGATCTAAATGGCCTCTTTTCCATGTTTTCTCTTTATAGTTCCACCCAGCATTAAGGATGGAAACACCACCAGCGAGTTATCATTTCTGGTGAATAGTGAGATCAGCTTGGAATGTGATGCCTGGGGGATCCCACACCCTACAATTACATGGTATAAAGAAGGGGAAACAATTCTTTCCAGTACTCGTGTCATTTTTATTGAGAATGGCAAATATCTACAAATTTCTGAAGCCAAGACTACAGATTCTGGAAAATTCACGTGTCATGTGGCGAATGTTGCCGGGAAAGCAGAGAAGGCGTATGTGCTGGATATTTATGGTAAATTATTTCATTGTTTTATGATTTTCTCATTTCTAATTTGAAACAGGCAGCAGCTATGTGCCTAGGCAAAAATTGAAAGAGAGGCCGTCCAAACCTTAAAGGGGTAGTCCAGTGGTGAAAAACGTATCCACTATCCTAAGGATAGGGGATAAGTTTGAGATCACGGGGGTCCCCTGCGATCTCTCTGTACGGGGGCCAGGCTCTCCGGCCAGATAGCGGGTGTCGACCCCCGCACGAAGCGGCGGCCAACACGCCCCCTCAATACATCTCAATGGCAGAGCCGGAGATTGCTGAAGGCAGCGCTTCGGCTCTGCCATAGAGTTGTATTGAGGGGGCGTGTCGGCCGCCGCCTTCCCGCGGGCTGTCGGGGCTCCGTACAGGAGATTGCAGGGGGCCCCAGCAGTCGGACCCCCCCGCGGTCTCAAACTTATCCCCTATCTTTAGGATAGGGGATAACTCTTTCACCACTGAGTCACCACTGGACTACTCCTTTAAAGGGGCCTATCCATAGGATAAGCCATCAATAGATGTTTAGTGGGGTGCCAACACACTGCTATGGGTAATTGCACAAGTTGTGAAAAATGTTCTGTGTCTTGGGAAAAATGGAAAGACTCGGAAATATTTTGAAAAAGTGACATTTTGCTCTGGGCCTGTAGGTCCAACACCTTAACTCCTCTAAGACTAAGTTCACCAGTGTTGCGCTTCGTCATGTTCAAGTCCCATTGACTTTGAATGGGTTCTGTCTGTTTTTTGTTGAGTGGCGTAAAAATTGCTGCTTGCAGTATATACTGGACTTAATCAGCAGAGCTCCTTTGAATGGAGCTCAAGACTGGTGTGAACTTGGCCTAATGGGATTATATTCTTGTAATGTGACATATTATTTAAATCAGAGATTTATTTTCAAAATATTTTTGGCCAGCTCATTAATATTTCAATATTTGTGTTTTAAAGAGCTGACCCAATAGGTTATGGTGTTCTGTAACTCACTTTCAGCTTTGATGTATAGACTGGAACAGATGAGCCGAGTCATTTCACTATTAATAGAGGGTGGGTAATTTAGCTGTAAAATTGACAGGCTTGGAGCTACTGCACATGTGCGAAAATGTCTGCTCTCAAGCCTCTGCTGTCCATTTTTTTTTCTTTAAATCAACTGGTGCCAGAAAGATAAACAGATTTGTAAATGACTTCTATTAAAAAAATCTTTACCTTTCCAGTACTTTTTAGCAGCTGTATGCTACAGAGGAAATTATTTTCTTTTTGCAAAAATATTAATTGACTTTTGTCAAGGCCAAAATGAAGAAATCCACAACCCCCCCCCCCCCCAAAAAAAAAAACACTTATCTCCTATCCACAGGACAGGGAGCACGGGCTCCATTCATTCCTATGGGAGCGCGGAAAAGAGCTAGAGTACAACTCTCCTGGAATCATCGGCGCTTCCATAGGAATGGAGGGCGGGGCATCTTCCAGTAGACGTAACGGGCTTCTCAGTGAGAGCGCCGATGTCCTGCCCTGGAGATTGCGGGGGGTCCCAGCGTTCGGAACCCTGCGATCAGCTACTGATCCCCTATCCTGTGGATAAAAGATATGTTTTTTTCCGCAGGAGTACTCCTTTAAGGGGTTAATATCTTAATTGTGTGTTTTGATATAAGTTCCAGCTACAATTGATGGAGATCTGAGCAGCCTGCAAGCCAAAAAAGTGATCACCGGTGAGCCCCTTATCCTGGAGTGTGAAGCCCGCGGCCATCCATTACCACTCATCACCTGGCTGAAAGAAGGAGTGCCGGTGGAGACCAGCGACAACATCCGTCTTCTGTACAATGGCAAGAAGCTGGAGATTAAAAATACCGGGGAGCAGAACCAAGGACAGTATACGTGTGTGGCTACCAATATAGCCGGAGAGACTGAAATCAAATATGATGTTCTTGTTTTAGGTAAGTTAGATGTTCCATCCCGGGGCTGACTTATTCTATTATAGCCATTATGATGATAGCGGTTGGATCTGCACTTATGGGCCATGCAATATTTTACTGGGGAAAAATCTATAAAGTACATCTTGCTTTCTGGTGAAACCTTTTAGAAACTTGAAACAGGCCTGGGGATTATTGGCCAAGCCACAATCTCCAGAAATATAAAATATATAAATAGAAGATACTGTATGTAAGGGGCATAACTATGAACAAATGATATTTAGGTTTAGCTTCTGCCAAAATAGAAAAACCTCATGGTATTTAATAGGAAAAGAGAAACATAAAGAGGCGCCATAAAATGTAGCTTTTAATAAATATTTAATTTTTTATTCCACCAAAAGAAATAAAGTGAATACCCTAAACATGCAGAAGGATTGTAACACTCACGTTTCAGAAGACAGGAACACCGGTGGATGTGGATCCGCTGGACCTGTGTGGCAGATGACTCGGACCATACCAGGGAGCGGAGTCTAAGGTGACGCTGGTTTTCACCAGAGCCTGCTGAAAAGCGGGATGGACTTGCTGCGGCAGGTGGCACCCAGGTTGCTACCCCTGGCACGGCTCGACCTCACAGGCGGCTGAGGTGATGAGACACAGTAGGATAAAGCAGCTTGTAGTCAGGATAGCAGAAGTTCAGGGCAGGTTGCACAGTAGCGTAGTCAGGACGTAGCAGGATGTCAGTAGGCAGGTGGCACAAGAGCAAGGTCAGGTCACAGAGCAAAGGATCAGATACACGGCAAGGCAACTCTCAGGTATGCTTTCTCTCAGGCACAAGGCAACAAAGATCCGGCAGGGAAGTGTGGGAGGAGGAGGAATTTATCAATAAGCCACAAGTGTACTACACTAATGGGCGCACTGGCCCTTCAAATCTTAAAGCTCCGGCGCGCGCACGCCCTAGGGGACGGGGACACGCGCGCCGGAGCAGAGAGGCAGAGGTGGGGGCAGGAGAAGAACCTGATGAGTGACGGACTGGGATTCGCATGCGAGCGCATTCCACGATGCGAATCCCTGCCCCGCTGGCAGCAGCAGGTAACGGGACCATGTGCTCACAGCCGGCGTGTGCGGCCGGAGCACATAACGTAACAAGGATAATCTCAATGGCTCTAAAAATGAAGATCCTCTCGAAAATAAGATATATCAATGTTAATAATCCAAACGATAGGGGATAAGATGTCTGATCTCGGGGGTCCTGCTGCTCGGACCTGCATGATCTCTATGCAGCACACGGCGTTCTAACAGTATGTTTACAATGCTGGGTTCCTGCGGCAGGGTTTGTGACATCACACCACACCCCCTTGTGCTGTCATGCCATGCCCCCTCGTGACATCACAACCCTCGTGATCAGCTTCTTATGTTTAGGGGTGGAGTACCCCTTTAATATTTAAACTTAATAAATATCTAAAAAAAACTAGTATTTGGTAGACAACAGAATACCAATTCTGTAGATATTCTGATGGATTTTATATTGACTATTTATTAAAAGCTATATTTTACGGGAACTATATTTTACGGGAACTTTGTTTCTTTATTTTTTGTTTTTAAAAGGAAACTGTCATCAGATTTGACCATATTTAAAGCATATAAACCAATAAATTGAGGCCAAAAACAAACAAGGTATAGACCACTGTTCGGTGCCCAAAAATACTAGAGAACCTATATAGATGCACCAAACTGACACAGTATTAGGAGTAAATATAAATCTTTATTATAATCAGATAAGATAAAACATGATAAAAAATCAGCAGCAGTTAGAAAGAAAACGACTCCGAACACAGATATTAAATAATGTCCAATAGGCACATGGAATGGCACATAAATATAGGTATACAATACTCAATGAAAAGTATTCCTCCCTGAGGAAGCGAGTGAGCGAAACGACGTAGGGGTAGGCTCCCGACCTTTGTAAGTATAGCTGGGTGTCAGTTGGCTAGGTGCATGGACAGTCTTATATGTTTAATAAAACTTTTTTCAGGGACAACCGATGCTCCAACTTTTACCGAGGTGGCTTGTTTCCCCTCAGATATGTATGGTCAACATCCTTGTCTGCCTGTATTCATACTGCCGATAGCACTGGGCAAATGACACTATACTAGCTACACTTCTTTATATGTCCTTTTTGTTTACATTAGTGTACTGGGTTTACTTAGGCACCTTTAGGTGTATTCTTTATATATATACATGTATTGTGGCTTGTTTTTAAGTCCACTTTTCATTGAGTATTGTATACCTATATTTATGTGCC
Organism: Hyla sarda; assembly: GCF_029499605.1. Classification (NCBI taxonomy): domain Eukaryota; kingdom Metazoa; phylum Chordata; class Amphibia; order Anura; family Hylidae; genus Hyla; species Hyla sarda. The sequence goes on along the minus strand of NC_079194.1, from coordinate 49,297,119 downwards.
ATTCCATGTGCCTATTGGACATTATTTAATATCTGTGTTCGGAGTCGTTTTCTTTCTAACTGCTGCTGATTTTTTATCATGTTTTATCTTATCTGATTATAATAAAGATTTATATTTACTCCTAATACTGTGTCAGTTTGGTGCATATTTAAAGCATAGCAATGCATTATGTATAGAAAAATCTTCTTTATTACCATGCCCGGGAGACGCTCCTGTTGGCAGGGATGGTGAAGATATGCAGTTTGAAAGGTGTCCCCCCCCGGCCTGTAAGTGGGCACCTGGGCAGGAGCCATCCTCTTCTAGTCACTTTTGCATGTACAGTAATCCTGCTCCCTAAGTAGACGAAGAGAGATGACACAGACTATGCTCAGGCTATCAATCATGCTGACGGGGCATAATTACAGCCTGAGCAGACAGGACTAGAAAAGGATGGCTCCTGCCCAGGGGGCTACTTACAGGCCTGTTGGGGACACCGTTTAAACTGCATATGCTCATTATCCCTGCTGACAGGAATAAGGTAGTCCCAACCATGGTGCCCGCCTCTATGCTACTAAGGTGCAGGGCGTATAAAAATCATAGTAACAAACAACACAATATGTAAGTCAGGAAAAGGTCAGGGCACAAAAGGGTGAACAAACAACAAAGCAACACAAACAGGGAATGCACAAACAAACGTAAACTTGTGTTTGAACAAGTCAAGTCAGTAACGGTGCTGTACAGAATCAAGAATCAGAATCTAAATGTGGTTGAGTAATTAGGAAAACAGGCCAAGAATATACACAAGATACACAGGTGAATAGTAAACCAGAGTCAGAGACAAGGAAAGTTCCTTCATCAACGGCAAGGAAATGGAGACAGAGTGCAGCTTAAATAAGCCAGCTCAGGAAGGTGTGGGCGCTAAGGCCGGACACAATTAGCCAGTCCTCCATGCCTTCTGATTGGCCCTAGTGTTGTCATGGCGATGCCACAAGTGAATGGGAGGGACTGGAGCTTCTGCCAGAGCAAGGGAAAGACACACACCTGTTACAATTATACTGTATTTTATTTTTTTACCCACTAAGTCCCGCCAACCATAGAAGATACAGACGACCCGGGAGATTACGTTGTTATTGCCAGTAACCCTATTGAACTGGAATGTTACGTTACAGGAACTCCCACACCTACAGTGAGGTAAGACAAGAGACGTGCTAAAAAAAACAAAAAACAATTGTAACAATATTTAGACCATTTTGTATTTTGTAACCCAATGCAACTGACAAATGTGATGAAATTGATGTTACGACAATTTTTGTGATTTATTGTTTGGGAATGAAAGGGTTTATCCGGAGAAGGACCATTTCTAGAGAATTCAGCTTACAGGGCAGACATCAGATAGGAGGCGTGGCGTGACGTTATGTCTCCGGCCACAGAAACCCAGCGTTTTAAACATACTGTTTAGAATGATAAATGCTGCACGGAGATCGTGGGGTCCCCAGTGGCAGTACCCCTGCAATCAGACATCTCATCCCCTATCCAAAGGATAGGGGATAAGATGTCTGTGGGCGGAGTACCCCTTTAATTCTAAATTGATTATAGTCTTTCTAACCGTGAATCATAGTAATGAAAATGGTAATCCAGGGTAGTTAAATGCCTGGTGATCCAGGGTAAGTTAGTGCCTGCTTTTATGGTGATTTAGGGTAGTTTGAAGGTTAAAGGGGTACTCTGCTGCTCAGCATTTGGAACAAACTGTTCCGAACGCTGATGCCGGGAGCTGGTGACCTCATAGTCCCACCCCCTCATGACGTCACGCCCCACCCCCTCAATGCAAGTCTATGGGAGGGGGCGTGACAGCCGTCACGCCCCCTCTCATAGACTTGCATTGAGGGGGAGGGGTGTGACGTCATGCGGGGACGGGACTATGATGTCACCAGCTCCCGGCATCAGCGTTCGGAACAGTTTGTTCCAAATGCTGAACAGCAGAGTACCCCTTTAATGTCTGCTTTACCGATGGTCTAGGGTAGTATATGTGTTAATGACCACTTCCCCAGTGGTATATAGTAGTTAAAGGGGTACTCTGGTGAAAACCTTTTTTCTTTTAAATCAACTGGTGCCAGAAAGTTAAACATATTTGTAAATTACGTCTATTAAAAAATCTTAATCCTTCCAGTACTTATTAGCTGCTGAATGCTACAGAGGAATTTCCTTTCTTTTTGGAACACTGATGACATCACGAGCACAGTGCTCTCTGCTGACATCTCTGTCCATCCCACCAAGGACAACAATAAATAAAGACTTATTATTATTATAATAACGTCAGCAAAGAGCACTGTGCTCGTGATGTCATCAGAGAGCATTCCAAAAAGAAAAGAATTTCCTCTGTAGTATTCAGCAGCTAATAAGTACAGGAAGGATTAAAAATTTTTAATAGAAGTAATTTACAAATCTGTTTAACTTTCCGGAGCCAGTTGATTTAAAAGAAAAAAGCTTTTCACCGGAGTACCCCTTTAAATGGGTTAATGTCTGCTTCCCTGTTAGTCTAGGGCACTGGTGGCCTATAGTTGTAGAAGTATTTATGGCTGCTTCCATGGTGGTCTAGGGTAGTATAGAAATGAATGCTTGGTTCCCCGCAGTAGTTTATCGACCTTTCCTGGCTCCAGCTATGTCTGCTGTGTCCTTTCTCTCTAGCAGGAAGCTGAACATGTCTTGCTCATCATGTTCAGCTTCCCTATATATCCCTGCACTGATCACCCAGATCAATGCAAAGGAGGGAGCTAGAGAACTGTACTGCTGTGCTATTAAAGTTCTGTGGTCAGTAAGGGAACCTCCTACTCGCGTGCCCCTTCCGATCAACCCCACTTAAAGGGCCAGCATCCTGCATCCCTACCTTCAGCTGGATGACTTACAGGCTTCTCTTGGCTTAATTCAAAGATGAATAGTTTTATTGCACTTTTTGTTTAAAAGGTGGCTGAAAAATGGAATCCCTCTTGACGTTGATGGTGAGGCACATCTTCAGGCAAATGGGCAAAAACTTGTTATTCTTGAATCAGAGTCTTCCGACAGTGGATCGTATGAGTGCATTGGGAAGAATGAAGCTGGGACCAGCACAAAGCTGTTTAACGTCAATGTGCACGGTAAGTCTTCATATAGGTATAGAACAGTGGTCTCAAACTGTGGCCCTCCAGATGTTGCAAAACTTTAACTCCCAGCATGCTGGGAGTTAAAGTTTTGCAACATCTGGAGGGCCATTTTTTGAGACCACTGGTTTAGAATCTTTAATGAATAGAGTGAAAAAGATGCATAACAGCTGTTGCAGATGCTGAAGGGGGGAGGACTACTATATTTTGTCAGGTCTGATCTTTTGCAGAATCTTTCCCATAGGACCTTAGTATCATCACTTTTTGCATTCAAGCAGTGGGGTCCATTCCTAACTTTCTATTTACTTTCTATTTTATTTAAAAATCTTAATCCTTCCTATACTTATCAGCTGCTGTATACTACAGAGGAAGTTCTTTTCTTTTTGAATTTCTTTTCTGTCTGACCACAGTGCTCTCTGCTGACACCTCTGTCCATTTTAGGAACTGTCCAGAGTAGGAGCAAATCCCCATAGCAAACCTCCCCTGCTCTGGACAGTTCCTAAAATGGACAGAGGTGTCAGCAGAGAGCACTGTGGCCAGCGAGAAAGGAAATTGACAAAGAAAAGAACTTCCTGTGGAGCATACAGCATCTTAGAAGTACTGGAAGGATTATGATTTTTAAATAGAAGTAATTTACAAATCTGTTTAACTTTCTGGCTCCAGTTGATTTAAATATTTTTTTTTCCAGCGGAGTACCCATTTAAAAGCAAATTGGAATATCAACAGTATAATGTCAATCATCACTCATAGAAACCTAATATTAGAGGCTAATATGACACATATCCTGTTTGTATTGCAGTTCACCCGTCCATTAAACCTGAGAAATCACCAATATCTGTTTTAATGCTGAAATCTGTAACGTTACAATGTATTGCTACTGGAATTCCTAGTCCTCACATTACCTGGTTAAAAGATGGGCTGCCTAATAACATCGCCAAAGGAAATATCAGAGTAAGTGCAAAATATACACCAACATGTCTTGTCATATGTCTATGTTATCTCTAAATGTCTACAGAAATATGTCAGAACCCCAACCTCTACAGTAAAATGGTCGTCTATGTCTATTAGGCTGGAATCCCACTTGTAATTTTTGATACAATAAAAGAGGAAAAGTATAAAGAAAAGATTTATACTTCTCTATTTTATATTCACTGTTGCACTTGTTTAAAAAAAGAAAGAAAGAAACAAAAAACATGTGTGATTCCAGCCTTAGGCCATGTTCACACATCAGAATTTCCGTGCCAGATTCCGCATTCCGGATTCTGCACCGAATGCATAGCCATCTATGAGAGGCCCATTCCTGTGTGGTCCTAGCACCGGCATGTTTATGCCGAAGCCTGCAGTTTGTGGGATGCCTCACGAAGATTATCTGTGCTGACATTCCGTATTGTGAACATAGTCTTAGAGTGCAAAGTAGCCTTCCAGAAGGAAGAGAGCTTGCTCTTTGGTGCCGCCTTTTGAAGATAACATTGTGGAACTCAAGGGGATGATAGGTGTTGTAGTGCAGACAAGCGGGGAATAGTGGTCCTTAAAGGGGTACTCCGCGATACAGGGGACAGAGCATCGGGATGTCACAGCTCTGCCCCCTTGTGACATCACGGCTGCCCCCTCAATGCAAGTCTATGGGAGGGGGCGTGACATCATGAGGGGGCGGAGCCGTGGCATAACGATGCTCCGGCCCCTGTATCGCCGGTCATTATGCACAGAGCGAGTGTACTCTGTGCAGTAATGATAGCGGGGTGCCGCAGTGGAGATCCCGGGGGTCCCCAGCAGCAGGACCCTGGCGATCTGACATCTTATCCCCTATGCTTTGGATAGGAGATAAGATGTCTAGGGGCGGAGTACCCCTTTAAGGGATGTAGGTGATAATGTGACATGGTAGAGTGGTGTAGCTAACCTGTTAATGTAGTTGAAGATATGATACAAGACAAATTAAATGCTCACTATTGTGAAGGGCCTACACGGATTAGCTTACTGTGGTGCCCCTACTTGTTACTATTACTAACAGATTTGTCGCACAATGCCCTGTGTGCAGGACATACACTGAAAAACTTTTAGTCACACAACACTAACTTGGGCTGTATGTGACTAAAAAGATTATTGTATGCAGAGGGGGGCCTTGTTCAGCTTTCTCCTCTTCTGGTAGTAAATATTCCTTCTTGGAGCTGGAAACTTGAAGCACGATACCCTCACAGCATAGAATAAAGCTGACCAGGACAAATTCCCCACAGTGTCATGATCACTGCACACAGCCCAGATCTGTCTGAGTGGGTTGAAATATCAGCCATGGGCAGGGTTCAAGACCTAGCAACAAAAGTGTGAGAACTCACCCAAGATTTTCACTCAAGGGCTTGTCCTGCAGGAATCCTGCTAATAGGTGAAAAAGGTGCAGGAACTCAGTTTCCAGACTTTCCTGCAGGACTTGAGCTCTGGCCATAGGGATGAGATTCAAAGTCTCATACACCTGGTGCAGAAAATTTCCATGCGGAAACATTTTAAACACATTTTAAAGTCCAGCATTGGTTTCCAGCCCATTCTGCAGAGATTAGTGTGGAGGCACTCTACAGAACCAAAGGCACAGATTTTTTCCGAGTTTTCCGATTTACTTTAAACTGAATCAGATTGTAGTGTTGCAGATCTTGATGTAAGTAGATTACCTGCGGATCCTCAGTAAAATCCGCAGGGGTGGAATTTTTTTTAAGGGGTACTCCGCCCCTAGCCATCTTATCCCCTAGGGACCCACGCGATCTCGGCACCCCAGACATCTCGTGCACAGAGTGAACTTTGCCGGCGATGCTGGGCCGAGGCACGTGACATCACGGCCATGCCTCACTCGGGACATCCCAGCCACACCCCCTCAATGCAAGTCTATGGGAGGGGGCGTGGCGCCCCTCCCATAGACTTGCATTGTGGGGGCGTGGCTGTGACGTCACGAGTGAGCACAGCTGTAACGTCACGAGCCTCCGGCGCTGCACCCCACGCTCTAGACGAAAGCCGGGTGCAGCAGGGAGATCGCAACCCCCCCCCCCCCCCCCCCCCCGCGATCAGACATCTTTTCCCCTATCCTTTAAATAAACCTTTGGAATCCTTTAGTCCACACCAAAATGAGCCCCATTTGAGTGGGAAGTGTCTGTCAGATTTCCCCAAGGTTTCAGGGTCACATCTGATCAGTCTGCATTTGCTGTAACTAAAAAAAGCAGTGAAACAATTTCTTTTTACCACAAAACCTTAGTTTTTATTGACACAGCCTAAGAAACAAACACATCATTTTTTTTCTCTTTCCTATTTATAGGTGGAATCTTTCGGACGCATTTTACAGTTCAAAACCACAGGACTAGAAGACGATGGAAAATACACGTGTGTGGCTACGAATGCAGCTGGAGAAGCTGAGCAGAGCATAGTGCTGAATGTTTATGGTGCGTAACGTCATATGGATAACTCTAAAATGACTTTTATTGATATCTCACAGACTAGAGTGATTGGGAGAGCAGGGTCAATGCTAAATGGCACCCTGTGCAGGGTAACACCCCCACCCCCCGCAACCACCATAGTGTTTAAAAACCAGACATCCAAGTGTTTAGGTTACAGAAAAATAAAACCACACTATTACCATTACATTTCTGAAAACTATTCCACAACTTTGGTCGCAATGGGGTACTCCGCTGCTCAGCGTTTGGAACTAACTATTGCGAACGCTGGAGCCGGCGCTGGGAGCTCATCACGTCATAGCCCCGCCCCCTCATGATGTCTCGCCCCACCCCTCAATGCAAGGTGGGGCATGACGTCATGAGGGGGCGGGGCTATGACTTCACAAGCTCCCGGCGCCAGCTCCAGCATTCAGAACAGTTTGTTCCAAACGCTGAGCAGCAGAGTACCCCTTCAAGTGCCAGTAAGTGTAGTTTGAGTGTATCAATCATCAATTACCATAGAAAATAAAACTGACTATTCTGACCCCTCAATATATTACATTGTCACATATTCTGGAAATCAATTAAAGCGCACCTGTCATATCACAGAAAAGTATCATGCTTATATATGTTACTCACTAGGTCATACCTATGCTTTACCACTCTTTTATATGTGTCTAGCTTCTGTATTTGGCTCACAAATCCCTGCTGCTCACTCATTCTGATCTGCTCATATCTGCTGCTCACTCATTCTGATATCCACTGCTCAGAAAGGGGCATGTCTGCTGTGCTGAGTCTCTTCATCCAATCACTGCAGGCTGCTCTGTAACCCACTCCTCTCTGTTTTCATGCTGAAGTCTGATAGGACAGGAGTGAGCACAGAGGATTGCTAGTCCCGCCCTCACTTCCTGGACTTTGTCCCAGCCTGTGCTTCAGCTAGGACAAAGAAGATGCTACAGCCAGAAAGGATTATGTTCTGATTTCTATTTAAAAAAAAAAAAAGAGCTAAAAAAATTAGTTATGAAGTATATTAGGTTAATGTTTTGCCAAGATGTACAATATATAAAAATGTTTTTGATTAAGACAGTGCCCATTAAAGGACAAGCCAGGAGATGTGCGGCTGTGTAGGCTAGTAGAAGCGCCTGCCATTTTGAGAAATGTATCCAAAACAAACCTCAAAAGTTTCAGATTCCCAAAATTGACACATTATTTTGGGACATTTTGAACAAATTCACTTTATTTGCCTATACATGGATGATAATTAAAAACAACCTTACAGCTTACAAATGCATTCAGATAACAACTGTTCCAAATGATTATGTTTCCTTTTTTTTTTTTCAATTTATATTATTTGTGTCATACAATTTTAACATGTATTATACAGTAATATGTACATATATAACAGAGGATATCGCATGGGAGAATTGTTTTATTTATATGTACATTTTTACAGAACCACCAAAAATCGAGCATTCCGGGGACATTGTCTATGAGACTGTGATCGCTGCTCAACCTGTGACTCTAGAATGTAAGGCTTCTGGAAAACCTAAACCAGGTAACATACCCAACACTCAAAGACAGATAACAAACAAATTAACAAAAAAACTCAATGATGAGTGTAGGTGCTGATTTCTTTTTCTTCTTCTTATTATTTATTTTTTCCATCAAAGCTGTCACCTGGTCAAAAGATAACCACCCTTTAATTGCCACCGGAGAACCATCCATCACTATCCTGGACAGAGGGCAGACACTACATATACCAAGTGCACAACCATTCGATGCGGGGGTTTACAAGTGTGTAGCCAGCAGCATAGCAGGATCTGCAGATCTGACATATGTTCTGCAGGTACATGGTGAGTATATGTCACATTATGTTGTCACAGCTGGAGACTATAGACTAGAGGTACAGAGGTAACACAGCTGCGTTTCCCTCATAAACTGAGGAGAAACAGACACACAGTAGTTTGGGTCCTTATTTGGCGCTCCTGAGCCGTTCTTTACAAAAGAAGATTGTCATTTTAAAGCCATGTGATGATATAAATAAATATCTCAGTATATTTCTGATTTGCCAATGGACCATAGTACATACTGCAATAAAACATTCTGATATAAAGGTCTGCAGGGAAATCAGTGATATGGGAACTGTAGTCAGTAACTTATTACTGGAATATTCCTGCCCAAAAAAAATGAATTCTGCTGGGTAAAGACATGGTTAATACCTATGTGCTGTTGTTCCAGTACTCACCAGTATACCTGTGTGCATTTACAGTCCCTCCATCCATTCTTGGTTCTAATGAAGTTAAAAGTGTGATCATCAATAATCCCGTGAGACTAGAATGTGAAGCTGCAGGATTTCCGACACCTGGTCTAACATGGCTGAAAGATGGCAGACCAGTGTCCAGCTTCTCTGGTGGAATTCAGGTATTCCATAATTCGTGCAATATCTCTCTGTCTGTCTGTCTATCTGTCTATCTATCTATCTATCTATCTATCTATCTATCTAGAGCCAAGACAGGTTAAGCCACTGTCCTCGTTATTATTGCCCACTGACCTGCTTGCATTTGCTTAGCCCACTTGACCAATAACCTCTAGATGAAGAGGACATAGGCTGGACCTAGGCTCTTGCTGTGCTGGGGATCACCCCCTTGGCTTCTGAGCCAAAATTGTATTGCAACAAAAAGGCTTATATTTTGGTGCTGGAAGGGACTATAGAGATAAAAAAAAGGTATGCCTTTAAATTCTGATAACTAGCCCTATATAGTCATGTACTTATTTACAACCCTGTTTTCCTACTGACAGATGTGCTTAAGGATGAGAAAAGTGCCTAAATGGTTTGTCCCACTGGACAGATCATCAGTGTATGATCGCAAGGGGTCCAACTGCTGGAAATTCCCCAACAGTCTTGAGCAAAGGAGACGACTTTACCACCAGAATAGATCAGTGTCAAAGATAGCTGAATGCTATATTCGGCTGTCTTTGGAAATTTCATAGAAAATGAAAGGAGTGTCAGTTGAGCAAGCACCCTTCTGCTTCATTCAGCCAAGAATAAAGGAACCTCTGTCCTTATGATTGGTGGGGGTCCTGGCGGTTGATGACTTCTAATCTTAAAGGGGTACTCCGCCCCTAGACATCTTATCCCCTATCCAAAGGCTAGGGGATAAGATGTCAGATCGCCGCGGTCCCGCTGCTGTGCGTAATGACGGGCGATACAGGGGACGGAGCAGCGTGACGTCATGGCTCCGCCCCTCGTGACATCACGGCGCGTCCCCTTAATGCAAGTCTATGGCAGGGGGCGTGACCACTGCCACGCCCCTTCTCATAGACTTGTATTTAAAGGGGCGGGTCGTGACGTCACGAGGGGCCGAGCCGTGAGGTAACGATGCTCCGGCCCCTGTACTGCCCGTCATTACGTGCAGAGCGAACTCGCTCTGTGCTGTAATGATAGCACAGTGCCGCAGCGGGGATCCTGGGGGTCCCCAGCAGCGGGACCGCAGCGATCTGACATCTTATCCCCTATCCTTTGGCGGAGTACCCCTTTAAGAAACCCCATTAGCGGTTTATAGAATATTAACATTTTGCCAAACATTTGTGACATCCCTGTTGTTGTTTTTTTCTTTTTTCAAAACAGGAAATTCAGCCATTTTAAAAGTGTTTATTACCAAACATTGACTAGCTGTCTTCATTTTTACTTTTTTTTTTTTTTTTTAACAATATAATGTTAATGATAATGTCACCTTGAAAATGACAATGTGACCTTGTTCATTGATTTGTACCTTTTAATTCTATGGAGACAACTGTCAATCTGGAGACTGGCCGGCATAGAATGACATAGAGGCTGACTGGGCCCAATTTGTATTCCCATGCATACTGTACATGATTTGTTCTATACATTATTTAGGGTTGTTGTTTATCCTAATATATTCACTTTATCTGATCAAATCTCTTGTATTCATGTGTCGTAGATTTCTTCGGGTGGCAGGGTCCTCACATTAACAAATGCACAAGTTGGAGATTCGGGGAAATATACGTGTGTGGCGCTAAATGCTGCTGGAGAACAACAAAAGGATTTTGACTTATCTGTGTTTGGTAAGTTGTATTTGTAAAGTAAAATCCACAGGCAGGCTGGTACATTTAGCAATATCAGCTTCTATTCTGCCCATCATAGCCAGAATGTGGCCAAACATTATACGTCATATGGTAAAATCTGGTGACAGGTTCCCTTTAATTAAAATTTTGAAACTAAAATTTTAATAAAACATAACAGAAATAAAGATGTGCAAACAAATGTAAATATATATATATATATATATATATATAAATATGTATATATAAATAAATAAATATATATAAATACATATGAATAAATAAGTATACTATATATAGTCTCTGGCATAAACACTAGTAAGTCTTTGCAGCACTGTGCCACCTGTTGTTACCCAGGAGGTACCAGTGACCAAGTGATCCCAGGGGTCACCTATGGGCTCCCTGCTAGTCTCCCCCATATAAGCCCTGGGAGGAGCTCTCTCATTCTCTTTGAGCTCTGCTCTTTCTGCTAAGCTGAGGTCCAGTGCAGTGAAGTCGAGTCCTAGTGTGTGTGTCCAGAGTCATTGGAGGCCTCAAGTCCAGTCTGCAGCCACAATAAATTGCAAGTAATCTACAGTCACAGCATTGTCAGTCATCAGTCAAGTCAAGTCAGTCCCTGTCAGCAACTGTCAAGTCAGCGTGGCCTGCATTAAATTGTCCAGTCCTACTACAAGTCCCAGCAAGTCCTTAAAGGGTACCTTTTTATATATTATAGATTAATGTATGCAGAATAACTTTACAATTGCATGTTATTAAAAAAATATGCTTCTTTCTATTTAATTTTCCACTTTGAAGAAATGACCACTAGGGGTCTCCCTACCAGTCCTGGCAGCAAGCATTTCAGACTCATGCTGGAGTCCTAAACACTACGAGCTGCCAGTCTGCTTTGTTCACAAAGGAGAACACTCAGAGCTGCCAGCCTGCTTTGTTCACAGCCTGTTTGGCTGTGAACAAAGCAGGCTGGCAGCTCTGAGTGTTTAGGACTCCAGCATGAGTCAGAAATGCTTGCTGACAGGACTGATCGGGAAAAATACAATAGAAAGAAGCATATTTTTCATTAACATGCTATTGGAAAGTTATTCAACTTTCATTAATCTAAAATATATCAAAAGTTTATTTGATGAGAGGTACCCTTTAAGGTCTCTGAGTCACTGATCACCTCCGTGGGCCCTGGCTGAACTGTATAGACTTTACCATCTGTCTACCATCAGTAAAGTTTCCGTTATCCGTAACTTGGAGTCGTAGTCATTATTGCCCCAGTGCCTAGCCCAGGATCTAGCGGTATACCTTCAGGTAGCATCGAGGATAAACCATGCCCTGGCATCATGAATACAAGGGGTTAATGCCATCTGCCCCTAGGGTAACAACAACTGCCCTCATCACACCCCACTACCACAAATATAGTACAAATTATAGATAATAGTTTTTTGGGGACAGAACGTTGATGCAAAGATTCTAATATATTTGGTGTCATTTTCATCAGCTGTTCAAGACACAGAACTCTTCAAGAAACAGAATTCTTCATTACACCGGCCTCCATTATTTCTGATTGCCAGAATGGGGAATGCAGCAAGCTGAGTTCCCCTGTCTGGTGCCCTCTGGCATGTCCAACCATCCGACATCAAAATTGAGATGCTGGATGATTGTAAACTGTCCCACTGAAATTAATGGGAAATGCAGCAGATGAGAGAAACAAATTGTACCTCTAGCTCTTCCAAGGAAAATGAGCAGTTAAAACACCAAAAGAAAAAGTAAAATGATAAGATGACATGAAACTGACGCGTTTCGAGCTGGCAACAGCTCTTAGTCGTGACCTCATTATCCTTGGAGAAGCTGGAGGCACACTTCATTTCTCTCATCATTTTGCCTGTAGGCCTGTGCTTGGATCTAGGTCACAAGTTTCATATTCTCTACTTACCAAACCTTCCATCATATAAGTGTTTTCAGTCTAGGGGACATACACGTGATATGTATGAATTTGGTTCTCTAAATCTTATTTTATCCTCTGATGACATCTTTCCCCGCTGCAGTGCCTCCCAACATCATGGGTGAAGAGCAAAATGTATCAGTCATGGTGAATGACACACTGGTGCTAAAATGTGAAAGCAACGCAGTCCCCCCGCCTGTGCTGACCTGGTACAAAGACTGGAGGCCTCTGCTAACCAAAGCTGGTGTGAACATTTATAATGATGGGAGCGTTCTACAAGTAAGCCAATTCTTTATGACATGTTGTTCTAATATGCTAGTTTATGGAATAAGGTAATCGATTTCAGCTACCGTATTTTACTATAGAATTCCCTTTTTCGCTCTTTGTGGTCAGACTGCACATATGCGGTTTGCTTAGGGTGAACATGCACAGTGTACACTTCAGTCTTTGTACCTTAGCTGCAGTTCTATGGCTTTCCTCTTGGGCTGCCAAGCTCATGGAATATGTGGTTTACCAATTGGAAAATGGTGATCTCATGTAAAAAAGAAAAAATTGCATAGTATTTCTGAGAGTGCAGGGCTTCTGGGATAACCCCTTTAAATTTCAATTCTTTCTGTTTCTGCTACATTAATTTACTGTAAAGTGTCTTGTATAATGACTGCTCCTCTTGGAATAATAGTTACCAAACTCTGAAATGTTTTACAGATTGAAGATGCTCAAGTAAAAGACGCTGGGCGATATTCTTGTGAGGCTGTCAATGTCGCAGGAAAGACTGAAAAAAACTATAATGTGAATATTTTGGGTATGCTGTTTTTGCTCTATTTTACACGTTTGGATTTCAATTGATTAAACATCGTTATTTAAGATTATAAGAAAGGGTGTGTTTCTAACCCTTTCCATATGGGCTTAATATTCTATCCTTACCATGATGTTCTTACTACAATAGAATGTAATGGTACAGCTGGTGGGTAACATGGGCACAGGAGCTGTTCCTGTTCCATTGGTAGTGATTGCCAGTTGCAATTTACCATCCTTAAAGGGGTACGCCACTGCTCCCGGCACCGGGAGCTCGTGACGTCATAGTCCCACCCCCGCATTTCATCACGCCCCGCCCCCTCAATGCAAGTCTATGCCCCCCGGCACTGGCTCCAGCGTTTGGAACAGTTTCACATCCTTCTGCTATGGGTGGGACCCCTTTCACGTCCTTCTGCTATGGGTGGGAACAGATTTATCCCTAAAATCAGCCATTTAACCTCCTAGATGTTGCAGTTAATACCTCCTACAGCATTTAAGAAGTTTGATACAGGTATGGGGCCCTCTTATTTAGCCCACCAGTGCCCTGCAACACTATTTATTTATTTTTTTACTCCGAAAATTTTTATTAAACAACTTTTTCATACAAGAAAAATAAACAATACAGACCAACATCCCCAAATTCCCCCCTTCCCACCCACCCACAAAAAAAGGCCAATACCCACCCCCTCCCCCCAATCCCAGTGTCCTCTCTCCTATAGTAAAGAAAAAAGAAGAACATAGAGTAGTCTCAAAAAACACCATGCATCTCAGGGTGCAACTCAGGGTGTAATGCAACACAGAAGGGCGGACAGTGTAGCAGACGCAGACAACATAGATATGCCAGGTCAACCAGGAAACCAATAAAAAAGCATAACATCTATAGAAATGGTCAATAAGGCATAGGCCTATCAACGGCGGGGACCCCTCGCCCCCTCTAAAAGCACCTCCATAGGACTTCTACGCAGATACGCAGACGGCAACCCCGGAGTGTCTAACCAAGGGCCCCAAATCGCCTCAAATTTACGCTCCGCTTTCCTCTTTATGTAGACCCCTTTTTCTACTCTAATAGTGTGATTTAATTTAACAGTCAATTCTGAAATAGTGGGCGGTAAAGGGCGCAACCAATGCTGTGCTATCAACTTGCGGGTTTGGTAAAGAATCCTGCTAATACCGCCCTGCAACACTATTGCAGGATGCCAGTGGCATTTAGTGATTTATTATTTAATATATGGCTCTTGGAATGTGTGAAAAAGGCCCACTTGGTCTTAAATGGTCACTGTCATTTCAAACAACTTCCCTCCACGTGACGGCAATTGTGATTCCTAACATAATTATATATCACTTAATTTGCCAAAAATGATTCCTTACCCCATAAAAAGTGCTAAAGTCTAAGTCACTAGATGTCCCACTTCACCACAATCTGTTTTTCACTGCCTGTTATTAAGGGAAACCCATCTTTAGTATCAGAGACACCAGATGGAACACATGAAGCCTCCTCCAGAGGATCCACATTGTGCCTAGAGGTAGATCAAGGCTTCCCTCTCATCTCTGATCACCCATAAATTTTATGGGCAGCTGTTCTTTTGGTAAATACCAGGGATCCTACTACTGAACATACACTACAGTGCTGCCTTTTAATGTTACCTGACCCACACCCTCCCTTTATTCTGCAGGCTTGTCATCATCAGCAGCAGTTCAGTGCTTAGTGTGACCTCTTCCTTTCTGTGTTGTTGCTGTTTCTTTCCTTTCTGCCTCTTCTCCCTCCACAAGTAATCTATAATACTGTATTGTGTAAATCATCCACTAGCACAGTGCTAGCCTGTTCACCCCAATGCACTTTCATCAGCACGATGTCATGGCATAGCAGAGAGGAATAGGTGCTGTCCTGTCATTAGTCAGAGAAGTAAGGGGAAGAAAGAACTTGTGTGGTAAACAGCTCCTCTCAAGGGCTCAATAATAGCAGCGGGAGCACTAAAATCACCTTGTTAAAAGGGTAAATGTAAAAAAAAAAAACAAGGCAGGTTTTTAGAAATCTTTTGAAGGTACAGGTATGCTTATAAGAGTCAAATTGGACTAAGGCCCAACCTACAGACAAGAGTAGCACTGTTTCAGGAAAAAAAGAGACAAGCCTTAATTCTAATCTCATATCCCAGGCAATATTAATGTATATAAATATATATATCCATTGTTAATTGAAACATTTCTTTAAATGTCTTTCCTTTAATATTGCTGATATTTCTCATATTAACCAAACCTTAGTGCCCCCGAAGATCAAAGGTTCAGCTGAAGGAAGTGTTGTCACCGTTTTTGAAGGATCGCTAATAAGCCTTGTGTGCGATTCCAGCGGCATTCCCGCTCCTGCACTTACCTGGACAAAAAATGGTTAGTAGTATATGTTACTTAGAGCTTTGATCGATATAGCGTTATGTGGCGGGGGTCTTTATTTATCTCAAGTTTTATTTATTTTATTTTAAGTATACTAAAATTCTAGAGCATGTTTAGTGCTTATCTTTCCTTATATACCTTATAGGCCTCTTGTTTCAAAAGATGCCCTTGTAGATTGTAGTCACTATAGTAGTCCATGTCATTTTTCCTCCAGTATATTAGAATATTGACAGGCTATTCCATAATTGTATCAAAGATGCAGGTCCCACCTCTGAGACCTGCACCTATCTCTAGATAGACCTTCTCCGGCTTGCTTGTGGCCACCAAAAAGTTATAACTCCCATAGAGGTTAATGGGAGTTACGAAAATAGAGTAGCTCGCTGTTCTACAATGTTAATGCAACTCCCATTAACATCAAGGGGAGTTATGGCTGTATTGGGTCTTCTGGTGTCAGCAACCAGACTGTAGGGAGTCAGAGGGGTGGGCTCTCAAGATAGGTCCAGAGGTGGAACCCACATCATTCAGAAATTGATGCTAAACCCTGTGGTTCTTTAATAGTGAAAAGAACCATTAAACAACACTTGGTTGTGCTGCATGAATATAAAGAGGCCCTTATCTTACATTACTCTTATCTTAAATAACTATATATATTTATATTTATATATATATATATATATATATATATATATATATATATATACACATATATATATATATATAGTAAATCTGTTCATCAAACTGCTTTGGGCCCTGTTCACATGAGTCAGTATTGTGTTCTGTTGGGGTTCTGTTGTTTTTGATAGCACAGTATGCAGCATCAAGGAATCCCTCAGGATTCATTGGGATCCTTCATACCGATTATGTAATTAAAAACTGAAGCCATGATGGCAGTGTGAACAGAGCCTTACTCAGGCCTTGTGTTTTGCAGGTCTTCCACTGAATCCAGAGGAGTCAGGTCGTGTCCGCCATCTATCTGGGGGTCGCCACCTCCAGATTTCAGTCTCCATGAAGATGGATGAAGCAGCGTACACTTGCACTGCCATGAACACAGCAGGAACAGTGAGAAAGAATTATAATGTGACAGTCTATGGTAAATGTCCCAGGAGTAATGTTATCTCCAGTTATATTGAAGGGGTACTCCTGTGGAAAACTTTTTTTTTTTTTTATCAACTGGTTCCAGAAAGTTAAACAGATTTGCATATTACTTCTATTAATTTTTTTTTATCCTTCCAGTACTTATTAGCTGCTGAATATTACAGAGGAAATTATTTTCTTTTTGAAACACAGAGCTCTCTGCTGATATCACGAGCACAGTGCTCTCTGCTGACATCTCTGTCCATTTTAGGAACTGACTAGAGCAGCATATGTTTGCTATGGGGAGTTTCTCCAACTCTGGAAAGTTCTTAAAATGGACAGAGATGTCAGCAGAGAGCACTGTGCTCATGATGTCAGCAGAGAGCTCTGTGTTCCAAAAAGAAAAGAATTTCCTGGAAGGATTAAGATTTTTTTTATAGAAGTAATTTACATATCTGTTTAACTTTCTGGCACCAGTTGATTTAAAAAAAAAAAAAGTTTCCACCGGAGTACCCCTTTAATATTCTATTTTCTATTTGAAAAGGTATCAAATAGTGGAATACAACTATTTCCTAATGGGGAAAAACAGTTGGAATTATTATGATAAAATTACATAAAAAGACATTTGCTACATTTTATATGTCATGGTAACAGGGTTGGATCCAAACTCCGAAATTTTTGAGTGGAATTCTGCTTTAAATTGCTATCAATGGGATTCTGCTGCACAGTGTACACTCACTTCAGTGGAAATGCTTACCGACACTAAAATTCCTCCTCCAAAAGAATGATCTTCATTCTTCATTTTGTTCATTTTTTTCGGCAGAATACTGCACAGAATACATTTCCATCTATGGAAACCGGCAATGTCCAAGTGGTCCTAGTGTTAACTGATTCAGTCGGTGCTGTCCGCTCCTGGATTCCTTACAAGTAACCAAATTCTGTCGATGCTCCATATGAATGGATTCACATGCGGCAGATTTTTTTTGCAGAAATTTTTGCATATGAAAATCAGTTCCATTCATGTGAATGAGTTTGTTTTGAATGCAAACACAAGAATTTCGGCATGCTTCACCTATATAAATAGGGCAGCCAGAAAATTTGCCATAGGCAAATTCCCCTTAAATATGTCAGATGGGAATGTAACCAGCAAGTGGAAATTCTCTGTCTGATCACTCACTGATGGTAGAGAATATAAATAAACTATATTCTATTTCATGAGAAATTATAAAAAAAAGTTTCATAACCGTTTACTTCCTCTCAAAGCCATAACTCTACATTAGTTAGAATTATTTTTGATCTACAGAATGATATTAGTAGCTGTTTTTTTGTGGGACCGGTTGTACTTTCTAATGACACCTCTTATTTTCCATAAAATGTACAGGAATTAAATGCTTTTAAAAACTTTAAAGCATTTTCATCGCATTTTTACACTTTCTTTAGGCTAAAAAAAATGCCTAAAAAAAAAAAATGGCAAACAGACCTTGTGTCTGCTCATAGCCTTAAAGGTATACTCCGCCCTGGACATCTTATCCCCTATCAAAAGGATAGGGGATAAGATGTCTGATCGCAGGGGTCCCAGAGACCACTGGGATCCCAGTGATCTTTGTGTGGCCTTCTGGCATTCTGAATGTTTGTGATGTCACATCACGCCAGCCCCCCTCCATTCATGCCCATGGGAGGGGGCATGATGGCTGTGGTCACTCGTCACGCCCCCGCCCATAGACATGATAACCATGACCACGGCCGCCCGAACCCAGAGTTCTGAACAAACACTCAGAACATCGGGGTTCCACCTGGAGATCGAGGGGGTTCCAGCGGCCGGACCCCCCCCCCCGCCCTCCCACCCACGCGATTAGTCATCTTATCCCCTATCCTTTGGAGTACCACTTTAAAGACGTTATCCAGCAAAAAAATGTATCAACTTTTCACAGGATAGGGAATAAGCATTTGATTGTGGGGTCCGACTGCTGGGACCTCCACAGTCTACAGAACAGGGCTTTGATTTTCCCAGCTGTACGGAGCACATGTTGTCTGCAACTCTATGAATTGTCTTTGAGAGCCATAGAGATACCTGAGTCCAACACTTGGGTACTGTTTTCTTGGAGCTCCCATAGAGTGCACAGAGCACATGCTGCCTATTGCTCCATGCAGCTGGGAGAGCCAGGGTCCCCTTCTGGAAATCGTGGGGGCTCCAATGCTTATCCCCTATCTTGTGGATAGGGAATACAATTTTTTAGGCTGGAAGTGTATTATTGAATAAATTAACACTTTTTTTTTTCACAAGCTTTGGATGCTGGACTTAATGTTTTTTCCTACAAAAGTAAAGGTTAGGAATGTTACTTGTATACTCATGTAATCTTGTAGGCTTTACATTGTTATAACTCCCAGTGTGGATATATAACTATAAAGTATATTTCACAGTTCGCCCTACTATATCTGAAAATGGAAAAGTTCCTATTGAAATTGCAAAAATCCAAGGAAGTAATGTCACTCTTGAATGTGACTCTATTGGAGATCCGGTGCCAGTGTTGACCTGGCTGAGAGAAGGCACTCCTCTGCTTAAGGGTGAAGGGTTCACACTCCTCAACAATGGAAGACGACTTCATGTAGAAAACATTGAGCTCTCACACTCCGGTCACTATGTGTGCGTTGCGGTGAATGTGGCCGGACAAGCTGATAAGAAATACACCCTGAAGGTGCTTGGTAAGTAGCTTTATTGGTCTTAGAAGACTGTTAGAAATGGGATTTCATTGTACTTACCAAAATATCAACATCTTGAGGCAAGAGACAAAGATTTAGAGCACAAAATCCACTATATATAATATATATGTGTGTATATATGTATATATATATAGGGGAATATGCAAATCAGCTCATTACATCACCTTCTCAGGCAATGTTCCCTGGTATCAGCTTAGCTCCAGTTACGGAATATAAAAAGCTAATCGGGATTAATGCCAAGCCAGAACTCTCTCTCCAGAAGGAAAGAGGACCCATTTGCAGATGGGTCCTCTTTCCTTCTGTAGAGAGAGTTCTGGCTTGGCTTTAATCGCCTGAGAAGGTGATGTAATGAGCTGATTTGCATATTCCCCTACCCAGAATGCCTGCGGAGTGCTTAGTGGCCCTTGAAAGCTCCGTCACACCAGGAGTGGTGAACTCGCCCTGAGTTTAATACTCATCCCGTTTAGTTTGTATATATGTAGTGGATTTTGTGCTCTAAATCTTTGTGTGTGGTTTTCCAGCACCAAAGGTTGTCCTGTGGGCTAAAGATTGCCTTGGGCATACCTACTGTCTATATGTTAGGCTCAGTGCCTACAATGTTCTGACCTGTTATAATGTGATATCTTGCTATAGTATGTTATGTAGTGATTTATGCACTGTACCTTTAAGAGATTGTGGCAGAGTGACCAGGTGATATATAACATTTATTTTGTACAATATGAAATATGGGTATTTGATTCTGACCTTTTATACTTTATTGATATTCTTCCTAGAATACCTATATACTTCATACACTGTCTAGCATTTTGAGTATGATATAACAGATAATATGAAAGTGTTGTGCGGTAATAATTCAATTATGAATTATGATTTATGGTACTAAAATATGAATTATAAAAAAGTTATTTCTATGACGGGAAGACATTAACACTTAACCCCTTAAGGACGCAGGGTTTTTCGGTTTTTGCCCTTTCGTTTTTTCCTCCTCACCTTTTAAAAATCATAACCCTTTCAATTTTGCACCTAAAAATCCATATTATGGCTAATTTTTTGCGCCACCAATTCTACTTTGCAGTGATATCAGTCATTTTACCCAAAAATCTAGCGAAACGGGAAAAAAATCATTGTGCGATGAAATTGAAGAAAAACACAATTTTGTAAATTTTGGGAGCTTCCGTTTCTACGCAGTACATTTTTCAGTGAAAATGACACCTTATCTTTATTCTGTAGGTCCATACAATTAAAATGATACCCTACTTATATAGGTTTGATTTTGTCGTACTTCTGGAAAAAATCATAACTACATGCAGGAAAATGTATACGTTTAAAATTGTCATCTTCTGACCCTTATAACTTTTTTCATTTTCTGCGTATGGGGCAGTATGAGGGCACATTTTTTGCGCCATGATCTGAAGTTTTTAGCGGTATCATTTTTGTATTGATCAGACTTTTTGATCGTTTTTTATTCATTTTTTCATGATATAAAAAAATATGTAATTTTGGACTTTGGAATTTTTTTTGCATGTACGCCATTAACCATGCGGTTTAATTAATGATTTATTTTTATAGATTGGACATTTACGCACCCGGCGATACCACATATGTTTATATTTATTTTTATATACATGGTGGTTTTTTTTCATGGGAAAAGGGGGGTGATTTGAACTATTATTAACTTTTTTTTACACTTTTTTTTTGCAGTGTTATAGCTCCCATAGGGGGCTATAACACTGCATACACTGATTGGCAGCACTGTTCACTGCAAAGCCATAGCTTTGCATTGATCAGTGTTATCGGCGGTCGATTGCTCAAGCCTGCATCTCAGGCTTGGAGCAATCAATCGCCGAAGGGACACACCAGAGGAAGGTAAGAGGGCCTCCGCCCGCGTCCCAGCTGACCGGGACACCGCATTTTCACTGCGGTGGTCCCGATCAGCCCCACTGAGCAGCCGGGAAGGTTTTACTTTCGTTTTAGACGCAGGGTTCAACTTTGAACGCCGCGTCTAAAGGGTTAATAGCGCGCGGCAGCGATCGCGGGTCCCCACTTCAGATACATGCCGGGACCGACCCGATATGACGAGGGGTCACCGCGTGACCCCATGTTATATCATGGGAGCCGGCCAAGGACGTAAATATACGTCCTTGGTCGTTAAGGGGTTAAGGATGTTGATTTGCAATATACAATAATACACAGGTATTATAAAAGTATGCAGATTTATCGGTTATAAGGTTATAAACATAAATGAGTAATAAACACAATGATATATGCAAATGAATATCAATTAGATATATTAGTAAACATTTCAAGCTTGTTAATTGACTACATATAGTAGAACAATACATGTGAGTAGTAAGTAACTAGTTACAATGAAACAAAAGCTACTAGATTAGAAATATCATTTAAGATAAAGGTTACATATCACTCTATTCAGAGGACCCTCATGATATCAAGATGGGCAATATCTAATTATGGACATCTCAATATGGAATGCTAAATACACTCCGCCCCCTTCTAACCAACTACAAATCACATGATTCCATGAATGGGCAAATCCATATAAGGATATATACATGGAAGAAATTCAATATACTTCCGCCCCATTCTGGACTATTTTCTAAACATGACTTTGGTAAGACATTAAGACAAATAGCAGAGTTTTATGATCTCGCTAGACTATATTTTAGGAGGAAGAACTTGAAACAAGTTTCCTGTGTGGGAAATTTACTTATAACACTTAGTTTGGCGAGTAGGAATTCAATCAATGTCTAAGCAATTATTTAATGATAGATTATGAGTCCTGATTCTTCTGCAGGTAGAATGAAGTCTCACAATATCCTAAAGCTATAATCTCAATATGGAGATAATTAACTATTTTATTTTATTAATTCCCCAATCTAAATGGTATAATTCCATCCACATTATCCAAATTAGTCTTAATTAAATGGAATACTACTTTTGTGTCTCTTACCAAGTCTATTTAAGAACTTCACTTCTGCTCTTAGGAAAGTTGAATGGCCCATCTCATCGTCTTGGATAGCCATTGGTCCTGTGTGGGAGAGAGTTCTTTGTCTTTCTGTCTTTTTTTCCCCCACTTGTCTCTCTTCCTTTGTGTCTTTGTGTTCTCTCCAGTAGTGTTGAGCGGCATAGGCTATATTCGAATTTGCGATATTTCGCAAATATATGGACAAATATTCGTCATATATTCGCTAAATTCGAATATTCGTAATATTCACGTTTTTTTCGCATATGCGTAAATTCGTAATATACAAATTATCATGAACTGCTAGCAAAACCCTCAACAGGCACATATAGAATGAAGAGTAACTCATGTTTTTTTTTTCTTTCTTCCAGAATGTAAGTTTAACCTTTGTACATTTGTATTTTTAGTCCCCCCAGCTTTCTCTGGACAATTTCAGGAATATGAAAATATAAGTGTTGTGGAAAAAAATCCAGTTACTCTTACATGTGAAGTTTCAGGCATTCCTCCACCTAAAATAACATGGTTCAAAGATGACCATCCTATTACTTCTCACCAGACTCCCCAAGTAATGTCAGGTAATGCACATTGCTGATACTAAATATATTCTGTAATATTGTGAACACTGAGTGCTAAGTATTTATTGTCTTATCATTATTATATTAATATTACTACAATAATGACTCTAATCAGCAGGCTACACCATATTATAAGTATGTCCATGACTTCATTAAAGATTCCATAAGGTGCCTTCAATGCAGATCATATAGCATGTACACCATGAAAGAAAGAATTTTTGCTAATGGGTGGCATTTTATATTTTCCTCAGGTGGGATGATCCTGCGCTTTTTACACGCTGCACTTTCCGATGCTGGACGATACCGCTGTGTGGTTTCCAATGCTGCTGGAGAGAAAAGGAAAAACTTTCAACTAAATGTCCTAGGTAAATGTTTAGTTATGTCACATGAGGAATAAACCCTTCTTGACTCCACATGACAGTCAAATAATTTTCCTATATGAGTTGAACTGCTCCATTTTATTTATGATGATCAATACAATAAGGCTGTGTCCACA
This sequence comes from Hyla sarda, assembly GCF_029499605.1. Taxonomy (NCBI): domain Eukaryota; kingdom Metazoa; phylum Chordata; class Amphibia; order Anura; family Hylidae; genus Hyla; species Hyla sarda. Next base: position 49,273,563 of record NC_079194.1, on the reverse strand, counting down.
CCTACGTTGGGATTTTTGTTTTTATGTTCCTTCATAAGAGCAGAAACATAAAATTAAAACAGTGATAGCTCCATTGTATCCTGGACACCAGTGATCTATAATAGTGTCCATCAGGTTACGTTGAGGTGTCCATTGTTTTGTTGAAAAAAATAAAGATGCATGCTGGTTTAGAATATCGCCTTCAGAGGGGCATGGCCTGGCTGCCGGAGCGGATGGTCGACTAGTGGAAGTGCTGCGTACCCAACACCCGTTCTAGCAACTATTCCCAGCACTTACTGACGCATTTCTGGCTCCAGACCGGCCTGACACCTTACTCGACATGCTGGTGAAGAGAAAGAAACATGCGGGGCGGGTATCTCTTGCAAAATTCAGCCTTACCCAGGCACCCCACACTTCTCAAAATAACACCGGCAGCTCTCCTCGTGCGGTCCCTCTGGCTTCCTCCTCAGCTGCCTGCCTTGACGCATGCCACACAGAAAGCACACTGCCGCACAGGGCTTCTTCTGACCCAGCGCTCCACCATCTCTCTCCTTCGGGAGCACTGCCCCAGCATTCACCGGGGTCCCTGTCTCGCTCCCTATCGGCAGCTGCACTCCTCCCCGCAGGCACAGACCGGCAAACACACCTGGATTCTCCGGGGGCTTCTGTCTCTAGCCCCGCTGCGCATTCGCATGCAGCCTTACCGCAGTCACAGGCCTCTTTCATGGACACTGAGGATCCATTAACCCTGCATTCTACAGCAGGTGATGAAGCTCTGGACTCTATCACAGTGAATGGGAGGCTCTCACAGATGTTACCATGAAATCCATGCTACTGGTCTTACGCCAAACGGTTCTCCTGGATATGAATCCTATTGTGGCTCCTGTCGTGGCCTCTGTGAAAGACCTGGGCGAAAGAGTAGACCACATGGAAAACAAATTTGAAGAATTTTCCTCCTCTCATAATAATTTTATTGACTCTCATACAGATCTAGAAGAAGAAGTAGCTGCGCTCAGAACAAAAGTTGCAGATCTCGAAGACAGGAGCCGCCGCAGCAACATCTTATTGTGCGGCATTCCAGATTCCATCTCTCCTGCTGAAATCCCCAATTATGTCCGCTCTCTCATCCAGACGGTGCTATCATCTTGCACTATCCATGAAGCTGAAGTGGACAGAGCTCAAAGGATTCCCTGCCCGAGGCATCTCCCAGACACTATACAGAGAGATATCCTAGCAAGAGTACACTTCTTCACAATAAAATGATAAATAATGGAAATCTCTCGCAGAGAAGGTAGCTTACCATCTTCATATCACCAGGTTGCTGTCTATGCGGATCTATCGGCATCTACTTTACAAGCAAGGAGACTGCTCCAACCGGTGACACAAGCTCTGTGCTCCACCAATATAACATTTCGCTGGGGCTTTCTGGTTCACCTGCTGATAAAGAAAGGGGACTCCATCCATGTTGTTAGACTCCTGAGGAAGGCCGTGAGCTCCTACAAACATGGAATCTGTTTGCAGGAGCTCATCCCTCGACTGCGGCTTCCCAAGCCCGTTTGACCCAGGACTGGTCCACTGCTTGATACCCAAGAGGCGGTAAATATTACCTTCTCCTTATTTCGGGTGTGGGGCCCTACTGGTGATCTGTCCCTCTCCGGTTTCAGTGTGGACTGTTTCCCTTCCAAAAGTGCTGGTTCCTTCCCAAGGCACCATGCACTACTGACTGTTTATTTTATGTTGTTTCTTTGGTTCTCCTGCAGTTTTATGTTTTTTTTCTATGCACCAATCTGCACTACTCTACCATACATAAGTGCCTTACCTGCTCTATCTGAGGGGGCGCCTTCTCTCCTCCTTACTGTTATATTTGATGATTTTTAATGGTGATAAACTTGGCTAGCCTAAATGTTAAGGGCCTCAATGCCCCACACAAACATTTGCACTTCTGGAGAGAGGTTAAATCCTTACATTGCGACATCATCTGTGCTCAAGAGACTCATCTTCTCTTCGGGGATGCACACCATGTAAAGAACCCTGGATTTTCACATATTTTTCAATCTCACTATACTTCAAAATCTAGAGGTGTGCTTGTGGGGATTGGGAACACAGAGGCTTTCCAATTGCAAGAGGCAGTGTCTGATCCTAAGGGCAGATTTCTTGACTCTCTTTTTAAAATTGGCCAATAAGTCTCCCTGGGGTACCCTAGTACTATGTGGTAATGGACACGGTAATGGACCCTACCATTGACTTGACCTCCCACTCCCGTCTCCTTTCTCTGTCGCTCTCTCCCTGGACTTGGAAGCATGATCATTATGATATTTGGCATATACACAATACATGTAGAAATTATAAATATAAAATATTTATGTGAACCAGTCCTCAAAAGCACAGGGGAGAGAAAAAGGAAAAGACTAGTGGAGATGGGATCCAAGAAATGGTCTTTATTATATAAAAAGGATATATATGACCAATCGCCTAGCAGGGCCCTTGTTAAAGGCGAATGGAATATACTGGGTAAAAAATAGATATAATAAAAAATACAGAATATAGTAGGATTAAAATGAAATAAATATGATGGGTAAGTAGCACCAAAGAAAATTCATTAATTAAATATCTGCTGCATATATCAGGAGAAAACGTTCTCAGTCCATATAATTCATAGGGATATTTCAAATGAAAAATCCACAAGAAATGTCCAGAATGAAAAGTCACAATTAGTTTGGGTGTGTCCGGAGTAACGGTATATGGTAGTGAGTGTAGCGACAATAGCTACAATAGGAAATTCATGGACAGGTAATGCAGACAATGTGGCAAACACTGTCAGCGATGAAGATGTCAAGTCTCGGTGCACAGCACCACTCACCCTCCTTTGGAGTCCTCAGGTCCGGGCTGGCACGGCTGAGTCCGGCACTCTGGATATCAATGCCCACCTGGGTGGTATGCTGGGTGAATGGCTGAATCTCCGGGGGTCCGAGTGTCCTGGGCTGGCACGGGAGGCGTCCGGCATTGGGGAGGATGATGTCCAGGAGTAACTCTGCCGACCGGGGCTGTGAGAGGATGCAGGTAACAGGTGGTGCGGATTGCATGTATGAATAAGGTGCTAACAGCGTGCGTGCAGCAGTGGTCCCGGAATCGCGGGCATCCAGCTGTTGCAATTGGAATATGGCAGATACAGTCTATTTGAAGTGATATACACTTATGGATAAGGTGCAGATAATGGGCTAGACGCGTTTCAAGGCTGCGGGACTTTTCTTCAGTAGCTATAGGTGCCCGGACCTGAGGACTCCAAAGGAGGGTGAGTGGTGCTGTGCACCGAGACTTGACATCTTCATCGCTGACAGTGTTTGCCACATTGTCTGCATTACCTGTCCATGAATTTCCTATTGTAGCTATTGTCGCTACACTCACTACCATATACCGTTACTCCGGACACATCCAAACTAATTGTGACTTTTCATTCTGGACATTTCTTGTGGATTTTTCATTGAAATATCCCTATGAATTATATGGACTGAGAACGTTTTCTCCTGATATATGCAGCAGATATTTAATTAATGAATTTTCTTTGGTGCTACTTACCCATCATATTTATTTCATTTTAATCCTACTATATTCTGTATTTTTTATTATATCTATTTTTTTTTTACCCAGTATATGTCATTCGCCTTTAGCAAGGGCCCTGCTAGGCGATTGGTCATATATATCCTTTTTATATAATAAAGACCATTTCTTGGATCCCATCCCCACTAGTCTTTTCCTTCTTCTCTCCCCTGTGCTTTTGAGGACTGGTTCACATAAATATTTTATATTTATAATTTCTACATATTACATTAGGCCTTTTGGGTGAAGGCAACACCTTTAACCTCAAGCACATTATTCCTTTTTTCCTAAGTGAGCTACACATATTTTACATTTCCTATATACACAATACATCACAAAGGAGTACACCTTCCTTTCTGCGGCTCATAATACTTATGCTAGATTGGACATGTTCCTTGTGGGCAGCCCCCTACTGCAGTCCTCTATCAGCTCTCCTATTGAAACGATCTCCTGGATTGACCACGCAGCAATCACGCTGACATTGGCAGACACTATCTCCTCTCCTCAGGCCCACATGTGGCACCTCAGCCAGTTCTTCCTGTCCCACAGGGAATATTCCCAACGGTTGCAAACAGATATTTCTGAATATTTTCAAACAAACAGTCTATCTGTCTCTTGTCCGTTTACATTGTGGAACTGTGATGAAGCAGTCGTTAGAGGGTTGTGCATAAAATGTAGTTCAATGCTTAAAAAACAGAGGGACACTCAGATGACGAATCTGTTATCAATAATTAAGGATCTAGAAGCTACCAACAAGACTACCCCCGCTAACGCAGTTGCAGCGCAACTTGGGGCCTTGAGACGTGATCTTCGTTGCTTTATGTTGTCTGCCTATGAAAAAGCCTATCGGAAAATGAGAGCGGTATACTACGCTCAGGACAATAAGGTTGGAAAGCTTCTAGCTCACCGTCTCAAGTCTCAAAACCTGCGATCACGCATACCTATGGTCATACACCCCGATACTCAAATCAAACTATACACGCCTAAAGATATAGCTGTTGGTTTTCAAGCATTCTATTCACACCTTTATAATTTGCAAGATTCCTTACTCACTCTCCCCAATGCCTCTTCTGCTATCCAAGCTTACTTACTAAAACTCAACCTCCCCAAACTCTCAGATGCCCAATTAACGGAATTAAACAGGGATGTCCAGTCGGCGGACATTGACTACATCATACGCACACTACCATTGGACAAAGGCCCGGATGGCTTCCCTAGTGGGTATTATAAACAATTTCGTGCCTCCCTCCCCTTCACGACTTCTTCCGCCAAGCCATCTCGACGGGACAGCTTCTGAAAGAAAGTTTACAAGCCCTGATCACTACCATCCCCAAACCTGGAAAATCTACCTCAAAACTACAGACCAATCTCCCTCTTGAATCAGAATATAAAAATCTGTGCCAAACTGTTAGCAAATAGACTATCGGTAGTTCTCCCTTCCCTTATATGCCCCGACCAATCTGGCTTCGTAGCGGGTAGACAAACATCAGACAACACCAGAAAATTGCTACACCTCTTTCACCATATAGAAATTTCCTACACCCCTGCCGTAATCCCCGCATTAGATGCCGAGAAGGCCTTTGACAGGCTGCGGTGGTCCTTTGCTTTTTCAGTGCTCCGAGTGATGGGTTTTGGGGGAGATATGCTCCCAGCGATCTCCTCGCTATACTCCCAACCGTCAGCACTTGTCCTTGCAAATGGAACGTCGTGTAATGTCCCACTACGGGATATACTCCTACAGTCCTGTCAGGTTGAATACCTGTACGTCCTCAGGGCTCACCTGCAGTGTTCCCCCATAATGTGTATAAGTTATATATTTAGTGTAAAGGACCTTTGATATGGTTGTTAGTCACATGATAAGGGTTGTCCCATTTTTAAGGTCTATGTTTTGTTACCCAGAGAGCACCAGGTGACCCGCAGTTGGCCTATGGGCTCCTTGCTCAGCCCCCTTTATAAGAGGGGGAGGTACTACAATCACTCTCTTGTGTTTCACTTTCTGCTGAGGTCAAGTCCAGTCCAGACATCTCAGAGCCAGTGTCCAGCACACCTGGAGGCCTCAAGCCTAAATTGCAGCCGTAAGTTAGTAAGTCAAGTCATCTTTGTCTGCTGTCACTATCTTCAGTCAAGTCAGTTATAGTTAGCGTGGCTGCGTTAGAGTCTGTCAAGTCACTGCAAGTACCAGCAAGCTGCGAGGTCCCTCGTGTTACTGGTCACCTCTCTGAGAACCTTACTGCCCTGTAAAGACTGTTATACTTGCTTAACCTCAGTAAAGCTACCCTTTACCTTAACCCGGCCTTGGACTATTATTCACCCCTGCTTAACCTAGGAATAACGGGTTTACCTTCAGGTGGTTACATAGGCACACCACTCCCTGGCGTCACAAACACAAAATGGTTAACACCATCTGCCCCTACACCTCACCTCACACCACCCAGACACCACACATGTCCTCTGAGTTTTCTATTACCAATAGATCACGGCAGGATTGTCCCCTTTCCCCCTTACTATATACTATCCCTGGAACCACTTGTATGAACTTTGCAAGATGATCCCCACATTTCCGGCATCCACTTGGCCCCTACTGAAGATATCATCTCCTTATATGCCGGCGACATCCTTCTGTCCCTAACCAATCCCACAATCTCCCTCCCTGCCGTCTTAAAGAGAATAGAGGAATATGGCTCACTGTCTTATTATCACCTTAACAACTCTAAAACCCAGATCCTTTTGCTTAATCTTTCCCTGGAAACCGACTCCTTTTTGCAATCTAACTTTTAGGAGTACATGTTACATATCCACACTTTACATTATATACCGCAAAATATGTCTCCCTGTTGGCTGAGTTGGAGAAAGATGCACTGACTTTTTCCAAATCTTACATATCGTGGATAGGCAGGGTAGCGACATTTATAATATTCATGCTTCCCAAGCTCCTATATCTTTTCAGAACCCTCCCTATCGAATATTCGTCCATATATTCGCGAAATATCGCAAATTCGAATATGGCCTATGCCGCTCAACACTACTCCCTACCCAGTAGCTTTTTTCAAAAAATACAAGCTATTCTATCTAAATTTGTTTGGGCGGGGAAGAAGCCATGGCTGGCTGCTACGATCATTGCTAGGTCACCACAAGCAGGCAGAATTGGGGTACCAAATGTCAAGCTACTATGTAGCTACGTTGGTTGCAATGTTGAAAAAGTGGTGGTGTATGGTGTTTGACTCACCATGGGTAGCTATAGAGAACCCACTGGCCTCCCCTTAAACATTTTACATTGACGTGGTCTGAAATGGCAGGAGGTACCTCCTGCCATTTCAGACCATGTCAATGTAGTTGTTCAATGCTCCCCTTAAAGATTGTATGATCTCCTTCTCACACCAGCTTGGGCCGTCCCGACTCCCCACCTAGCTAACCCTGTGCTCAAGGCCTCATTTCATGCCTTGGTCCTCTATCGGAAAGCTATGGCGGTACCTCCATCCCCCGATGTTTTGGATCTTCCCATTTCTCTGGTGCTGTCCTCCCTTCCTGACTTAGCTCTAGGCCAGTGGATATCTGGCATCACTCAAGTAAGACACCTATACTCTGAGGGTAAGTTACAAACTATTTAGTGCCTAAGTGAAATTTATAAAATAGCTCATACTGATTTTTTTCTTCAAACCCTGCTCCCCGCTAATATAAGAGTGGATAAATTCACTCTTACTCTGTTTGTTTCACCCATGAAGAGTCTTAAACTATTTTATGTTTCCTATGTGCAGTCAAACATCTGTGTGAAAACCTACCCCCTGAGAATGTGGGAAAAAGACCTAACCACTATAGTAGACATTGAAGACTGGCAACATGCCTTTAAATGCATTCGTAAGGCTTTTCAATGCTCCTCCCATATTGAATCAGTGTACAAAACATTATTAAGATAGTATTTTACCCCGGATAAAATTGCTAGAGCATATCCTACTTCCTTGGATTCGTACTGGTGCAAATGTGGATGTAGGGGCACCCTCTATCATATCTGCTCATCCAGTCTGCTCATCCAGCCGATCTGGGTTTATTCCGAACAATTGGTGAGAGAAGTCTGTGGAGATCCTGTCCCCTGGGCACCTAGTATGTTTTTACTTTTTGAAGGCCTTCACACAGTTCCTCCCGCAAATCGGGATATCCTCTGTATTATTTGTAATATAGCTAAAAAATTGTTAACTTGTAGATGGAAAACTGACAAAACTCCCTCAGCAGAAGAACTTCTTGGTAATATTAACACTACCTACTCCTTCGAAAAAATGCTGGCCTTGGGCTCAGGGAACATGGCTAGATTCTACCGTAGATGGCAACATTGGATTAACTCTCCCTATTGTAGAGATATATAAAAAAAAAAAAAGACCTTGTACTTATTGTTCTATCCCCTTTCATTCTACCGGATGATTGCGCCTACTCCCCTTTCCCTCCCTTGTTTATTGCACTAGTTGGGCAGAGGCTTCACAGCTTTATTTCTCATCTCCGCTGACTTACAAAGTGGCACGTATCTTATTGTCGTAACACCCACAAGATTTAGTAGTATACCTCATGGGGGTCTGCCTCACGAGGTATTCCACCACTTTCACACAATGAACTGTTTGTTGTTTTAGTTCCTGGTTTGTTATGTATATGAAAACCCTGTTGTTTTTGTGTATGATAACTTTGAAAAACTTTTGACGGCTGCACCTGTCCTTTATGCATTGTATTTTTACTGCTACTAAAAACTATTGGAAGTAGAATAGAGCCTCCAATACAGATGGGAACAGATCCTTAGTCATGAGATAAACAGCTTGTTCCCCAGCTTACTGCATAACATGATGTTGTTGTGGAGGCAGAATTCACTTTCATAGCCACTAAAGCGAACGATCTATAGAATTGCTGGAAGGCCAATAGACTTGTGGTGACTCAGTACAGGATGTTGTCCTGTCAGGTAAATGTTGTCTCAGGCCCTGCTAGTGTCACTGTTCTGGGTCCACTACTTCAGGGTAGTATATTGCTTTATACTATTTTGTGATTTTGTATTATACAAATGTTTATCCGTGTTACTGTATCTTTAAGGGAAGTTATGCAGAGTAAACCATATGATCCTGATGCCCCCTAGCCTAGTCTTTATGTAGTGTAAGGGGGGGAGTTGTTCAGTCTTATAGTTGGGAGAGTTGAGTGTGAGCTGAGGTACAGTGTGGAGAGGAGCTGGGAGAAGTCTGTGGTAATCTCAAGGAGACCTAAGGAGAAGTCAAAAGTCTGCAGCCACGTCATTCACATGCACCCCATCGCACAGCTACAGTTCCTGTATGGGATAATATTGGGATAATATTGGTCACCAATCGAAAGCCTGCAATCTAAAGTCTAGAGTTCATAGCAGCCATCATTCAGTTCAGTGAAAGCAACTACAAGTCCCAGCAAGGCGACAGGGTTACTCTGCACTTCCCCTGCTCTGATCTGTACTGTAAAGGATTTTACCATAATTCATGCCTCAGTAAAAGGTTGTTTTCCCTAACCCTGTGTCTGTGGTCATTATTGTCCCCAGCGCTTGGCCCAGGAGAACTGTCTACACCTTGGAGCGTGGTGGTTAACCTTAATCACGAACTGTCCATTATTGTCACCCAAAACCACAGCTAGTGTGCATTACACCATAGCATACCTGTCACGATGCCGGCTGGCAGGTAGTGGATCCTCTGTGCCAGAGAGGGATTGGCGTGGACCGTGCTAGTGGATCGGTTCTAAGTCACTACTGGTTTTCACCAGAGCCCGCCGCAAAGCGGGATGGTCTTGCTGCGGCGGTAGTGACCAGGTCGTATCCACTAGCAACGGCTCAACCTCTCTGACTGCTGAAGATAGGCGCGGTACAAGGGAGTAGACAGAAGCAAGGTCGGACGTAGCAGAAGGTCGGGGCAGGCAGCAAGGATCGTAGTCGGGGGCAACGGCAGGAGGTCTGGAACACAGGCTAGGAACACACAAGGAAACGCTTTCACTGGCACAATGGCAACAAGATCCGGCGAGGGAGTGAAGGGGAAGTGAGGTATAAATAGGGAGTGCACAGGTGAACACACTAATTGGAACCACTGCGCCAATCAGCGGCGCAGTGGCCCTTTAAATCGCAGAGACCCGGCGCGCGCGCGCCCTAGGGAGCGGGGCCGCGCGCGCCGGGACAGGACAGACGGAGAGCGAGTCAGGTACGGGAGCCGGGATGCGCATCGCGAGCGGGTGCTACCCGCATCGCGAATCGCATCCCGGCTGGAGACGGTATCGCAGCGCACCGGGTCAGTGGAGCTGCCCGGAGCGCTGCGGTAGCGAGAGAGAAGCGAGCGCTCCGGGGAGGAGCGGGGACCCGGAGCGCTCGGCGTAACAGTACCCCCCCCCTTGGGTCTCCCCCTCTTCTTAGAGCCTGAGAACCTGAGGAGCAGACTTTTGTCTAGGATGTTGTCCTCAGGTTCCCAGGATCTCTCTTCAGGTCCACAGCCCTCCCAATCCACCAAAAAGAACCTTTTTCCTCTGACCGTCTTGGAGGCCAGTATCTCTTTCACTGAGAAGACGTCAGAAGAACCGGAGACAGGAGTGGGAGAAGGTCGTGACCAGGTCGTATCCACTAGCAACGGCTCAACCTCTCTGACTGCTGAAGATAGGCGCGGTACAAGGGAGTAGACAGAAGCAAGGTCGGACGTAGCAGAAGGTCGGGGCAGGCAGCAAGGATCGTAGTCGGGGGCAACGGCAGGAGGTCTGGAACACAGGCTAGGAACACACAAGGAAACGCTTTCACTGGCACAATGGCAACAAGATCCGGCGAGGGAGTGAAGGGGAAGTGAGGTATAAATAGGGAGTGCACAGGTGAACACACTAATTGGAACCACTGCGCCAATCAGCGGCGCAGTGGCCCTTTAAATCGCAGAGACCCGGCGCGCGCGCGCCCTAGGGAGCGGGGCCGCGCGCGCCGGGACAGGACAGACGGAGAGCGAGTCAGGTACGGGAGCCGGGATGCGCATCGCGAGCGGGTGCTACCCGCATCGCGAATCGCATCCCGGCTGGAGACGGTATCGCAGCGCACCGGGTCAGTGGAGCTGCCCGGAGCGCTGCGGTAGCGAGAGAGAAGCGAGCGCTCCGGGGAGGAGCGGGGACCCGGAGCGCTCGGCGTAACAGTACCCCCCCCCTTGGGTCTCCCCCTCTTCTTAGAGCCTGAGAACCTGAGGAGCAGACTTTTGTCTAGGATGTTGTCCTCAGGTTCCCAGGATCTCTCTTCAGGTCCACAGCCCTCCCAATCCACCAAAAAGAACCTTTTTCCTCTGACCGTCTTGGAGGCCAGTATCTCTTTCACTGAGAAGACGTCAGAAGAACCGGAGACAGGAGTGGGAGAAACTAATTTGGGAGAGAAACGGTTGATGATGAGTGGTTTAAGAAGAGAGACATGAAAGGCATTAGGAATACGGAGAGAAGGAGGAAGAAGAAGTTTGTAAGAGACGGGATTAATTTGGCACAAGACTTTGAAAGGACCAAGATAGCGTGGACCCAGTTTGTAACTGGGGACACGAAAGCGGACATATTTAGCGGAGAGCCATACCTTGTCTCCGGGAGCAAAAATGGGGGGAGCTCTTCTTTTCTTATCGGCAAACTTTTTCATGCGAGATGAAGCCTGTAAAAGAGAATCTTGGGTCTCTTTCCATATGGTGGAAAGATCACGAGTCACTTCATCTACAGCGGGCAAACCAGAGGGCAAGGGAGTAGGGAGGGGGGGAAGAGGGTGACGGCCGTACACCACGAAAAATGGGGATTTGGAGGAAGATTCAGAGACTCTAAAGTTATACGAGAATTCGGCCCATGGTAGAAGATCTGCCCAATCATCCTGGCGGGAGGAAACAAAATGTCGTAAATAATCACCCAAGACCTGGTTAATTCTTTCTACTTGTCCATTGGATTGAGGATGATATGCAGAAGAAAAGTTTAATTTAATCTTGAGTTGTTTACAGAGAGCCCTCCAGAATTTTGACACGAATTGGACGCCTCTATCCGAGACTATCTGTGTGGGCAACCCGTGAAGACGAAAAATGTGTACAAAAAATTGTTTAGCCAACTGAGGCGCTGAAGGAAGACCAGGAAGAGGGATGAAATGTGCCATCTTGGAGAATCGATCAACGACCACCCAAACAACAGTGTTGCCACGGGATGGGGGTAGGTCTGTAATAAAATCCATACCAATCAGAGACCAAGGCTGCTCAGGGACAGGCAGAGGATGAAGAAAACCAGCGGGCTTCTGGCGAGGAGTCTTATCCCGGGCACAGACAGTGCAGGCTCGCACAAAGTCCACGACATCCGTCTCCAGAGTCGGCCACCAATAGAAGCGAGAGATGAGTTGCACAGATTTCTTGATGCCTGCATGACCTGCGAGATGGGAGGAGTGACCCCATTTGAGGATTCCGAGGCGTTGGCGTGGAGAGACGAAGGTCTTTCCTGGAGGAGTTTGCCTGATGGAGGCTGGAGAAGTGGAAATCAGGCAGTCAGGAGGAATGATGTGTTGCGGAGAGAGTTCAACTTCCGAGGCATCCGAGGAACGAGAGAGAGCATCGGCCCTAATGTTCTTATCGGCAGGCCGAAAGTGAATTTCAAAATTAAATCGGGCAAAGAACAGAGACCACCTGGCCTGGCGAGGATTCAGCCGTTGGGCAGACTGGAGATAGGAGAGGTTCTTGTGATCGGTGTAAATAATAACTGGAAATCTTGATCCCTCCAGCAGATGCCTCCATTCCTCAAGTGCTAATTTAATGGCTAGAAGCTCTCGATCCCCGATGGAGTAGTTCCTCTCCGCCGGAGAGAAGGTCCTAGAAAAAAAAACCACAAGTAACAGCATGCCCGGAAGAATTTTTTTGTAGAAGGACCGCTCCAGCTCCTACAGAGGAGGCATCAACCTCCAATAGGAAGGGTTTAGATGGGTCAGGTCTGGAGAGCACGGGAGCCGAAGAAAAGGCAGACTTGAGCCGTTTAAAGGCGTCTTCCGCTTGAGGAGGCCAAGACTTGGGATTGGCATTTTTTTTGGTTAAAGCCACGATAGGGGCCACAACGGTAGAAAAATGTGGAATAAATTGCCTGTAATAATTGGCGAACCCCAAAAAACGTTGGATAGCACGGAGTCCGGAGGGGCGTGGCCAATCTAAGACGGCAGAGAGTTTGTCTGGATCCATTTGTAGTCCCTGGCCAGAGACCAAGTATCCTAGGAAAGGAAGAGATTGGCATTCAAACAGACATTTCTCTATCTTGGCATAAAGTTGATTGTCACGAAGTCTCTGAAGAACCATACGGACATGCTGGCGGTGTTCTTCTAGATTGGCAGAAAAAATCAGGATATCGTCCAGATATACAACAACACAGGAGTATAAGAGATCACGAAAAATTTCATTAACAAAGTCTTGGAAGACGGCAGGGGCGTTGCACAGGCCAAAGGGCATGACCAGATACTCAAAGTGTCCATCTCTAGTGTTAAATGCCGTTTTCCATTCATCCCCCTCTCTGATGCGGATGAGATTATAAGCACCTCTTAAGTCCAGTTTGGTAAAGATGTGGGCACCTTGGAGGCGATCAAAGAGTTCAGAGATGAGGGGTAGGGGGTAGCGGTTCTTTACCGTGATTTTATTAAGACCGCGGTAGTCAATGCAAGGACGTAGAGAGCCATCTTTTTTGGACACAAAGAAAAATCCGGCTCCGGCAGGAGAGGAGGATTTACGGATAAAGCCTTTTTTTAAATTTTCCTGGATGTACTCCGACATAGCAAGAGTCTCTGGGGCGGACAGAGGATAGATTCTGCCCCGGGGTGGAGTAGTGCCCGGGAGGAGGTCAATAGGACAATCATAAGGCCTGTGAGGAGGTAGAGTCTCAGCTTGTTTTTTGCAAAAAACATCCGCAAAGTCCATATAGGCCTTAGGGAGACCGGTTACAGGGGGAACCACAGAGTCACGGCAAGGGGTACTGGGAACCGGTTTTAGGCAGTCCTTGAAACAAGAGGGCCCCCAACTCTTGATCTCCCCAGTGGACCAATCCAGGGTTGGGGAATGGAGTTGAAGCCAGGGTAGTCCAAGGAGGATTTCGGAAGTGCAATTGGGGAGGACCAAAAATGCAATCTTCTCGTGATGAGGTCCGATGCACATTAGAAGGGGCTCCGTGCGGAAACGTATGGTACGGAGCCGGGGAGAAAAAACGCCTTGTGCGAACAAAGTCCATATCCTGGCGGAGCTCCTGACGCCTTTCGGAAAAACGCATGTCAATGCGAGTGGCAAGATGGATGAGTTCATGTAGGTTAGCAGGGATTTCTCGTGCGGCCAGAACATCTTTAATGTTGCTGGATAGGCCTTTTTTAAAGGTCGCGCAGAGGGCCTCATTATTCCAGGATAATTCTGAAGCAAGAGTACGGAATTGTACGGCGTACTCGCCAACGGAAGAATTACCCTGGACCAGGTTCAACAGGGCAGTCTCAGCAGAAGAGGCTCGGGCAGGTTCCTCAAAGACACTTCGAATTTCCGAGAAGAAGGAGTGTATAGAGGCAGTGACGGGGTCATTGCGGTCCCAGAGCGGTGTGGCCCATGACAGAGCTTTTCCAGACAGAAGGCTGACTACGAAAGCCACCTTAGACCTTTCAGTAGGGAACTGGTCCGACATCATCTCCAAGTGCAGGGAACATTGGGAAAGAAAACCACGGCAGAATTTAGAGTCCCCATCAAATTTATCCGGCAAGGATAGTCGTAGACCAGAAGCGGCCACTCGCTGCGGAGGAGGTGCAGGAGCTGGCGGAGGAGATGATTGCTGAAGCTGTGGTAGTAGCAGCTGTAGCATCACGGTCAGTTGAGACAGCTGTTGGCCTTGTTGCGCTATCTGTTGTGACTGCTGGGCGACCACCGTGGTGAGGTCGGCGACAACTGGCAGAGGAACTTCAGCGGGATCCATGGCCGGATCTACTGTCACGATGCCGGCTGGCAGGTAGTGGATCCTCTGTGCCAGAGAGGGATTGGCGTGGACCGTGCTAGTGGATCGGTTCTAAGTCACTACTGGTTTTCACCAGAGCCCGCCGCAAAGCGGGATGGTCTTGCTGCGGCGGTAGTGACCAGGTCGTATCCACTAGCAACGGCTCAACCTCTCTGACTGCTGAAGATAGGCGCGGTACAAGGGAGTAGACAGAAGCAAGGTCGGACGTAGCAGAAGGTCGGGGCAGGCAGCAAGGATCGTAGTCGGGGGCAACGGCAGGAGGTCTGGAACACAGGCTAGGAACACACAAGGAAACGCTTTCACTGGCACAATGGCAACAAGATCCGGCGAGGGAGTGAAGGGGAAGTGAGGTATAAATAGGGAGTGCACAGGTGAACACACTAATTGGAACCACTGCGCCAATCAGCGGTGCAGTGGCCCTTTAAATCGCAGAGACCCGGCGCGCGCGCGCCCTAGGGAGCGGGGCCGCGCGCGCCGGGACAGGACAGACGGAGAGCGAGTCAGGTACGGGAGCCGGGATGCGCATCGCGAGCGGGTGCTACCCGCATCGCGAGCGGGTGCTACCCGCATCGCGAATCGCATCCCGGCTGGAGACGGTATCGCAGCGCACCGGGTCAGTGGAGCTGCCCGGAGCGCTGCGGTAGCGAGAGAGAAGCGAGCGCTCCGGGGAGGAGCGGGGACCCGGAGCGCTCGGCGTAACAATATCACAGACTGTTCACTGTGGGCTATGGATAATATATAAACGAGAAAAAACAGGAGGTGCGCCCCTAGTGAGGATCGTTTAAAAAAATGAAAGAGATAACGCAAAGATGGGTTCTTACCCCTAGGTGTTGCGCTCAGAGCACAACACCTACAGTAGCGTCTATTTGCAGGAAATCGAGGGAAACCGCTGCCACGAGGAACAACCCGGTGTGACGTCCGTCGGTCCGGTGGATAGCAATGGAGATAAATATGTGAACAAGTTCCTCTCAAGAAGGCGCTGGTACCCGGAGATTGAAATAAACTTCTTTATTAGCAACACGTTTCGATCCCGAACCGGGATCTTCGCCAGGCATGACGAAGATCCCGGTTCGGGGTCGAAACGCGTTGCTAATAAAGAAGTTTATTTCCTTCTCCGGGTACCAGCGCCTTCTTGAGAGGAACTTATTCACATATTTATCTCCACTGTGGGCTATGGAGTCACTGGAGGAGATTCATCAAAACTTGTGCAAAGGAAAAGTCAACCAGTTGCCCGTAGCAACCAATCAAATCACTTCTTTCATTTTTTAAAAGGCTTTTGAAAAATAAAAGAAGTGATCTGATAGGTTTCTATGGGCAACTTTTCCTCAGTACAGGTCTTGATAAATCTCCCCCAATGTGTGTCCTGCTGCTACAACATTATACAGTGGTCCCTCAACATACGATGGTAATCTGTTCCAAATGGACCATCGTTTGGTGAAACCATCGCATCTTGAGGGATCCGTGCAATGTAAAGTATAGGACAGTGGTCTACAACCTGCGGACCTCCAGATGTTGCAAAACTACAACACCCAGCATGCCCGGACAGCCAACGGCTGTCCGGGCATGCTGGGTGTTGTAGTTTTGCAACATCTGGAGGTCCGCAGGTTGTAGACCACTGTTAGAAGAAGTTGTACTCACCTGTCCCCGCCGCTCCGGACCGTCACCGCTCGTCACCGCTGCCCGGGATGTCGCCGTCCATCGCTGTCGCCGCGTCCCCGTGGTGTCCCCGACGCTCCGGCAAGGCGTGCGCAGCGACGTGATGACGACGATGGAGAGCGCCGGCGATGCAGGGGATCCCGAAGAGGACGCGCTGGAGCCCCGAGGACAGGTAAGAGACATCACCGGACCACACGGGGCACCGTAAACGGCTATCCGGCGGCAGCTGAAGCAGTCTGCGCTGCCGGATAGCCGTTTATACGATGGCCCCGACATAAAAAAAGCATCGTATGTTGATGCTGCCTCTGAGAGACCATCGCATGTTGAAATTATCGTATGTCGGGGCCATCGTAGGTCGGGGGGTCACTGTATTTACCCTTTCACAATTACCATTTTTCCATTTACATTGTCATTTTTGTATTCAAAAACTCAACACATCCAGCACATTCCACCAAAACCTTAAAAGTCCATTTTAATGTATTGTCTCCATATTGCACCAGCAGTTCTCATGTGTATAATTTATATTTAGTGCCTCCGAGATTTACTGGGAATACTATGGAAGATGTAAAGGTAAAAGAGAACAGTGATGTGACCCTTTCATGTGAAGTAACAGGTAATCATACTACTAGATCTTATTATTAGATGTCTTACAATATGTAGTTACCCCAGAGTGACGGAACGCGTGGGGTTCCAATCACCCTGCCCTGCATTTATTTGAACATCTGCTCCTTCGTCTGTGGTTTGCCTTATATTATAATTATTATCATTGTGTATTTATTATGACACTTTGGGGGAGATTTATCAAAACCTGTGCAGAGGAAGAGTGGTGCAGTTGCCCATAGCAACCAATCAGATTGCTTCTTTCATTTTCCACAGGCCTCTTTAGAGGCCTGTGGAAAATGAAAGAAGCAATCTGATTGGTTGCTATGGGCAACTGCACCACTCTTCCTCTGCACAGGTTTTGATAAATCTCCCCCTTTGTGTATTTGGGCAGCTAGTTCTTCTTTTTTTCCTTTTCGTATCCCACTTATTGTAATTTTTCTATATATCCTTTTGGAGCATTGGTAAAATATTGTGGTATCATCTACAGGGCAGGGTAGGGGTTTAGGGGGTTCATGGTCCCTCCCCTAGTTGTGGTGTTTGGCTCGTTACTGAGCTTTTTTTAATTGTTTTTAAATGTTATTTGTCCCCTTTTGTAACTGCATGTGGATTGCATAATCAAGATGTAACTTATTTTTCTATTATTTGATTTGGGTGCGCACTTTATACAGTATATCATCTTCTCTGTTACAAATTGTGTGCCTTTTGCTGTTAGATAGCACCCCTATTAACATATTGTCCCTCATTTACTATTGCAAACCCGACGTGTTTTGTCGGGTTGTGCGCCAGATTCTATCGCATTGCGCCAGAAATTGTGTCTGCGCCAGATTTTGCCCCAGAATTTGCCCCAGAATTGAAAAAAAAAAGACTAACTCTTCATTTTGCTAAGGAAACCCGGAAAAGGGGCGTGACTGCAGGGGAAAATGGGCGTGGTCTTGAAAAGGGGCGTGTTCCCGACATTTTCACAAAAAAAACCCAACATATTTACTAAGGTTTCCACATAAAATATGGTGGATTTGAGCTGAGGAAAACCTGACAGATCAGATCATGTGTTAAAAAAAAAAAGCAAAGTGTAGGGAAAGTGGAAAATGTTGGGAAACCTTAGTAAATACCGTGGAAAATAAATTGTAGGGAATTAAAACCCACAAAGAATCCTACACAACACTCTTAGTAAATCAGGGCCATTATGTAGGTTGAGCCCTCTCTTCTTTCTCTCAATAGTCATTAAATTACGGCAGAATTTCTGACGGAATTCTTCCACAGAAATCGCCATGGATATTCCGCAGTGTGAAGGTGTGGTCAATGCTTTAGTTTAGTAACTCCTGTAGGGGATGATGTAAATTCATACTTACTCAGTGTTAGGCACACACAAACCATTGGATGAGGACAACACTTTATTTCAGTTTTGTATCTGTATCTCTTTATAATGTCCGTAGCTGGGTGTTGAAATGAATGATAATTTAACCCTATATCTTCATCCAGGAAATCCTGCCCCGCAGCTGACATGGGTAAAGGATGGGGAACCTTTGCATTCGGACAGTCATCATAGACTGGGACATGGAGGACAGACGTTTCATGTTCATGGCGCAGCGGTCTCGGATGCGGGAACGTACGTTTGCATTGCTTCCAATTCAGCAGGCGACAAAAGCAGAAGGTTTAGCCTCAGCGTAATGGGTGAGTGTCATTTCGTATTCAGTCACATTGGATACAATACAGAGATATACAGCGCTATCCATCCAATCTCAATACAGGGGAGGAAACAGCATGGACCACTTTGCCGTACAGTGGGCATATACACTAGATAAGTGTTTCCTAACCAGTGTGCCTCCAGCTGTTGCAAAACTACAACTCCCAGCATGCCCGGACAGCCGAAGGCTGTCCGGGCATGCTGGGAGTTGTAGTTTTGTAACAGCTGTAGCACACTGGTTGGGAAACACGGCACTAGCACCTTGAAGGAGGTTGATGATTGTGCAACCAGGAAAAAACTTTTTTTTATATATCAACTGGCTCCAGAAAGTTAAACAGATTTGTAAATTACTTCTATTAAAAAATCTTAATCCTTTCAGTACTTATGAGCTTCTGAAGTTAAGGTTGTTCTTTTCTGTCTAAGTGCTCTCTGATGACACGTGTCTCGGGAAACGCCCAGTTTAGAAGCAAATCCCCATAGCAAACCTCTTCTGAACTGGGCGTTTCCCGAGACATGTGTCATCAGAGAGGATTTAGACAGAAAAGAACAACCTTAACTTCAGAAGCTCATAAGTACTGAAAGGGTTAAGATTTTTTTAATAGAAGTAATTTACAAATCTGTTTAACTTTCTGGAGCCAGTTGATATATATATAAAAAAGTTTTTTCCTGGATACCCCTTTAAAGGAGTACTGCAGTCTTAGACACTAAGCCCCTATCCGCAGGATAGGGTATATGTGTCTGATCGCGGGAATTCGACCGCTGGGACCACCACGATCTCCCGTACGGGGACCCTACAAATGCAGCATCTCTGCCTCTTCCACAGAGATACATGGAAGTCAACACGCCTCTCTGCACGGGAGAGCCGGGCCCCGTACAGGAGATCGCGGGGGGGGGGGGGGGTCCCAGTGGTTCGGATCCCCCCGTGATCAGACACTTATCGACCTATCCGCGTAAGTTTCTATGGCTGCGCATCTCCTTTAAATGAACCATATTTTTACAAATTTTAAAAAAAATTCCTCCATAATAAAAATTTCAATTGCTCCCAATTTTCACATTTTCCAAATAAAAAAAATTATCTAAACAAGAGAAGAACGTAACATTTTTGGTATGGCGGCATGCGGAATTGTCTGAACAATTAAAATATAAAGTGATAAACAGCGTTAATGGAAAAAAATACCAAACACGGAAATTGATGATTTTTGGTCACATCATATATCAGAAAACTATTTATAAAAAGCAATCGAGAAGTCCCATATAAATTGAATTGGTACCTATATAGTCTACAGGACGCAGTGCCAAAAAATGAGCCTTTACGCAGCGCCTTTAGATGGAAAAATAAAACGCTGATACGGATCAGTATAGGGCATATTTACCGTATTTTTCGTCCTATAGGACGCACCAGCGTATAAGACACACCCAATTTTTAGGGGAAAAATCTAAAAAAATAAAGATTTTGAACCCAATATTGGTCTTCAACCTGCGGACCTCCAGATGTTGCAAAACTACAACTCCCAGCATGCCAGGACAGCCGTTGGCTGTCCGGGCATGTTGGGAGTTGTAGTTTTGCAACATCGGGAGGTCCGCAGATTGAAGACCACTGCATAGGATTTAATACTCACGTGTCCCCGCCGCTCCGGACCCGTCACCGCTGCCCTGGATGTCGCTCCATCGCTGCCGCCATGTCCCCGTCGCTCTGGAACGTCTCAGCTGCTGGCCGGGTATCCTCGCTCTACGTCGCCGCCATTACGTCGTTACGCACGCCGACGCACGTACGCAACGACGTGATGACGAGGAAGGAGAGCGCCGGCCATACAGGGGATCCCTGAACGGAGAAGACACGAGGAGGCAGGTAAGGTCCCTCCCGGTGTCCTGTAAGCACTAACCCGGCTATTCAGTCGGGCTGTTCGGGACCGCCGCGGTGAAATCGCGGCGGTCCCGGACAGCCCGACTGAACAGCCGGGTTAGTGTCACTTTCCCTTCAGACGCGGCGGTCAACTTTGATCACCGCGTCTGAAGGGTTAATACAGGGCATCACCGCGATCGGTGATGTCCTGTATTAGCCGCGGGTCCCGGCCGTTGATGGCCGCAGGGACCTCCGCGATAGGGGTGTATTCGCCGTATAAGACGCACCGACTTTTTACCCCCAGTTTTGGGGAAGAAAAAGTGCGTCTTATACGGCGAAAAATACGGTACTTTTAAAGAAAAATATATTTTTTTTAAAGTGCTCTAATAAAGCAAAAGCTATATCAGTTGGGTATCATTGTAACCCTACTGACCCACAGAATACAGATAACATGACGATTTTACCATAACAGCATAAAAGGGACATCCCGCAAAATTGCTATTTTTTTATTTATTTTTTTAAATCTCGCCCCACAAATACTTTTTTTTTCAGTTTCGCAGTACATTTTATGGTAACAATAAAGGTGTATATGGAAAGTACAATTAGTCCCGCAAAAAACAAGCCTTCATATGGCTCTGTAGATGGAAAAATAAGAAAGTTATAGCATTTAGATGGTGAAAATTAAAACGCAATAATAAAAATTGTCCTGGTCATGAAGGGGTTATTGCTAGTTATGCTGCTATTTTTGTGTCCTGTAACTAGATGTTGTTCCCATCTCTTTTTGCTATGGTGCTCTAGGAGAGATAAATACTATCTGGTAAACACCACCTATAGCCAGATATACTACTGGTGTTTTCTTATGGGACAGAGGTGCCTTTGGGCCCCCCTAGGCACCAGGGCCCTAATGCGACTGTTACCTCTGCACCCTCAATAATTAAAGTGGTTATCCAGGAATAGAAAAAAATAGAGCTAATTTGTTTCAAAAACAGCTTCTCGTCTATCTTCAGGTTGGGTGTGGTTCTGCAGCTCAGTTCCATTGAAGTGGATGGAGCCAAGTTGTAATACCACACCCAACCTGGAGACAAACATGGAGCTGTTTTTGAAAGAAATTAGCTCGGTTTTTCTATTCCTGGATAACCTCTTTAACCCCTTAAGGACCAAGGACGTACCGGTACGTCCTTGGTCCTGCTCTTCTGATATAACGCGGGGTTACACAGTAACCTCGCGTCATATCATGGCGGGCCCGGCGTCATAGTGAAGCCGGGACCCCCCTCTAATAGCGCGCAGCGCCGATCGCGGCGCCGCGCGCTATTAACCCTTTAGCCGCGCGCTCAAAGCTGAGCCGCGCGGCTAAAAGTGAAAGTGAAAGTTCCCGGCTAGCTCAGTCGGGCTGTTCAGGATAGCCGCGGCTAATCGCGGCATCCCGAACAGCTGACAGGACAGCGGGAGGGCCCCTTCCTGCCTCCTCGCTGTCCGATCGCCGAATGACTGCTCAGTGCCTGAGATCCAGGCATGAGCAGTCATGCGGCAGAATCGTTGATCACTGGTTTCTAATGAGAAACCAGTGATCAGCATAGAAGATCAGTGTGTGCAGTGTTATAGGTCCCTATGGGACCTATAACACTGCAAAAAAAAAGTGAAAAAAAAAAGTGAATAAAGATCATTTAACTCCTCCCCTATTAAAAGTTTGAATCACCCACCTTTTCCAATAAAAAAAAAAACACAGTGTAAATAAAAATAAAAATAAACATATATGGTATCACCGCGTGCGGAAATGTCCTAATTATAAAAATATATCATTAATTAAACCGCTCGGTCAATGGCGTGCGCGCAAAAAAATTCCAAAGTCCAAAATAGTGCATTTTTGGTCACTTTTTATATCATTTCAAAATGAATAAAAATCAATAAGTCCTATCAATGCAAAAATGGTACCGTTAAAAACTTCAGATCACGGCGCAAAAAATGAGCGCTCATACCGCCCCATACACGGAAAAATAAAAAAGTTATAGGGGTCAGAAGATGACAATTTTAAACGTATTAATTTTCCTGCATGTAGTTATGATTTTTTCCAGAAGTCCGACAAAATCAAACCTATATAAGTAGGGTATCATTTTAATCGTATGGACCTACAGAATACATATCAGGTGTCATTTTTACCGAAAAATGTACTACGTAGAAACGGAAGCCCCCAAAAGTTACAAAACAGCGTTTTTTTTTTCAATTTTGTCGCACAATGATTTTTTTTCCCGCTTCACCATAGATTTTTGGGCAAAATGACTGACGTCTTTACAAAGTAGAATTGGTGGCGCAAAAAATAAGCCATCATATGGATTTTTAGGTGTAAATTTGAAAGAGTTATGATTTTTTAAAGGCAAGGAGCAAAAAACGAAAATGCAAAAACGGAAAAACCTCCGGTCCTTAAGGGGTTAAAGGGGTACTCCCGCGGAAAACTTTTTTTTTAAATCAACTGGTCCCAGAAAGTTAAACAGATTTTTAAATCAATTCTATTAAAAAATCTTAATCCTTCCTGTACTTTTTAGGGGCTGTATACTAAAGAGAAATCCAAAAAATAAATGCATTTCCTCTTATGTCATGACCACAGTGCTCTCTGCTGACCTCTGCTGTTCATTTTAGGAACTGTCCAGAGCAGAAGAAAATCCCCATAGCAAACATATGCTGCTCTGGACTGTTTCTAAAATGGACAGCAGAGGTCAGTAGAGAGCACTGTGGTCATGACATCACAGGAAATGCATTTCTTTTATGGATTTCTCCTTAGTATACAGCGCTTATAAAGTACTGGAAGGATTAAGATTTTTTAATAGAAGTGATTTACAAGTCTGCTTAACTTTCTGTCTCCAGTTGATAAAAAAAAAAAGTTTTCCACGGGAGTACCCCTTTAAGCCCCTGCCTATAGCAATAGACAGCTGCAAACTTCTGGTTGCTACCCCATTCAGTGATTTCTTGTAAATTTATGAATTTCAATAAGCTTTGTAGGACAGAAAAAATATGTTTTCACACCGGTTATTTTACAGTTTCTCCAACAATCTTTGGTGCAAAATCTAAAGACTCCCCTGAGGAACTATCCGTGATTCTCCGCAGCTCAGTGTCACTATCCTGTGATGTTAATTCCCATCCTCCGGCCTCCATTACTTGGTATAAAGATGGGTTTCAAGTTCACTCAAAGGATAATATCAGAATTCTTCCAGGTAAATTTAGTTTTAACAAATATTTTATAAAAAAAAAACCTTAAATATGGGACGTATTTCTGTGGTCCGTAACCCTGAGGACACATAGTTATGCAGAGGAGCTGTCTGCACTAAAGAGTTGGGGATGATTTCTATTAAGACTATTTTCAGTTCAGATATCACCTGTGTTGTAGTTTTCTGATTGGCCTCTAGATTGGGTATGTCATCTCATTTCCATTGTTTGAAGTGTACCTGTCATATCACAGAAAAAATAATGCTTGTATATGTTATTCACTAAGTCATGAAGATGCTTTACATGTCTTATTATGTGTCTAGCTTTTGTATTTGGCTCACAAATCCCTTCTGCCCTGCTGCTCACTCATTATGACATCCACTGCTCACTCACCATGCATTCACTTCCTCCTTGAATCTTCTGTGCTGTTCTGGGTCTTTTAATCCAATCACTGCAGGCTGCTCTGTAACCCCATCCTTTCAGTTTTCATGCTGCAGTCTTATAGGACAGGAGTCAGCACAGAGGAGTGTTAGTCCCACCTGCACTCTCCTGGACTTTTATCTCAGCCTGTGCTTTAGCTGGGACAAAGATGATGCTGCAGCCGGACAGGATGATGTTCTGGATGGTATGGGGACTTCTAGTGGTCTGTTTTTTTTTATAAGCCATGATATTTATAAATAAAAGAGATACATTTTTTTAAATGAAATTATCCAGTGTATACCTATACTGGATGTTACTCAGTGGTATCACAAGCTTAAGGCAAGGATCTCCAAGGTAGTATTTTCTGAAATATTACCTGTACCACGAGCCACACCAAAGAGGCAGCGGGAGATTAGGGAGGTAAACAAGTGGCTCAGAAGCTAGTGTAAGAAGGAAGGGTTTGGGTTCATGAAGAACTAGGCCAACTTTGCTGTTGAATACTGGCTCTACAGTAGGGACGGGCTGCACCTCAGCGGGGAGGGGGCAGCTGTGCTTGGGAAGAACATGGCCAGTAGGGTGGAGGAGTGTTTAAACTAGGGACTGGGGGGGGGGGGGTGGTTGGAACCTACAACATAGAGGGGAAGAGTTATATGGAAAGAAAAATAAAAAAAATCCTGATAGGGGTTTGCTATAAGCCACAAAACATAATGGAAGAGGCAGAAGATCAATTACTGAAGCAAATAAACAAGGCAGCAAATCAAAATGATGTGATAATAATGGGGGACTTTAACAATCCTGATATAAATTGGGAGACTGAGACCTCTGAATATCATAAAGGAAACAGGTTTCTGACTATAGTTAAAGACAATTATCTGTCCCAAATGGTGCAGGGCCCGACCAGAGGGGGCGCCCTACTAGACTTAATATTAACCAACAGACCTGACAGAGTAACTAAGGTGCAAGTAGAAAGACACATAGGAAATAGTGATCGTAATATAATACATTATAACTGGTTCTGCAATAAGGAAACCTCTCGAGGGGCCACAAAAACAATGAACTTTAGGAAGACAAAGTTTGATCAACTCAGAGAAGCCCTTAACAATATAAAATGGGATAATGTCCTCAAAAACAAACAATACTGACACTATATGGGAGACTTAAAAATATTTTAAATTCTTACTGTAAGAGGTATATACCTTATGGGAATAAAAGGGTCAGAAATAAAATAAAAACCAATGTTGATTAATAATAATGTTAAGGGGGCAATAAATTACAAAAATAAAGCATTTAAACTACTAAAACAGGACAGCAGTGAGGAAGCATTAAAAAGCTATAGAGAAAAAAGTAAAATATGTAAAAAACAGATAAAAGCCGCAAAAATTGAGACAGAAAGACTCATTGCCAAAGAAAGTAAAACTAACCCCAAAATGTTCTTTAACTATATAAATAGCAAAAAGTTTAAAAATGAAAGTGTTGGCTCTTTAAAAAATTATGAGGAAAAACGACAGGGATCAGGAAAAAGCAAATATATTAAACACATTCTTCTCCACTGTATTCACTGAGGAAAAGATAATGCCAGGTGAAATACAGCAAGATAAGGTAAACTCCCCAGTACAGGTCACCTGTCTAACCCAGGAAGAAGTACAGTGCCGCCTACAAAAAATCAAAATAGACAAATCACCAGGCCCAGATGGCATTCTCCCCCGAGTTCTAAAGGAATTAAGTAATGTGGTAGACAGACCCCTATTTTTAATATTCAAGGACTCAATAGTAACAGGGTCTGTTCCCCAGGACAGGTGCATAGCAAATTTGTTGCCAATATTTGAAAAGGGGTCAAAAGGTGACCCCGGGAATTATAGACCTGTCAGTTTTACATCTGTTGTATGTAAATTCTTTGAGGGTTTTCTAAGAGATGCTATTTTGGAGTATCTTGATAAAAATAAATGTATGACCCCATATCAGCATGGCTTTATGAGGGAATGGTCCTGTCAAACTAACCTGATCAGCTTTTATGAGGAGGTGAGCTCCAGACTGGACCAGGAGGAATCGCTGGATGTTGTATATCAGTTTTTTTCCAAAGCATTTGATACAGTGCCACATAAAAGGTTGGTTCATAAAATGAGAAGGACTGGGCTTGGGGAAAATGTGTGCAAGTGGGTGAGTAACTGGCTCAGTGATAGGAAACAGAGGCTGGTTATTAATGGTACTTATTCTGATTGGGTGACTCTTACTAGTGGGGACCACAGGGGTCAGTCTTGGGTCCTATTCTATTTAATATATTCATTAATGAACTTGTAGAGGGGTTGAATAGTAAAGTAGCAATATTTGCAGATGATACTAAACTATGTAAAGTGGTTAACACAATAGAGGACAGTGCACTGTATATAGTACAGGGAGGGGCCATTTATATGGATACACCTTAATAAAGTGGGAATGGTTGGTGATATTAGCTTCCTGTTTGTGGCACATTAGTATATGTGAGGGGGGAAACTTTTCAAGATGGGTGGTGACCATGGCAGCTATTTTGAATTCTGCCATTTTGGATCCAACTTTAGTTTTTTCAATAGGAAGAGAGTCATGTGACACATCAAACTTATTGGGAAATTCACACGAAAAACAATGATGTGCTTGGTTTTAACGTAACTTTATTCTTTCATGAGTTATTTACAAGTTTCTGACCACTTATAAAATGTGTTCAATGTGCTGCCCATTGTGTTGGATTGTCAATGCAACCCTCTTCTCCCACTCTTCACACACTGATAGCAACACCGCAGGAGAAATGCTAGCACAGGCTTCCTGTATCCGTAGTTTCAGGTGCTGCACATCTCGTATCAGTTGCCTTCAGATGACCCCAAAGATAAAAGTCTAAGGGGTTCAGATCGGGAGACCTTGGGGGCCATTCAGTTGGTCCACGATGACCAATCCGCTTTCCAGGAAACTGTTCATCTAGGAATGCTCGGACCTCACACCCATAATGTGGTGGTCACCATCTTGCTGGAAAAACTCAGGGAACGTGCCAGCTTCAGTGCGTAAAGAGGGAAACATCATCATGTAGCAATTTTGCATATCCAGTGGCCTTGAGGTTTCCATTGATGAAGAATGGCTCCACTATCTTTGTACCCATATACCTCACCATACCATCAGTTTTTGTGTTCCAACAGTCTTGGAGGGATCTATCCAATGTGGGTTAGTGTCAGACCAATAGTGGTGGTTTTGTTTGTTAACTTCACCATTCACATAAAAGTTTGCCTCATCACTGAACAAAATCTTCTGCATAAACTGAGAATCCTGTTCCAATTTTTGTTTTGCCCATTCTGCAGCACCTGAAACTACGGATACTGGAAGCCTGTGCTAGCATTTCTCCTGCAGTGTTGCTATCAGTGTGTGAAGAGTGGAAGAAGAGGGTTGCATTGACAATGCAACACAATGGGCAGCACATTGAACACATTTTATAAGTGGTCAGAAACTTGTAAATAACTCATGAAAGAATAAAGTTACGTTAAAACCAAGCACATAATTGTTTTTCATGTGAAATTCCCAATAAGTTTGATGTGTCACATGACACTCTTCCTATTGAAAAAACTAAAGCTGGATTCAAAATGGTCAACTTCAAAATGGCCGCCATGGTCACCACCCATCTTGAAAAGTTTCCCCCCTCACATATACTAATGTGCCACAAACAGGAAGTTAATATCACCAACCATTCCTATTTTATTAAGGTGTATCCATATAAATGGCCCACCCTGTAGATATCACAATAGAGGACAGTGTACTGTTACAAATGGATCTGGATAGGTTGGAAGTTTGTGCTGAGAAGTGGCATATGAGGTTCATCAATGATATATGTAAGGAAATGCACATGGGGAGGGAAAAAAATGGGATTATGCATTAAATGGGAGAACACTTGGGATGACTGACTTGAAAAAGAACTCAGGAGTCTTAGTTAGCAGTAAATTTAGATGTAGTGACCAGTGTCGGGCAGCTGCTGCCAAGGCAAATTAAATCATAGGGTGCATCAATAGGGGCATAGATGTCCACGACAAGGAAATAATTCTACCGCTGTACAAATCACTAGTCAGACCACACATAGAATATTGTGTACAGTACTGGGCACCAGTGTACAAGAAAGATATAGTGGAGCTGGAGAGGGTTGAAAGACGGGCAACCAGAGTCATATGGGGAAAAGGAGGACTACAGTACCCAGAAAGATTATCAGACTTAGGGTTATTTAGTTAAGAAAAAAGAAGATTTAGGGGCGACCTCATAACTATGTATAAATATATCAGGGGGCAGTACAGAGATCTCTCCCATGATCTATTTATGCCCAGGACTGTATCTATAACAAGGGGGCATCCTCTACGTCTAGAGGAAAGAAGGTTTCTACACCAGCACAGACAAGGGTTCCTTACTGTAAGAGCAGTGAGACTATGGAATTCTCTCCCGGAGGAGGCGGTCATGGTAAAAGAGTTCAAAAGGGGTCTGGATGCATTTTTGGAGAGTAATAACATTACAGGTTATGTATACTAGATTTATAGGGACAGAAGGTTTAATCCAGGGATTTATTCTGATGCCATATTGGAGTCGGGAAGGAATTTTTACGTCTAGTATGAGTTTTTTTTTTTGCCTTCCTCTGGATCAACTCAGTAGGGACTCATTAGGGTTATAGGTTGGATTTGATAGACTCTGGTCTTTTTTCAACCTTATGAACTATGTTACTATGTATCCTTCATATATAGGCAATATGTATTCCATGAAGCAAATGTATGTTCTTCTTAACCTTTGTGCTATATTTAGGTGGACGTACTCTGCAGATTCTAAAGGCTCAAGAAGACCACTCTGGAAGCTACAACTGCATTGCGTCCAATGAGGCAGGAGAAGATGAACATCACTACCTGCTAAGCGTCTATGGTAAAGTTATGTCAAATACAACATAATATAATATACAGTATTAAATGCAATCTGTTCAAACTGACTACTAGAGATGAGCGAATTTACAGTAAATTCGATTTGTCACGAACTTCTCGGCTCGGCAGTTGATGTCTTATCCTGCATAAATTAGTTCAGCTTTCAGGTGCTCCCGTTGGCTGGAAAAGGTGGTTACAGTCCTAGGATAGAGTCTCCTAGGACTGTATCCACCTTTTCCAGCCCACGGGAGCACCTGAAAGCTGAACTAATTTATGCAGGAAAAGTTATCAACTGCCGAGCCGAGAAGTTCGTGACGAATCAAATTTACTGTAAATTCGCTCATCTCTACTGACTACCTATCTCTTTCTCTTCTTTCTAGTCCCACCACAAATCAGGAAAGATGACCTTGGTAAAGTTGGAACATTTTCCAAGCAGGTGAAAGTTAAAGTTAATACAAACTTTACTCTGGAATGTGAAGTGAAGGCGTTCCCAATGGCCACTGTCACATGGTACAAAGATGGGCAGGTCAGTCGCAACATATTCCTGTTCTTGTTTTTCTTAGAAAGCTATGTCACTTATTACAGAAATAATTATGGTATTCTTGAGCAGTATAAACTTGGTCGGGGACATTTATTGATGGATTTACACCACTTTAATGTTATAAATGTCCCTGCAAATTTTGCGCAATTGCATTTTTTGCACAATTTTTGATAAAACATCCTTCAAAGTTTTCTACTGTTAGGTGCACAGTACACCACTTTTTACAGTGGGGCTATATTTATTATTTATGCAAAATAAATTTAGAAGTTTATTTTTTGCGCAAACCTACACCATCTAATAGGACACGTACAAATGTGTCAGATGCCAGAGCATAAAGCTTAAACCAATCTCTGCAGCTCACTGGTTTCTATAAGGGTGCATTCAGATTACGTAGTTCCTGCAGAATTCCACAGGCAGAATTCCGCTAGTGGAATTACGCGCGGTGAACTTTAACATCAGTGTGAATGGATCTTCCGCGAGACCCGTTCACACTGAGCAATTTCAGCAGCTTAAATTGTTCCACTCAAAGAAAGAGCATGTTCATTCTTTGAGCGGAATTCCGCGAGCACTGCATAGTCGTCAATGTGACGGCGCAGTGCCGCACGGTCCTACCGCCACCTCCGGCTGCCAGGCTGAATCTCCACTTGCTGAATTCTGCAAGCAGAGATTCAGTGAGATATTTGCTGTGTTAACGCACCCCTAGTGCAGAATTTATCAAGTCTATGTACCATTCTGGTAAATTGTGAGAAACTGTGTAAAAAATACACCAAGCAATCAGGGTTAAAATCTCTACTACATCACACCAACGCTGATATATGTCCCCCAGTGAGTACAAAAAGTGCAATGGCACAAAAAAAAAAAGGTTAAAGAGGTACTCCACCCCTAGATATCTTATTCCCTATTCAAAGGATAGGGTATAAGATGTCTGATCACGGGGGTCCCGCCGCTGGAGACCCCCACGATCTTGGCTGCGGCACCCCAGATATCTGGTACACGGAGCAAATTTTGGGTCAGAGGCTCGTGACGTCACAGTCACGCCCTGCTCTTGATGTCAATGCAAATCTATAGGAGGGGCCATGACATCATGAACGGGCATGGCTGTGGCATCACAAGCCTCTGGCGCGGCACCCAATACTCTAAACGAATGCCGGTTGCAGTAGGGAGATCAGAAGGTCATTGTGTTGCCAAAACATATGTTGGGCTGGGGCTCCCATGGCTCCCTGGAAGAGCGTGACATTGGTGGTATACACTGTACCTTAAAGAGGTACTCTGCCCCTAGACATCTTATCCCCTATCCAAAGGATAGGGCATAAGATGTCTGATCGCAGGGGTCCTGCCGCCAATATCACGCTCTTCTAGGGAGCCATGTGAGCGCCAGCCCAACATATGTTTTGGCAACACAATGACCTTCTGGGGGTGTTGGTATTCTACCTTCATGGATCCATAGGTTTGCAGTGGTGTGGGGTATTAAAGGGGTAGTCCAGTGGTGAAAAACTTATCCCCTATCCTAAGGATAGGGGATAAGTTTGAGATCGCGGGGGGTCCGACCGCTGGGGCCCCCTGCGATCTCTCTGTATGGGGCCCCGGCTCTCGGCCCAGATAGCGGGTGTCGACCCCCGCACGAGGCGGCGGCCGACACGCCCCCTCAATACATCTCTATGGCAGAGCCGGAGATTGCCGAAGGCAGCGCTTCGGCTCTGCCATAGAGTTGTATTGAGGGGGCGTGTCGGCCGCCGCCTCGTGCGGAGGTCGACACGCCCCCTTCCCGCGGGCTGTTGGGGCTCCGTACAGGAGATCGCAGGGGGCCCCAGCGGTCGGACCCCCCGCGATCTGCAACTTATCCCCTATCCTTAGGATAGGGGATAAGTTGCTCACCACTGAGTCACCACTGGACTACTCCTTTAAGGTGATTTTGTTGTGCAAGTAGAATTGTAGATAATGGTGATGTTGATCAATGCATACAGTATCTTGCTACGCTTTTCTTTTGGTAGTAACTATAGCTGTTTAATCTCTTTATTAAAACTATAAAACTATAGCTCCTTTTATACATATCAGGTATTTATATGAAATATTGAAATTGTGAAAAATATGTCTCCTGAATCCGCTGTTACATTATAAGATGAGAAATACAAACAGTATAGCAGCATGGTATATTGACAACTTGGTGCGTGTGAAACATAAGTAAGGGAATGGCCATTACATACTGTTCATAGTTACCATATCTCTGTAAAGCTTATTATCACCCTGTAGTTTTTTTTTAAATAAATCTTCACATTTTTTTATAATACTCCAGCCACTTGTTCCTGAGAGTCCTGTGCAAATTGATGGGTATAAACTCCATGTAGATGAAGCAGAGCTGTCAGACACCGGGCGCTATACCTGTGTGGCCTCTAACATTGCTGGCGAAGATGAAAAGGACTTTGATGTCATTGTACAAGGTTAGACCTGCGTGTAATTATGTGCACACTTCTGGTGATAATATAACTTTTAGGGGTTAATAATAAAACTTTTAGGGATTGTCGTGCCTGTGTCCCGTAGTTTTTTTTTACTGATTAGAGCCAGATACTGAAGCAGCCATTTTTTACAGCATTTTTATTTCAGTCCCGATAACCCTTAAAAATTAAAATTGCAAAGCTAGTTGATACACAGACTAATAATGCACTTGCGAGACTGACTTACATATCATAGGACTCTATCCTTTAATATTTCAGACAACATCCATCTGTCATTGCTTGTAGTTCCCAGCTGTATTCTACAGGGCTAATGTGGGAATGAATGTGTATATAGCTGTATCTGTATTGAGCAGGGTTCGTATGTATGCTATGTGTACATCTTACTCTATTGTTAAGAGGGTCCTTTTTTTACACTATAATCACTACTGATATATTTTACAAAAAAGTGGATATTTATAAAAGTGTGGTTGTATCACAGCGACTTGAATTGCTTGAATTGCGTACTGTCCCAACACGTTTCACCGTATGGTAAATACGATTCATCAGGGGACTTTATTAGTGGTGTGGTGATATGTGGTGGCTAAAGATCCATATATAACTAAGGCTGCTTTCACACTAAATAAATGTCTGTTTAAAAAATCCGTTATATTGACCTATAAATAAAACCATTAAAAACGTCCGTTTAATGGCCGTTACAAAATCCCATTATAGTCTATAATTTTTACATTACCTGTTTTAACCCGTCATAGCCTGTTATTAATAACGGATGTTATTTTGTGACAAGAGAAAGTAACGGGAGAAATAGTGCATGCATCCCATAGACTATTGTCACGATTCGGCTGGGTGGTGGTGGATCCTCTGTGCCAGAGAGGGATTGGCGTGGACCGTGTTGGTGGACCGGTTCTAAGTTGCTACTGGTATTCACCAGAGCCCGCCGCAAAGCGGGATGGTCTTGCAGCGGCGGTAGCAACCAGGTCGTATCCACCAGCAATGGCTCAACCTCTCTGACTGCTGAAGATAGGCGCGGTACAAGGGAGTAGACAAGAGCAAGGTCGGACGTAGCAGAAGGTCAGGGCAGGCAGCAAGGATCGTAGTCAGGGGCAACGGCAGGAGGTCTGGAACACAGGCTAGGAACACACAAGGAAACGCTTCCACTGGCACAATGGCAACAAGATCCGGCCAGGGAGTGCAGGGGAAGTGAGGTATAAGTAGGGAGTGCACAGGTGAACACACTGATTAAGCCTGCTGCGCCAATCAGTGGCGCAGTGGCCCTTTAAATTGCAGAGACCCGGCGCACGCGCGCCCTAAGGAGCGGGGCCGCGCGCGCCGGGACAAGACAGACTGGGAACGAGTCAGGTACGGGAGCCGGGATGCGCTTCCACAGTTTGCAAAGTCTGGAATCTGGTATCATTTATTTGTAACCTCACTTGTGAACGTCTTGGTGCGTTCTACATTTGTGCAGGCCTTGCACTCCCTGCACCTAAACATTTACAGTGATCTTCTGTCAAGCCATGTACCCTCTGGTTTTGGTGGCCTCTGTACGTTACATTGCTGTGCTGTTGTATTTTTATCACAGATATTGCTCTTTATTTAGTATGATGGAGTTTTTTTTTAGATTAGCGATGGTACATGTAGGAGGGAACTAATGAGGTTACCATGATATGGAACGTATGCTCTAGAGATGAAATGCATTTAGCTGCTAAGCGGAAGTGAGGTAAGGCACTAAGTTGTGGAATGCATTTACAAAGAGACTCGCATCAGGCTGCTGGGCAGAAAGGAGAGAGACTCGAGAGGCCAGAGTGACGCTGAATAATGGCACATTGGGGGTGGTACGCAAGCATAGCTGGCATGTATAAGAGGGTGTGAAGAATGTAGGGATGCCACCATGCCGGTATGAAAGAATTGGTGTCAGGTCCGGGAACAAATTGACATACAAGGTCTGCAATTGGTGTTGGAGGTAATAGTCTATGAATGGATGTTTACTTGGTGTTGGAAGTGGAGTAGGGGGTGGGAATCCGATGTGATTATGATGACGTCTAGGAGTATAAAGTAACCGGTGTAACCTTGCTACTGGATAACCCTGAAGTGTTTGGGGCTCGTTTTATATGGATCTTTAGCCACCACATATTATTCCACCACACCACTAACAGGTCCTCTGATGAACAGTACCCACCATACTCACCAGGGAAACGTGTTGGGACAGTACACAATTCAAGAAACTGTTGTCTCTGTGGAAGGACCAGATTTTGGTAAATATTAATTGTTTCCTATTGTTTAGAGGGTAAAAAAGGGAACCCTTAAGAATAGAGTCAGATGTACGTATAGAATGCATACTGCACATACAAACCCTGCTCCATACAGATATAGATATATACACATTCCTCCCATATGAGCCCAGTAAAAAACTGCTGGAAATTAAAGAAAGTAGATGTTGTCTGAATTTTTAGAGGACAGACTCCTATGATATGTAAGTCACTCTGTGAAGTTTATCTGAGCACTCACTAGAGCATTATTAGTCTGTGCATGTCAACTATCTTTGACATTTGGATTCTAGAGGTTCAGAGAAATTGCAGCACAGCTTCAAAACCATGAAGCTTCTTAGAATTAGTAGGGGTCCAATAGGTACCCTAACCAAGTTTACGGGGTTAGAAGGTATTAAGAGGAAATGATGACGTATGTTACTGTTTTCTTTATTTCTTAGTTCCACCAACATTTACAAAGTTAGCCGGACTTCTGCTGAATGGCGACAGCAACGTTGTGTCAAGGAACGGAGATAACAAAGATGTGATCATCAACAACCCGCTGTCCTTGTATTGTGAGACAAATGCGGTGCCTCCGCCCAGTATTACATGGTATAAGGATGGTAATCTGCTGAGCTCCAATGATAAGGTGTTCATATTACCAGGTACGGTATTAGAAATCATGTTCCTGAGTCTGTAGAATCATGTGTATAATACCGTGTCTTCATAAAGCATGGTATGGGGGAGATGTATCAAAACCCATGTAGATGGGGATAGCGATGCTATCTGGAAAATGCTGGGGTACGTGGCGCAATCCACTTGGATGGAGACCAATACAAGTTGAGTATTGTGCAAGGTTTCTTTATTGAGCCAATATCAGATGCGTTTCGGGACCGCACATCCCTTTCTCAATGAACAAATGGCAATGATCAAAGCCATTTGTTCATTGAGAAAGGGATGTGCGGTCCCGAAACGCGTCTGATATTGGCTCAATAAAGAAACCTTGCACAATACTCAACCTGTATTGGTCTCCATCCAAGTGGATTGCGCCTCGTACCCTGGCATTTTTCCAGATAGCATCGCTATCCCGTTTTTTACCGATTACCATCAGCTGGAACTTCCAGGAACTGATTCCCGGGTGGCTGCACCACAAACGTATAATAGCCGTCACACCCCCTCCCATAGACTTGCATTGAGGGAGCGGGGCGTGACATCATGGGGGGGGGGGCTATGACGTCACGAGTTCCCGGTGCCAGTTCCAGTGTTCGGAATAGTTTGTTTCAAATGCTGAGCAGCGGAGTACCCCTTTAAAGGAGAATTCTCCTGGTGAAAAACGTATCCCCATCCGCAGGATCGCGAGGGTCCCACTACTGGACCCCCCCGTGGTCTCTTGTACAGAGGGTAACATATTCACTTTAAATTATTAAATGGATTAAGATGTTAAAGGGTTACTCCTGCATTTAATAACTTATTCCCTATTCACAGTATAAATGTATACAGTTAGTGTCTGATTTTGGGGTCTGATCCATGTAGAGATGAGATATGTTTTTAAAGCTGGACTACCACTTTAACTGAAAGAAGGAACAAGATTTTAAAATAATTAAAAAAGAAAATATTAATATTTTTATTTTAATAAAAGTATTTTGCATACATGCTGTTCTATATGATACATGCCTTAGGGTAACTTTGTCTTTTCAGGGGGACACAGTTTACAGATTGCAAGGGCTCTTTTGGAGGACGCTGGATTATACACTTGTGTTGCTGTCAATGAGGCAGGAGAAGATTCCTTACATTACAATATTCGGGTCCTATGTAAGTATTCTAGTCATGAAATTCCAGTGTTCAAAACTCATTTAAATCAAGGCGATCTGCATAGACTAAAAATGTTATCTTATTCTACCATTATCTCATCACAGGCTGCGTTTTCGATTTTTCCTTTGTCATGTCTTTGTGACATGTCCAAATTTTCTTTAAATTACAAGTACACTTTATGTGAGATGACTGTATAAAGCCTATAAAAGTATTATTTCTATTTAGTGCCTCCGACTTTCGAAGGGATTACCGAAAATTTGTCAGAGGAAATTACGTCCGTGGCGAATAACACTGTACTGCTGAATTGTACCGTGAAAAGTCATCCCGCTCCCACAGTCACCTGGCAGAAAGATGGGAAAGTCATCGAGGAAGGAAACCGCTATGAGATTTTATCTGCTGGAAGATACTTACAGGTTTGTAACACTTCACGTCTTGTGTCTTATACAGTATAAGTGCAGTCCTTTGGAGTAGCCATATTAGTCCAGTGGTGCGGATGCTAAATCATAGCATGTTGAAGAATCGTTTAATACCATTTTTATTGGACTAACAGTATTTTGTAAAGAGAGGGAGGACTCCCCAAAGCTTGTCTCCACAAAATACTGCTAGTCCAATAAAAAAGGTATTACAAGATTTTGCAACATTTTATTATTTTGCTCCTGCAGTATATGTAATTATATAGAGAAGATGTGAAAATCTGTAAGGACAAAACTATTTTTGACAGGGACCTTGAAGGGATACATTATATTGCTATCTGTTTAGCTTCTACAGTCACAATATAAGTGGCAGGGGCATAGCTTGTATCTTCTGGGCCCCAATGCTAGATCTGCAACTGGGCCCCAATTGACAATAATAATATTGGTCTCTAATGGGGCAGATGTGCTTTGTTGCCCCCTTAGGTACCAGGGCCCCGATGCGATTGCTACCTCTGCTACCTCTATAGCTACGCTCCTGATTAGTGGCAATGACCATTCTTATTACTGAATTAAGTCATCATATGTTTAATCCAGCAGAAATTGTATTGTCAAACAAAAAAGGCAACAAATACAAAGAAAAAAATTGAACCTGTGTAGTGTGCAGACAATATATAACTCCAAATAAACAACAAAAATAGAGAAACATAGCCGCACATCCATCATTTGTATTATGATCTAATTGCTTCCCAGCATAATTTCAAAAACTAACAGGTTGTTAGTATACATTTTGACCAAAAATTACAAGCCCACTCGCCACGTCAAGGCCACCTAGTCAGAGTGGGTCCCTAACCTGACACTGGCGTTGTGTCGGGCGGTGACCACTGCCTCCGAGACACCAAGCCCACTGCTGCCCGACCAAGCCCCTGGCTCTAGGCCGCACCACCCCACAGACAAAGCATCACAGAAACAATGGCCGCCACAGAGAACCACACCAGTATGAACACCTATCATGTGCTCCCTGCCAGAGGGCTGGGAGAATGTAAGGAGGAACCCTTATGCAGTCTCCTGCCGCCGCTACACCAATGTTGGGTTAGGGACTCACTCTTAATAGGTGGCTCTGACGTGGCGAGTGGGCTTGTACTTTTTGATCAAAATGTATACTAACAACCTGTTCGTTTTAAAATTTATGCTGAGAAGCAAGAGGTTCAAAATACAAATTGTGGATGTGCGGCTGTGTTTCTTTTTTTCTATTTTTGATTTACAATTGTAATTCCAAATGAAGACACTACAGCAAAATATAGTCAAATATAAAAAAATTATCTTTATTGACAAAGCTCAGTAGGAGCGAAAAGTGCATTGGGGTTTGCAAACATTTGGCTGGTAGAAGAAAGATGATACCCAGCACTCACCAGTGATGCACAGTGAAGATTTATTATGCCATAGTGTAGTACAAGGACGCGTTTCGGCATGCCGAAACGCGTCCTTGTACTACACTATGGCATAATAAATCTTCACTGTGCATCAATGGTGAGTGCTGGGTATCATCTTTCTTTTAACTGCGGCTTTACCCTACCTCGTGCACCACCACAGATTCCACGGAAGTGACGACATATCCCTATATTGAACCTGCAAACATTCGGCTGTCCGGGCAGGCTGGGAGTTGTAGTTTTTCAAAAGCTGGAAGCACACTGGTTGGGAAACACTGTCCTAATGATTTGACATCCCTTTAATCCCTTTTTATAGACTGTCAGCTCTTGTGGCACAGTTCTCATCATTTATTATATCTGCTGCTTTTCTTGTAAAAAAAAAACATAACACCGTTTCATAAAACACGTCTGTGTAGAATAAGACAATCTCATCCCACATACGAATTAATACATTCTCCTTCTCCTTTATTATTTTTAGATAAGAAATGCACAACTATTGGATACTGGTCGATACGTGTGCGTTGTTGAGAATATGGCAGGAAGTGCTGAGAAAACATTTAACCTTAATGTTAACGGTAAAAAAAATTTCTGTTTTTGTTTAATTAATTTTTTTGCCCAATGATCAGAATGGCAAATGAATACATTTTATATACTGGGAAAAGCAATCTCTCCCATAATTCATTGTGCCTGACTTGAACAGGGAGGGCTAAGCTGCAGCACCAGTCACATGCCCCAGTGTGGCGCTGTTCATCAAAAAACTTGGGAATCTTTTCTAACCCCAAAACACAGTTTAATTATTATTCATGTTACCCTAAAACACATTATTATTCAACTAAGTTAAAGGGGTTATCCAGGAAAAAACTTTTTATTTATATATCAACTGGCTCCAGAAAGTTAGACAGATTTGTAATTTACTTCTATTAAAAAATCTTAATCCTTTCAGTACTTATGAGCTTCTGAAGTTAAGGTTGTTCTTTTCTGTCTAAGTGCTCTCTGATGACACGTGTCTCAGGAACCGCCCAGTTTAGAAGAGGTTTGCTATGGGGATTTGCTTCTAAACTGGGCGGTTCCCGAGACACATATCATCAGAGAGCACTTAGACAGAAAAGAACAGCCTTAACTTCAGAAGCTCATAAGTACTGAAAGGATTAAGATTTTTTTAATAGAAGTAATTTACAAATCTGTTTAACTTTCTGGAGCCAGTTGATATATAAAAAAAAGTTTTTTGCTTGAATACCCCTTTAAGGAAGAAGTAACATAAGACTCTTAATCATTCACAAGGAATTTGTTCCTGGTTTGTTCCCATTGCAGTTCCCCCAAGGATCATAGGCAGCGTCTATGAAAACGTCACCATTGTAGAAGATAATTTCATTTCTCTGACATGTGAAGTGACTGGGTTTCCTTTGCCTTTACTAAGTTGGCTGAAGGATGGAGTCGTTCTTAGGCCGAGCAAGCATCTCTTTATTGTGCCAGGTAGGAGAGGTTTATTGTGTGCATTTGTTTTATTGGTGTTAATGCTGCATTGATATTTTTTAAGCTATATTTAGAGGATCTTTCTGCTATTGATACTAAGGAGTCTGATCTTATTCATCTCACATCATTATTGATAAGTGATAAGTGCTCAGATGGTGCCTGATTATTCTGTCACATTTGTAATAATTAGATTGAAAATGCTGAAACAAACTGAATATCCCAGCGGGTACATGCCATGTGTCTAGGGATACTTAAAGGGGTACTCCGGTGGAAAACTTTTTTTTTTTAAATGAACTGGTGCCAGAAAGTTAAACAGATTTGTAAATTACTTCTATTAAAAAAATCTTAATCCTTTTAGTACTTCTTAGCAGCTGTATACTACAGAGGAAATTCTTTACTTTTTGAATTTCTTTATTGTGCTGTCCACAGTGCTCTCTGCTGACACCTCTGTCCTTGTCAGGAACTGTCCAGAGCAGCATGGGTTTGCTATGGGGATTTTCTCCTGCTGTGGACAGTTCCTGATGCGGGCATCAGGTGTCAGCAGAGAGCACTGTGGTCACCAAAAAATTAAGATATTCCTCTGTAGCAAACAGCTGCTAAAAAGTACTGAAAGGATTAAGATTTTTTTAATGGAAGTAGAATAGAAGTAATTTACAAATCTGTTTAACTGTCTAGCACCAGTTCATTTAAAAAAAAAAAGTTTCCCATTTTTTAAATTATATGATGTAATTAAAAATAAACATAAACATATGTGGTATCGTCACGTGCGTAAATTTCCAAACTATAAAAATAGGTTAGTTCAACCGCATGGTCGATGGCGTACATGTAAAAAAAAAAAAACAACTAAGTCCAAAATTGTGCATTTTTAGTCACTTCATATACCATAAAAAATTTATAAAAATCGATCAAAGTAAAGTAAGTATAATAAAAGAAAAAACGACATATATTGGGTATCCTTGTAACCATATGGACCTACAGAATAAAGATAAGCTGTAATTTTTTACCGAAAAGTGTATTGTGTAGAAATTGAAGCCCTCCAAAGTAAAAAAAAATTGTGCTTTTTTTTGTTTTTTATTTCATCACACAAATAAAGTTGTTGTTTTTTTGCCGCAGATTATGTTATAAAATGAGTGATGTTATTACAAAGTACAATTGGTGGAACAAATAACAAGCCCATATATGGGTCTGTAGGTGCAAAATTGAAAGTGTTATGATTTTTAGGCCAAAATGGGCTGAGTCCGTAAGGGGTTATGTGGGCAAAAATAATTATAATTATGCTCAAAGAGGTGGTAAATAAAAATATAAAAAAAACAGTGCTTTTGGGTTAAGACCCATGACATCATAGGCCCGCTCATCTAATCAGTGGCGCTGAAAAGCGGGAACCAGAGCTTTGTGATATTGGTGGCCACAGGGGGGCAAGGAAGTATTAGTGTAATCAGAATAAATAAAGAAAAACAAATTGCCACCCCTTTTAAAACAATGGTCTAAGTGTATACATATATGTTTATTTGATATACAACAGACAACAACATCTCATAATTTGGACAATTTTGGCAGGATTGGTATTAGTCTAGTACTAAGCGAGAAATTGCAGTTTATAAAAAAAAGACTTGTTCCAGCACCTACCATAGCTTAAATGCAATGGACACATTTTGAAAAGCAACTGTTTTATACTCGCTTTATATTTATTATGGTACAAAACATTTTCTGGATAGGTCTTTATTAAAGATATTGTTTACGTTGACCTGTACAGCTTTCTCTTTCTCTTATGCTCAGCCCGTTCTCCCCTGCAGACTGCCATGTATCTGCTCTCCTTGCTTTCTTCAGCCTGTGTAAGCTGTCCCTCACAGTTTCCCTCCCCCTTTATCTAAACCTTTCCCTGATGCTGTTATCTCTAAGTGAGTGAGCAAATAGTCTGTCTGATGGATTTATCTTTTTCTGAATAGCAGCTAAATGGTGGAAAATTTGTAATAAAGACTATTTAGAAGTGGCTTCATTTTGGATTCAGAAAACAAATGAACAATAAATCATATGTCCATAACTTTTTGAGGGGTGCTCTGGTAGCTGTATATATAATACCTGCTAGGTTGGTTGTGGTCTAAGCACAGATTATAGTTCAAACATTAAACACAATTTACAATGTGAAATACTACAATCTAGAGGAGGTAGAATGGCTTTTCTGTAATCAAATGATTATTTTCCCTGTAGGGGGCAGGATTTTGCAGATCCATCAGACCAAGCTGGCAGATGCTGGAGAATACATATGTGTTGCCAATAATCAAGCTGGAGAAGCCAAGAAAACATTCTCTCTTAATGTGTATGGTCAGTCCTTATTATCTAGTCACTGTAGTGGAAAATACTACATAGTGGATATTCATTGTTCAGTAAAATACTCTTTTATGCACATTATTATTGCAGTGCCTCCTACCATTGTCAGTGACAGTAGAGATTCCAGTACTCAGGTTAATATAGGCATTTCTACATCTACATCCTTGGTGTGTAAATCCGATGGAATCCCGACACCTGTCATAAGCTGGTATAAGAATGGCCAAATGATCGCTGAATCAACTAATGTTGAGATCCTGGAGACTGGGCAATTACTGAACATTGAC
This sequence comes from Hyla sarda, assembly GCF_029499605.1. NCBI lineage: Eukaryota > Metazoa > Chordata > Amphibia > Anura > Hylidae > Hyla > Hyla sarda. The sequence goes on along the minus strand of NC_079194.1, from coordinate 49,231,743 downwards.
AATGCTCAGGTGAGACCATCCCCCGATTCATCACAAGTCTACTATTAGTCTCTGTTCACATTGCCATCATAGTTTCTATTATAACGGCAGTACCTATCATCACATAGTGGATGTCAAGGGCACCCAGCACCCCATTGACTTATATGGATTTTGCGTCCCCTTATAGTGTTGGTCATTTTGATGGCATTAATATAAATGGATGCCTGCTTTGCCGTTCTTCCCATCAAATCTGTGAGGACATCCAACAGAGACTCAGAATAAAACATCTAGCAGTAGTGTGAACACGGCCTAAGGCAGCACTTTCTGAAACTTCTGAAACAGAGCATTTAATCTTAGCCCATTCGATAGTTTAGCTACCATGTTATCTTTTCCTATTATCATGTGAAATACTTTATTCCAGGTATCTGATACAGGAGAATATGAATGTATCGCATCAAATGTTGTTGGTCAAGACAGAAAGAAATTTTTCCTGACCATTCATGGTAAGGTGGTGGTAAAATGTAAGATGCCTGCCAAATGACCAGTAGAATATAATATATATATATATATATATATATATGTTTGTGTGTGTGTTCAAAGTTGTTGCCTAAACACGTTGGGGGTATTGTTCAGCTTCTGTGAACTATGTACTATGAACTAGACCGGTTTTGTCTTATCTACCCTGGCTCTACCTGAGTAGATGTGGTGTTTTTTGGGATTTTTATCCTTGTTATTAAGCCACATTTGTCTTATTTATGATACTTTTAATATTTTGGCAATTTATTTTATTTATTGATTATTAAATGTTAAGTTTTAAGCACTTTAAGTACTATTATATCCAATATCTAAAGGGGTAGTCTGGAAGAGATAGGACTAATTCTTCTTCCAGGACAACCACTTTAAAACATCATAACTTTATTGTTGTCCATGTTGAAGGCACGAAATCCCATGCAGACCTAAAACTAGATGTTTAGATATATTTTAGACACATAAGAAGGAATTTATCATTGTATGTGTAAATCAAGTTATTTTTTATACCATTTGCAGGTGCGTATTTTATATGTACTTGCACCAAATTTATCAAAAAAGCGCAAATTCTCCATAAATAGCAAAATAGCTTAGATTTAAAGGGTTACTCTGCCCTTAGACATTTTATCCCCTATCCAAAGGATAGGGGATAAGATGTCTGATCGCGGGGGTCCTGCTGCTAGGACCCCCAGTGATCTCCGTGTAGCACCCTGCTTTCTAAACAGTATGTTTAGAATACTGGTTTCCTTTGGCGGGAGACATGACGTCACGCCACGTCCCATCGTGATGTCATGCCACATCCCCTCCATTAATGTCTATGGGAGGGAGTGTGGCGGCCATCACAATCCCTCCCATAGACATGAATGGAGGGGGCGTGACATCACTAGGGGGCGTGGGGATGCTGCACGGAAATAGGGGATAAGCTGTCTAGGGGGGGAGTACCCCTAACACAAGTAAGTTTCAAAACGTGGTCCGAACTGAAGATTGCACAAAAATTAGCAATTTGCATATGATAAATCAACTACCTCTACAAAAGTCAAATTAGATTTGACTTAAAGAGTTTTGATAAAATAACTTAAGCGGTCTCAAAGTGAAAAAGTGGTAGAATTTATGCACAAATTGCAATAGGATTACTTGTTTTTAACATGAACTAAAATAAAGTTATGACGTTTTATGCGATAACAGTAGTTATCCAGTACTCCAGAACGACCTGTGAGCGGAAGTGCCAGCATATATGGGAGGGGAGCTGACCAAAAGTCTTCCATAATATATATCTTTATGTTAACCTTTTTTTTCACAGTGCCTCCAAGAATACAGGGACCACCAGTGGAGCATCAAACTGGAACCATTAAAACCCCAGTTGCATTTTCATGTGATGCTTATGGGATTCCAACACCAACGTTAATCTGGCTTAAGGATGGGAGTCAGATAAGTAAGTGAAGGCCATAGACACCATGAAGTTGTCATTGCTGGTGAACAATCACATGTGAAATATTAAGACCGGACAACGCTATTATTTTTCTTTTTTTTTTTAATAAGACAATAAAAACACCAGACTTCCCTCTGCTAATGGCCAAAAAGCTCTTGGCGCTGTTTACACTACATTTTTGTGGTGCCAGCTGGGGGTATCTTACAGGAAATTCCCAAACACATACCTATTGTTGTGTAGCTATGACATCTGCTATACATAAACGCCGTTGTCAATAGACCATATACCATGTGGTTTATGTGATTCTACAGAATCCTGCTGTATGGAGTTGCTCAGAGGTCAGCGCTCTTCTATGCAGCAGAAAAAACATAAACCGCAATGGAAACCACCCAGATAGTGGCCAAACTCTTTGTTTTCCCTCCATTGTTTGCCATATGTGTTGGGAAATTTCTCAGTGCATACGGCAATTGGACTCGGAACCTTAAAGCGTACCTGTCAGATGCCACAAAAAAACTAAGAAAAAGGAATATGTTACTCAGTACTTAATCCTGAAAATGTACATCTAATTTTCTAATCACCTATATTTATTATAAAAATACCTCTTTTCATTAGCTGAAAGTGTAAGAAATCCTCTTAGGGGAAGGGGACCTCTATGCATTGTTGGAAGGTGATTGGTGTGTGGTGGGAGGTGATTGGTGTGTGGTGGGAGGGGGCGTGTCCCTTCCTTGTGGTGGTGAGAGGTGATTGGTGTGGTGGGAGTGGGCGTGTCCCTCCTTGTGGTGGTGGGAGGTGATTTGTGTGTCTGCTCATGCAGCCTTTTCCATTAGTCATCTCTTGTCTATGACTCATGGACAAGCCTGATGTTGCTGCAGGACTGGTTAATGTCCCAGTAGGTATGGAGACCCCTAGTGGTGGGATGTTCAGGAGGTGTTTTCTTTATTAAATATAAAAAAAAATTAAACAACCATATTACAAAAGGTCTTTAATTTTTCATAAGTAATAACATATAAAAAGTTTTGGATCTGACAGTGCACATTTAATGCAGCACCATATACTATGGTGCAAATTATTATACTGGCCGATCATTATAACAGATTGTTAAGGCATTGGTGTGAGCAAATCCATTCATCTTCAAAGCTCCTTATCATATTCTTCATTTCTGTCTTCTTCTCTAGATCCTTCGGATTATTTGGACATTCACTTTCTTGCTGGTGGAAGTAAAATAAAGATGGATAGAGCTCAGCTCTCCAACAATGGAAATTACACATGTATCGCAACCAACGTTGAAGGCAGAGCCCAGAAAGACTACATTCTCACTATCCAAGGCGAGTGTCTCTGTGGTTGTGTAGTAGTTTTCATTATTGTAGTCATAATGTATATAATAACTGTGTAAATATTTACAGTGCCCCCGAGCATCACTGGCTCCGGGATGGCGAATGAGATCAACACGTTACTGGCAGAAGACATACAGCTGGTGTGTGAAGCCAGCGGAATTCCTCAACCCGTCATTTATTGGTTAAAGGACGGCAAAAGTATAAACAGTGACCATCGCCTTGGAATCACGTAAGTAGTTATTCCCCTCATATGTCTAGTATGATGGACGTGTTTATAGCAGCGATGGACATAGAAGTAAGACACGTTCACGTAGCTACCTAAGTGAAAGAATGTGTCTGATTCATAAGGAAAGGACGTGTTATTCGAGTAACGGCAACAACACAGGATTTACTCACTGATTGGAGTTAGATACCTGGCATTCAAGTGTACCTAACATCAGGCCTGGTGCAAGAATATTTGCCACCCTAGGGGAAAGCTAATTTTGCCGCCCCTTGACCCTGCCCATTTGCACCGCTTCTTGACACACTCCACCTTACTACTGGGGTGGGACACTGTAACAAACCTCCTCCTCATGTAATCTCCTTCCTACTGAGCTGACACCCTGTAACAAACTTCCTCCCCATGTCATCACCTTACTAATGGGGTGGCACACTGTAACAAACCTCCTCCTCATGTAATCACCTTACTACTTGGGTGGCACACTGTAACAAACCCCCTCCTCATATAATCTCCCCACTACTGGAGTAAAACACTGAAACAAACCTCCTCCTCATGTAATCTCCTTACTACTGGGGTGGCACACTGTAACAAACCTCCTCCTCATGTAATCACCTTACTACTGGGGTGGCACACTGTAACAAACCCCCTCCTCATGTAATCTCCTTACTACTGGGGTGACACACTGTAACAAACCCCCTCCTCATGTAATCTCCTTACTACTGGGGTTACACACTATAACAAAACTCCTCATCATGTAATCACCTTACTACTGGAGTGGCAGGACTTTGCTGGATGGGCGGGTGCTTTAGATGGTGGCTAACTTCATTGCTGCGGGCAGAGCGGCGCACCCATCAAGAGTGTGCTCTAGGCGGCCACCTATTTTGCCTATAGGCAGATCCGGCCCTGCCTAACATCGCACATTTTTTTCCAAGAAACCAATAAAGTAGGACCCATATTTACAAAGTCTAAAGCCGGGCCAACAACTGACATGCTACTGTATATCTCCTGATCTACATATTCACGTGCACTCTGCTTAAAGGGGTACTCCAGGGAAGTTAAGAAAAATAAAAATGCCACAATGCCACCACAATACCTGTTCTGTTTCCTCTGTAGTTATGCATGTGGTTTTGGCAGCTCCTTTGGCCCCTGATGTCTCCTAAATACTATTTCCTTGTTTGCAGCACAGACTACAACTCCCAGAAGTCAGTGCAGCTCTGTGTAATTGCTGCCAGCCAACTGCTTTCACTATCTGTGTGCAGGTTTACACTGCAGCTCACACATACTGTACATGTCTTTTCTTTCAGACTATACCTCCTCCAGCAATAAATCATGCTGTGCTCTGTATGGCAGCAGTCAGTGATTAGATCTTCAGCAGAAAAACAGCAGCTATGTGCTCAGCTGTGACTAAGAATCATCACTGCTTTTCTCTCACAGCTTACAAGCTCTCACACTGGAGGGGAGGGGGAGGGAAGGTGTGGCTGTACAGCCAGAGCTCTAGACCAAACAGAAATCAGACAGAAATCAGGTGGTGTTGTCCTGAAGGGTGAGGGCCAGTCTTCGTGAGGGGTTTACACCAAGAAAAGGTGGATTTGAGAATTATATTTTTCTCTAATTTCCTGCCGGTAAGTGACAGCTGAAAGAGGGAAACTACTCTATATAGCTTATGAATGATGTTTAGACAAAAACATGGGTTGGTAAGAGGGAAAGGATGGACTATGGGTTTAGTTCCCCAGAGTACCCCTTTAACTCCCTAACACAAAAATATGAGACATGTTAAAATCCAACATACCCAACCCTTCTATCCCTCAATATTTGCCATTGAGGAAGAGACAGGAGGCCACCATTCACATTAGATCATTGGTCTTCAAACTGCGGACCTCCAGATGTTGTAAAACTACAACATCCCAGCATGCCCGGACAGCCACTGGCTGTTCGGGCATGCTGGGATGTTTTAGTTTTGCAACATCTGGTGGTCCACAGTTTGGGGACCATTGCATTAGATGGTCGGCCAACTTTCATCACTTTAATGATATTAGATCTTAGCAAATTTGTATACAGGGAAGGATGGAGGTCGACAGGGCAGACAGAAGCCACAGGGACCTCGCCAATGACACGTGGTTCAGGCAGCAGGAAAGTTTCAAGGAAACTTTTTTAATAAGCCAGTCCACCCCTTTAAAAACACAAACACACACACACATAAATATTTAACTTTCTTAAAGGGTTACTCCCCAGGAAAAAATTTTTTTAAATCAACTGGTGCAAGAAAGTTAAACAGATTTATAAATTACTTCTATTAAAAAATATTAATCCTTCCAGTATTTATCAGTTGCTGTATGCTCTAGAGGAAGTTCTTTTCCTTTTGAATTTCCTTTCTGTCTGACCACAGTGCTCTCTGCTGACACCTCTGTCCATTTTAGGAACTGTCCAGAGCAGGATAGGTTTGCTATGGGGATTCGCTCCTGCTCTGGACAGTTCCTAAAATGGACAGAGGTGTCAGCAGAGAGCACTGTGGTCAGACAGAAATGAAATTCAAAAAGAAAAGAACTTTCTCTGTAGTATACAGCAGCTGATAAGTACTCGAAGAATTATGATTTTTAAATAGAAGTAATTTACAAATCTATTTAACTTTCTGGCACTAGTTGATAAAATTTTTTTTTTTTCCGGTGGAGTACCCCTTTAAGGGTAAATGCCCAGGTGTTTAAATTATTACAGACAAAATCCACGCCAAAATAGATTTTGGCACAGATTTGCTGCTGTGAACTTCACAACTTTTAAAAATGTTTTCAAATGTATACACCCCTGATCCCCCAGTCTTTGACTCCTTTTACACCGAGGGGACAAATAAATAATAGTGTGTGATGCTTAGCTCAGACAAGAAATGCACCAGATTCTTAAAAGTGGCACAGGCTGTTTAAAAATCTGGTGCATCATTAGAATGTGAAGTTTTAGTTTGCACCATGCTTAACTCCTTAAAGGGGTACTCCGGCCCTGAGACATCTTATCCCCTATCCAAAGGGGACCCCCACAATCTTGTATTCCACACCCACCTGCTTGAGCTGCACGCCGCAGTGGCGGCCAAGGGGCCGGAGTATCGTGACATCACGACTCCGGCCCTGTGTGACGTCACCCCCTGCCCCCACTATGCAAGTCTATGGATAGGGGATAAGATGTCTCAGGGCCGGAGTACCCCTTTAACCTCTTAAGGACCAAGGACGTACGCGCACCCCGTGCAAATGCAGCAGGCACCCCGTGCAAATGCCCAGGGGGGTCATCGGACCTCCCCATGTCGGCGATTGGTGCAAATCGCAGGTGAATTTACACTTGCGATTTACGCTGATTCCGGGTCATATGGGTCTATGATGACCCGGAATATAAGGGGGATCGCGGTTGTCTAAATCTCCCACCACCCCCCTGAAGGCATAGGAGTGAGATGGCAGGGGTGCCACTCCTCCTATCCCTGCTATTGGTCGTCAAGACGCGACGACCAATAGCAGATCGGGGGCAGGGGGGTTAACTTTCGCTTTCCCCGTCCTGCCCATCCACAATAGGCGGGGCAGTCCACTTACCCATAGGCGGTGGCAGCGGGCAGCAATCAGCTGTGGCAGCAGGCGACAGAAGAGGACAGCTATGCAGCTTCCTGGATCCTATGGAAGCCGGTGAGTTGCCTAGCAACATCTGGAGGGCTACAGTCTGAGACCACTATACAGTGGTGTCTATACTGTAGCCCTCCAGATGTTGCAAAACTACAACTCCCAGCATGCCCAGGCAGCTGGGATTCTAAAAACAGGAGAGAAGGCGCTCCATAGGGTAATACCACCGGAGATGGGGGGAGGGGAGAGTAATAGCAAATTTTAAACTGCTTACCCTGGGTGGTTGTGTAGCCTCATACACAACAATGGAAATCGCTTGGATACAATGGTCCGTCTGCAGCCCTCCTGGTGTGGATTCCACAATGTATAGGTACAAGACAAGGCTTCAGTATAGGGTGCAGGAGTACACCGGCGCTGAACGGACCCAGGACACAGCAGGTAAGAAAGTAAAATCCAATTTATTTGATGCAACGCGTTTCCCTGCGCAAGCACAGATTCATCAGGCAGGTGAATCTGTGCTTGCGCAGGGAAACACGTTGCATCAAATAAATTGGATTTTACTTTCTTACCTGCGGTGTGTTGGGTCCGTTCAGCACCGATGTACTCCTGCACCCTATACTGAAGCTTTGTCTTGTACCTATACAGACAGCTGGGAGACAGCTGTTTGCTGTCTGGGCATGCTGGGATTTGTAGTTTTGCAACATCTGGAGGGCCACAGTTTGGAGATCACTGTGCAGTGGTCTCTAAACTATTGCCCTCCAGATGATGCAAAGCTGCAAATCCCAGCATGCTCAAACAGCAAACAGCTGTCTCGGCATGCTGGGAGTTGTAGTTGCGTACCTCCAGCTTTTGCATATATCTTCCAGCATGCCCTTCGGCGATCAGTACATGCTGGGAGTTGTTGTTTTGCAACAGCTGGAGGCACACTGGTTGGAAAATACTGAATTAGGTAACAGAACCTAACTGAAGGTTTTCCAACCAGTGTGCCTCCAGCTGTTGCAAAAGTATAACTCCCAGCATGCATGGTCTGTCAGTGCATGCTGGGAATTGTAGTTTGAAACAGCTGGAGGTTTGCCCCCCCCCCCATGTGAATTTACAGGGTACGATCACACGGGCAGGTTTACAGTAAGTTTCCTGCTTCAAGTTTGGGCTACTGCACATTTTTTGCAGCAGCGCAAACTCCTAGCGGGTTACTCACCGTAACCTGCCAGTGCAAATGTACCCTAAAAACACTACACTACACTAACACAAAATAAAGGGTAAAACACTACATATACACCCCCTTACTCTATCCCCTCCAATAAAAATGAAAAACGTATTGTACGGCAGTGTTTCCAAAACGGAGCCTCCAGCTGTTGCAAAACAACAACTCCCAGCATTTCCGGACAGCCACTGACGGCCCAGGCATGCTGGGAGTTTAGCAACAGCTGGAGGCACCCTGTTTGGGAATCACTGGTGTAGAATACCCCTATGTCCACCCCTATGCAATCCCTAATTTAGTCCTCAAATGCGCCTGGCGCTCTCTCACTTCGGAGCCCTGTCGCATTTCAGAGAAACAGTTTAGGGCCACATATGGGGTATTTCTGTACTCGGGAGAAATTGCACTACACATTTTGCGGGGGCTTTTTCTCCTTTTACCCCTTATGAAAAGTTGGGGTCTACACCAGCCTGTTAGTGTAAAAAAATTCAAATTTTTACACTAACATGCTGGTGTTGCCCCATACTTCTTATTTTGACAAGTGGTAAAAGCAAAAAAGACACACAAAATTTGTAACGGTCAATAGTAAATCGGTCGGGTTGTGAAACCACGACCCTTTTCGGACCGGTCACGCCCCTTTGCAACAGACCATTCCCCCTTTTCGGCTTTTCACAGTGCAATGTCGGGTTTGTTGGATTTTCCAGGCGCACACTGTCGCACACTGTCGCAGACTGGCACAGACATGTCTCAGACACGCTGCGCTAAAATAACCAGACAAAAACTGGTCGGTTTCATCTTAGTAAATGAGGCCTAATGTGTCTGAAATTCAAGGCCACGTGTGTTTACAAAGCCCCCATAGTGCCAGAACAATGGACCCCCCCACATGTGACCCCATTTTGGAAACTACACCCCTCATGTAATGTAATAAGGGGTACAGTGAGCATTTACGCCCCACAGGTGTCTGACAGATTTTTGGAACAGTCGTCCGTGAAAATGAAAATTTAAATTTTTCATTTGCACAGCCCACTATTCCAAAGATCTGTCAAACGCCAGTGGGGTTTAATACTCACTGCACCCCTTATTAAATTCTGTGAGGGGTGTAGTTTCCAAAATGGGGTCACATGTGGGGGGGTCCACTGTTCTGGTACCACGGGGGGCTTTGTAAATGCACATGGCCCCTGACTTCCATTCCAAACAAATTCACTCTCCGAAAGCTCAATGGCACTCCCTCTCATCTGAGCATTGTAGTGCGCCAGCAGAGCACTTGATGTCCACACATGGGGTATTTCCATATTCAGAAGAAATGGGGTTACAAATTTTGAGGGTCCTTTTCTCCTATTACCCCTTGGAAAAATGTAAAATTTTGGGGAAAAGCAGCATTTTAGTGAAAAAAAAATGTCATTTACACATCCAACGAGAAGTCGTCAAACACCTGTGGGGTGTAAAGGCTCACTGTACCCCTTGTTACCTTCCTTGAGGGGTGTAGTTTCCAAAATAGAATGCCATGTGTTTTTTTTTTGCTGTCCTGGAACCATAGGGGCTTCCTAAATGTGACATGCCCCCCAAAAACCATTTCAGAAAAACTCACTCTCCAAAATCCGAGTGTTGCTCCTTCCCTTCTGAGCCCTCTACTGCGCCCGCCGAACACTTGACATACACATATGAGGTATTTCCTTACTCGAGAGAAATTGGGTTAAAAATTTTAGGAAGATTTCTCTCCTTTTACCCCTTGTAAAAATTCAAAAACTTGGTTTACAAGAACATGCGAGTGTAAAAAATGAAGATTTTGAATTTTCTCCTTCACTTTGCTGCTTTTCCTGTGAAAAACCTAAAGGGTTAACATACTTACTGAATGTCATTTTGAATACTTTGAGGGATGCAGTTTTTATAATGGGGTCATTTGTGGGGTATTTCTAATACGACGACCCCTCAAATCCACTTCAAAACTGAACTGGTCCCTGTAAAATTCTGATTTAGAAAATTTAGTGAAAAATTGGAAAATTACTGCTGTACTTTGAAGCCCTCTGATGTCTTCCAAAAGTAAAAACATGTCAACTTTATGATGCCAACATAAAGTAGACATATTGTATATGTGAATCACAATATAATTTATTTTGAATGTCTATTTTCCTGATAAGCAGAGAGCTTCAAAGTTATAAAAATGCAAAATTTTCAATTTTTTCATCAAATTTTGGAATTTTTCACCAAGAAATGATGCAAATATCAATGAAATTTTACCGGCATCTGAGGGGTTAATGGTAGACATCCGCACGATCACGGATGTTGGCCATTAAAGGCGGGTCCCTGGCTGCGATCAGCATGCGATTTGGATATGAGGACGGGATATAAGGTCGGGATAGGAGGTCGGGATATGAGGTAAAGATATGAGGACGAGATATGAGGTTGATATTTGAGGATGGGATATGAGGATGGGATATGGGGATGGGATGTGGGGATGGGATATGGGATTGGGATATGAGGTTGATATTTAAGGATGGGATATGAGGATGGGATATGAGGTTGATATTTGAGGATGGGATATGAGGACGAGATATGGGGATGGGATATGGGGTTGGGATATGAGGTTGAGATATGAGGATGGGATATGGGGACGGGTTATGGGGTTGGGATATGACAACAATATATGAGGACGGGATATGAAGTCAAAAGCTTCCTCCTTTGTTGATTTTCCTCCCCAACATGGATTAGGATGGAAAAACTGGGCAATGCCATATACTCAGCTAGTAGATATATATAAAACTCAATGGCCCTCATTTACTAAGAGTGGAGTGTCAGTTTGTATTTGACTTTTGCTTTTCCAACCTTTTTTTTCTCTTGGTATTTACTAATCTGTCGCATTTTTCCCGATATTTTTAGTCACAGGGAAAAATTCTGTCTCACAGTAATTTCTGTTGGAAGGGTAATACTGTCGCACATTAAAATCTGGTGCATGCTTAAATCTGTCGCAATGAAAATTCTGTAGACAGATTTTGAAAATAAAAACCGGCAAAAGAAATAAAAAAATTATAATTTGTGAAAATATACTGTATTTATTGGGGTATACCACGCACCGGCCTATAACACGCACCCTCATTTTACCAAGGATATTTGGGTAAAAAATGTTTTTTACCCACATATCCTTGGTAAAATGAAGGTGCGTGTGTGTGCATGTGTATACCCGATACACTGTTTCTGACCCCGCAGAAGCCCCCAGGAAGGCAGGGGGAGAGAGGCCGTCGCTGCCCGCTTCTCTCCCCCTGCCTTTCCTGGGGGTCTAGAGCCCTGCTGCCGACGCTTCTCTCCCCCTGGCTATCGGCGCCGGTGCCCCATTGCCTCCCCCATCCCCGGTTTTATAATTACCTGTTGCCGGGGTCGGGTCCGTGCTGCTTCTGGTTCCGGTGTGGCGTCTCCTGCGTCGTTGCTATGCACTGCGAGGCGCAATGACGAGTGACGTCTTCAACGGGAGGTCACTCGTCATTGCACAGCGTATAGCAATGACGCAAGGGACGCCACACCGGAGCCAGAAGCAGCGCAGACCCGACCCCGGCAACAGGTCATTATAAAACCGGGGATGGGGGAGGCAATGGGGCAGTGGCGCCGATAGCCAGGGGAAGAGAAGAGGCAGCGGTGCCAATAGCCAGGTGGAGAGAAGCGGGCAGCGACGGCCTCTCTCCCCCTGCCTTTCCTGGGGGCTTCTGCGGGGTCAGAAAAAACGGAGATAGGGGAAGCAATGGGGCAGCGGCGCCGGCAGTCTCTGGACCCCAGGATAGGCAGGGGCAGAGAATCGGGCAGTGACGGCAGGTCTCTGGACCTGCAAAAGCCGCTGCAGTTCATTGATTTAAAGCGCCCGCTTTAAATCCTTGAACTGCAGCTGATTATCGGCGTATAACACGCAGATAGACTTTAGGCTAAAAATTTACGCCGATAAATACGATATATAGAAATATATAACTATACATATATATATATATATATATATATATATGTGTGTGTGTGTGTATAGAGAGATCGAGATCTCTAGATATTAATACATTTAATAAAATAATATATATATATATATATATATATATATATATATTTTGTACATATATCTATCTATATACACACATAAATAGATGTATTAAAATGATTTTATATATATATTGTGAGAAGGTGAAAGGTATTGTGGTGGATGGATGATATGTGTCACCAAGGCTCCTGCGCCTTGGTGAAGTAAGAGCCGGTATTATTCAGTGTCTGTGCTGTGATGCAAACTGACACTATGGCCGTAGTATGGCTCGAAGGCCAATCCAGGACGGCTCTTACTGGGAATGACCAAGTGCAGGGTGAGGGTCATTCCCCACAATCCAGGCAGTCTTTTGTTGGCCTTAAAGGGGTACTCCGCACCCCTAGACATCTTGGCAGCAGCACCCACCTTTACGGCTTCCACCTCACACTGGCAACGCTGGAGGCTTCGGAGTCCAACCACAATGGCGGACGAGCGTGACATCACGAGTCCGCCCCCGTGTGACGTCACGCCCCACCCCCTCAATGCAAGTCTATGGGAGGTCCGTCAGGCCCCCTCCCATAGACTTACATTGAGGGGGCGGGACGTGACGTCACACGGGGCGGAGTCATGACGTTACGCTCGTCTGCCATTGTGGTCAGACTCCTAAGCCTCCAGCGTTGCCAGTGTGAGGTGAAAGCCGTACAGGTGGGTGCTGCTTCCGAGATCCCGGGGGCCCCCAGCAGCGGGACCCCGGGGATCTGACATCTTATCCCCTATCCTTTGGATAGGGGATAAGATGTCTAGGGGTGCGGAGTACCCCTTTAAAGGCAGCCTGCTTCACCAGCTGAGGGGGATTTGCTAGTTGCAGCTGACACTGCCAGAGAGCTCCGAGTGGAGTTTTTTTCCTACGTTTGCCTTTTTTCCTAAGTTTGGAAGCTGGTGAACAGCCTACCTGGAGGCCTGGAAAAGACTTGCTTGATGCCGCATGGTGAAGTCTCAGGTGTGAACAAACACCTAGAGAATACAGGTGGACTTTTGTTGCATTTTCTATATTTCTATGGGAAATATATGTTACTGCATAACTTCCAAACAGCTGGAGATATTTTGATAATACTCATATGTCATATGTTACTTATATGTCAAATAAAAATATATAATAGTTAAATTAACCCCTGACCTGCCCCCATATGTGAAGGATGGGGTTTTTGTTTCAAGTCCCATGCAAGTATATGGGACTTCTGGTGCCTTACTCCACAAGCTCCGCTCTGCTTCTCCTGGTGAATGCGTCAGTCCAGCTGGTAAGCCACACTGTCACGATGCCGGCTGGCAGGAGGTGGATCCTCTGTGCCAGAGAGGGATTGGCGTGGACCGTGCTAGTGGACCGGTTCTAAGTCACTACTGGTTTTCACCAGAGCCCGCCGCAAAGCGGGATGGTCTTGCTGCGGCGGTAGTGACCAGGTCGTATCCACTAGCAACGGCTCAACCTCTCTGGCTGCTGAAGATAGACGCGGTACAAGGGAGTAGACAGAAGCAAGGTCGGACGTAGCAGAAGGTCGGGGCAGGCAGCAAGGATCGTAGTCAGGGGCAACGGCAGGAGGTCTGGAACACAGGCTAGGAACACACAAGGAAACGCTTTCACTGGCACAATGGCAACAAGATCCGGCGAGGGAGTGAAGGGGAAGTGAGGTATAAATAGGGAGTGCACAGGTGAACACACTAATTGGAACCACTGCGCCAATCAGCGGCGCAGTGGCCCTTTAAATCGCAGAGACCCGGCGCGCGCGCGCCCTAGGGAGCGGGGCCGCGCGCGCCGGGACAGGACAGACGGAGAGCGAGTCAGGTACGGGAGCCGGGATGCGCATCGCGAGCGGGCGCCACCCGCATCGCGAATCGCATCCCGGCTGGAGACGGTATCGCAGCGCACCGGGTCAGTGGAGCTGCCCGGAGCGCTGCGGTAGCGAGAGTGAAGCGAGCGCTCCGGGGAGGAGCGGGGACCCGGAGCGCTCGGCGTAACACACACCCTCCCTGCATGCCATGTCCCATCTCACAAAGACATGCGCACCTTTTAAGCCACACCCCTTTTATTTTCAGCTTACAATATCTTTACCACAACGCAGCCCCATCTGAGGACGGGATATGAGGATTAGAAATGAGGATTAACTATGGGGACGGGATATGGGAACGGGATATGGAAACGGGATATGAGGCCGGGATATGAGGTCGGGTTATGAGGTCGGGATATGAGGATGGGATATGAGGACGGGATATAGGGAGGGGATATGAGGTTGGGATATAGGGACTGGATATGAGGTCGGGATATGAGGACGGGATTTGGGGTCAGGATATGAGGAGGGGATTTGGGGTCAGGATGTGAGGACAAAAGCTTCCTCCTTTGTTGCTTTTCCTCCCCCACAAGGATAAGGTAGGAAAAACTGGGCAGCGCCGGGTTTTTAAATAAAACTAAATAAAAAGTTACAATGTCAAAAGTTTTTATTAATTGAATATTTTTCACTAAATAAAGAAAAAATTTAAAGTGCACATGTCAATGAGATTTCTTTTATTTTACATTACAAAGCAAATCCTTGAATGGAAAAATATTATCCATCCTAAACGTCCAAACAGCTGATATGGGGAAATACACGTGTGTGGCCACGAATGATGTCGGAGAAGATGACAGAATATTTACGGTGAATGTACATGGTATGTATCCCTCCTAATAAAAGCAATGAAACCAAGACTGAATACTATTAGGTATAATCCTTCACTCTGCTAAATGTATTCTATAATTTATTTAGTCCCTCCCAAAATCCGGAATAACCAGGGGACACCATCCAGGCTGACTGCAGTTTTGGGCACCTCCATAAACATTGAATGCCTTGTAACCGGAGTCCCCACACCTCAGATCAACTGGCTGAAGAATGGTCTACCGCTGCCTGTATCTTCCCAAGTCCGACTTCTTTCTTCAGGACAAGTGTTGAGGTAAATCACAATGGGGGAGATTTATCAAAACCAGTGCAGAGAAAAATCTGACCAGTTGCCCATAGCAACCAATCTAATTTCTTCTTTCATTTTTGAAAAGGCCTCTGCAAAATGAAAGAAGTGCTCTGATTGGTTGCTATGGGCAACTCAGCAACTTTTCCTCTGCACAGGTTTTGATAAATCTCCCCCAATAAGGCTATGTTCACACTGAGTAATTCAAAAGTAATTCACGCGGAAAATAGAATAACATTTTCGTGCAAAATTCGGCCGCAATTTGCGCAGAATTGCCACGGAATTGCGTGCGGAATTGCACACGGAAATGGGAGAGAAAGAAGTGAAGGGTTTTTCAGCCATTTCCCCGTGAATTGCGCACGAATTCCGCGCAAAAACGATGTCGGGCGGAATTTTTTTCTAACATTGACTTCTATTTATTTGTGCTAGTGGATTCCGCTTGAAGAATGAACATGCTAATTCTTCAAGCGGAACGGAATTCAGCGTCAGAATTCCGTTAGTAGAATTTCCGCAGTGGGAACAGGGCAGCGGAAAAAAACATTAAAGTCAATGGGCAGAGGAGATGTGCATTAATTTGGAGCGGAGAATTCAAGAGGAATTACTCGAGTAAATTCCTCTTCAATAACTCTGTGTGAACGAGCCCTAAATCTTCATTATCTACTATTAAGGCATAGGTACAATCTATACACGATACACGTACAATCTATACATGATACAGGTACAATCTATACATGATACAGGTACAATCTATACATGATACAGGTACAATCTATACATGATACAGGTACAATCTATACACGATACAGGTACAATCTATACACGATACAGGTACAATCTATACACGATACAGGTACAATCTATACATGATACAGGTACAATCTATACACGATACAGGTACAATCTATACACGATACAGGTACAATCTATACATGATACAGGTACAATCTATACACGATACAGGTACAGTCTATACACGATACAGGTACAATCTATACACGATACAGGTACAATCTATACACGATACAGGTACAATCTATACATGATACAGGTACAATCTATACACGATACAGGTACAATCTATACACGATACAGGTACAATCTATACATGATACAGGTACAATCTATACACGATACAGGTACAGTCTATACACGATACAGGTACAATCTATACACGATACAGGTACAATCTATACACGATACAGGTACAGTCTATACATGATACAGGTACAGTCTATACACGATACAGGTACAATCTATACACGATACAGGTACAATCTATACACGATACAGGTACAGTCTATACACGATACAGGTACAGTCTATACATGATACAGGTACAGTCTATACATGATACAGGTACAACCTATACATGATACAGGTACAGTCTATACATGATACAGGTACAGTCTATACATGATACAGGTACAGTCTATACATGATACAGGTACAGTCTATACATGATACAGGTACAGTCGATACAGGTACAGTCTATATATGATACAGGTACAGTCTATATATGATACAGGTACAGTCTATACATGATACAGGTACAGTCTATACATGATACAGGTACAGTCTATACATGATACAGGTACAATCTATACATGATACAGGTACAGTCTATACATGATACAGGTACAGTCTATACATGGTACAGGTACAGTCTATACATGATACAGGTACAATCTATACATGATACAGGTACAGTCTATATATGATACAGGTACAGTCTATATATGGTACAGGTACAGTCTATATATGGTACAGGTACAGTCTATATATGGTACAGGTACAGTCTATACATGGTACAGGTACAGTCTATATATGGTACAGGTACAGTCTATACATGGTACAGGTACAGTCTATACATGGTACAGGTACAGTCTATAGATGGTACAGGTACAGTCTATACATGGTACAGGTACAGTCTATACATGGTACAGGTACAGTCTATACATGGTACAGGTACAGTCTATACATGGTACAGGTACAGTCTATACATCGTACAGGTACAGTCTATACATGATACAGCTACAGTCTATACATGATACAGCTACAGTCTATACATGATATAGGTGCAGTCTATACATGATACAGGTACAGTCTGTACATGATACAGGTACAATCTATACATGATACAGGTACAGTCTATACATGATACAGGTACAGTCTATACACGATACAGGTACAGTCTATACACGATACAGGTACAGTCTGTACATGATACAGGTACAATCTATACATGATAGAGGTACAGTCTATACATGATACAGCTACAGTCTATATATAATACAGGTACAGTCCAATTAGATACTTTCTACCATGAAGGGCCTACACAGCTTGGCTTACTTTGGTTTACTTGAACTTTACTCATGGTTTTGCTGCATGATACCCTATGCACAGAGCATATGCTGAAGAACTTTTCGTGACGTATATAGTCACACAGCACCAATTCTAATGGTAGGTTTTCAAATAGATTAATGAATGCTGTGGAGTTCTTGATCAGCTATTCCCCACCTGTGACTAGTAGAATCTCCTTCTTGAAGCTGAACCTTAAGCGCAATTGTCACGATGCCGGCTGGCAGGAGGTGGATCCTCTGTGCCAGAGAGGGATTGGCGTGGACCGTGCTAGTGGACCGGTTCTAAGTCACTACTGGTTTTCACCAGAGCCCGCCGCAAAGCGGGATGGTCTTGCTGCGGCGGTAGTGACCAGGTCGTATCCACTAGCAACGGCTCAACCTCTCTGGCTGCTGAAGATAGGCGCGGTACAAGGGAGTAGACAGAAGCAAGGTCGGACGTAGCAGAAGGTCGGGGCAGGCAGCAAGGATCGTAGTCAGGGGCAACGGCAGGAGGTCTGGAACACAGGCTAGGAACACACAAGGAAACGCTTTCACTGGCACAATGGCAACAAGATCCGGCGAGGGAGTGAAGGGGAAGTGAGGTATAAATAGGGAGTGCACAGGTGAACACACTAATTGGAACCACTGCGCCAATCAGCGGCGCAGTGGCCCTTTAAATCGCAGAGACCCGGCGCGCGCGCGCCCTAGGGAGCGGGGCCGCGCGCGCCGGGACAGGACAGACGGAGAGCGAGTCAGGTACGGGAGCCGGGATGCGCATCGCGAGCGGGCGCCACCCGCATCGCGAATCGCATCCCGGCTGGAGACGGTATCGCAGCGCACCGGGTCAGTGGAGCTGCCCGGAGCACTGCGGTAGCGAGAGTGAAGCGAGCGCTCCGGGGAGGAGCGGGGACCCGGAGCGCTCGGCGTAACAGTACCCCCCCCCTTTGGTCTCCCCCTCTTCTTAGAGCCTGAGAACCTGAGGAGCAGACTTTTGTCTAGGATATTGTCCTCAGGTTCCCAGGATCTCTCTTCAGGACCACAACCCTCCCAATCGACCAGGAAAAAGGTTTTCCCTCTGACCTTCTTGGAGGCCAGTATCTCTTTAACTGAGAAGATGTCCGAGGAGCCGGAAACAGGAGTGGGAGAAACAAACTTGGGAGAGAAACGGTTGATGATAAGTGGTTTAAGAAGAGAAACGTGAAAGGCATTAGGAATTCGAAGAGAAGGAGGGAGAAGAAGTTTGTAAGAGACAGGATTAATCTGGCACAAGATTTTGAAAGGACCAAGATAGCGTGGTCCCAATTTGTAGCTAGGGACACGGAAGCGGACATATTTAGCGGAGAGCCATACCTTGTCTCCAGGAGAAAAAATGGGGGGAGCTCTTCTTTTTCTATCAGCAAACTTCTTCATGCGTGATGAAGCCTGTAAAAGAGAATTTTGGGTCTCTTTCCATATGGTGGAAAGATCACGAGATATTTCATCCACAGCGGGCAAACCAGAGGGCAAGGGAGTAGGGAGGGGGGGAAGAGGGTGACGGCCGTACACCACAAAAAATGGGGATTTGGAGGAGGATTCAGAGACTCTGAAGTTATACGAAAATTCGGCCCATGGTAGAAGATCTGCCCAGTCATCCTGGCGGGAGGAAACAAAATGGCGTAAATAATCACCCAGGACCTGGTTAATTCTTTCTACTTGCCCATTGGATTGAGGATGATATGCAGAGGAAAAGTTTAATTTAATCTTGAGTTGTTTACAGAGAGCCCTCCAGAATTTAGACACGAATTGGACGCCTCTATCCGAGACGATCTGCGTGGGCAACCCGTGAAGACAAAAAATGTGTACAAAAAATTGTTTTGCCAACTGAGGCGCTGAAGGAAGACCAGGAAGAGGGATGAAATGTGCCATCTTGGAGAATCGATCAACGACCACCCAAACAACAGTGTTGCCACGGGATGGGGGTAAGTCTGTAATAAAGTCCATACCAATCAGAGACCAAGGCTGTTCGGGGACAGGCAGAGGATGAAGAAGACCAGCGGGCTTCTGGCGAGGAGTCTTATCCCGGGCACAAACAGTGCAGGCTCGTACAAAATCCACAACATCCGTCTCCAGAGTCGGCCACCAATAGAAACGAGAGATGAGTTGCACGGATTTCTTGATACCCGCATGACCTGCGAGATGGGAGGAGTGACCCCATTTGAGGATTCCGAGGCGTTGGCGTGGAGAAACGAAGGTCTTCCCTGGAGGAGTTTGCCTGATGGAGGCTGGAGAAGTGGAGATCAGGCAGTCAGGGGGGATGATGTGTTGCGGAGAGAGCTCTACTTCCGAGGCATCCGAGGAACGAGAGAGAGCATCGGCCCTAATGTTCTTATCGGCAGGCCGAAAGTGAATTTCAAAATTAAATCGGGCAAAGAACAGAGACCACCTGGCCTGGCGAGGATTCAGCCGTTGGGCAGACTGGAGATAGGAGAGGTTCTTGTGATCGGTGTAAATAATAACTGGAAATCTTGATCCCTCCAACAGATGCCTCCATTCCTCAAGTGCTAATTTAATGGCTAGAAGCTCTCGGTCCCCGATGGAGTAGTTCCTCTCAGCCGGAGAGAAGGTCCTAGAAAAAAAACCACAAGTAACAGCATGCCCGGAAGAATTTTTCTGTAGAAGGACCGCTCCAGCTCCTACAGAGGAGGCATCAACCTCCAATAGGAAGGGTTTAGATGGGTCAGGTCTGGAGAGCACGGGAGCCGAAGAAAAGGCAGACTTGAGCTGTTTAAAGGCGTCTTCCGCTTGAGGAGGCCATGACTTAGGATTGGCATTCTTTTTGGTTAAAGCCACGATAGGAGCCACAATGGTGGAAAAATGTGGAATGAATTGTCTGTAATAATTGGCGAACCCCAAAAAACGTTGGATAGCACGAAGTCCGGAGGGGCGTGGCCAATCTAAGACGGCAGAGAGTTTGTCTGGATCCATTTGTAGTCCCTGGCCAGAGACCAAGTATCCTAGGAAAGGAAGAGATTGACATTCAAACAGACATTTCTCCATTTTGGCATAAAGTTGACTGTCACGATGCCGGCTGGCAGGAGGTGGATCCTCTGTGCCAGAGAGGGATTGGCGTGGACCGTGCTAGTGGACCGGTTCTAAGTCACTACTGGTTTTCACCAGAGCCCGCCGCAAAGCGGGATGGTCTTGCTGCGGCGGTAGTGACCAGGTCGTATCCACTAGCAACGGCTCAACCTCTCTGGCTGCTGAAGATAGGCGCGGTACAAGGGAGTAGACAGAAGCAAGGTCGGACGTAGCAGAAGGTCGGGGCAGGCAGCAAGGATCGTAGTCAGGGGCAACGGCAGGAGGTCTGGAACACAGGCTAGGAACACACAAGGAAACGCTTTCACTGGCACAATGGCAACAAGATCCGGCGAGGGAGTGAAGGGGAAGTGAGGTATAAATAGGGAGTGCACAGGTGAACACACTAATTGGAACCACTGCGCCAATCAGCGGCGCAGTGGCCCTTTAAATCGCAGAGACCCGGCGCGCGCGCGCCCTAGGGAGCGGGGCCGCGCGCGCCGGGACAGGACAGACGGAGAGCGAGTCAGGTACGGGAGCCGGGATGCGCATCGCGAGCGGGCGCCACCCGCATCGCGAATCGCATCCCGGCTGGAGACGGTATCGCAGCGCACCGGGTCAGTGGAGCTGCCCGGAGCGCTGCGGTAGCGAGAGTGAAGCGAGCGCTCCGGGGAGGAGCGGGGACCCGGAGCGCTCGGCGTAACAGCAATGCCCTCAAAGTGTGGACTGGAGACCGAGCTTTTGCATGGGATTTTCCGGACTTTGAACAGTGTCGTGATCACTTCACACACAACCCAGATCTGTCTCAGGTCTAGATGTTAGTTTCATCTAGAACCATGTTGTAACGTGCTTGTTGGAGGCTTTTGTTTGAACAGGACATAGGAAAGTCTGAACTGAACCTAAGAGGTGCACTCGAGGTATATGTAACTATTTCTGATTGACTGGTCTACCTAGCAAGAGCAGAGCTAGGGGATATGTCTGCTGTTCCATTGAGGACGCAGCGATTTTTCATTTTTGTGTTTTTGTTTATTCCTCCTTGTCTTAAATAGGACTGAAGTGGCCACTGAGGCCTAGTGACAGTTCCAGGGGCATTTATGCACAATGTCCTTCTTCGGTCTGGATTACAAAACAAGATAAGGATGAGTCCATGTGGCATGGTGAATGTCCATACATGCTCTTTAAACATATGGGGTTAATTTGACTTTGTAACTGCTTTTTGAAGACACTCAAGACACACAGGTACAATCTATACATGATACAGGTACAATCTATACATGATACAGGTACAATCTATACATATCAATATACATAGATTCACGGATTGGGCTGCCGGAGGCTATCTATCCAATGCCTTGGCTGCTGGGGCCCCTCGGTTCTCAACTCTTCTTCCCAGAACTCAATATACGTTGTTACACTATACAACAGTGTTACCTTTACATTAATCAATTGTTGCTCTATGTGCACACGTGGACCGGAGAGAAAATATTAGACATATAACTGTATATATTTAGAACTTGTGGACTGGGACGACAAATCTTTTTACAGTCCTACCTTAACTATTTGCATGTGTGGGCTACTTTTACCATATGTGGACTGACTATTTGTGGTACATAACTTTACATTATGAGTTCATCTTTGTACCTGGCGGGAATTTGTCACGTTGGTGAGGTAGTGGCTACGCTTCTCCTGACTGGGTCAGGATACCTCCCATATAGACCGCCATGAAAAAAAAAAGACACTATACCCTTAGACATCCCTGTACAAACATATTATACACATTTTATTACAGCACACCATAACCATTATGGTACACTATTACTCTAACGGTATATACCTATTTTCATTGTACCATTCCAGTCCTGGTACATTTTAGAGTTCTTAGAAAAGAATCACGGCTAAAGCAGGGCACATACACTTATGCAATTGGTTACAAATAAACTTCATGACAAGTTCGTCAGGCACTTTTCTTAAACGTTGCATAACCTGTGGAAAACAAAAGTACTTCACAAAGAAAGTTAATTATATATATCAGAATTATCACGGGTAAACTTCCCTAACTTGGGAACTTGCCATCCCAGCCTTGCCGGTCACATTGCTTCCGAGGCTGGGACATGTAACCGGGTCCACGGGACAGTGCCCCCTCTAATGGACTCACTCGGGTGTTCCAGTTCACCCGGGACAACGTGAACTCTGTGATGGTGTTTCTGATGGTGGCCATCATTTGCACTGCAGCGACATGCGCCACTGGGGGAACAGCAGTTGGTGCCTGTTGGGCCGGCCAAACCTCTTCTGCTGGAGTATCCCGAGGAACTTTAGTTGGTGCCCGCTGGTTAGGCCAAACATCCTCGACAATAGGAGTAGGCCTGGGCACATCTGTAGATGACTGGACTGTCGGAACTGATGGATGGGGCTTCCCTGGCAGGGGAAGAAGGTGCTGGGATCCTCGACAAACAACCACTTAGGTAATGGTGTTGACCAGGGACGGGTGACAGACTTCTGGGCCTGGGGGGGTTGCTCTGGGCTAGAGGTAAAAGGAGGGGTTGAGAACGCGGCTTCAGCCAGGGTACTCACTTCTGACTCCTCAGTGGGAATTTCAGCCCAGGAAACCAAGTCCGGTGGTGAGGGGACAGCCTCACCAGCAATCATGCACTAGAAGATGCTGGCGTTCCCTCCTCTGGGGTTGGTGGCCAGTCTCCATCATCCTCGGGCAGCGGGACTTGTTAGCAGGTCTTTTTGGCCCTGATGGATATGCGCTGTAGACGATCTGCCAGCTCCTGAAACATTTGCGCCGCGGCAACATTCCGGGCCTCCGGTGCCATCTTGGGACTCTCTGCACGTGTGCTTGCCTGTTCCGCCATGCTGCTCCTCTTACTGACTTCCGGCAAACTGAGAGGTTTCGGCGGTGCTACTCCTTTTATGCAGGGCTTCGGGAAAATGGCCGCCGGCCGGAAGTGCATCAGCGGTGCAGCGCTGACTTCAGCTCCCCCAGGAACAAGGGGTGGATCTTCATAGTTCTACTTCCACATCGATACAACAACATGGATTCCCCACCCAGGGGTGGGACGCTGACCAGCACGGGACATTTTCGCACGCTTCTCCAGTACATCTTTAACCCTTGCAGATACAGGCAATACTTGACATAGTTTCTGATTTGACCTTGCACATTATTTTCACGACTTCCATACTGTTCCAAATAGCAGAAAACAAACTTTTCTTCACCTCCCTCTCTATTTCACAAGCGCCTTGGGTAAAACACCTTTCATAGACAAAGTCTCATACACTATTTGGTGCAGACTTAAATCGCATTGGCAGGTGGTTTTTGCAGACAATATTGGACACAGTTCAGACTAGGGGGGAGGACATGTGGCATAAGGCGCACACCCTTATCCTGTTCGTGACACCAAAAGTTGTGGTAGCAGGGTGTGATGAGGGCAGATGTGGTTACCCTAGGGGCAGATGGCATTAACCCTTGTATTCGTGACACCAGGGTGTGGTATAGCCTAAAACCACCCGAAGGTATACCGCTGGATCCTGGGCTAGGCACAGGGGCAATAATTACTCTGACGCCAAGTTACGGACAATGGTAGCTTTTCTGAGGGTAGACAGTTGGTAAAGTCTATATAGTTCAGCCAGTGCCCAAGAAGGTGACAAGTGATGCAGAGATCTTAGAGGCTTGCTGGGACTTGTAGTAGGACTGGACAATTGAATGCAGACCACGCTGACTTGACAGATGACAGGGACTGAATTGATTTGACTCATAAAGCTGTGACTTTAGCTTACTTGACTTGATGGTGGCTGCAGGACTGGACTTTGAGGTCTCCAACACTCTGGACACACACACAGGGCGACTGCACTGGACCTCAGCAGAAGAGCAGAGATCAAAGAGAGAGAAGCTCCACCCAGGGCTTATATGGGGGAGATGAGTAGGGAGCCCATAGGTCACTCTTGGGATCACCTGGTCACTGATACCTCCTGGGTATCAATCACATGACCTATCACATGGTATAACTGGTAAAGCAACATTACATTTTATAACACTTTACATGGTAAAACATATTTACAATGGGGAAACAAGTGCAGGGGGCCTTGGGGACACTGAAGGAGACTCCCTGACAGAACAGCAGGAGCACGGGGCAACACCTCCTGTACTGGGCCACCACAGCCTTAACAGTGATTGAAAGATCAGATAAGGGAGGTTGAATAGGTTGGCGGAAAGACTAAGTTTTGTCTATGCTGAATTCTAGGATACAAAGAAAGAGGAAGGAGATAGCTGATAGAAACTCTAGAAAGCTGGATGTGCTCATGTGACAGATCCAGCACACAGCCATTTTAGTTTTTCAGTTTTTCAGAATTTTATGACAGAGCAAAGGAAAATAACTTGTTCTACAATGCCACCTACTGAAAGTAGCTTCCCTTTAAATTAATTTGTGACCATTAAAGAGCCTTAAAACTTGACTGAGGATTATATGCCAAACAAACACAGCTGTGTCAGGATTCATCCCCCTTATCAGTACAGACTCGGGTGCTGGCTAATGAGAGGCTTTTGAATGTAGGATTAGGGGCAAGAACAACAAAACAATTGTCTACAGATTGGTAACTCCCCCTTCTGGTGATGATTCTGGCTTGTCATAAAATCTCCAATCTTGTTTTTAGGCTCTCTAAAGGGGTTGTCCAGCGAAGGAAACAACCTATGTTTGGTGTCAAAAAGTATAATAAAGCAACTTGCTAATATAATGTTAATAGCTATAGTGCAAAGATCTTCCATATCAGCTCTGCTTCTTCTCTTGTAAGCTGTGACCTTACATCACAGGCTGTAAAAGCTTTCTGCTCCATCCCTGCCCCCTACCCCTCCTGTCAACACAGGACAAGAACAGTGATGTTAATGGAAAAGCTGGTATTACTGCTAAATAGACTTATGACATCCTGTGCTGCCTTGTCTAATGATAATCTGATGGGCAATCATACCAACTTCCCCCTTCACATCACTGGTCTCATCCTATGCGGACAGGAGGGGAGGGATAGAGCAGACTACATTCAGAGCCTGTGATGTGACGTCACAGCTTACAATGAAGCAGCACAGCTGATATGAGAAATCTCTGCACTATGGCTAATAATATATTAGTAACATATTAGTTGTTTTATTATACTCCACTTCGCTGGACAACAGCTTACTTGTCATCAAAATTTTTGTTTAATATGTTATAGCTGATTGTATATAGAATAAATAAATAAATAAATAAATAAATAAATAAATAAAAAAGAATGCTTCCTTTTAGGTATTTTCATTTTGAAAATGTGTCAACTTGGGGTCTCCCTAGGAGTCCCTGGCCACAAGCTTTTGCATTGATTTTGAACTCACGCCGGCCTGGCGGTGAGTCCGAAATCGCAAAGCGCTTGCTGAGCATCTGACGATCTCAGCGCAGCTCCCCGCATGTCAATCAGACAGGCGGGAGCACTGTGCTCACTCGCATACCCCGCAGGGCTCTATACACTGAGGACAAGCGGCGCTGTGTGCAGTGAGGACAAGCAGTGCTCTGTACACTGAGGACAAGCAGGGCTCTGTACACTGAGGACAAGCAGGGCTCTGTACACTGAGGACAAGCGGCGCTCTGCACACTGAGGACAAGCAGGGCTCTGTACACTGAGGACAAGCAGTGCTCTGTACACTGAGGACAAGCAGGGCTCTATACACTGAGGACAAGCAGGGCTCTGTACACTGAGGACAAGCAGGACTCTGCAGTGAGGACAAGAAGTGCTCTGTGCACTGAGGACAAGCAGGGCTCTGTACACTGAGGACAAGCAGGGCTCTGTACACTGAGGACAAGCAGGACTCTGCAGTGAGGACAAGAAGCGCTCTGTGCACTGGGGACAAGCAGGGCTCTGTACACTGAGGACAAGCAGGGCTCTGTACACTGAGGTCAAGCAGCGCTCTGTACACGGAGGACAAGCAGGGCTCTGTACACTGAGGTCAAGCAGGGCTCTGTGCACTGAGGACAAGCAGGGCTCTGTGCACTGAGGTCAAGCAGGGCTCTGTACACTGAGGTCAAGCAGGGCTCTGTACACTGAAGACAAGCAGGGCTCTGTACACTGAGGACAAGCAGGGCTCTGTGCACCGAGGACAAGCAGGGCTCTGTACACCGAGGACAAGCAGGGCTCTGTACACTGAGGACAAGCAGGGCTCTGTACACTGAGGACAAGCAGGGCTCTGTGCAGTGAGGACAAGCTGTGCAGGGAGGGCGGAGGCAGTACCCCCTGCAGGTTTCAGTGACGTAGCGCCTGCTGGGACAGGCCCACATCCTCCTGCCGGCAGCTGACGCTATGTGAGCAAGAAGAGAGGTAAGATGCAGAGCTTTTTAAAGCTCGTAGAAAAAATTTAAGGGCGGGGGGGGGGGGATGGGGTGTTAGGAGTAGTTAGGGAACATAGCCTGAGTAAGTTTAAAAAAAAGTTTATTTAGTGACAGGTACTATTTAATGGTTGAACATTGATTTTATGTGAAGCTACCTCCAGTATGTGCCATTGAAGAGCACATTATTTTCTGCTTCTGCTTTGAATACATTTAGTCCCATGGATCATTGCACAATTTGTAAGGCTTCATATGTCAGATTTGTGATCTCCCCGAGACACACTACTTTACTGGACTTATGATGGAGCAAAAATAAGGAGTACTTGACGGCGGTGTGAACAGAGCCTAAAATATATAGGAGTGCACAAATCTTCATGAATGCAATACTTCATCCCAAAAATTGGTAGGTCTGCAGTAACAGCGAGACAATGCTTAGATGGATTCTGGTGACCTCTAGTGGCTGAAATGTATAAGGACACCTCTAGTGAGAAAGGATATGAAATGCTCTCTTTCTCAGGTACCCAGGGCTCTTCCTATCAGTGCCTGCAATGCACTAACCTTTACAAGTATAAACTTATAAATGTGCTTGTACTTGCACTATATCTGATTTGTCTGATTTATCTCCCTTATGCTTTGTAGGATTTCAAGAATACAAAAGTCAGATGAAGGAGCCTATACTTGTGTTTCTTCAAATCGGGCAGGAGTGGACAAAAAACATTACAATTTACAGGTCTATGGTGAGTTATCCCCAGGGATGTAAGTGTCAGAGCCACAGATACACAGTATCAGCTGCTGTAAAGCCTGAGAGATAAGGCAGTGAACTTGTGCTTGAAGATGTCAGGTGCCTGAAGAAAAGAAGGGTGAAAGGTCATGCAAGAAGATGAAAACAAAACCACACACAGACATATGGTAAAAATATTAGGCAGGGTCACCAACCAACTCTATAATTCTCTATAATTTACATCCGTGCAATGTAAAGTATAGGACAGTGGTCTACAACCTGCGGACCTCCAGATGTTGCAAAACTACAACACCCAGCATGCCCAGACAGCCAACGGCTGTCCGGCCATGCAGGGAGTTGTAGTTTTGCAAAATATTGAGGTCCGCAGGTTGTAGACCACTGGTATCGGCGGTTATACTCACGTGTCCCCGCCGCTCCGGACCGTCACCGCCCTTCACCGCTGCCCTGGATGTCGCCCTCCATCGCTGTCGCCGCGTCCCCGGGGTGTCCCCGACGCTCCGGCAAGGCCTCTGCTTCCCCGGCATCCTCGCTCTCACGTAGCCGCCATCACGTCACTATGCACGCCGCTCCTATGGGATGACGGGACGGCGTGCGCAGCGACGTGATGACGACGATGGAGAGCGCAGACGATGCAGGGGATCCCGAAGAGGACACGCCGGAGCCCCGAGGACAGGTAAGTGATCGTCAGCGGACCACAAGGGGCACCGTAAACGGCTATCCGGTGGCAGCTGAAGCAGTCTGCGCTGCCGGATAGCCATTTATGCGATGGCCCCGACATACAAAAGCATCGTATATTGATGCTGCCTTCAACATGCGATGGCCTCTGAGAGGCCATTGTATGTTGAAATGATCGTATGTCGGGGCCATCGTAGGTCGGGGGGTCACTGTACTGTGTCACTCATTGTCCATCTAATCCATATGTCAGGCGGACTCCCAACATTCACCTAGGGAAAAGCATTTAAAAATCCTTTATTACACCCTTTGTTATAGGGAACAAAATTATATATATACTGTATATACTGTCTTATACAAAGAGTTTGTGCCTCCATAGAAAGATGCAGTCTCTAAACCCATGAACTACAGATATGTCCTTCCTTCCCTTCCCTTTTGGTTTGATACATCATCTCAGGATACTGTAAGTGGCATGAGATGGCTAAGAAAAAAAGTAGATTTCTCAACACTCTGCTGGGTGATTTATATGATATACACTTCTCAACATTGAAATAGCAACACCAAGGACAGGTCGTAAGGTTATGCAAATGGAGAAATTATCAGGTGTCGCTAAGATCTGCAAAGGTTTAAATTTTCAAGTGTCTAGTGCCAATGTGTGGCATGTGGGAGGGACCACAGATTAAAAGCAATTTTTTTCAGCCACATGAAACCTCAGAAATAGGATAAAGTCAGTACAGTCATTGTCCATGTAATGCCCCCAACAGTCTGTACATGTCATTACATTAACGATTAGGATACCTCATTACATTAGCAATTAGGATTTCATTAAAGTGTACCTGTCAAAACACAGAAAGAATTGCTTATATATGTTACTCATTCGGTCATGCAGATTCTTTACATGCCTTTTTTATGTGTCTAGCTTCTGCAAGCACTAAGCCCGCCCTCACTCACCATGCAATCACTTCGTCCCTTAGTTTGCTGTACTTTGCTGGGTCTCCTCATCCAATCACTGCCGGGTGCTCTGTGACCCCCCTCCTCTCTGTTTTCATGCTGCAGTCTGATAGGACAGGAGTGAGCACAGAAGAGTGCTAGTCCCGCCCTCACTTCCTAGACTTTGTCCCTGTCTGTGCTTCAGCTAGGACAAAGATGATGCTGCAGCCAGACAGGATTATGTTCTGGATGGTATGGGGACCCCTACTGGCCATTTTAATAAGCCATGAATTCTATAAAAATTAGGTAAAAAAATTTATGAAGTATATTAGAAAGGTTAGGGTTTTGTAAAAATGTACAACATATTAACATTTTTCTAATTCAACAGTGCCCATTTTAAGGAGTATTCCCCTAATATAAAGTTATGATGTGTCATATCATTCTGGAATCCCCAACAAACCCAAAAACAAGGTGACACATCGCTTTAGCTATTCTTCTAGTCACCTACAGAAGTGATATTTTGTACGATGTGGGTGGGCAGAAGAGTGTAGGGAAATATAATGTATGAGCAGCTATGTTTAATCCACACTACAGCCCTTTCATCCTTAGACTTAATGGGATCCCAGCAGTCAAACCCCCACCCATGAGGAAGTTATGGTCTACACTAGCAATATATAAATTTTTCACACCCATTGTGTTTGATCTTGTAGTATCTCCGACCATGGACGATGCCGACAAGACTGAGCAGCTGACAACAGTAAGAGGTAACCCCACAACAATGTCATGCCTAGTCAGTGGGCAACCTGCGCCACGTATAACATGGCTCAAGGATGGAAAGCCTGTAGACCATGGCGAGAGTGGAGGAATGATCCTGCAGATTCTTCATACTGAAATGAGTGACATTGGAAGATATTCATGTGTGGCCTCCAATGAAGCAGGGAGCATCAGCAAACACTTTATCCTCAATGTTCTGGGTGAGTTCACCTCTTTGTAGAATTCCACATGTAGCATGCCATGTCTACATCTTTGGTCTACAATAGGTGTAGGCTCTGGTCACACTGGCATCGTGGTTTGCGTTTTATTCAATATTTGTCCCAGTTAGTGCAGAGTAGGGTGAAGAGTTGGATATTGACTCACAGGATAGCTACCTCCAAAAGGTGGCACTAAGAGTCAGTTTTCTCCCTTCTGGAGGGGAGCTAATTTGCATACATTTTCCCTATGAAGCATTGCCTATAAGGTTATGTCCATTCCACAGCGGAAACATCTGCCATGAAATTTCGATCGATATGTCAATTCTTTTTGTGGAATCCACTCAGAAATGTATTGCTATCTAAGTAGACAGAGCATTTCCATGTGGTCCTAGTGTCGGCATGCTTTGCTGGCACCCCTCTGTCTGTGGGGCCCAGACAGGGAATTTTACATGCAGACATTCCGCTGTGTGGATATAGCCTAAGGCCATGTTCACTCGTCCGGAACGTCCACACGGAGACTACGGGCGCCGGCATATTAAGACTGCCCTGGAATGCATTCATTCTTTCTGTGGACACAAAAAAAGTTTTTTTTCGTGCCAGAAACATCTTCCATGCTAGAAACAATTCTGCCATGTGCACAGCGCAACAGAATCCCGTTGAATCCAATGGGACACCACTGCTCCGGAATTCCCTGGTGGAATTCCAATGTGGAATTCCGCACGGAAATTCAAGATGTGTAAACATGGCCTACACTTAGTGATATCCCTATTTCGTGCCATATGCAGCTAATTCATAACTGTGTGTTGAGTGACCTTCGATTTCTTGGCTTGTGTCAACTTAAATTAGGCCCAAGGCGAGGAAACATAAATTAGGCTTTACTTAAAGAAGAGACATGTTGGATCCAGAGACTCAAATGTATGGTCCCTGTAGGATTAAATGAGGGCTTCTCTTATGCAGCTTTTCTGTGAGGGATGAAGAGTTTCATTACAATTGATTTTTGATTTTGAATTGATGATACGAAATGGTACTCAAATAAGTAGCGGCTTTTCCACATCTATAGTAATATCATTAATCTCCCCTAGTATTGCCAGGTTATATATGTATCATTATCCTTGACTGTGATAAGGATACAAGGAATAGTAAGTCTGCGCGCATGCATTAAGTAATTAATAGTAAGTAATAGTAAGTGCACATTAGTCCGGACGCATTGTTATTATCTAAGCAGATGATGTGGAGCATCTACATAAGTTTGCCATCTGTACCGCTGGCGCTTATAGGTCAGGAGAGGCCTGCGATGGCCCATGTGATGGCATGTGAGTTGAAACATGATTGGATTAATTTTAACAGGTCATGATTGGATCTGAATCGAGCGAATCCTAGTGACAGCATGGCAAATAATCTATAAATACTGGGGAACACCACGTGGTAAGCTGTGCTGCCCATATACCTCCTGATGACGGTGATGTTTCACCGAAACATGTAGAGGGGGCATTGTAAATATGGTTTTAGGATCGTGTCTGTGCATGCCTAAGAGCTGTTGGTTTATACTTTATATATACATTCCCACTAATTTAATAGGACATGAGTTGGTGTCCACTTGAATACTGGTTCTACTGAGGCACAGTGACATGTATTTTTGATTAGGATTATATTTTATACTTATAACACAATAAAAGTCATGTTTTAGGGCTATCTTCGTATAGGGATTTCTGTACCTCAGGCATTGTGCCGTGGGGTAATTGTGTTCATTTAGCTATTCAAATCCCAGATTGCTGATTCTTGTGTGTGGCCTAAGACTCCTGAATCTCCTCAATGAGACACAGTCCCCCCAAAGCTAGATATTTTTTGAATAATAATAATAATAATAACAATAACAATATATTTTACTATTTATAGATGATTCTTCTTCTTTTATAATTAGAACCTCCCCACATCAATGGGTCAGAAAACACAGATGAATTGTCCGTGGTTATTAACCACCAGTTAGATCTGCATTGCCGTACAATGGGTTTCCCACTCCCAGTGATAACTTGGCTTAAAGATGGACAAGCCCTTTCACAGACTGACAGTGTGCACTTCATGAATGCTGGACAGATTCTTCGAATTACAAGTGCGCAGGTATTATACAAATAAGCATTACAAACGTGAATAATTTCCTATGTCTACCGATGTAGCAGAGCTGAGCTTGTAGAGGAATCATATGTGCATAATGTATCTTGCTAAGTAGCTGGATATAACCAACTGGGTTTAAAGGAGAAGTATCATGCAAGAAAATTCAGGTAAGGGATAAGTTTTAGATCGCGGCGGGTCCATGTGCTGTGGCCCCCCACCCCCATCTGCTGTTTGGAGCCCCGGCTCTCCTACTCAGCGGCATGTCACGACCCCTGCCGAACGGCTCTCCCATAGAGTTATATGCGCTTCAGGCAGGGGTTGTGACGTGCCGCTGTGAAGGAGAGCCAGGGCTCCAAACAAGAGATTGTGGGGTGGGGGGGGGGGGGGTATGTTTTCTTACATGATACTTCTTCTTTAAGAACAAACTGAGCTATGCTACCTAGCTTGTGTTATTATGTAAGGGTATGTTCACACTCAGGAATTGCCAAGGAATCTTTAGGTGAGAAACTTCAGTAAATCTGCAATTTTCTGCTTGGTGCAGAATTTAGAGAGGAATTTGAAGAGGTAATCTGAAGGAGAAGGAACAGAACATCCACCAATCACCTGGCTCTCAATTCTCCTTTAGAAAATTCTCTGAGAAAAATTCTACTTTTAAAAGGGTTATCCAGGAATAGAAAACCAAAGTTAATTTCTTTCAAAAACTGCTCCCTGTCTGTCTCCAGGTTGGGTGTGGTTCTGCAGCTAAGTTCCATTGAAGTGAATGGAGCCAAGTTGTAATACCAAGTAATAAGGGGTCAAATAATTATGAGTGAATATGGCAAATATATATAATAATAGTGACCCAAAATGAGTAAATTAACTGGTAATTAATATAGGAGAGCACTAAAGCGATGTCAGACCAGGAGAAGCCCCGGGAAGTGAATAACAGACAGCGCTGACAGTAGAATATGAGATCCGCCGACCGTGTCAGAGAAGCAGCTGACGTGACAGACACGGAGGCAACTGAAATCACTTCTCGCGAGATGCAGCAGTGTAGCTGCACTAGCGAGAAGCAAGCGACGGGACAAATAGAAAAGACGGTGAGCTAAGACCTCGCAATATCAGGGAATAGTAAGTGCGTCACCAAATACAGTGTAGGAGCACGTGAGCAGAGAGAGCAGCGTGCAGCATGTGATGGAGATAAAGAAGGAGAATTAAGGTATGGAAAAAGGGGAATAAACAATAAGAATGGGAACAAAAGCCCAAATGAATGTAGTATATAAACATACCTAAGAATGTGAATACTGAAGATGAGGCGCAATAGTTATAAATGATTAGATGAACAAATCCACAAAAGATAAATAGAGAATGAGAAAATAGTAAGAACAATTATATAGATAACAATAAAGTATGGAAAAAGGGAAGAAATATGAAGTTTTGATGGGAGCAATTAGTAGTACACTTATCTTGTCTTCTGAACAGCAAAGAAAGAGGCGGAGCTTCAGTTACACCGTCTTATGTCACATAGCCTCTACTCTGATTGGTTACTGTATGTTAATAGCATGTTTGGTTACGCAAACGTTTTTTGCTCTGTATTCCATACTAAATGTTTTGGTGCTGAGTTCAGTAAAGAGAGATAAAATGCATAATGTGAAGCACTCCTGTCTTGATATAAAATCTTATATGATTCACTTAGAATGGTTGTGCTGTGTAATCATAGTTATAAAGCCAGCCAGCAATAGGGGCTACAAGTCATTGGGTGGTCCCCAGAGGATTCCCTCTTTCCCACCGACCCTAATGGATAGCTCTCTCCCTATATGCAAAGATATTGGCTAGTTGAGTCAGAGGCCTTTGATGTGACTCTTGACAGTATTGTCTATGGATGGGCTTCTCCTGCAATGCTATCTTTAGACACATTTCAAGGCTCTTATGGGTTGGTCATTGATTTACAGTATATCTACTTATACGCTTCTCAACACGCAAATTGCAACACTAAGAAAAACATGCCATAACTTTATGCAAATGGAGAAAGTATCAGGTGTCGCTATGATCTGTAAATGGTAATATTTTTAAGGACTTAGCACCAATCTATGGCATGTGGAGAGGCTTTAATGGTGTAAAAGCTAAATCAAAAGCAATTTTTTTTCTACCACATGAAACATCAGAAATCGGATCAAGTCAGTACAGTACGATTGTGTGATGCATCGGCGCACCAATTATCACCACTTGTCTCAAACTCAGAGGTTTATTACTCCAGCAGATCGCTATGAGCATAGGCCAATATGTCAGAACTATTCAAAGTTCTGTGTCCTAGTGGTTGTAAGACCACAGCAAACTCAAATGAAGGCAAGAGGTGCACAGAGGGGAACTTCTGCATGAAGGCATCGTAAGCCTAGAAGAATGGCACGTAGCGATCCATTCTGCACTGGAAGTGAAATTTGACTAAGCCTATGGCGTTGAACCGTTTCTACATAAACCATCAGAAGGCACTTCCACAACACTGGACTACAGGCCAGACGTCAAGATATAGGTGTTCCATCGAACTCGCGCCACTGATCTGAAAGGTGCAGAGCAAGATGGCAATGGAAATCCACTTCAGCATTGATTCTTGCTTTTGTCTCAGTTGCAATGATGACTGGAGATTGTTCCAGAGACCACCAAGAAGAGGCCTTTACAAGGGAACGTTACACTGGTTCTTCTCCATTATGGTGTGTAGTGCCATAATGTTTTGTAGCCCTCCAGTCAGGGTACAGTACCAGCTCAGCATTACATTGATTTGGTTGTGAAACCGTGGTTTGCCTTTTTTTCTGAAGTGTCCTAGGAGCCTCTTTTCGATACAACAATGCCAGCCTACATGTTGCTCAATGGCCTAAGCATGCTATGCTTTGCGTAGAGATGTTTAGAAGACATTTTAAAAGTTTGGATCGGTCAAGGTCTGAGTGTTCAGATAGCGACAGATAGCTAGAACAAGCCGGGAGAAGAAGGCACAAAAAAAAAAAAAAAGCAAGACAAAATTACAATCTAGATCTATGGGATTGTCGAAGTTAACTGCAAATTTCTCCCCGCTCATTCTAACAATTGGTTGGGGTCTGAACACTTAGACCCTGACCAGTCGAAACTTTGGAAATGTCTCTAGTACATTTAGTAATTATTTTTTTTTTTTTAAGTGACAGGTACAATTTAACATGTCCATTGATCCAGCTATCTTCATAACTGTTCCTCCTTGTCGTGGCAATTACAATGTTGGGAAGTGTAGCTGGCACTAGAGGACACTTCTTTGTTCTAGAGGAGAGGTAATTTGTGTAAATTTTAGGATGTCTTCTATCCCTTTATTCACATCTCTTATATGTTTCTAGGAGGAACACATTGGACTTTATAGCTGTCTGCTTTCAAACCAAGCTGGAGAAGCTAAAAAAGAATTCTCTGTAACTGTTCACAGTAAGTACTGATACCCGAGATGTCACAGATCACATCCAACCTCATTTAGGAGCCAGACAGTTTTATTGTCACTATTGGCAGCAATGTAAGAATGGTTAGGTATATTATATAGACGTACCTAAAATAGAAATGGCTGTTTATTCTAATGGGCTCGTGTAACACGCAGTAATATCTCCTCACGTCTACACGCCAGCTATCCTGGTCAAGGCTCCACTCTGCAACTAAGACTCCTAGTTTAGCTCATTGCAGCTGACCCTGTGGTTTAGCTTTTTTCCATTACTAGATTAATGTATAAACAATCTGGGTATCATGTAGCGCATTAAACCTTTAATATATGTCCTGGATTATGTTTTGTGGTTGATGTGGCAGGAGAGATCATTCAATTTGCCAGTCGTGTCTCCAATCGTGAGGCACAATAGGATATAAATCTGGCTGTAGACAGGGCCGTGTTATTCTGGCTTCAGAAGAAAGTGACATGAAGGCCAACCACATGGCTGACTAGTTCCAGACAACCTCTACCAAACATCAATGTATAATTGTGGCTCCTTATTTCTCTACAGTGCCTCCGAACATCGCAGGTGTTAATGGAATTCATAACATTACTGTGCTGCAAAGCAAGAAAGTCCTTCTGGAATGTAAATCTGATGCTTTGCCATCTCCAGAAATCACATGGATGAGGGATGAAAAGCCATTAATGGTAAATGTCATGGGCCGGGGGTGGGGGTGGGGGGTATGGTTTGGGGGTGCAGGGGTGCTTGAATCTTCATTAGGATTTTGCTAATGTGATGTAATGTAGCAAAGGTGATGGGACCTTATTATTTTAATGGAATTTAGTGTTTTGGTTTGTCTACTTTGATGTTATATCTTAGGCAGCATTATGTTTTCAGGTGTGTTGTCGCTATTCTTTGGGATACCAGCAAGAAGGTATTCTGATATACACTATGGCATACCCACGACATGGCTGTTGACTTTTAATGGCCAAACTTTTTTTTTTTCAATATATATGATCTACTTATTTTTTTTTCATTATCCTATACTTTTTTCTCTTATCTTATACTATAACTCAGATTCTGTCTTTCTTGCCTGAAGGGTTACGCCTTCTCCATTGTATATTCTTGAGGTTTCTTTTGTCTTCTCAGTCTAGCTTCCGAGTGTCTGTTTCATCAGATGGACAATATGTGCAAATTGACAATGCAGAGGTGACCGACGCCGGACGATATACCTGTGTTGCTAGCAATGTTGCTGGAAGAAACACCAGAGAATTTATGCTGAATGTCCATGGTAATACCTAATTCTGACAACGTAGTCTTGTACAAGACTTGGATCCTTTCTTTTTTTTAACTGTGGGATACCATATACAGGACGCAATGGACTTCATAGGAATATATTATTATTTCACTTAAAGGAGGCAGATCATTCTTTTGAGTCCCACAACATAAAAGTATATGGCCCATTACAATCAATGGTCCAGGTTCTAGGGATGGCTACATATACCTAACCTGGTGCAAATTCAGCCTAACAGGGATATTTTATTAATGTATTGTAATCCATTTTTATCTACAGTTCCTCCTTCAATAAAAGATGGCCGTACGCTAGTAACTACTTTGATCAATAGACCCGCTACTTTGGATTGTACTGCTACCGGCATTCCTTCACCTCGAATATCATGGAGGAAAGATGGTTCTATTTTGGATGGAAACAGTGAAAGGTTGGACTCTCAACAATCATTATTTTTTATTATTGTAGTGCCCTCCAGGGCGCTGTTCATATAGTTCAAACAGTTCAAAAACAATTTTTATTATATTTCAAAATTATATCAGAATTTCATGTAACTTTTATAAAACAAAAGCACATTTTAAAACCTTCAATATGATAACCATCATTGTCAAGTTGATCGCCCAGTTCTGCTTCAGGCAACCCCCAACAATTAGTGACTTATGATAGGGGGACTGCCAGGTATTTGCCCTACAGTGGCCACTACAGGGGAAATGCTGTATTACATAGTAGCCATACAAATAAATGGCTATCCTAAAGAAATTGGCCAGAAAAGGAACTGCTCACACAAAGTGGCTTTTCATTTTGGCTCATAGTAGGGAAAGGAAAGGAATTGTCTTTAATTAAACATCAACTTTAAAGGTTATGTACAACTTTGCATCCATTTTTTTATATTTAATGTATTCTTACAAGTGCTGGTGTCACATTACACAAAAACAGTCTTATAATTAACAACTGGGGATCGGTGTGCATGGGGCTAGCGTGGTTTTCTGAGCGCTCTAAACTCAGCACAATGCATCCAAAAGAAAATAGTAAAACATGCTGGAATTGTTGCTCAAAAAGTTTCCTTTATATATAATCAAGAGGATAACAATTCTCTTATAGAAAGAAAATGATATTC
Organism: Hyla sarda; assembly: GCF_029499605.1. Classification (NCBI taxonomy): domain Eukaryota; kingdom Metazoa; phylum Chordata; class Amphibia; order Anura; family Hylidae; genus Hyla; species Hyla sarda. The sequence continues at coordinate 49,193,510 of NC_079194.1, read as the reverse complement.
ACCCATGTGCACAAAAATTGTTTCAGCAGTGTCCATTCGGAGATTTAGATCAGCTCGCCAGGTTCTCTGTGCTTGTATAACCTGTGTCCATGAAGACGGCCATCTCCTACACCCAAGGGTGTGAAAAGTCCATGCAACGTTTTGAAGGCAACGCCTTCTTTGTCAAGCATAATGTGAAAAACGCCCATTGCCATGTTAAGTACATCTATTGCTCTCGCGAGATCTCAACTCTAAAACGAGAATTACAAAAAGTATCAAAAAATTTAAATCACATAAAAAGTATCAAAGATCCAGTACATTCTTAGTTATAAAAATACATTAAAGTTGCAGATCTCATTAATTCCGTTCGGTTTTTAAGTGCCTAATTTCTGTATCCAGCGTACCTCATTTCTTAGTAATTTCAGGTGAGGTGGTGAATAAAGAAAAGTTTGAAACTAGTCTAGCGAGACACTTTTCGGAATATAGACATCACGTCAACGAACTTAGATGGCAGGTGCTAAGGTAGAGGGTGAAAATAAAGAACAAATTAAAATGAAATTACTAAGAAATGAGGTACGCTGGATACAGAAATTAGGCACTTTAAAACCGAACGGAATTAATGAGATCTGCAACTTTAAAGGGGTTCTCCGGTGCTTAAACATCTTATCCCCTATCCAAAGGATAGGGGATAAGATGCCTGATCGCGGGAGTCCCGCCGCTGGGGACCCCCGGGATCATGCACGCGGCACCCCGTTTGTAATCAGTCCCCGGAGCGTGTTCGCTCCGGGTCTGATTACGGGCGACTACAGGGCGGGCGGCGTGTGACGTCACGCCTGCGCCGCCGTGTGATGTCACGCTTCGCCCCTCAATGCAAGCCTACGGGAGGGGGCGTGATAGCTATCACGCCCCCTCCCGTAGGCTTGCATTGAGGGGCGGAGCGTGATGTCACACGTCGCCCGCCCTGTAGTCGCCGGTAATCAGTCTCGGAGCGAACACGCTTCGGGGACTGATTACAAACGGGGTGCCGCGTGCATGATCCCGGGGGTCCCCAGCGGCGGGACTCCCGCGATCAGGCATCTTATCATTTAACTAAGAATGTACATTTAACTAAGAATGTACTGGATCTTTGATACTTTTTATGTGATTTAAATTTTTTGATACTTTTTGTAATTCTCGTTGTAGAGTTGAGATCTCGCGAGAGCAATAAATGTATTTAACATGGTGATGGGCGTTTTTCACATTATGCTTGACAAAGAAGGCGATGCCTTCGAAACGTTGCATGGACTTTTCACACCCTCGGGTGTAGGAGATGGCCGTCTTCATGGACACAGGTTATTCAAGCACAGAGAACCTGGCGAGCTGATCTAAGTCTCCGAATGGACATTGCTGAAACAATTTTTGTGCACGTGGGTGAATATCATTTTCTTTCTATAAGAGAATTGTTATCCTCTTGATTATATATAAAGGAAACTTTTTGAGCAACAATTCCAGCATGTGTTACTATTTTCTTTTGGATACATTACACAAAAAGCTATTTATTATTATAAAGAATGTAGTAAAAAACAGTAAAATACATAGTCTTTTTGTAAATGAAATGCTAACATTCTTCTACCAAACAAACAAATATAAATATAAAAAATTATAGCTATATATGTCCTTTTCCCTCTTAGTACTCAAAATCAGACATAATTTAAACTCTACAACAGTAAATATATGAAAAATGTGAAATCTGCTTTAGAGTACACTGGGCCTAAAACTTCAATAGTCAATATAATATTGTATAAAATGCACAGTAATTCCAGCCACACTTATATAAAGTATTTATTTTATTTTTCCATCTTCTCAATCTGTGCACAAGTCAATATTGTTTCTTAGCAGTGCAAGAAGTTAGGAGTTAATATTTCCCAAAAAATCTCAAGAATTTCCAAGTAGCCAGAAAAAGCCACATACAATATCCCAACCTGCTCTCCTTATAAATCTTGCTAGGGTTTGTATAGGAGAACAGCTGGAAAGAAAGGAGCCTGGCAGGGTTAACCTCTCTGGAGCAGGAGGAAAAATCTGATTTTTAGGCTCTAAAGGTGCACTCCCGGAGACTTCAGATGTGTAAATCAATGCCGTCTTTATTAAGTTAAGGATGGCAGTTTACAGCAAGGACAACGTGTTTCAAAGGTTACACCTTCTTCTTCAGGTCCCGAAGAAGAAGGTGTAACCTTTTAATGCATTGTCCTTGCTGTAAACTGCCATCCTTGACTTAATAAAGACGGCATAGATTTACACATCTGAAGTCTCCGAAAGTGCACCTTTAGACCCTAAAAATCGGATTTTTCCTCCTGGTCCAGAGAGGTTAGCCCTGCCAGTCTCCTCTCTTTCCAGCTGTTCTCCTCTGCAATCGCACCGCTGCTACAGCTAGACTGACGGCCGGCTGCCTTCCGACATTGGAAATTTTTTCAATATCTATACAGTGTTGTGCCTGCCCGTACAACACACTAAGGTGAGCAAATTTCCCGTACATCTTCACCAGCCTCCCATATCATCTGGGATATTGCACTATTAGTGCCGCTTTTGCTCTTTTTTTCCCTTTCGCTAGGGTTTGTATACCTTACATCTCACAGACAATAATGATCAATAAGATGAGTAGTATAGCAATACCTTAAAACACATCATAGGAGTAGAAGTCATATGACTCTATTAAAATGTAACATTAATTGGATATTCATCAAAAATCTCAAAGGGATACACATGTTGTACACTGCTCAAAAAAATAAAGGGAACATAGAAATATAGAAACATAGAATGTGTCGGCAGATAAGAACCATTTGGCCCATCTAGTCTGCCCAATAATCTGAATCCTATCAATAGTCCCTGGCCCTATCTTATATGAAGGATAGCCTTATGCTTATCCCATATTTGATGTTTAAACTCCTTCACTGTATTTGCAGCGACCACTTCTGCAAAAAGGCTATGCCATGCATCCACTACTCTCTCAGTAAAGTAATACTTCCTGATATTACTGCAGAAACCTTTGCCCCTATAATTTAAAACTATGTCCTCTTGTGGTAGTTTTTCTTCTTTTAAATCTCCTCTCCTCCTTTATTGTGTTGATTCCCTTTATGTATTTAAAACTCTTTATCATATCCCCTCTGTCTCTTCTTTCTTCCAAGCTATACATGTAACCTTTCCTGGTAAGTTTTGTCCTGCAATCCATGTACTAGTTTAGTAGCTATTCTTTGAACTCTCTCTAGAGTATCTATATCCTTCTGGAGATACGGCCTCCAGTACTGCGCACAATACTCCAAGTGAGGTCTCCCCAGTGTTCTGTACAGCGGCATGAGCACTTCTCTCTTTCTACTGCTTATACCTCTCCCTATACATCCAAGCATTCTGCTAGCGTTTCCTGCTGCTCTATTACATTGTCTTCCTACGTTTAAGTCTTCTAAAATAATTACTCCTAAATCCCTTTCCTCAGATACTGAGGTCAGGGCTGTGTCAAAATATTCTATATTCTGCCCGAGGGTTTTTACGCCCCAGGTGCATTATCTTGCACTTATCCACATTAAATTTCAGTTGCCAGAGTTCTGACCATTCTTCTAGTTTTCCTAAATCCTTTTCCATTTGGCGTATCCCTCCAGGAACATCAACCCTGTTACATATCTTTGTGTCATCAGCAAAAAGACATACCTTACTCACGAGACCTTTTTCGATATCACTAATGAAGATATTTAACAAAATTGGTCCCAGTACAGATCCCTGAGGTCCCCACTGGTGACAAGACCTTGCTCTGAATATTCTCCATTGACTACAACCCTCTGTTGTCTGTCACTCAGCCACTGCCTAATCCACTCAACAATATGGGAGTCCAAGCTCAATGGCTGCATTTTATTGATAAGTCTTCTATGTGGGACAGTGTCAAAAGCCTTACTAAAATCTACATATGCAATGTCTACTGCCCCTCCGCCATCTATAATTTTAGTCACCCAATCAAAAAAATCAATAAGATTTGTTTGACATAATCTCCCTGAAGTAAACCCATGTTGTTTTTCATATTGCAATCCATGGGATTTTAGATGTTCCACAATCCTATCCTTTAGTAGGGTTTCCATTAATTTCCCCACTATTGATGTCAGACTTACTGGCCTATAGTTGCTTGATTCCTCTCTACTACCTTTCTTTTGAATGGGTACGACATTCGCTAATTTCCAATCTTCCGGGAGGACTCCTGTTACCAGTGATTGGTTAAATAGATCTGTTAACGGTTTTGCTAGCTCACCACTAAGCTCTCTTAATAATTATGGGTGTATCCCATCAGACCCCTGTGATTTATTTGTCTTCACTTTAGACAGCAAACGTAGAACCTCTTCCTCTGTAAAGACACATGCATCAAACGATTCCTTAGTTTTTCTCTCTAATGGAGGTCCTTTTCCTTCTTTTTCTTCTGTAAAAACTGAACAGAAGTATTCATTAAGGCAGTCAGCTAGCCCCTTATTCTCTTCAACATACCTCCCTTCCTTTGTTTTTAATTTAGCTATTCCTTGTTTTAATTTCCTTTTTTCATTTATATATCTGAAGAATGTCTTATCCCCTTTTTTCACAGACTGAGCTAGTTCTTATAACTTGCTTGGCCTCTTTCTGCCTAGTCTTGTAGATTTCCCTATCTTCATTGCTCTGGGTTGTTTTATAATTACTAAATGCTAGTTTTTTTTTATAATGATTTTGGCCACTTCTGCTGAGAACCTCAGTGGTCTCTTCCTTTTTCTGCTTTTACTGACAAGTCTAATGTAATTTGTTCCAGTATGATAGGGACTCATTTATGACGAATCTCATTTTTGAAAAGTCGTTTTTTCTCAAATCTAAAACTTTTGTTTTTGTGTGGTGTGGTACCTTCACTGTTCTTATATTAAACCACACTGATTGGTGATCACTAGATCCCAAGCTTTCGCCAACAATAACATTATATACCAAATCCCCATTTGTGAATACCAAATTCAAAATGGCCTCCCTCCGGGTTGGCTCCTCAACCACTTGTTGTAGAGATAATCCCAGGAGGGAATTTAGAATATCTGGCAGAACTAGCTATTTTGGAACACTAAGATTACACATCCTAAATCTGAATGAATAAACTAATGTATGAAATACTTTCGTCTTTACATAGATGAATGTGCTGACAACAAAATCACACAGAAATTATCAGTGGAAAACCACACTCTAGGCTGATCTAACTTTGATGTAATGTCCTTAAAACAAGTCAAAATGAGGCACATGGAGCGCTGTGTGGCCCCCCAAAGAAATGCCACCCCTCACCATTACTTACCCACTGCCAAACCGATCATGCTGGAGGATGTAGCAGGCAGCAGAACGTTCTCCACGGCGTCTCCAGACTCTGTCATGTCTGTCACATGTGATCAGTGTGAACCTACTTTCATCTGTGAAGAGCACAGGGCGCCAGTGGCGAATTTTCCAATCTTGGTGTTCTCTGGCAAATGCCTAACATCCTGCACGATGTTGGGCTGTAAGCACAACCACCACCTGTGGACATTGGGCCCCCATACCACCCTAATGGAGTCTGTTTCTGACTGTTTGAGTGGACACATGCACATTTGGGGCCTGCTGGAGGTCATTTTGCAGGGCTCTGGCAGTGCTCCTCCTGCTCCTCCTTGCACAAAGGCAGAGGTAGCGGTCCTGCTGCTGGGTTGTTGCCCTCCTATGGCCTCCTCCATGTCTCCTGATGTACTGGCCTGTTTCCTGGTAGCGCCTCCATGCTCTGGACACTACGCTGACAGACATAGCAAACCTTCTTGCCTAAGCTCGCATTGATGTGCCATCCTGGATGAGTTTCACTACCTGAGCATCTTGTGTGGGTTGTAGACTCCATCTCATGCTACCACTAGAGTGAAAGCACCGCCAGTATTCAAAAGTGACCAAAACATTAGCCAGGAAGCATAGGAACTGAGAAGTGGTCCTTTATTGGGGGTGTCTTGCTAGTTGTCTGTTCCATTTGCACAACAGCATGTGAAATTGATTGTCAATCAGTGTTGTTTCCTGAGTGGACAGTGTGATTTCACAGAAGTGTGATTGACTTGGAGTAACAATGTGTTGTTTAAGTGTTCCCTTTATTTTTTTGAGCAGTGTAGATAGACGAATAAATGCTGATTAAGGGGGGCCACAGTGATATGACCATGATACATATCCAAAGTTACCCACCAGAAACTAAAGCCTAGTATCAATAACAAATTCCTGCTTATTAACCCCTTAAGGATCAGGGTTTTTTCTCATTTTCGTTTTTTGCTCCTTGCCTTTAAAAAATCATAACTCTTTCAATTTTGCACCTAAAAATCCATATGATTGCTTATTTTTTGTGCCACCAATTCTACTTTGTAATGACGTCAGTCATTTTGGCCAAAAATCTACGGTGAAACGGAAAAAAAATCATTGTGCGACAAAATTGAAAAAAAAAAACTGCTGTTTTGTTATATTTTGGGGGCTTCCGTTTCTACGTAGTACATTTTTCGGTAAAAATTACACCTTATCTTTATTCTGTAGGTCCATACGGTTAAAATGATTTGATTTTGTCGTACTTCTGGAAAAAATCATAACTACATGCAGGAAAATTAATACGTTTAAAATTGTCCTCTTCTGACCCCTATAACTTTTTTATTTTTCCGTGTATGGGGCGGTATGAGAGCTCATTTTTTGCGCCGTGATCTGAAGTTTTTAACGGTACCATTTTTGCATTGATAGGACTTATTGATCGCTTTTTATTCATTTTTAAATGATATAAAAAGTGACCAAAAATGCAATATTTTGGACTTTGGAATTTTTTTGCGCCCACGCCATTGACCGAGCGGTTTAATTAATGATATATTTTTATAATTCGGACATTATATATTCATTCACTTTTTTTTTGCAGTGTTATAGCTCCCTTAGGGACCTATAACACTGCACACACTGATCTTTATCATTGATCACTGGTTTCTCGTAAGAAACCAGTGATCGATGATTCTGCCGCATGACTGCTCATGCCTGGATCTCAGGCACTGAGCAGTCATTCGGCGATCGGACAGCGAGGAGGCAGGTAGGGGCCCTCCCGCTGTCCTGTAAGCTGTTCGGGATGCAACGATTTCGGCGCGGCTATCCCGAACAGCCCACTGAGTTAACCGGCATGGTTTCACTTTCGCTTTTAGCCGCGCGGCTCAGCTCTGAGCGCGCGGCTAAAGGGTTAATAGCGCGCGGCGCCGTGATCGGCGCTGCGCGCTATTAGCGGCGGGTCCCGGCTTCACTATGACGCCGGGCCCGCCGTGATATGATGCAGGGTTACCGTGTAACCCCGCATTATATCACGGGAGCAGGACCAAGGACGTACCGGTACGTCCTTGGTCCTTAAGGGGTTAAACACAAATGTGATGTCCCAGTACAGAACATGGTCTTGTATTACCCTTGAGCCCTGTCAGGTTGAGACCCTCAGTGACCTGGGGGCTCCTCAGCAGGGTCTCCCCCTGTTGTTTCCAGAATGTTGTGCATACTGTTTTAATATATAGACAATTTCCTAATGTATAGATAGAGCAGAGGACCTGTGAGAGGTTGTCTCAAGGACCTGTAAGTCTGTCACATGTTATGTTATGCAGTCACATGTTTTGTTGTCACATGTTCTCTCAGAGAGCACCAGCTAAACCTATAACCCACAGCTTGACCAATGGGCTTTAGTCCAGCCCCCCACTATATAAATGGGCGGCCATTACAATTCACTCTCTTTGAGATCAGTTTTACAATGATATTGCTGCAATGATGAATACCCAGCACCACAATGTGGTAATATACTGGTCATAGATAGGATCATTGCCTCAGATTCTTGGGCAGGAGCCACATAGATAGCAGGGGCACTAATGATTGTGTCAGAGCTGAGTAGTCACCTCCCAAGCAAAGCAGCAGCCGCCCTGGCACAATCATTGGTGCCCCTGCTTTCTATCTGGCTCCTGCCTGGTGATCTGAGTGAGAGGTGCCTATCGTGAACCAGTATATTAATTACATCCTTATGGGGGATCTCAGGCGCATCTCAGGCTGCCTGCGTGCCCTGACTGTTAGCAGACAATATTGAAATAAATTTGGCTCCTCCATGGCACCATGCCACCCATTATGTACCATGCTTCTGCCCACTAGGTGGGCATTAACCGAAGTAAAAGTAACCGAAGTGTGGTATGCTCACTTGTGACCTATTGCAGGTTACGCCATTCAAAGGGATAATAAACCCCTCCCCTACCATTGTAGAGTTTCTTTTATGTCTGATTTTAAGTACTTACATTGCTACCACTTTTTGTATTTATATTTATTTGTTCAGTAGAAGAATTTTAGCATTTCATTTGCATAGACTGTGCATCTTACTGCAAATTGAAAACGCAGTTCCAGTCGCAGACTGTGTGAATGGATTTGAAACCGGTAAAAATCCAGCTCACACCCAAAGGTCATTCGGTAAAATACAAAGGTGCTTTATTGACCCATGTTACAAATATGACGTTTCGATGGTATCACACCATCTTTATCAAACATGGTGCATAATTTGCCAAAGCAGCACTTTATAAGGTGCAAATTAAGTAAACTCATTATCCAATTCCTAGATCAATATACAAACATACATCGCTTCTCGGCCTTTTGGCTAAGATCAAGTGTAGTACCTTTCCTGTTAGTTGGCGGTGTGGAAGACCACCAAGGCAGGATGGGGAACCACACAGTAGGACAGGTGTACCAGAGATGTCTGTATAGCACAGTAGTCGTCCCCGATGAGACATGTTTCCTGCTGGATCTGGCCTTAAGGTCTGGGTAGAGTGAAGGCCGAGTGCCCTGGGAGTGGTGACCCCAGGTTTCTGGAATTCACTTGGGATTGGTAACCCCACTTGAAGGAAAGCACGTAGCATGCACTTTTTCTCTCACTCTTCTGGGCACTCACCCTTAGTATCCCGGCCTTCCGGCTAGGATCGGGGAATTTTTATAGATCCGGTCAGATGTCCGGGCAGCATTACACACTGCGCACATCCACTTATTTATTTATTTATTTATTATTTTTGTCACTGTGTCCACTTTTTTGTGTTCTGTTTTGTCCACTAGAATTTGGTAGGGTGCAGAAGCCCTTCTAGGTGTCCCTCCTGCCGGTCTAGGGGAGGTGTGTGTGGCCATCAGGTTCCTCACCTCCCTGCTATACCCCCTGGTGCCCTTGCTTTGGCAGGATGCCAAACCGGTTTTACTGGTTCCTTGGTGACAACCTGGTCAACGCCTAGTTGTCCGCCGGGAACACTTTCGGTCCCTGAGTAGCTTCGGCGAAAGGGGATAGTGTACCTGGAACCTTGCAGGTGCCTTTTGGCCTGGAGACGAAGGGTTTGGTTTGTTGGGGGGCCTCTCTCCTTTCGGAGAAGGGCTTGCGATAGACCGCATCCTCGTGCACGTTTTTTTTTGTGTGAACACTTGCACTTTTTACTTACACTTTTTACTTACCGTATTTATCGGCGTATAACACGCACTTTTTAGGCTAAAATTTTTAGCCTAAAGTCTGTGTGCGTGTTATACGCCGATACACCCCCAGGAAAGGCAGGGGGAGAGAGGCCGTCGCTGCCCGCTTCTCTCCCCCTGCCTTTCCTGGGGTCTAGAGCGCTGCTGTCGGCCCTTCTCACCCCCTGGTTATCGGCGCCGCTGCCCGTTCTGTCCCCCTGACTATCGGTGCCGGCGCCGATAGCCAGGGGGAGAGAAGCGGCGCCGACAGCCAGGCGGAGAGAAGGGGCAGCGGCACCCATTGCCAGCGCCGCTGCCCCGTTGCCTCCCCCCATCCCCGGTGGCATAATTACCTGGGTCGGGTCCGCGCTGCTCCAGGCCTCCGGCGTGCGTCCCCGGCGTCGTTGCTATGCGCTGAACGGCGCGGCGCATGACGTCAGTGCGCCGCGCCGTGCATAGCAACGACGCTGGGGACGCACGACGGAGGCCTGGAGCAGCGCGGACCCGACTCAGGTAATTATGCCACCGGGAATGGGGGGAGGCAACGGGGCAGCGGCGCCGGCAATGGGTGCCGCTGCCCCTTCTCTCCCCCTGGCTGTCGGCCAGGGGGTGAGAAGGGCCGACAGCAGCGCTCTAGACCCCAGGAAAGGCAGGGGGAGAGAAGCGGGTAGCGACGGCCTCTCTCCCCCTGCCTTTCCTGGGGGTATATCGGGGTATACACGCGCACACACGCACCCTCATTTTACCATGGATATTTGGGTAAAAAACTTTTTTTACCCAAATATCCTTGGTAAAATGAGGGTGCGTGTTATAGGCCGGTGCGTGGTATACCCCAATAAATGCGGTACTTTTACTTTCGGGTGATCTGAGAGCACGTACCTCGGCTTTCAATAAAAAAAAATATATACAAACATATGTGAAAAAAACATCCATCATAAATTATAAATATAGTATGTGATACAACAGATATAAAGTGCATAAAAATACAGTACAGTATATTATAGTGTAAACATATAACTCATAGTCCAAAATTCATATTAGCAGTGTCATGTTAATCATCATAATCATGTGTCAGCAGTATGTGATAAAGTGCTAGTTAAAGACAATAATACTACCATAGTGGGGGATCCACACTCACCTACAGACCCATGGACACTATTCTAGCGTTCACTAACAGTTTCTGTATGCGTAGCATGTGACACTCACGTGACCTAACTCGCCGGCACTCGCGTCTGCGCACATCCCTAACTGATGCAAAAATCGGTATCAGAAGGTAGTGCAGGGCCAGGAAAAAAAGCGCAATAGAGTACTAAAATGTATCAAAATGTACTATATGTGAGGCAGCACAATTAAAACTATTATGTGCATAATGCATGTCGGTGGAAAAACGAATGACCGCACGAGGGGTACATAAGAAAGGTATATATATATGTATATATATATATAAATATAAATAAGTGCATCCCTACTACATAAATGCATCCCTACTACATAAATGTGAATAGTGTCAAAGGTTAGTATATGAAAACATCATATGTGAAAAACGTGGTTGTAAAAAGAAAACTCTGTGTGTATCCGTGTAATAACAGAAGGAAAAATATACAGAAATTATATGATCATAAAAACAATATATAGTCAAATATCATAATCAGCAAAAATATAAAATATGTAAAAAAAAAATGTAAAAAAATTACATTCAAAAAATGTGTATGCCACATCTATAAAAAAAAAAATATAGGAAAAAGCATGTGAAAAGAACAAATGTGAAAAAAATGTATGTGAAAAAATAATAATAAAAGAATAAATAAATGTGTAAAAAGCGTACAAACTTGTGTGTGTCATAAATGTGTATATAAAATCTGACGGAACATTTAAAAAGCCTAAAAAATTCCAAAAATATTTTTTATTTAAATTCTATATAGGAAAAACAGACCCACTGTGAATTTCATAATGTACAGTCAAAAATGTTATTTTAAACAACAATACGGTTGAGGTGAGTGTTCTTGATTGGTCCCCATGGAACCAAAAGCTTCATAATCTAGAAAGATAATAGAAAAGACTTAAAAATAAAAAAATCCAAAATTATACAACAGTAAATCACCAACGCAAAAATAGTGACATCAGCTATGCATTATAGATTGAAGTAGTTACTGTAAAATCAACGTTAAAGCCACAAGGACGAAGGGTATCCAAAAAAGTTCCCTTTTCTTAAGGCGACTCACCCTGTCCCCTCCCCGTTTTGATACAGGAACATGGTCAAGCAGAGTAAAACGTAACTCACGTTCCATATGTCCCGCCTCAACAAAGTGCTTGGACACCAGTAAATCCAATCTGGCCTTCCTTATGGAATACCGGTGTTGGTTGAGGCGGGTACGGAAATCAAAAGTAGTTTCTCAAACAGAGAGATATTGGCATGGACAAGAGAGCCCATAAACGACAAAATCTGAAGTGCATGTTAGAAAATATCTCACTTTGTATTCTTTGTGCGTTTTAGGGTGAATGAACATAGAGCCCTTGTTCATTCTTGGACACTTCACACATGATCCGCAAGGGAATGATCCCTTGCGGTTAACAGTCAGGTATCTTTGTCTGCCACCCAAGTTTGAGGAGACATCGTTTTAACCAATTTGTCCCTCAAACTCGGGAGTTTTCTGTACGACATAAGAGGTGAGTGCTGTAACTCAGGGATCTCCTACCTGTCTCCCTGGTGCTGGCTGACCTCTGAAATGCATCTTATCCATAAGTAGGGGATAGATGGAAAGGAATTTAACTGCTGTAGGATCAGACTGCACAAGCTTTGTTTGTAGTCTGTTACCATGGAAACACATAGGTCTGTGTAAGAGCAATATACGTAAAAAAAACATAAAAGATGTGTTAAATAATCCAATTTGTTCTTCATTTTAGGTATTTCGTTTCAGGATCTGGTTCACTGTACTTTCCATTAACAGATATCACAGACTCTGGTCATTACGTCTGCTTAGCAACTAATGCAGCAGGATCGAGCCAGAGGAAAATTGAACTTATGGTTTACGGTATGTTTAAAGAAAAGAAAGACTTAAAAAAAGGGGGTACTCCAGTACTGAACAACTTATCCCCTATCCATATGATAGGGGATAAGTGTCTGATAATGTTGGGTCCAACCGATGGGACCCCCTGCGATCTCCTGCCCGGTACCCCTGCTCTCCCCATGTACGGACACTGAGCGGTGGCCTCCATGCCCCCTCCAAGCATCTCTATGGGAGAGCAGGTGATACAGCATTCATGTCGACCACTGCTTTGTGCTTGGGAAGAGCCACGGTGCCAGGCAGGAGATCGGAGGGTGGGGGGGTCAGGGGGTCCCAGCAGCCAGACCCCCAAAATCGGGCACTCATCCCCTATCCTATGGATTGAGGATGTGTTGTTCAATACCAGAGTTCCAATTTAAAGCTGTAAAATAGAATAAAAGTCAAATAGTAGAGCACATTGTATGTTAACTGAACATGGCCAGCTATAGATTCTTTTAAGATATTAAGGAAACAATTGTTCTTAAAGGGGCACTCTGGTGGAAAGCAATTTTTTTCATCAACTGGCTCAAGAAAGTTAAACTTGTAAATTACTTCTATTAAAAAATCTTAATCCTTCCAGTACTTATCAGCTGCTGTATATAACAGAGGAAGTTGTGTAGTTCTTTTCTGTCTGACCACAGTGCTCTCTGCTGACACCTCTGTCCATGTCAGGAACTGTCCAGAGTAGGAGCAAAGGCCGATAGCAAGCCTCTCATTCTCTGGACAGTTCCTGACATGGACAGAGGTGTCAGCAGAGAGCACTGTGGTCAGATTGGAAAGAACTACACAACTTCCTCTGGAGCATGCAACAGCTGATAAGTACTGGAAGAATTAAGATTTTTAATTAGAAGTAATTTACAAATATGTTTACAATTTTGGCACCAGTTGATTTAAAAAAAAATTGTTTTCTACAGGAGTACCCCTTTAACTACAGAATGTACCCCTTTAACCCTATATGCACATATGGTTGTAAATCCCTTTTACCAATGTTCATCTCAATCATCTAGACCAGTAATCTCCTTCAACATGTGGCTTTCAAGCTGTTGCAAAACTACAATTCCCAGTATCCCCTGATGGCTTGGAGATCAAAGGGACACTGCTGTAGCAGAATTTCTTATTATTTCTGCAGAAATCCGCCATATGAACATGGCCTTAGACTCACTATTCTAGCTGCATCTCTACAAGGAGAAGCAATAAACAATGGCCCACAATTATCATTGTCTTAAGACAGTTTTTTTGTGTCAAGAAAAAGGTGCAAGCAGGGATTATTTGAGTCTTTTTTGCACCTTTTGGTTTACACATTTCTGCTGATTTTGAGTTGCAATCCACTGATTTTGGCAATACACATGATATAGAAGGGTTTTATGAACTGCGCTTTTTTGTGAAAAGGCGCAAACCACTGGAAAGTCTCTAAAATCCAGCCCAGACATAGCTTAGCTTTATGGTATATGTGAAGAGTTATATTTCAGAAAATGTTTACCTGCACAAAATTTATGAAATGCTCTGCAACCATTTAATAAATCTGGTGCTCCTACACATTAGCAGCACACAAAAAAAAAAGGTGTAGAAAAATGCTTCACTTACACCTACAATGATAAATGCTTCACTTACACCTACAATGATAAATGCTTCACTTACACCTACAATGATAAATGCTTCACTTACACCTACATTTATAAATGCCGGCCTATGAGAGTAATATCGATTGGGTGCAGAAGTTTCTGTAATAAATCTGCCACATGTTAATATAGCTTTCTATAAAGACGACTATAGAAGCAAAGACTGTAGGTGAATACACTTACCATGATAGGATTCATAACAGAAGAATTAGAGTAAACTCTCAGAATAATGTCTTTCAGGTTACTTTGTAAATTGATAACTTTACTTTTGTGTCCTTGCAATCGTACTTTAGATCCTCCGTCTATAATACCTGGTCTGAAAAACATTACAGCGGTGATAAATAAGCAAACAACATTAAGCTGTGACGTTACAGGCACACCTAAACCAAGGGTGGAATGGAAGAAAAATGGACAACTACTCAATACAGATATCAACCAGAATATTTATAGGTAACAACAGACATGAGAATAATAGGTTTCAAAAAGTTAAACATTTTTCATGACATCAAAATCGAAAAAATTGCACTATAGAGCTTAAAAACATGGTGGCCTCAAGGAAGTATCATTGAAGCTATTGTAGCTATATCTTGACTACCATTGTAGAAATCAACTACAAAGTCCATTCTTAGGATGATAGGGGGTAGGATGATATATAACTGGGGTATACAATCAATGTGTGATCACTTTCGGTCCTATTTCTCATATAGTCATGAATTAAGGTGCTTGGTGGAGTTTCCCAGCCCCTTCTGAGATTTTTAAGACACACTAGTTGGAAGAGGCACTCTCAGAGAAAATTATGTGACTTTTAGAATTGAATTTGGTTATTATTTTTGTTATGTTTTTAGACATCATTGAATTAGAGTTTTGTTTATACGTCCCGTTTACGGTTCCTATTTTTTTTTTTTTTTTTTTGCAGACTTCTATCTTCGGGATCACTCATAATAATTTCTCCAAGTGTAGATGATACTGGAATGTATATATGTTATGTTTCCAATGATGCTGGTCATGATGAAATTGAGGTTTCTTTAACAGTATTGGGTAAGGAATTAGAAAGTCTCTATAGTAAGACTACATTTGTATAACCACTGAAATCTTTATCCAACAGGGCTAGGATGCCCTCACAAAAAAAGAGGTTGCCTGTGAATCTGGCAGCTGTATTTGCGGCTAAGAGCAGACACCATTGGATAGCTGTTAGTGTATAATAGCAAACTGTGCCTTTGCTGGAGCTGAGGGTGGTTATCAAACTTCCTTTTAAGTTAAGTGTCAATGAGGCAGGGCAAGCTGCTCAAGTGTCACAACCTGGCAAAGCTCCTCACTCCCCCTTACCTTCAAGACCTTCCTTAACCGACATACAGAGCCCTTTATATCAATAAAGGAGGGTCTGGATGATGAGGGCAAGCAAGGAGGTGTGTCAAGCTGTGGCACTTGAGCAGCTTGGCTCAACCTCCTTGACACTTGGTTAAGAAATAAAAAGGCAATCCTATACTTTTGGCACCATCAGCTCCTGGAAGGTTACAGCCCCTTGTGTACTCTAAAACACTGCTCAAAAAAATAAAGGAACACTTAAACAACACAATGTAACTCCAAGTCAATCACACTTCTGTGAAATCACACTGTCCACTCAGGAAGCAACACTGATTGACAATCAATTTCACATTCTGTTGAGCAAATGGAACAGATAACATCTGGAAATTATAGGCAATTAGCAAGACACCCCCAATAAAGAGTGGTTCTACAGGTGTGACCACATACCACTGCTCAGTTCCTATGCTTCCTGGCTGATGTTTTGGTCATTTTTGAATGCTGGCGGTGCTTTCACTCTAGTGGTAGCATGAGACAGAGTCTACAACCCACACAAGTGGCTCAGGTAGTGCAGCTCATCCAGGATGGCACATCAATACGAGCTGTGGCAAGAAGGTTTGTTGTGTCTGTCAGCGTAGTGTTCAGAGCATGGAGGCGCTACCAGGAGACAGGCCAGTACATCAGGAGACATGGAGGAGGCCATAGGAGGGCAACAACCCAGCAGCAGGACCGCTACCTCCGCCTTTGTTCAAGGAGGAGCACTGCCAGAGCCCTGCAAAATGACCTCCAGCAGGCCACAAATGTGCATGTGTCCACTCAAACGGTCAGAAACAGACTCCATGAGGGTGGTATGAGGGCCCCACGTCCACAGGTGGTGGTTGTGCTAACAGTCCAACACCGTGCAGGACGTTTGGCATTTGCCAGAGAACATCAAGATTGGCAAATTTGCCACTGGCGCCCTGTGTTCTTCACAAATCAAAGCAGGTTCACAATGAGCACATGTGACAGTTGTGACAGAGTCTGGAGATGCTGTGGAGAAGGTTCTGCTGCCTGCAACTGTGGTGGCCCAGTAAAGGAGATGCACCCCTGTACCCTTGCTGCTCTATCAGACTGCCTCTCTACAGTGTCCCCTGGACCCCCTTGCACCTGTTCCCCTTGTACAGTTATCTTTATACTGTGCATTGTATATAAATGTGTTATACCTTTAAGAAAAGTTGACATGTGATTAACCTGTTGTCATGTAATTGTAACCCAGTGAGGTATCAGTGACCATGTGACCTAAGGGTGACCTATGGGACCCCTCAGAGTCTCCCCCATATAGGCCGTGGGTGGAGCTAGCTCTCTCTCTTACTCTCTTGTATGCTGAGTTGCAGTGAGGTCAAGTCCTAGGTGTGTGTCTGGAGTGCAGAGGAGGCCTGAAGTCAGTCAACCAGCCACGGATTCTCAAGTCCATTGTCCCACAGGTCAAGTCAAAGTCTGGTAAGCCACAGAAGGGGTGAAGTCAGTCATAGTCTGTCATAGTCAAGTCAGTCCAAATTATCCTGTCTCAAGTCAACATGGCCTATAAGTCCCAGCAAGCCCTAAGGTCTCTGAAGTCACTGGTCACCTCTGTGGACCTAACCAAGCTGTATAGACTGTTACACCTGTCTGACTCAGTAAAGTTGCTGTTGTTCCGTAACTTGTCGCCAGAGTCAATATTTGCCCCTGTGCTTAGCCCAGGATCCAGCGGTATTCCTTTGGGTGGTGTAGGGGATAAACCATGCGCTGGCGTCATGAACACAAGGAGTTAATGCCATCTGCCCCTAGGGTAATTCCATCTGCCCTCATCACACGCTCATCACACACCTCCAGCATCATCGGTTTGGCGGTGGGTCAGTAATGGTGTGGGGTGACATTTCTTTGGGGGGCCGCACAGCCCTCCATGTGCTTGCCAGAGGTAGCCTGACTGCCATTAGGTACCGAGATGAGATTCTCAGACCCCTTGTGAGACCATATGTTGGTTCGGTTGGCCCTGAGTTTCTCCTAATGCAAGACAATACTAGACCTCATGTGGTTGGAATGTGTCAGCAGTTCCTGCAAGAGGAAGACATTGATGCTATGGACTGGCCCGCCCGTTCCCCAGACCTAAATCCGATTGAGCACATCTGGGACATCATGTCTTGCTCCATCCACCACATTGCACCAGACTGTCCAGTAGTTGGCGGATGCTTTAGTCCAGGTTTGGGAGGACATCCCTCTGGAGACCATCCACCACCTCATCAGGAGCATGCCCAGGCGTTGTAGGGAGGTCATACGGGCACGTGGAGGCCACACACACACTACTGAGCCTCATTTTGACTTGTTTTAAGGACATTACAAAGTTGGAACAGCCTGTAGAGTGGTTTTCCACTTTGATTTTGAGTGTGGCTCCATATCCAGACATCCATGGGTTGATACATTTGATTTCCATTGATAATTTTTGTGTAATTTTGTTGTCAGCACATTCATCTATGTAAAGACTAAAGTATTTCATACGATTCATTCATTCAGTCAGATCTAGGATGGGTTATCTTAGTGTTCCCTTTATTTTTTTTTGAGCAGTGTATATATCCAATGGTGTCTTCAACTCCTGGTAACAAATACAGCTGAATTCCTTTAACCACTCTAAGGCCTCTTAACACAGTATAATTTCTGACCAGAGAAAAACCCAGGCTCTGGCAGAACAAGCTGCCACTAGGACCTCCCTGAGATGCGTCTTCTCTATAGACGGCAATGCATTTTCAATTGGATTCCACAGAAAGAAATTATATTCTTTCTGCGAAGCCTGGGATTTGAATTACCACGCCAGATGTTTATACTGCGTAAATATGCTGTGTGCATGGTGCTTTCTGCGGCAAAGCCAAAATTTGTGTGGATTTATTGGCTGGAGCATGTTAGTGGAATTAATAAGAATTTTGGCCTGGAATCCTAAATCCTCATCAAATTCTGAACATAACACAGGACTTTACCAGGAATAAACTGTTATGGCATAAAGGAATCACCTTTATTTTTCTAAAGCAGGTTTGAACATAGAACCACCAGTCTGATCAATTGCTATAGTCAACATGGAGACTTTTTTTGGAATAGTTTTTATAACAGTTCTTTTTATTCTTTTTCTTGAAGAATGAACAAATAATAGGCACTTTGTTGCACTTGATCGATTTCAGTCCAGTTATCTTTATTTCTTGTGATGTATATTTTAGCCGTGCATTGCCATATTTACCATGCTTCAGTTTGAGGTCTTCTTCTTTGGAAAAACTGATCTCATAATTTCCTCGAGACAATGTTATTGATAGCCATGTTACTGTATCTTGCCTTCTTTGTGAATTAGACAATGTAACAAGTAAATGTTTTCCTCTTTCAGTGCCTCCTTCCATTGCTGATGAAGTTACAAATATATATGTTAGTAAATCTTCATCCGCAATACTTCCCTGTACCGTATATGGTGTTCCACATCCAGCGGTCCATTGGTCAAAGGATGGAAAACCTCTCCCTGCTGTAGGAGAGCGCTACAAGACACTCGCTTCTGGTAAACTTGTCCAATACAGATCCGTATCACTATGTGTTTACTGTATTTACTTTATAAACAAGTGTCATATATTATTAAGGATTTGACATAGGAGACTATTTAAAGAAATTTTTGACTTTCCAGTTTTCTTTATTCTAGTATTTTGCCTCTAAAAAGTGACTTTATACTTCAAACACTATTATTTAATTCTTATGAAAAAAAGGTTAAAGGGGTACTCCCGTGGAAAACGTTTTTTTTTTTTTTAAATCAACTGTTAAACAGATTTGTTAATTCTATAAAAAAATCTTAATCCTTCCATTTCTCTTCTGTTGCGACCACAGTGCTCTCTGCTGACCTCTGCAGTCCATTTAATGTACAGCAGAGGTCAGCAGAGAGCACTGTGGTCGTGACAGAAGAGAAATCCAAAAATAAAAGTATTTCCTCTGTAGTATACAGCCCCTAAAAAGTACTGAATGATTAAGATTTTTTAATAGAAGTAATTTTACAAATCTGTTTAACTTTCTGGCACCAGTTGATTTAAAAAAAAAAAGTTTTCCACGGGAGTACCCCTTTAATGGGGTATTGCAAACTTCAAAAGTTTTCTCCAATCCACCAGCTTATTGGTGGGACCTCCACCCATCCTGAGAATCGATGTCACCTGCCCCCCAAATGAATTTAGCAGCAGCGCACATGCACGGACAGCGCTAGCTCCATTCATTCTCTATGGTGCTTCCCATTCTCATATTCCAACCTCACGTTCCATCCTCATATATCGTCCTCATATCTCAACCTCATATGCCGTCCTCATATCCCAACCTCATGTCCCGTTCTCATATATCGTCCCCATATCTCAACCTCATATCCAGTCCTCATATCCCAACCTCATGTAAGTCCTCATTTATCGTCCCCATATCTCAACCCTTACATCCTGCCCTCATCCCAACCTCATGTCCTGTCCTCATGAATCGTCCCCATATCTCAACCTCAAATCCTGTCCTCATAGCCCAACCTCATGTCCCGTCCTCATATATCGTCCCATATCTCAACCTCATATCCAGTCCCCCGCACTAACTATTCTCTGCACCTGTTCACCAGGGTGTTTCGGTCAATCTCTGCCACCCAAGAGTTCCACAATTAGGAGATCTACCTGTTATGACTGGGGTGGACAGGGAGACTGAGCCCTAAGCTGTCCCTAATAACATTCTCACTGCCTACTTGCCCATCCGGCCTAAACGACAACCACGACCACGGTGCCGGTCCCTATCTGAGCTAAAGTGCAGTGGGTGTAAAAACAAATAATAATGAACAAAGCCAAAGACAGAATATAAATACAACAAACTGGGCAGAACATAGTGTACTAACAAACACTTCAGAAACCAGAATTCAGATAAATGGCAAATATGAATAAATGAACTAGACAAGGTATATAATGAGTAAACAACAGAAACCAGAAAATGCAGATGATGAATAGAAGAACTGAATGTTAAACACTAAACTGATCAGGAACATAGAACACTGTTCACATTGGACTCAGATAACTAACATAAACAGATTAAGTTCAGAGGACACAGATCAGTGAGTAAGCATAGAGGACACAATAGATCAATGGTAAAGCACAGAGGAAACACTAGATCAGTGATCATGTACTCTATGATCAGTGCATGTACTATAAACTCATCAGCAAGCAAGATCAGCAATCATAAACGCTATAAAAATGCGTTCAAGAAAACCAAACTCCACAACGTGGATTAACACAGGTCAGGATACTAGGCAGGATATTTTTTCAAAATACAAGACAGTATATATTCAAAACCAAACTCCACAATGTGGAGGAACACAGTTCAAGATACTCAGTGTGAACACAGACTAAGAAACAAGGTACGAGCAGAACGGACATACAATAATCCTAAAAACAGACAATAGTACTTCAGACTAAAATCTACAATAAACAAGACTATTAACCATGGTTAACAACTCAGTAATATCACAATATAAATACAAGGTGCATGACTAAGCAGACATGAACAGAGTAGCACTAAAGATAAGGTGCATAATAAAACATAGTCAGAGTAGTTCAATCACCAACTAGAGTGCAGCAGAGCTAGGGTTTTAAAGCCAAACCCGAGCAGCAATAGGATGAGAACCTTAACTCTTCCAAGGCTAGGAAGAATTAGAACAAAAACTGCTCAGACATAAAAATCAATGTCTGAACAGACCCCAGGACATAAAAACACAAAAACGATCATTACACAACGATTGACTTGCTTGAGACTTCAGACAAAAAATCCCTACTCTTGCAAAGGGGGTGTGTTAGGGTTGACATATAAATAACATGTGCAGGGGCGGACTGACACCATTCAGGGCCCCTGGACCAAATAAAGCAAGGGCCCCCAGCAAGACTCCACCCCAGGCCCCACCTCTGCCCTGCCCCTATTACCGCAAAGTATGTTTATGAATATTTGCCATAGAAAGGAATAGGGAGTGCAGTGCGCTTGAGGCTATGGTATACTTTGAGGGATGGCAATGCCAGTCACCTTAAAGGACAACTGCAGTGGTAAACAATTATATATGCCCGTGCCCGGGCCTCAAAAATAAACAAAATAAACTCATACATACCTTCCTACTGGCCCCCGTTGGTTCGGCACAGGCCTCACGGTCCGGCAGTGCCGACGTCATTCCACTTCCTGGGAACAGGGACGCCGCAGAGCCGTCGGCGTATCACCGGCCGTAGCGATGTCCCGCCCCAGACGGTGATAGGCTGAGCCCACTGTCATGTAAGAAGCTGGCCAGAGCTCCTTACATGACAGTGGGCTCAGCCTATCACAGGCTGGGGCGGGACATCGCCACGGCCGGTGATACACTGATGGCTCTGCGGCATCCCCAGGAAGTGGAATGACGTCGGCACTGCCGGACTGTGAAGCCTGTGCCGGACCAACGAGGGTTCGTAGGAAGGTATGCATAAGTTTATTTTGTTTATTTTTGAGGCCCGGGCACGGGCATATACAAATGTTTACCACTGCAGTTGTCCTTTAACTACACCAAGTGCTTAAAAACACGGAACTATCAATGCTTTTATGCTTATTTGGGATTATGCTTACTTGGTTACTTGGGATCTCTGTCTGTGATACCCGGTCCAACTTGGCTACAGCCTCCACTCACCTTAAAAGGGGTACTCCGGTGGAAAACTTTTTTTTTTTTAATCAACTGGTGCCAGAAAGTTAAACAGATTTGTAAATTACTTCTATTAAAAATTCTTAATCCTTCCAGTACTTATTAGCGGCTGTATATTACAGAGGTAATTCTTTTCTTTTTTGATTCCTTTTCTGTCATGACCACAGTGCTCTCTGCTGACAGCTCTGTCCATTTTAGGAAATGTCCAGCGCAGCATATGTTTGCTATGGGGAATTTCCCCTGCTCTGAACAGTTCCTGACAGGGACAGCAGAGAGCACTGTGATTGTGACAGAAAATAAATCCAAACAGAAAAGAATTTCCACTGTAGTATACAGCCGCTAATAAGTACTGGAAGGATTAAGATTTTTTAATAGAAGAAATTTACAAATCTGTTTAACTTCCTGGCACCAGTTGATTTAAAAAAAAAAAGTTTTCCACCGGAATACCTGCCTTTCACCGCTCACTACATGATGATATATAACTTATATCTCTGACAGTGCCATCATATAGTGAGCGGTGAAAGGCAGGTAGAAAATAGCAACTAGTCCATTCATAAGCCACATACTTTACCTTTTTTGCCCCCCTGCTTGGGTGAGGCCTCTTAGATTTATTACAGAAATAACACAGCAGCACAGAGTATTTCTGGAGGGAACTGTAGTGAGTCAGAATGTCTGACTCACTGCAATCCCTGCCAGAAATACTCTGTGCTGCTGGGAAGCCAACTCTATATTCTACCTGCCTTTCACCGCCCCCTGCATGATGGCATAATCAGAGATATAAGTAATATTTCACATATAACTTATAAGTCAGACTGTGCCATGTAGGCAGAGGTGAAAGGCAGGTAGAAGATACATACAACTATACAATTCATAAGCCACCCACCTGGCCAGGCCAGCCTGTTTTTGGGTCCATGCCGATGCTGACTGAGAAAGCCAGCAGAGAGATCAGGGCACTCCTTTGGCAGGGCTCTGTACACCAAAGACAAACAGGGCTCTGTACACCGAGGACAAGCAGGGCTCTGTACACCAAGGACAAGCAGGGCTCTGTACACCAAGGACAAGCAGGGCTCTGTGCACTAAAGACAAGCAGGGCTCTGAACACTAAAGACAAGCAGGGCTCTGTGCACTGAGGACAAGCAGGGCTCTGTGGACTGAGGACAGGCAGGGCTCTGAACACTGAGGACAAGCAGGGCTCTGTGCACTGAGGACAAGCAGGCTCTGTGCACTGAGGACAAGCAGGGCTCTGTGCACTGAGGACAAGCAGGGCTCTGT
The DNA here is from genome assembly GCF_029499605.1 of Hyla sarda. Classification (NCBI taxonomy): domain Eukaryota; kingdom Metazoa; phylum Chordata; class Amphibia; order Anura; family Hylidae; genus Hyla; species Hyla sarda. Next base: position 49,170,126 of record NC_079194.1, on the reverse strand, counting down.
ACACTGAGGATAAGTGGGGCTCTGTACACTGAGGACAAGCGGGGCTCTGTACACTGAGGACTAGCGGAGCTCTGTACACTGAGGACAAGCAGGGCTCTGTACACTGAGGACAATCAGGTCTCTGTGCATTGAGGACAAGCAAGTCTCTGTACACTGAGGACAAGCAGGGCTCTGTGCAGTGAGGACAAGCAGGGCTCTGTGCACTGAGGACAAGCAGGGCTCTGAAAACTGAGGACAAGCAGGGCTCTGTGCAATGAGGACAAGCAGGGCTCTGTGTACTGAGGACAAGCAGGGCTCTGTGCACTGAGGACAAGCAGGGCTCTGTACACTGAGGACAAGCAGGGCTCTGTACACTTAAGAAAAGCAGGGCTCTGTGCACTGTGGACAAGCGGGGCTCTGTACACTGAGGACAAGCAGGGCTCTGTACACTGAGGAAAAGCAGGGCTCTGTACACTTAGGACAAGCGGGGCTCTGTACACTGAGGACAAGCGGGGCTCTGTACACTGAGGACAAGCAGGGCTCTGTACACTGAGAACAAGCGGGGCTCTGTACACTGAGGACAAGAAGGGCTCTGTACACTGAGGACAAGTGGGGCTCTGTACACTGAGGACAAGCAGGGCTCTGTACACTGAGGACAATCAGGTCTCTGTGCATTGAGGACAAGCAAGTCTCTGTACACTGAGGACAAGCAGGGCTCTGTGCAGTGAGGACAAGCAGGGTCCACTGAGGACAAGCAGGGCTCTGTGCAGTGAGGACAAGCAGGGCTCTGCACACTGAGGACAAGCAGGGCTCTGTACACTGAGGACAAGCAGGGCTCCGTACACTGAGGACAAGGGGGGCTCTGTACACTGAGGACAAGAGGGGCCCAGTACACTGAGGACAAGCGGGGCCCAGTGCACTGAGGACAAGTGGGGCTCCGTACACTGAGGACAAGTGGGGCTCCGTACACCGAGGACAAGCTGTGCTCCATACACTGAGGACAAGCAGGGCTTCGTACACTGAGGACAAGTGGGGTTCCATACACCGAGGACAAGCGGGGCTCTGTACACCGAGGACAAGTGGGGCTCCGTACACTGAAGACAAGCAGGGCAGGCGCACTGCTCTTCAGCGGCAGTAGTGAACTCCGGCGCTGCCGTGCTTAGACGTAAGGTTCACATGACCTAAGCGCCTCTCCCAGGCAGTGGCTGTTTGGGAGCAGGATGACGGTAACAGCTCAGTGCCCGACTCCAACATCGGGAGGGCCCTTTCCCCGGGCTGGGCCCGGCTAATTAAAATAAAAATAAAAAATTATTTTATATGACAGGCGGCGGACGGCAGGCCCTTTTCCAGGCCGGGCCTTCGGGCAACATCTGAATGGACTGGCCGGTCAATCCTCCCCTGCCTGAACTTGTGCAGAAAGTCCCATTGAAACAGCATAGCTCAAAGGGCTGTGCCGTTTGTGCAACCAACAGTAAAGTCAATGGTAGTTATACAAATTGTGTAATTTCACTGCTTTGGATGCAAACAGGCTGGATGTGACCAGAAAAAGCCAAATGGGGAGAGGGGATGAACCCTTTAAATATGGAGAGATCCCCATTCCTATTAAATGACCTGATTCATGCATTTATTCAGTATATGACGGAGGGAAACAACATCTGAAGACCTGCCAATACTAAGAGTTTTTATTAAATGTAATATCCTAAGAATTACTCAGACGCTCTAAATTTATTTCCTTTAATTGGATTCTAGGAAGCATCGAAATAGCGCATGCAGATCTAAGTCATGCTGGAACATATACTTGTAAGGTGGTTAATGAGGTTGGCTCCGCACAGATCCACATAAATCTCCATGTTCAAGGTTGGTCGTGAAATTACTGTTATTAACAAAAAGTACTGCAAAACCACAAAATACTTTATATTAAAATTATGAAAAGTGTGTGGTATACTGTATATGTACTTATAGGTAGAGCCTTATCTAGTATTACAAGTGTCAAAATAACTGGCATCATCTACAGTATGTTTCCTTCCTGATCATTCCTGTATTAGAGGTTCCTGTCATTCAAAGTCATGTGGATCATCTGGAAGCTGTTGTGGACCATTCTGTTACTCTTTTATGTGAAGCCACCGGAACGCCCTCACCCACCTTAACATGGCAGAAAGAAGGTGTCGCTATTAAAACAGGTATTTGTCAGCCTTTTGGTAAAAAAAAAAAAAATTGTATTACACTCTGATTATTTCTAATTGTTTTATGACTGTTTTTTTTGTAGGAAATCATTACACAATTTTTCCTAATGGAAGCCTTAAAATAGGTAAAGTGAGACAAGAAGATGCTGGTACTTACACTTGTATTGCTCAAAACCCAGCTGGTACAGCTCTTGGGAGGATCAGACTCAAAATATATGGTAAGTAATTTTTTAGACTTAAAGGTAATGTAACATAAAGGGTTTTCCAGAACCTTGGTATCGATGGCATGCAAGTAGTATTTGCTACTAAAATCAGATTGGTGGCTGATATGTTGCTGATACAACCCCCATCAAACAGTGGACTTAACAATATACCCCACCTTATTTACCAGACACAGCTTCATACATTTTGTAGTGGCTGTGAATGATATTACATCTCACAGCAGTTCAGTCCCATTTAATAGAATGGGACAGAGCTGCAGTACCCAAAACACCCACTGTAAAATGTATGGAGCTGTGCCTGGTGAACAATGGAAAAGATTCGATGGAGTGTTTAGTTTGATCCACACTTACCTAAAAGTTTGGTTGGTTCAGCGCAAATTCAAATATCGTCCGGTTTGTTTAAATTGTCAGGTGAAGATATCTGTGAGGGACACTAAGTGACACTAAGTGTAAGAGTCGGAGCACACATTAAATAATTGTAGTGAAGTAGCAGAGAGCGTGGCAATTGTGAAATTTTGTGAAATTTTTGTGAAAAAGCCGTGCCTAAAGGGTTTTGTGTCACTTTTGCAAACGCCTTTAACAAGCGGGGCTCAGTACACCGAGGACAAGCGGGGCTCCGTACACTGAAGACAAGCAGGGCAGGCGCACTGGTCTTCAGTGGCAGCAGTGAACTCCGGCACTGCCGTGCTTAGACGTAAGGTTCACATGACCTAAGCACCTCTCCCAGGCAGCCACTGCAGTTCTCTTAATGGGCCACCACTACAGTGGCTGTCTGGGAGCAGGATAACGGTAACAGGTCAGGGCCCAACTCCAACATCGGGAGGGAAAACAATGGAAAAGATTTGATGGAGTGTTCAGTCCAATCCACACTTACCTAAAAGTTTGGTTGGTTCAGTGCAAATTCAAATCTCGGCCGGTTTGTTTAAATTGTCAGTAGCAGAGAGCGTGGAAATTGTGAAATTTACGCCCCATAATGGGATAATCTTTTGTATGGCTTGTAAAAAGCCATTGCTTCTTCTAACACGGGAGGATTTGGTGGTCCGGCTGCTGTGACCCCGCGATCTCCAGGCCAGTGATCGCGGTGTTCAGAACACAGAAGTTTGGAGCTTCCCTGTTAGTGACCTCATACCATTCCCCCTCAATTCATTTGTATGGGAGCGGCATGATGGCTAGTACACAACCATCACGCCTCCTCCCATAGACATGAATGGAGGGGGTGTGAGGACTGTGTTTGCCCGTCATCCACCACAGAGCGAAGTTCTCTCCGTGCATTGGATGACCACGGTGCCGCGCCGGAGATTACAGGAGGTACCAGGAGCTGGACCCACGCGATCGGACATCTTATCCCCTATTGGATAGGGGGTGAGATGTTTAGCAGTGGAACACCCCTTTAAACATATTGATACTGATTGATCTGATCTGCCAGCTTTCTAAAGAGCAGGAGGAGCTGAATATATATATATATATATATATATATATATATATATATATATATAAATATATATATACATACAGTACAGACCAAAAGTTTGGACACACCTTCTCATTCAGAGTTTTCTTTATTTTCATGACTATGAAAATTGTAGATTCACACTGAAGGCATCAAAACTAACACATGTGAAATTATATACATAACAAAAAAGTTGGAAAATATGTCAGTCATATTCTAGGTTCTAGCCACCTTTTGCTTTGATTACTGCTTTGCCCACTCTTGGCATTCTCTTGATGAGCTTCAAGAGGTAGTCACCTGAAATGGTCTTCCAACAGTCTTGAAGGAGTTCCCAGAGATGCTTAGCACTTGTTGGCACTTTTTGCCTTCACTCTGTGGTCCAGCTCACCCCAAACCATCTCGATTGGGTTCAGGTCCGGTGACTGTGGAGGCCAGGTCATCTGGCGCAGCACCCCATCACTCTCCTTCTTGGTCAAATAGCCCTTACACAGCCTGGAGGTGTGTTTGGGGTCATTGTCCTGTTGAGAAATAAATGATGGTCCAACTAAACGCAAACCGGATGGAATAACATGCCGCTGCAAGATGCTGTGGTAGCCATGCTGGTTCAGTAGGCCTTCAATTTTGAATAAATCCCCAACAGTGTCACCAGTAAAGCACCCCCACACCATCACACCTCCTCCTCCACACCAGCACACCTGTGAAGTTAAAACCATTTCAGGTGACTACCTCTTGAAGCTCAACAAGAGAATGCGAAGAGTGTGCAAAGCAGTAATCAAAGCAAAAGGTGGCTACTTTGAAGAACCTATTTTCAGTTGTTTCACACTTTTTTGTTATGTATATAGTTCCACATGTGTTAATTCATAGTTTTGATGCCTTCAGTGTGAATCTACAATTTTCATAGTCATGAAAATAAAGAAAACTCTGAATGAGAAGGTGTGTCCAAACTTTTGGTCTGTACTGTATATATATATATATATATATATATATATATCCCACCCATTCTGGGTTCGATCGACGTGAAAAAAAAACTAATCTTAGCTAATAACCTGCACCACCTTTTTTAATTTCAAATTTAAAAAAATTTCAGAAAGATAAGAGCGGACATTTCTGTATATATTGTTCTCTTTTTGCATAGATTCGCTAGCTAATCGACATATGTCCATCTCTAGATCCACCAGCAATAAAGCCGCATCGGAAAGAGTACACCGTCTCTGTGGATGAATCGGTCACAATGCTCTGTGAGACCTCTGGAAACCCCACACCTGAGATCAGTTGGAATAAAGACGGAGTGCCCCTTTCTGGACAGGGAATAATCAGCAATGGTGCTCTGCAGATAGCCTTTGTCCAGCCTGATGATGGCGGCCTATACACCTGTGTAGCGGAAAACATAGCTGGCTCTGTCAGTACTGACATGACCCTATCTGTTTTGAGTAAGTACAAAAAAGAATTTTTAGAAACGGACGTCACATTTTCCTATTCTAGTGTTTTCCAACCAGGGTTCCTCCATTTGTCGCAAAACTACAACTCCCAGCATGCCCAGACAGCCAACGGTTGTCTGGGCATGCTGGGAGTTGTAGATTTGCGACAGCTAGAGAAACCCTTGTTAGAAAAAATTGTCTATTCATCATAAAGTGTTTGTTCTTTCAGTTATTCGGTGGTTACTGTGTATTTTCCATGTTGCAAACCTGTCTATGCAGAGCCTTAGGCCATGTTCACACAACAAAACTTCCTTGTGAAATTCCGCATGGACATTCCACTGCAGCAGAGTCCCATTGATTTCAATAGGAGTCTGCTACACTGTGCACACGGGAGAATTTCTGCGCCAGATTTTTCTGCCGTGGAAATTCTGATTCCGGCATATACAAAAAGAATAGTGGTCCTACATTTCCGAGCAGTCCTAGCACCGGCATGTTCTACCGATGCTCCACTGTCAGTGAAATGTCCTCACGAAAAAAACATCTGGCGCGGAAATTCGGCCGTGTGAACAGTACAGCAGAATCCCATTGAAATCAATGGGACTCTGCTGCAGTGGAATGTCCGTGAGGAATTCCGCATTGGAAATTCCGCTGTGTGAACATGTCCTTAGTCTATGTATTTTCTTTTCATCATCTATGTCTGATTTTTCATTTTCAGTCCCACCCAAGATTATCAAAAATGCTAAAGACTTTGTCGTGACGCATGGTTTCCAAGTGACCATCCCCTGTGCGTCATATGGAATTCCAACTCCAACAATATCCTGGAAAAAGAACAATGTACCCATAATAGAAACCACTGGAAAATATGAGGTGATGACATCCGGGGAATTTGTCTTGCAGAATGCTGAGGTACATGTATTTTCTGAAAGTTTAAAATTACAAATAATTTATTGGTACATAATATTTTATTGGTACAAAATGCTGCATGCAAACCTACCATAAAGAATAGCAGGAAGGTGGTGGCTTCTCCTAGATAACCCTTTTTATTGCATGTAACAATGAATGGTTTGTGAACTTGTTTTTTTGTAAATCTAAATATATATATATATATATATATATATATATATATACAGTAGAATCTCCCAATAGCGGACACTCACGGGGAATAAAAAAGGGACCACTATTGAGAGATGTCCCTTACAGTATTGGGAAAAAGGCTCAAAATTCTTCCTAAATTACAGAATACTGTTCTGTACTCACTCTAGGGTGTAATTACTTATGAAACATGATAAAAAGCAATATTACAGTAGAATCTCGCTGTGTCGTTTAATCTCCCCTTATCACCACCCATATCATTTCTTTCCCTCTTTTATACCCGGTGCCAACTTATCCCCTCCTGCCTTGTGCCAAATGATCCCCCCCTTACCCCCCTGTGCCACATCATTTACCCCTGATCCCCCCCTTACCCCCCTGTGCCACATCATTTACCCCTGATCCCCCCCGGGCCATTTCATTCCCCCTTCATTACCCTCTGTGTAAATTCATCACCCCCTCTTTATGAAGTGGGGCAGAGGGATAAAGGGGGAATAAAAGGGCACAGGGGGTGGTAAAGAGGGGGTGATGAATTTTTACAGATGGTAATAAAGGGGAAATGAAATGGCACAGGGGGGGATCAAGGGGAAATGATGTGGCACAGGGGGTAATAAAGGTGGGGATGATTTGGCACAGGGGAATAAAGTGGCACCAGGGGGGGATCAGGGAGGAGGGGGGTGAATGATGTGGCTGGTGGACGTACATAAGCAGGAGACCACTATTAAACACTTGTCTTCTGCTTCTGTGCTGGGGCTTCTGCAGGGGGGTGCAGCAGGGGCCTGGGCCCCTTACTGTGGTATTGGCTGTACTCCCTGACGGCGACCCTGTGTACATGGTGAGGCCAGCACATAAGCCTGATTGTCCCCTATTGGAAGTGTTTTGTCCGCTATTGGGAGTGTTTTGTTCCCTAATGGGAGTGTTTTGTTCCCTATTGTCCCCTTTTGGGTGTGTCCGTGTCCGCTATTGGGAATGTCCCCTGTTCAGAGGGTGCAAATACATTAAATCTCATGGGATTCTGCCAGGAATTAAAAACTGTCCGCTATTAGGAGATGTCCCCTATTGGGAGGTGTCCGCTAAGGGAGAGTTCACTGTATATATTTATATATATTTATTGTTATTTTTATATATATATATATATATATATATATATATAAAATTTTCTTTTTATAAATAATAATCACACCGGAACCAAATACTTTCCCTTTTATGTGTAAGGGCCCTTCACACTATGGAATCTCCACCCACAGCATATGGCAGTTAAGTGTTAGAGGAGCTATGATTGGATGAGGTTGGACACACCCCCCTCAGCACTCCAGGCTGCACTTCCTGTGTTTGGACTTCGGTCCTAAGTCTGTGTATGAGATGAGGGAAATGTGCTCTTGAGCTTTTTTAAGCACAAATAAAACATAGAAACATTTTTTTTAATCAAAGTATATTAGAAATATTTTTTATTTACCATAAGGAGTGCAATAGCAAAAATGCGTTTTAATAAGAGTTACCCTTTCAGGGTCTTTTTTTTTTTTTTGCACTGAACAGACCCTTAATGGATCAGAGCACTATTAACACTGCCGGGTCCTGATGGATCCCATTGACTTCAATGGTATCCGTCGGTTGTCTGGTATTTTAGAGGAGTTGAGTGGAGAAAACTGACTGAGCAATGGAGCTACCTTTACCGTGACAGGACAGCCATGTTAATAAGCAGTATCCCCCTGTGGATTAGGTGGAACCTAAGGTACTGATCTAATGAATTTCATAAGCCCACAATAATTCAGAATTGTTGGAGAGAAATAAGGGGACTTTGCTATAATAAAGGAGGCTGCTAATACTTGTTGCTTTCGTCCACCCCTGAATATACCACTTTATCTATTAGAATTCCTGAAGTGTTAAACAGAATCTTCCCTAATTGTGAATGAAAACGTATTTTATATTTCTGTTTGGTGCAGCATGAAGATGCCGGGAATTATACATGTACCGCTATTAATGTTGCTGGAAAAGATTCAAATACCATAAATCTGGTCATTCACTACTCTCCGACTTTCACTGAACTACCCTCTAACGTTTCACTAAATGAAGGAGAAAAGTTAAGGTTATCGTGTAAAGCAACAGGAAACCCATCCCCTAAAATATCATGGGCTCATCAGGATAGAGTAATAGCAGGTAAGTGGACCATGGACTGTACATCAATGCAGCATCATTCTGTAAAATGTTTAGATTAAATATGTTACCTATTAACCAATTCTGGTGTTATAGAGTTTACTTTAACACAGGGAAAATTGGGAAATTGGAAAATGAGACATTTTAATGGAAACGTTAACCATGTCTATCATTTCCCCTCTGTGCCTGCAATGTATACACACCTCCACCCTGCCTCTCTCTTACAGCAGAGAATGGAGGCAGGAAGGGCGGGTTTCCGCGGGGGGCAAAGCCTCCAACCCATGGATTTCTGATATTAATGTGGTGGCCCAGTACAGAAGTTGCACAACTGTACCATTGCTGCCCTGTCAGGCAGACTCCATTCAGTGACCCCTGGGCCCCCCTTCACCTATGTTCTATAAATAGTACTGTGTGCCTATGTTATTAAATGTAATGTATATATATTGTATATACCTTTAAGTAATGTTGCTATGTGTTGTAACCAAGGAAGGTACCAGTGACCATGTGACCTACAGGGTGACCTATGGGACCTCTCCAGAGTCTCCCTCATATACACCCTGGGAGGCTAGTTAGTTCTTGCTCTGCTGAGGAACAGTGATGTAAAGTTCTGAGAGGGTGTCTAGTGTCCTGAGGAGGCCTGAAGCCTACCACGCAGCCACGCATCCACAAGTCCACTAACCCACAGGTGAACGTCAAAACCTGGTAAGCTACAAATGGGGTGAAGTCTGTCTAATCAGACCCAGTCAAGTCAGTCAAGGTTAATCTGGGTCAAGTCAGCGTGGCCCTGCATCAAATTGTCCAAGTCCGTTACAAGTCCCAGTGAGCCCTGAAGTCTCTAATGTTACAGGTCACCTCCTTGAGCCTGGCTAAGCTGTTAAGAGTGTTACATCTGTCTAACTCAGTAAAGCTGCCATTGTTCCGTAACTTGCCGTCGGAGTCATTATTTGCCCCGTGCCTATCCCAGGATCCAGCGGCATACCTTCGGGTGATGCAGAAGTTAAAACACGCCCTGTCATCACGAATACAAGGGTTAATGCCATCTGCCCCTAGGGTAATAACATCTGCCCTCCATCACACCCTCACCACACTAACATATACCATTATGTAGGGGGGTGGGGGCAGGGGTCGGGAGAAGCAATGTAGTGAGGTATCTGTTGGTATCAGAAATCAATGGATCCGAGGTCAGCCCCCTTCTTCCCTCCTCTCTGCCACGCTTCTCCACTTTAAGAGAGAAACAGGGTGGAGGTGAGTGCACGGGGCAGCGAATTGCACATTGCATTCACAGAAGTGACAGACATCACATGGTTAACATTTCCATAAAAATTTCCCATGTGTTAAAGAAAACTTTATAACACTGGAACAATTTCCTGAACATACAGGTTTTGCTTTTATAGTAGATTACTCATGGTCTCTTAAAGGAAAACTGTCAGCTTGCTCCCCCCGCACTAACCAGCGGTACTGGCTGGTAGTGCGGGGGATGGTGATCATTTTGATGCTTACCGTGCCCGGATCCGCCGCGCCGTTCGGCCGTAATGTTCTATTTTCAGTATATGCTAATTAGGTGCTAACTTGCATCGGCTGGGCTAACTGGCACTCTGAGGTCAACGTTTCTGGCATCAGCGCCTTCCAGCTCATCAATATTCCTCCCCTCCCTCCGCTTCTCCCTCTTGTCCCCACTCTGTAATGAAGAGAGAGGGGAGGAATATTGATGAGCTGGGCGGTGCTGCGGCCAGAAGCACTGACTTCAGAGTGCCAGTTAGACGGGCCGGTGCAAGTTAGCACCTAATTACCATATACAGAAAATAGAAGATTACGGCCGAATGGCGTGGCGGATCCGGGCACGGTAAGCATCAAACTGATCAGCGTCCCCCGCACTACCAGCTGGTTAGTGCGGGGGTTCATGCTGGAATACATTTTTGAAGTTATTACAATGTATATAGAAGACGTAACACTAAAGCCTAATGTGAATGAGACTCATGGGGGAAATTGATAAAGCTTATTTACAGGATTTTTTTCTCTTAATTTCTAATAACATGTACTATCCTGGAGTTAAAAAAAAAGTTTTTTTTTTTACTAGAAATAGCATCACCCATGGGTTTTGTTTAGTTTTGCAGTTCCACCCTTTTGATTGAATAAGCTGCAATACGAGGCACAGTCCATGGACAGACATAGATTTGTTTTAAATAAAAATAAATTCTTATCCTAATCCAACCCCTTTAGAAGGGTTATCCACCTTTTTTTAAATTGATATCCTGCTGGGCGTGGGAAAATATTTTTAAAAAATCTATACCAAGCCTCAGTCCCCCACAGCTCTTGTTTGGCTCCATTCAGCCCCTTTTGTTCAGGTCCTGCTCATTCAGCCAATCATTGGCTGCTGCGGTGTCCTGTCTCAAACAGTGATTGGCCGAGCAGGCAGGTCCTGCAACAAGTGCTCGTCTCAGAAGCAGGAAGAAAATGGAAGATCAGGGGACTGGATGGAGCCAAATGGGAGCTGCAGGGGGCCAGGACTATGTGAGTATAGGCTTTTTTTCTTCAAATTTATTTCTGGTCCAAGCAGGATAACACTGGATACCCCCTTTAAGGGTGGGCTCACACTATTTTTTTACAGTACAGGAACCGGGTAGCGAAAACCAAGCGCTCCCGTATCCCAGCCGGACCCGGTTCGTATCTAATTAATTTCAATGAGCCGACCGGATTCACCGTTTGACATTGAAAGGAATTAGATATGGGCCGGGTCAGGCTGGAATACAAGAGCGCCCAGTTTTCACTCCGCCCAGCCGGATCTGGTTCCCGTACTGTAAAAGCATAGTGTGAACCCAGCCTAAGGTTGATACGTTACAGTTATAAGACAACATGCATCACAAAAAACAAATTAAAAGATGGGATTTGCTGATGCCTTCTATTTTTCCTGCAGCACAACCTGGGCAAAATAAACTTCTGACTGATTTGGTCATTGAAAGGATTCTAAAAGAAGAAGATGGTGCATATATCTGCATAGCAGAAAACACGGTGTCCTCCATCAACTCTACAGCATATGTGTTTGTGAGAGGTAAGACAATGACATATGGGATGGGAATAGTCGCTGCGCCATTAGGTTACCAGGAAGCTTGAAACATCTTCTGGGGCTTTAAAAAATTTGCTCAAAAATACAACTGAGGCAAGTTAGCTGGTGTGCATGATAGGGATGGTGTTCGTGAAGGCATTCTTGGGTGGAAGTCACATAAACATAGCTGTGGGCTTCAAAAACAGTAAACTGCATTCTTACAAGGGATCATTGCATTTATCCACAGGATTTATCCCAAAGCTATTTAATATACAAGGGACGTTCAAAAAGTTTTCACACTTTAATATTTTCGTTGTAAATAGTGAAGAAGTAACTGATTGTGTCTTTAATGACTAGTTCTGTCTGGCAAGCCGACTATGCAGAAAAGTCATGTAATTTGTTTTTGAAGTAATCTGTTTTGAAATGACATTTTTTATTAACCTAATATTTCTTATCTATGTAGAACCTCCGGTTCTTGTTGGGATCCACCATGTCAATCAGACAGTGCCTTTGGGTGGCAGTATTATATTAAATTGTATAGTAAAAGGAAATCCTATTCCTAAAATTCAATGGAACAAGAAAGGAAATGATATTCTGTATAATAAACGGTTTAAGCAGTTCCATAATGGCTCTTTAGCGATTTATAATACTACGGTAAGCCTGCACCTAAATGAAGAAATAAAGACTATATCAGTGTATTAATAAGAGCACTATAGCGGCTCCTAAACTATACACCATCATGTACTGTATTTACTTTCCCAAGATAATACACTTTTTGTAATGTGTAAATGTCCATTTTAAAAGTTTACCTCCGGTGTCCTGCTCTAGGCCTCCACAGCAATCCTCTTCCTGCTTTTTGCTAATCGGCAGCAAAAGTGATGTCCCACCTCTGCCATTGATTGGCTTAGCAGCAATGTGACATATTGGGCCTCGGTATCAGAAAGAAGACCAGGGCCGGGGCTCAATACATCTCATTGTCCCTCAGCCAATCACCTCACTGCGGCCAGTGATTAGCTGAGCCACAGTGTCGACCACAAGAAGCAGGAAAAGGATGACTGCTGAAGCTGAAGCATGATACTGAAGGCTCTGGGGAGCAGTGGGAGGTAAGTACAGTTTTTTTTACATGCTGGCATTCTGGGCAGTATGATAAAAAAAATTTATTCTGGATCACCCCTTTAATAAGACAAACATTTAGAGACCACTGGCTACTTTGACTACCACTGTCTACTTTATAAAGCAGTGTTTTCCAAACAGTGTGTCTTTAGCTGTCACAAAACTACAACTTTCAGCATACCTGGGAGTTGTAGTTTTGCAACAGCTGGAGACACACTGTTTGTAAAACACTGTTATAATGACTTAAAGGGGTTGTCCCCCAATGAAACCTGTTTTCAAAGGTCTAATAAATAAAGATATATAGGTGAATAAAGTTATTTTACTATCTTTCTGTTGTCTTTTAATGCTTTCTTTATGCCTTTAATGCAAACTGTCTTCTCTGTTGTCTTCAGCCCAACATCCTGCCTAGTGTACATCCTGTAACAGACTTCCTGTTCCTGTATGCAGGACACTCTAGCCAGGAATTCAGCCAACTCTATCTCCCTCCCATAACACTTTCTTGATAATAACCTCCTCTCATATAGTGTAATTTTTGCTCTTGTTGCTTTTAAACAAACATTCAAGATTCTTTTTTACAAACATTCATTGATCACTTTTGTTTCCACAGAATGAAGATGTTGGTGAATACACCTGCATAGCTACAAATGATGCTGGTGTATTAGAGCACACCATTACATTGTCCCTGCAAAGTAAGTTTTTTTTTAATGTTATATGAAGAAAGTAGTGACTGTAAAAAATCTGTATATTACATACAATAAATGACTTACTGTATACAATGGAAAACTTGCGGGTAGGAGCGAGCGGTCACAAAGCATACAGCGGGTCCCGCAAAATCCTGTGCAGTCTCGCAAACCTCTTAAATGCCACAGTGGGCTGGTGAAATGGCACAATAGGGTGATAAAATGGCACAAGAGGGTGACTAAATAGCACAAAACGAGTGATGAAATGGCACAAAGGGGTGATAAATTGGCACAAGAGGGTGATTAAATAGCACAAAACGAGTGATGAAATGGCACAAAGGGGTGATAAATTGGCACAAGAGGGTGATTAAATAGCACAAAACGAGTGATGAAATGGCACAAAGGGGTGATAAAATGGCACAAACGGGTGATAAAGGGAACAAGGGGGTGATGAAATGGCACAAAGGGGTAATACAATGGCACAAGGGGGTGATGAAATGGCACAAAGGGGTCATGCAATGGCACAAGGGGATGATGAAATGGCACGGCGGTTACAATTTCTAAAAACTGTGACAAAAAAATGTTCTGTAGCGGGTGGGATTGGACAAACATGTTGTGGGGGCGGGTGGGAGTGGAACACACACCTTTCAGGAGCGGGCAGTAATGGTCAAAAATCAAGCGGGAGCGGGATTAAGAAAACAGTCCTGTGCAGGGCTCCACTGTACACCTCCTGGGAATTTTTTTCTGCAAGCACTGTCTCAGCAGGGAAAAGGCATAACTCACTATGGAGCTGAAGAGTTGGTGTTCCCAGCATTTTTACCAGAAGATGATTTATAAATATAGACACCTTCTCTTAATTTCTCTACATTATATCACTTTGAATCAGGCATACAAAGTTATCAGTAGGTAGCACTAAAAAAAGACTCTTAACTTTAACTACTTGTCTCTTTTAGGAACAGATTGATGTGGTTGTAAGGTCCATAAGAAATCATTGCATGTAGTAGTGGATGTGTACTCCGGTGGCTGCCTGCAACCCAGACCAGTCGGGAACCACTGTCCTGCTTCAAGGCGAATAGATTATGGAGAATCTGTTTAAAAAATGGGCTTCGCATTGGTGCACACTGATTGGTGTCGCAAATAACCGCAGACAATGATTAAAATAATAAAAAGGGTCAGTGTATTTCGAGAAACTAATTCTCTCTTAGTCTGGACCTGATGAAGTGAGAATTAGTCTCTCAAAACGCGTTGCCAGATAATAAAGATTCCTTTTTATTATTTTAATCATTGTCTGCAGTATACATCCACAGGAAGCCAATTTTCTCCACAGATTCTCAGTGACCCATTCACCATTATATTACACTTCTATTATAATATTGTTTGGTGTAGTATCAATAAATACTGATGAAACCAACAGTAAATACATTTTCATAGAACTGTAAAGAACCATTCTTGCTTAATGATACTTAAATTAAAATATAGACAGAATTAATTTTCTGTATTGACTGTTTCCCATTCTGTAATACCAATTGTTCTATCTTATTCCTCATATCTACAGAACCTCCCGTCATAACAATTTATCCAATAGACACTACAGTAAACGCCGGTACAACAGTGGTTCTGAATTGTCAAGCAGAGGGTGAACCTGAACCTGACATTGTCTGGTCTCGTATGACCCGTCCCATCTCTGGACATAATCGACTCACCATATTATCAAATGGCTCTCTACAAATTGTGGCGGCTCACAAGGAGGATACTTCTGTCTATGAATGCAAAGCTACAAATATCATGGGATCCACAGTTGTTAAAGCTTCTTTTACTGTAGAAGGTAATACCAAATATCTTAAAGGCATTGTTCTGGGATGACAACCACTGTATGTATGCCCTGTAAGGATACATGGACATCATAGATAGATGTCTGCTTCTCAGCAAAGAGCAACTTCTGCTTTGGAGGACTTGGCACGACCATCACTTTTTCTTGATCAACAGGAAATTAAGCTGGAGAACTAGCAGTGATCAGCTGATCGCTAAAGAGTTCTAATTTAGGGAAGAGTTGATCCATATGAGACAGCCATCATGAAGAGTTATCCGTTACCCATACGATAGGGAATACCTTACCATGTGGGGTCCAACTATTGGGCAAGAACGGGCACCCAGGTCTTTTATTATTGTTGCTGCTCCATTTATCCTCTATGAGAAATGCCAAAAATAGCCAAGAACTTCTGTATTATGGGGTTGTAAATAATGGCAAAAATCAACTAAACCCTTAAAGGGATACTCCGCCCCTTGACATCTTATCCCCTATCCAAAGTATAGGGGATAAGATGTCAGATCGACACGGTCCCGCTGCTGGGGACCCCCGGGATTGCCGCTGCGGCACCCCGCTGTCATTACTGCACAGAGCGAGTTCACTCTGCACGTAATGATGGGCAATACAGGGGCCGGAGCATCGTTACGTCACGGCTCCGCCCCTCGTGACGTCACGGCCCGCCCCCCCTCAATACGGGTTTATGGGAGGGGGCGTGGCATTGTCACGCCCCTGCCATATACTTGTATTAAGGGGCCGGGCTGTGATGTCACGAGGGGCAGAGCCATGACGTCATGCTGCTCCGTCCCCTGTATCGCCCGTCATTACGCACAGAGCGAACCCGCTCTGTGCAGTAATGATAGTGGGGTGCCGCAGCGGCAATCCCGGGGGTCCCCAGCAGCGGGACCCCAGCAATCTGACATCTTATCCCCTATCCTTTGGATAGGGGATAAGATGTCCAGGGGCAGAGTACCCCTTTAAAGAGTAATGTGAAGGACTGGCGTACTACATCTGTACATATGTCCGAGAATCTTAGTCTTATGCGCTACCCTCACACACCAAGAGAGGGAGACAAATGTTCAGGGAAATAATATAGGCTAGATCCCAAGGACCATAGGGGTGTTATACATACGGTAAATACAATAATAAAATAATTGATATAAAATAAAACAATTATATATATATATATATATATATATATATATATATAATGTTTTTTTTTATATATAAATTAATTTATTTATGTATATATTTGAGTACTAGTCTGTTTTATTTTTCTGAAAATTAGCTTTTAAACCCTTAAAGGGGTTGCCCAGTGTTAAAATAACGCTTTTCTCTCTCTCTCTCTTTTTTTTTTTTGCAAAAACAGACCCACTCTGTCCACAGACTGTGCCTGGTAGTACAGCTCCGCTCCACTGAAGTACATAGGACTGAGTTGCAGTACTACAAACAACCTGTGGACAGGAGTGGAGAAGTTTAATGGTGCAGCTAGTTTTGACCTTCATGTTACAGCAGTTTTTTCAGCTTATCACTACCATGAACCAAAGATTTACAAGAACATTTCAAGAGCTATAGATCATTTCCCCCCCCCCCCCCCCCAATTATATAAGTCATACCAGGATTGATGGCATTAATGGCACCATTTGGGTACTGTACTAGAAAATTTCGGCGGAATTCCAGCAGCGAAATGTACACTGCTGAAATTCCATAGTGGGATTCTGCTCCATTAGATTTTCATTGAAATTCCATAGTGTGAACCCGGCGTTTGGTGAGTTGCAGAAAGTATTAACCAACTGTGCTGTACATATACTGTGGATGTCATGAAGGGATTAAACCTACATTCTTTACATTTACTGCAATGTAAAAAAAAAAATTGTATTAAAGCAAAGAGACAAAAGCAGCTGAATTGTCAAAAGACTGGATATTAGATGTGTTATAGAACTATATTCATAGTATGCACTACAGTATGTTGGTGTGAACTGAGGTTTATACCAATTTTATAATTTATTTATAATTTAAATGTAGGTAATGAATGAAACATTCTGGAGTGTCCAGTCTTTCTTGTACTGACACATAATACATCCATCTTTGCACAACGTGACCTGACACAAATATCTGTTTTCCAGTGCATGGTGGCTTTTCGGATTGGCTACCCTGGCAGTCCTGTAGTGTCACTTGTGGCCAGGGAGTGCAGAAACGAATGAGACTGTGTGACAACCCTGCCCCAGCAAATGGTGGCCTGTACTGCCAAGGAGAAGAATCAGAGAGCAGAATCTGCCAAAAGAAGCCATGTCCAGGTATTGTGGCTTCATCACTTTCTGCAGTTAATGTTGTAAAACGATTTGTAATAATAACACAAATAACACTAAGTAACACACACAAGTAAGTAACCCCAAAATCATATCCCGCTAAAGGGGTACTCCGGTGAAATTATTATTTTTTTTTAATCAACTGGTGCTAGAAAGTTAAAAGGGTACTCTGGTGGAAAACTTTATTTTTTTATTATTTTTTTTTTTTTAACCCCTTAAGGACCCAGCCATTTTACACCTTAGGACCCGGCCATTTTTTGAACATCTGACCACTGTCACTTTAAACATTAATAACTCTGGAATGCTTTTACTTATCAATCTGATTCCGAGATTGTTTTTTCGTGACATATTCTACTTTAACATAGTGGTAAAATTTTGTGGTAACTTGCATCCTTTCTTGGTGAAAAATCCCAAAATTTGATGAAAAATTTGAAAATTTAGCATTTTTCTAACTTTGAAGCTCTCTGCTTGTAAGGAAAATGGATATTCCAAATATTTATTTTATTTTATTCACAAATACAATATGTCTACTTTATGTTTGCATCATAAAATTGACGTGTTTTTACTTTTGGAAGACACCAGAGGGCTTCAAAGTTCAGCAGCAATTTTCCAATTTTTCACAAAATTTTCAAACTCACTATTTTTCAGGGACCAGTTCAGGTTTGAAGTGGATTTGAAGGGTCTTCATATTAGAAATACCCCACAAATGACCCCATTATAAAAACCGCACCCCCCAAAGTATTCAAAATGACATTCAGTCAGAGTTTTAACCCTTTAGGTGTTTCACAGGAATAGCAGCAAAGTGAAGGAGAAAATTCACAATCTTCATTTTTTACACTTGCATTTTCTTGTAGACACAATTTTTGAATTTTTACAAGGGGTAAAAGGAGAAAATGTATACTTATATTTGTAGCCCAATTTCTCTCGAGTAAGCACATACCTCATATGTCTATGTAAAGTGTTCGGCGGGCGCAGTAGAGGGCTCAGAAGGGAAGGAGCGACAAGGGGATTTTGGAGAGTACGTTTTTCAGAAATGGTTTTTGGGGGGCATGTTGCATTTAGGAAGCCCCTATGGTGCCAGAACAGCAAAAAAAAAAACACATGCCATACCATTTTGGAAACTAGACCCCATGAGGAACGTAACAAGGAATTAAGTGAGCCTTAATACCCCACAGGTGTTTCACGACTTTTGCATATGTAAAAAAATAAAAATAAATTTTCACTAAAATGTGTGTTTCCCCCCAAATTTCACATTTTTGCAAGGGTTAATAGCAGAAAATACCCCCCAAAATTTGTAACCCCATCTCTTCTGAGTATGGAGGTACCCCATAAGTTGCCATGAAGTGCATTACGGGCGAACTACAATGCTCAGAAGAGAAGGAGTCATATTTGGCTTTTTGAGAGCAAATTTTGCTCGGGGGCATGTCGCATTTAGGAAGCCCCTATGGTGCCAGGACAGCAAAATAACCCACATGGCATACCATTTAGGAAACTAGACCCCTTGAGGAATGTAACAAGGGGTACAGTGAGCATTTACCCCCCACTGGTGTCTGTCAGATCTTTGGAACAGTGGGCTGTACAAAATTTTTTATTTGCACAGCCCATTGTTCCAAAGATCTGTCAGACACCAGTGGGGTGTAAATTCTCACTGCACCCCTCATTACATTTCGTGAGGGGTGTAGTTTCCGAAATGGGGTCACATGTGTTTTTTTTTTCTTTTTTGCGTTTGTCAAAACCGCTGTAACAATCAGCCACCCTGTGCAAATCACCTCAAATGTACATGGCGCACTCTCCCTTCTGAGCCTTGTTGTGCGCCCCCAGAGCACTTTGCGCCCACATATGGGGTATCTCCGTACTCGGGAGAAATTGCATTACAAATTTTGGGGGGCTTTTTTCCCCTTTACCTCTTGTCAAAATGAAAAGTATAGGGCAACACCAGCATGTTAGTGTAAAAAATATTTTTTTTTTACACCAACATGCTGGTGTAGACCCCAACTTCCCCTTTTCATAAGGGGTGAAAAGAGAAAAAGCCCCCCAAAATTTGTTAGGCAATTTCTCCCGAGTACGGCGATACCCCATATGTGACCCTAAACTGTTTCCTTGAAATACGACAGGGCTCCGAAGTGAGAGCGCCATGCGCATTTGAGGCCTGAATTAGGGATTTGCATAGGGGTGGACATAGGGGTATTCTACGCCAGTGATTCCCAAACAGGGTGCCTCCAGCTGTTGCAAAACTCCCAGCATGCTTGGACAGTCAACGGCTGTCCGGCAATACTGGGAGTTGTTGTTTTGCAACAGCTGGAGGCTCCATTTTGGAAACAGTGGCGTACCAGACGTTTTTCATTTTTATTGGGGAGGGGAGGGGGGCTGTGTAGGGGTATGTGTATATGTAGTGTTTTTTTACTTTTTATTTTATTTTGTGTTAGTGTAGTGTAGTGTTTTTAGGAGACAGTCACGCGGGCGGGGGATTACAGCGAGTTTCCCGCTGCGAGTTTGAGCTGCCGCGCAAAATTTGCTGCATCGCAAACTTGCAGCCTGATACTCACTGTAAGCCCCTGCCCATGTGAATGTACCCTGTACATTCACAAGGGGGGGGACCTCCAGCTGTTGCAAAACTACAACTCCCAGCATGCACAGTCTATCAGTGCATGCTGGCAGTTATAGTTTTGCAACAGCTGGAGGCACAAGGGTTGGGAAACACTGAGTTAGGAAACAGACAATGTTTCCCAACCAGTGTGCCTCCAGTTGTTGCAAAACCACAACTCCCAGCATGCCCAGGCAGCCGAAGGGCATATTGGGAGTAGTGGTTACGTAACAGCTGGAGGAGAACAGTTTGGGGACCACTGTGTAGTGGTGTCCAAGCTGCAGCCCTCCAGATGTTGCAAAACTACAACTCCCAGTATGCCAAAACTGTCCAGGCATGCTGGGAGTTGTAGTTCTGCAACATCTGAAGGGCCAGATGTTACAGCACTACAACTCCCAGCATGCCTGGACAGTAAGGGCATGCTGAGGATGTGTAGTTTTGCAACATCTGGAAGGGCACAGTGGTCTCCAAACTGTGGACCTCCAGATGTTGCAAAACTGCAACTCCCAGCATGCCCAGACGCCAAGGGCTGTCTGGGCATGCTGGGAGTTGTAGTTTACAGGGTCCCATTACAGCAATGCACGTCGCTTTACGGCGACGTGCATTGCTGTAAAGGGCCCGACCGCGGCTGAAGATCTACTCACCTGTCGCCGCCGCCGCCTTCTTCCTCGCCGGGATCCGGGTCTTCAGGGACGAGGTAAGTACCGGGGCCGGTCCCCAGCACTCCCCCGTCCCCCGCCGCGTCCTGCGGTCTTCCTCCCGTCCTCTCCGGACTTCAAGGGGCCGGGCAGGACGGGAGGAAGTAACCGCCCCCCCTCCTGCGATTGGTCGGTTAACTAACCGACAGATCGCAGGGTATAGGAGGAGGTGGCCGGCTTGCCACCTCGCTCCTATACTCCAGCATGGTCCTGGCTGTCTGTGACAGCCGGGATCATGCGAAATTACCGGGCGGTCGGGTCCCAGAGACCCGATCAGCCCGGTATCGCCGCAGATCGCAAGGGCGATTTCCCTTGCGATTTGCGGCGATCGCCGACATGGGGGGCCTACATGGCCCCCCTCGGCGTTTGCCCTGGATGCCTGCTGAAGCATTTCAGCAGGCATCCGCTTCCGATCTCTGCCCGGGGCGCGGCAGAGACCGGAGAAACACCAGGACGTACTAGTACGTCCTGGGTCCTTAAAGCCCAGGGTGCCAGGACGTTCTAGTACGTCCTGGGTCCTTAAGGGGTTAAGAACTGATGGCAGAAAGTTAAACAGGTTTGTACATTAATATAGATAATATGGAGAGGCTCCTGTCTGTCTGACCGTCACTGAAGACCCGAGCAACCCAACAAACACCTATACCTAAGGTGAAAAAATAGGGAAAATATGTTGAAAGAAAATGGGGCTCAAAGGTCAAAGATATTTGGTTTAAAATAATAATTAATATTTATTAATATAGAATAATAATGGATTACATAGGGAATGTACAGGGCCCTTGTACTCCCCTAAATAATTTTGAATAATACAAAATATAAAAAACAACAATAAATATAACAATTGTAAAAATATTCTGCGACTTGAGCCTGTAATATCAATATAGCAGTCCAATAATCAATATGATTATGTAGAGCAACAATTCTCAATGCAAATGTTCATTCAATTTTTCCTGTTCTCAGTGATCTTCAATATAAGGCAGATACAATGTAGCAGCTGCAGCTACACAGTTAATCAATCGATGTAGTTATACAATGTATCCTTCCAGACCGTGATAACTCAATCCAACAGATGCAGAGTAGCACTCAATAGACAGTAGCACTCAATAGTGAATTTGTAAAATTGCTTCTATTAAAACATCTTTACCCTTCCAGTACTTTTTAGCAGCTGTATGCTACAGAGTAAATTATTTTCTTTTTGAATTTATTTTTTGTCTTGGCCACAGTGCTCTCTGCTGACACCTCTGTCCATGTCAGGAACTGTCCAGAGCAGCATAGGTTTGCTATGGGGATGTTCTCCTGCTCTGGACAGTTCCTGATACGAGCATCAGGTGTCAGCAGAGAGCACTGTGGACAAGACAAAAAAGAAATTCAAAAAGAAAATAATTTTCTCTATAGCATACAGCTACAAAAAAGTACTGGAAGGGTAAATATTTTTTTATAGAAGTAATTTACAAATCTGTTTAACTTTGTGGTACCAGTTGATTTAAAAAAAAAAAATAATGTTTTCCACCGGAGTACCCCTTTAAACAGATTTGTAAATTACTTCTATTTAAAAATCTTAACCTTTCCAGTACTTATCAGCTGCTGTACACTACAGAGGAAGTTCTTTTCTTTTAAAATTTATTTTCTGTCTGACCACAGTGCTCTCTGCTGAGACCTCTGTCTCAGGAAGGTTTGCTATGGGGATTTGCTCTTGACAGTTCCTGAGACAGACAGAGGTGTCAGCAGAGAGCACTGTGGTCAGACAGAAAAGAAATTTAAAAAGAAAATAACTTCCTTTGTAGTATACAGTAGCTAATAAGTTCTGGAAGGATTAAGATTTTTAAATAGAAGTAATTTACAAATCTAAAGCAAAGAAGTGATATTCGGCACTGCTATTATAGGCTCTGACGGACAGTCGTGTATGACGCTTATACGGAGAAATATAAGTAGAGATGTGGTGCGCTGATACTTGGCAAAAGTTCAAATCTTCAAAAGGCAATGAAGGAATAGAATGAATTGGCAACTCACCAGTCTTCTCTTTAGAAAAGGTTCCTTTATTCAAACATACTCACAGCATGAAATGCAATCAGGGAGAGGGATCGGTGCAGGGGGGGGGGGTAAAAGTAGTAGGCGACAGATTCTGTTTCACTCGTTATACGAGCTTCATCCGGCCATATCTACCTGGAACTCTGTGCTGCTTCTTATAAAGGTGAGCGGCCAATCCAAAACTTTTTCTGCACCGCCCATCTGATCTAACGTACCTGGTGATGCTTCATAGAGCATCGCCATTGGCTATATGTCGCCATTTTGGAAGTACTTCGGTAGAAGTTAGCAAAAAATAAATACTTGTTAAAAAATGGGTATAAAGTGATACATTTAAAAACAAGGTGCATAGTCTACTTTCTTGTTAAGGCCAAGTGGACCTGCTGCAGCAGTAAGTATATTCCAGTAAGTTTCTCTTTGTAATAAATATTGGTCGATGTTAATCCCAGGTTTAGATTTAACTCTTTCGATCCCGGCAAATTTTAAATTGTCAGTTTTTCCTCTGTGGGCCTCTATCATATGGGTTACAAGTCTAGGTGCTCCTTTAAGTGTGCGGAAGAAATATAGGTGTTCCCTAATTCTTGCGCATAATTGTCTTATAGTTTTCCCGATATAATAGAACCTACAGGGACAAAAAATGACGTAAACCACATATTTTGTTCTACATGTGATGAGTTCTGATACTGTATGCGTTATTGCTCCTATCCTCATTGTTTTAAATTCAGCGTTAAATTTGCAGAAGCTACATTCCCTTCGGAGTCAGTTTTTCAAGCCATGTACCTTCTACATTCTTAGTTTTCTCCTGTTTCTTTAGGATATTTCCTATCGTTTTATTTTTTCTGTACGAGATTAGTTTTTTTTTTAACGCTATATTCTTCAATTCTACATCACTTTCAAGTATATACCAATTACGCCTAATAGCCTGTTCTATGGTTTTATTTAATGGAGTATTCTGGAACGTGAATGTGAAACGTTTCTGATCTGGTAAAATAAATTTCTTATTTTTCTTGTTTTTTAGTAAGCTGACTCTTTCTATTTCCGTGGCTTTTTTTTCTACCTTCTTGTATTAATTTAAGTGAATATTGCCTTTCTTTTAATCGCTGTTGTAAATCATCTGCCTGTTCATTATACGTACTCTCAAATGTATTATTCCTTTTTAGGCGGATAAATTGTCCATAAGGGACACCCTTCTTTACTGTCGCAGGATGCGAACTCTGATAGTGAAGAAGGGTGTTCTTCGCCATCTTTTTTCTATAACCTGTACTTACTATTTTATTCTGGTTTACTGTTAATCTAACGTCAAGAAATTCTATTGTAAGACCGCCGAATTGGGAAGTAAAAGCTAGATTCATGGTATTAGTATCATTCAAATATTTAACGAAATTCTCAAATATTAATTCGGTTCCTTCCCAGGCTATTAGTATATCGTCGACATAACGGGCATAAAATTTCAAATGCCCGATAAAAGGATTAGTCGACGAATATATGTATTGCCTCTCGAACTCTGCTAGGAAGAGATTGGCGTATGTACAAGACACCGGGGTTCCCATCGGGGTCCCGGTGTCCTGTCTATACCACCAATCTCCGAAAGTGAAAGTACTATTCGTTAAAATGAAAAATAGCGCTTCGGTAACGAATCCTGTAAATTCTTCTGATTTTTTAGACCTTTTCAACCCCTCTTTGACAGCCTGTACACCCGTATCGTGCGGGATACGGGTGTACAGGCTGACCACATCAATTGAGCACAACTTCCAATCTTGTTCCCAGTTCAAATCCTCCATCATCTGTAATAGATGTAATGTATCTTTAATATAAGCTGGTATTGCTTTGAGCATGGGATTTAGGAGCCATTCTATATAATGAGATAGATGCTCCATGACAGATCCCACCCCAGACACGATGGGTCGTCCCGGGGGGGGGATCTGCCCCTTATGTACTTTGGGCAGGTGGTACCAAGTAGCTGGTCTAGGTGTTTCGGGTATAAGACGCTCGGCATTCTTTTTGGACAGAATGCCTTTTTCTACTGCTGTATGAAGAAAAGATGTTAGTTTGGATAGGATTTTATTCGTGGCGTCGGATTTTAGTGGAGTATAGGTGGCGGTGTCTTGAAGTTGCCTTTCGGCTTCAGCTAAATACATGGATTTATACAGAACGACTACCGCCCCTCCTTTATCTGCCCGAATCACCTGTAAATCCCCTCTATTCTTCAGTCTGGTTAAGGCTGTAATTTCTGCTTTAGATAAATTAATCGGATTCTCTTTATAGATAATTGATTTTACATCTTGCATCACTGCATTTTGGAAGAGGTCTAGGCTACTTCCCGGGAATATCGGGGGGTTAAACCTGGATCGCTTCCCTTTTGTGAAGCGTGAGTGCTCAAATTCCTCTACAGCCTTAGGATCACTGAATTCACTAGCTAACATTTCTAAACAGTCTATCTCTAACTGTGTACACTCTATTGGAAAGACACCTAGATCTGTGGTATCCACAGGTAAATCTGCTGTACATGGTTCATGCTCATGGTTTTTTTTATTCGAAAAAAAACTTATAGAGATTAATGTCTCTTAATGATTTGGCTAGATCGATCTCAAATGTGACGGGGTTGAATTTTTCTATCAGTCCGTAATTTAAACCTTTCGAGAGGAGAGTGTCCATAATAGGGTCGAGAGTCTCTGATGTAAGGTTTATGACACTGGATTCCGTCAGCATTTGAAGTTCATTCATATTTCGTTTTTTCTCTTTTTCGGATCTCTCGGCTTTCTTTGGTCTTCCCCGTCTCGTATGTTTCTTTGTCCTAAAGGGACTATTTCATTTTTGTTTTCTAGGGGCTGTTGTTCTTGTTGATTATTATTAGTGGTCTTGTTCACACTATTAGAAGTCTTGGTGCGTTTTTTGACTGTATATTGCGATGGTCTTCTTCGCTGGTAGGATTTAGCTGCATTTTTGGTGGTATTCGTTTTATAGTGCCACTGGAACTCTTTGTCTTGATCGTAATCTGCTTTATCTCGCAAAAACTTTTCTCTCTTTTTATTCTTAATTTCTTCTTGTAATGTAGCTAATTTGTTTTGCAACTTAGAATAGAATATTCGTTTTGATTCTTTTGTTGCTCTTTTAGTATATTCGATATTAACTTTACTCAGATCTTCGTTAATTTCATCATGTTCGATTCTGCTCCTGGTGAGAACAATGTGTAATAGTTTCATGGAATGCTGGTGATAAGCTTGTTTCCAGATATTTAGAAAGACCGGGTCTTCCTTAAATTGTGCTGGGACTTTATAGGCTCTAAGTCCTCCTGGTGATCGTTCAGACTGGACGTACGACTGCAATGAGTTGATTGTCCAGAAAACGTGGATTTCCTTTTCGGAGAGGTTCGTAATGCGGTTTTCTAGGGACTTGACATCTAGGAGTTCGATGTCTTCCTTAATGTTGCATTCCAGAAAATACCCCCTCGGATCCTCTCTCCCAGTGAGTAATAGATTCTCCAAGGCTGAAAGCATCCCGTCCGATTCCATGTACATATATTGTGGTGTGGTTTCGGCCATGCTAGCGTGCTCTAAATACAAAGGAGTCGTGAGACGAAGATAACTAAAGCAAAGAAGTGATATTCGGCACTGCTATTATAGGCTCTGACGGACAGTCGTGTATGACGCTTATACGGAGAAATATAAGTAGAGATGTGTTGGTGCGCTGATACTTGGCAAAAGTTCAAATCTTCAAAAGGCAATGAAGGAATAGAATGAATCGGCAACTCACCAGTCTTCTCTTTAGAAAAGGTTCCTTTATTCAAACATACTCACAGCATGAAATGCAATCAGGGAGAGGGATCGGTGCAGGGGGGGTAATAGTAGTAGGCGACAGATTCTGTTTCACTCGTTATACGAGCTTCATCCGGCCATATCTACCTGGAACTCTGCGCTGCTTCTTATAAAGGTGAGCGGCCAATCAAAAACTTTTTCTGGACCGCCCATCTGATCTGACGTACCTGGTGATGCTTCATAGAGCATCGCCATTGAGAATTTTGTTAAATATTTGAATGATACTAATACCATGAATCTAGCTTTTACGTCCCAATTCGGCGGTCTTACAATAGAATTTCTTGACGTTAGATTAACAGTAAACCAGAATAAAATAGTAAGTACAGGTTATAGAAAAAAGATGGCGAAGAACATCCTTCTTCACTATCAGAGTTCGCATCCTGCGACAGTAAAGAAGGGTGTCCCTTATGGACAATTTATCCGCCTAAAAAGGAATAATACATTTGAGAGTACGTATAATGAACAGGCAGACGATTTACAACAGCGATTAAAAGAAAGGCAATATCCACTTAAATTAATACAAGAAGGTAGGAAAAAAGCCACGGAAATAGAAAGAGTCAGCTTACTAAAAAACAAGAAAAATAAGAAATTTATTTTACCAGATCAGAAAAGTTTCACATTCCCGTTCGAGAATACTCCATTAAATAAAACCATAGAACAGGCTATTAGGCGTAATTGGTATATACTTGAAAGTGATGTAGAATTGAAGAATATAGCGTTGAAAAAAACCCTAATCTCGTACAGAAAAAATAAAACGATAGGAAATATCCTAAAGAAACAGGAGAAAACTAAGAATGCAGAAGGTACATGGCTTGAAAAACTGACTCCGAAGGGAATGTAGCTTCTGCAAATTTAACGCTGAATTTAAAACAATGAGGATAGGAGCAATAACGCATACAGTATCAGAACTCATCACATGTAGAACAAAATATGTGGTTTACGTCATTTTTTGTCCCTGTAGGTTCTATTATATCGGGAAAACTATAAGACAATTATGCGCAAGAATTAGGGAACACCTATATTCCTTCCGCACACTTAAAGGAGCACCTAGACTTGTAACCCATATGATAGAGGCCCACAGAGGAAAAACTGACAATTTAAAATTTGCCGGGATCGAAAGAGTTAAATCTAAACCTGGGATTAACATCGACCAATATTTATTACAAAGAGAAATTTACTGGAATATACTTACTGCTGCAGCAGGTCCACTTGGCCTTAACGAGAAAGTAGACTATGCACCTTGTTTTTAAATGTATCACTTTATACCCATTTTTTAACAAGTATTTATTTTTTGCTAACTTCTACCGACGTACTTCCAAAATGGCGACATATAGCCAATGGCGATGCTCTATGAAGCATCACCAGGTACGTTAGATCAGATGGGCGGTGCAGAAAAAGTTTTTGATTGGCCGCTCACCTTTATAAGAAGCAGCACAGAGTTCCAGGTAGATATGGCCGGATGAAGCTCGTATAACGAGTGAAACAGAATCTGTTGCCTACTACTTTTACCCCCCCCTGCACCAATCCCTCTCCCTGATTGCATTTCATGCTGTGAGTATATTTGAATAAAGGAACCTTTTCTAAAGAGAAGACTGGTGAGTTGCCGATTCATTCTATTCCTTCATTGCCTTTTGATAATTTACAAATCTGTTTAACATTCTGGCACCAGTTGATTTAAAAAAAAAAAATGTTTGTCACTGGAGTACCCCTTTAAGTGTATATTCCTTTGAGCAGTCTATTCCAAGCAGGGTGCATCCAGCTGTTGTAAAACTCCGACTTGTTTTGCAACAGCTGAAGGCACCCTGGTTGGTAAACGCTGCTATAGAGTGTAGCTATCCAAAGGATAGGGAGTAAGATGTCTGATCGCGGGGGGTCCCACCACTGGAGACCCGTCCGATCTCCGGGCCGGCAGTGGCAGCATCCGGAACATGGAAGCTCAGACAGCTAGTACGTAGCCGTCATGCCTCCTCCCATAGACATGAATGTAGGGGACGGGCGACTGTAGTCGCCAGTCATCGGTACAGAAACGAGTTTGCTCCGTGCACGGATGACTGGGGTGCTGCGGGGATCCCTTTGGATAAGGCATAAGATGTTTATCGCTGGAGTACCCCTTTAAGATTATGCTTTTGTAGGTCAACCCCTGCCAGGGACGAAGTACATGTGGATGATCGATTGGATATATTTATATACAGAAGCTTATATAATTTCTTTGTTCATTCTTATTTGTGAAGACCAAATGTGAACTGCTCCAATGGCCTTGTTGCCTTTGTGTGACTTTACCATTGCTATGTGGCTCTATGGTTGTGTTGTAAAATTGAAAAATAAACATTTTAGGGCTCGTTCACACTGTAATTGTGCTCTGCCAAAGTGAGCTCTGTCAAAAAAAAACCCTGATTGATTTTTCTCCGCTCAACTCCTGTAAAATAACACCTGACGGATCCCATTCAAGTCAATAGGATCTGTTGGGACATGGTGGTGTCCATTGTGCTCTGACCCTGTGTAGGGTCTGTTTTGCACAACAAAAAAGAGCTGAATGGACCCTGAATGGGTCAGAGCACAGTGAACTAAAGTGAACTTAGTCTTAGCAAAAAAAAGAAATGCTAAATGTCTATTTAAGTGTCCTAGTGTGAATTGTTAATTTCTTTGCTATTTCTCTGCTATAGTGGATGGAAGCTGGTCGGACTGGAGTCCTTGGGAAGAGTGTTCAAAAACATGTGGAAGTGGTAAAAAAACAAGAACAAGGACATGTCACATTCCTCCAGGCCAAGAAGGAGGGAAGTCATGTTTAGGAAAAGCTGTCGATACTATAGTGTGCAACACCGAGCCTTGTCCAGGTAAGACATTTAGAATAATTCATTGTTGTTCAATATTTTGTAAGGAAATGTCATTATGATGAGGCTTTGTTCACACCTACACTGGAGGATCCCTTTAGATCAGTGGTCTCAAACTGTGGCCCACCAGATGTTGCAAAACTTCAACTCCCAGCATGCCAGGACAGCCGTTGGCTGTCCGGGCATGCTGGGAGTTGAAGTTTTGCAACATCTGGTAGGCCACAGTTTAGGACCACTGATTTAGAGCTTCTGTTGCACATTCTGTTGCACATGCAACGCTATTCTTCTTATCAAAACAACAGACAACACAATGGAACTTGATGGATCTCCTTATAGGTCTGTGGTCTCAATTGATGTCTGTTGTGTGAATTTAGCCGTACTGTATCAAGATGTCGGGTTATTATGATAAAGATTTTAAGAGGTAGAATGATATGGTTGTTACATAATAACAAATACTACCTGGCCTTTAATGGGCACTGTCAGATTAAAAAAAAAAATATGTTGTACAATCTTGACAAAAATGAACCTTTCTAATATACTTCATAAGAAAATGTTATTTCCTTTTTTATAGAAATCATGGCTTATAAAATTATGGCTTTGTCCAAGCTGAAGCATAGGCATGGACAAAGTCCAGTAAATGACAGTGGGCTAGCACCTTGTCTATTGGACAGGAGAGAGCACCAAGGAGCACTATCAGACAGGAGAGAGCACAGAGAAGGGCTACCAGACAGAAGAGAGAACAGAGGAGTACTATCAGACAGGAGAGAGCACAGATGAGTACTATCAGACAGGAGAGAGAGCAGAGGAGTGCTATCAGACAGGAGAGAGCACAGAGGAGTAGTATCAGACAGTAGAGAGAGCACAGATGAGTACTATCAGACAGGAGAGAGCATAGAGGAGTAGTATCAGACAATAGAGTGAGCATAGATGAGTACTATCAGACAGGAGAGAGAGCAGAGGAGTGCTATCAGACAGGAGAGAGCACAGAGGAGTAGTATCAGACGGGAGAGAGAGCACAGAGGAGTGCTGTCAGACAGGAGAGAGCACAGAGTAGTGCTATCAGACAGGAGAGAACACAGAGGAGTACTATGAGACAGGAGAGAGCACAGAGGAGTGCAATCAGACAGTAGAGAGCACAGAGGAGTGCTATCAGACAGGAAAGAACACAGAGAAGTGCTATCAGAAAGGAGAGAGCACAGAGGAGTGCTATCAGACAGGAGAGAGCACAGAGGAGTCCTATCAGACAAGAGAGAGCACAGAGGAGTACTGTCACGATGCCGGCTGGCAGGTAGTGGATCCTCTGTGCCAGAGAGGGATTGGCGTGGACCGTGCTAGTGGACCGGTTCTAAGCCACTACTGGTTTTCACCAGAGCCCGCCGCAAAGCGGGATGGTCTTGCTGCGGCGGTAGTGACCAGGTCGTATCCACTAGCAACGGCTCACCTCTCTGGCTGCTGAAGATAGGCGCGGTACAAGGGAGTAGGCAAAAGCAAGGTCGGACGTAGCAGAAGGTCGGGGCAGGCAGCAAGGATCGTAGTCAGGGGCAACGGCAGAAGGTCTGGAAACACAGGCAAGGAACACACAAGGAACGCTTTCACTGGCACTAAGGCAACAAGATCCGGCAAGGGAGTGCAGGGGAAGTGAGGTGATATAGGGAAGTGCACAGGTGAACACACTAATTGGGACCACTGCGCCAATCAGCGGCGCAGTGGCCCTTTAAATCGCAGAGACCCGGCGCGCGCGCGCCCTAGGGAGCGGGGCCGCGCGCGCCGGGACAGAACAGACGGAGAGCGAGTCAGGTAGGGGAGCCGGGGTGCGCATCGCGAGCGGGCGCT
The DNA here is from genome assembly GCF_029499605.1 of Hyla sarda. Classification (NCBI taxonomy): domain Eukaryota; kingdom Metazoa; phylum Chordata; class Amphibia; order Anura; family Hylidae; genus Hyla; species Hyla sarda. The sequence goes on along the minus strand of NC_079194.1, from coordinate 49,138,900 downwards.
ACCCGCATCGCGAATCGCATCCCGGCTGGCAGCGGAATCGCAGCGCCCCAGGTCAGAGGACGTGACCGGAGCGCTGCCGCGGGGAGAGTGAAGCGAGCGCTCCGGGGAGGAGCGGGGACCCGGAGCGCTCGGCGTAACAGTACCCCCCCCCTTGGGTCTCCCCCTCTTCTTAGAGCCTGAGAACCTGAGGAGCAGACTTTTGTCTAGGATGTTGTCCTCAGGTTCCCAGGATCTCTCTTCAGGACCACAACCCTCCCAGTCCACTAAAAAAAAATTTTTCCCTCTGACCTTTTTGGCAGCTAAAATTTCTTTGACCGAGAAGATGTCCGAGGAGCCAGAAACAGGAGTGGGAGGAACAGATTTGGGAGAAAAACGGTTGAGGATGAGTGGTTTGAGAAGAGAGACGTGAAAGGCATTAGGGATACGAAGAGAGGGAGGAAGAAGAAGTTTATAAGAGACAGGATTAATTTGACACAAAATTTTGAAAGGACCAAGATAGCGTGGTCCCAACTTGTAGCTAGGGACACGGAAGCGGACATATTTAGCGGAGAGCCATACCTTGTCTCCAGGGGAAAAAACGGGGGGAGCTCTTCTTTTCTTATCCGCGAACTTCTTCATGCGTGATGAAGCCTGTAAGAGAGAATTTTGGGTCTCTCTCCATATGATGGAAAGGTCACGAGAAATTTCATCCACAGCGGGCAGACCAGAGGGCAAGGGAGTAGGGAGGGGGGGAAGAGGGTGACGGCCGTACACCACGAAAAATGGGGATTTGGAGGAAGACTCAGAGACCCTGAAGTTATACGAGAATTCGGCCCATGGGAGGAGATCTGCCCAGTCATCCTGGCGGGAGGAAACAAAATGTCGCAAATAATCACCCAAGATCTGGTTAATCCTTTCTACTTGTCCATTGGACTGGGGATGATATGCAGAAGAAAAATTTAATTTAATCTTGAGTTGTTTACAGAGAGCCCTCCAGAATTTAGACACGAATTGGACGCCTCTATCCGAGACAATCTGCGTAGGCAACCCGTGAAGACGAAAAATGTGTACAAAAAATTGTTTAGCCAACTGAGGCGCAGAAGGAAGACCAGGAAGAGGGATGAAATGTGCCATTTTGGAGAATCGATCAACGACCACCCAAATAACAGTGTTGCCACGGGAAGGGGGTAAATCAGTAATAAAATCCATACCAATCAGAGACCAAGGCTGTTCGGGGACAGGTAGAGGATGAAGAAAACCAGCGGGCTTCTGGCGAGGAGTCTTATCCCGGGCACAGATAGTGCAGGCTCGCACAAAGTCCACAACATCCGTCTCCAGAGTCGGCCACCAATAGAAGCGGGAGATGAGTTGCACAGATTTCTTGATACCCGCATGACCTGCGAGATGGGAGGAGTGACCCCATTTGAGGATTCCGAGGCGTTGGCGAGGAGAAACAAAGGTCTTTCCTGGAGGAGTCTGCCTGATGGAGGCAGGAGAAGTGGAGATCAGGCAGTCAGGTGGAATGATGTGTTGCGGAGAGAGTTCAACTTCTGAGGCATCCGAGGAACGAGAGAGAGCATCGGCCCTAATGTTCTTATCGGCAGGACGAAAGTGAATCTCAAAATTAAATCGGGCAAAGAACAGAGACCACCGGGCCTGGCGAGGATTCAGCCGTTGGGCAGACTGGAGGTAGGAGAGGTTCTTGTGGTCGGTGTAGATAATAACAGGAGAACTTGATCCCTCCAGCAGATGCCTCCATTCCTCAAGTGCTAATTTAATGGCTAGAAGCTCTCGATCCCCGATGGAGTAGTTCCTCTCCGCTGGAGAGAAGGTCCTAGAGAAAAAACCACAAGTGACAGCATGCCCGGAAGAATTTTTTTGTAGAAGAACAGCTCCAGCTCCCACTGAGGAGGCATCAACCTCCAATAGGAAGGGTTTGGAAGGGTCAGGTCTGGAGAGGACGGGAGCCGAAGAAAAGGCAGACTTGAGTCGTTTAAAGGCGTCTTCTGCTTGAGGAGGCCAGGACTTGGGATCAGCATTTTTTTTGGTTAAAGCCACGATAGGAGCCACAATGGTAGAAAAATGTGGAATAAATTGCCTGTAATAATTGGCGAACCCCAAAAAGCGTTGGATAGCACGGAGTCCGGAGGGGCGTGGCCAATCTAAGACGGCAGAGAGTTTGTCTGGATCCATCTGTAGTCCCTGGCCAGAGACCAAATATCCTAGAAAAGGAAGAGATTGGCATTCAAACAGACATTTCTCAATTTTGGCATAGAGTTGGTTGTCACGAAGTCTCTGAAGAACCATACGGACATGCTGGCGGTGTTCTTCTAGATTGGCAGAAAAAATTAGGATATCGTCCAGATATACAACAACACAGGAGTATAACAGATCACGAAAAATTTCATTGACAAAGTCTTGGAAGACGGCAGGGGCGTTGCACAGTCCAAAGGGCATGACCAGATACTCAAAGTGTCCATCTCTGGTGTTAAATGCCGTTTTCCACTCGTCCCCCTCTCTGATGCGGATGAGGTTATAGGCGCCTCTTAAGTCCAATTTAGTGAAGATGTGGGCACCTTGGAGGCGATCAAAGAGTTCAGAGATGAGGGGTAAGGGGTAGCGGTTCTTAACCGTGATTTTATTAAGACCGCGGTAGTCAATGCAAGGACGTAGGGAGCCATCTTTTTTGGACACAAAGAAAAATCCGGCTCCGGCAGGAGAGGAGGATTTACGGATAAAGCCCTTTTTTAGATTCTCCTGGACGTATTCGGACATGGCAAGAGTCTCTGGGGCAGAGAGAGGATAAATTCTACCCCGGGGTGGAGTAGTGCCCGGGAGGAGGTCGATAGGGCAATCATAAGGCCTGTGAGGAGGTAGAGTCTCAGCTTGTTTTTTGCAGAAAACATCCGCGAAGTCCATATAGGCCTTAGGGAGACCGGTTACTGGAGGAACCACAGAGTTACGGCAAGGGTTACTGGGAACCGGTTTTAGGCAGTTCTTGGAACAAGAGGACCCCCAACTCTTGATCTCCCCAGTGGACCAATCCAGGGTAGGGGAATGAAGTTGAAGCCAGGGAAGTCCAAGGAGAATTTCCGAGGTGCAATTGGGGAGGACCAAAAGTTCAATCCTCTCATGATGAGATCCGATGCTCATAAGAAGGGGCTCCGTGCGGAAACGTATGGTACAGTCCAATCTTTCATTATTTACACAATTGATGTAGAGGGGTCTGGCGAGACTGGTCACCGGGATGTTGAACCTGTTGACGAGAGAGGCCAAAATAAAATTTCCTGCAGATCCTGAGTCCAAGAAGGCCACTGTAGAGAAGGAGAAGGCAGAGGCAGACATCCGCACAGGCACAGTAAGACGTGGAGAAGCAGAGTAGACATCAAGGACTGTCTCACCTTTGTGCGGAGTCAGCGTACGTCTTTCCAGGCGGGGAGGACGGATAGGACAATCTCTTAGGAAGTGTTCGGTACTAGCACAGTACAGGCAGAGGTTCTCCATACGGCGTCGTGTCCTCTCTTGAGGTGTCAGGCGAGACCGGTCGACCTGCATAGCCTCCACGGCGGGAGGCACAGGAACAGATTGCAGGGGACCAGAGGAGAGAGGAGCCGAGGAGGAGAAACGCCTCGTGCGAACAGAGTCCATATCTTGGCGGAGTTCCTGACGCCTTTCGGAAAAACGCATGTCAATGCGAGTGGCTAGGTGAATAAGTTCATGTAGATTAGCAGGAATTTCTCGTGCGGCCAGAACATCTTTAATGTTGCTGGATAGGCCTTTTTTGAAGGTCGCGCAGAGGGCCTCATTATTCCAGGACAATTCTGAAGCAAGAGTACGGAATTGTACGGCATACTCGCCAACGGAAGAATTACCCTGGACCAGGTTCAACAGGGCAGTCTCAGCAGAAGAGGCTCGGGCAGGTTCCTCAAAGACACTTCGGATTTCCGAGAAGAAGGAGTGTACAGAGGCAGTGACGGGGTCATTGCGGTCCCAGAGCGGTGTGGCCCATGACAGGGCTTTTCCGGACAGAAGGCTGACTACGAAAGCCACCTTAGACCTTTCAGTGGGAAACAGGTCCGACATCATCTCCAGATGCAGGGAACATTGGGAAAGAAAGCCACGGCAAAACTTAGAGTCCCCATCAAATTTATCCGGCAAGGATAAGCGTATCCCAGGAGCGGCCACTCGCTGCGGAGGAGGTGCAGGAGCTGGCGGAGGAGATGACTGCTGAAGCTGTGGTAGTAACTGTTGTAGCATAACGGTCAGTTGAGACAGCTGTTGGCCTTGTTGCGCTATCTGTTGTGACTGCTGGGCGACCACCGTGGTGAGGTCAGCGACAACTGGCAGAGGAACTTCAGCGGGATCCATGGCCGGATCTACTGTCACGATGCCGGCTGGCAGGTAGTGGATCCTCTGTGCCAGAGAGGGATTGGCGTGGACCGTGCTAGTGGACCGGTTCTAAGCCACTACTGGTTTTCACCAGAGCCCGCCGCAAAGCGGGATGGTCTTGCTGCGGCGGTAGTGACCAGGTCGTATCCACTAGCAACGGCTCACCTCTCTGGCTGCTGAAGATAGGCGCGGTACAAGGGAGTAGGCAAAAGCAAGGTCGGACGTAGCAGAAGGTCGGGGCAGGCAGCAAGGATCGTAGTCAGGGGCAACGGCAGAAGGTCTGGAAACACAGGCAAGGAACACACAAGGAACGCTTTCACTGGCACTAAGGCAACAAGATCCGGCAAGGGAGTGCAGGGGAAGTGAGGTGATATAGGGAAGTGCACAGGTGAACACACTAATTGGGACCACTGCGCCAATCAGCGGCGCAGTGGCCCTTTAAATCGCAGAGACCCGGCGCGCGCGCGCCCTAGGGAGCGGGGCCGCGCGCGCCGGGACAGAACAGACGGAGAGCGAGTCAGGTAGGGGAGCCGGGGTGCGCATCGCGAGCGGGCGCTACCCGCATCGCGAATCGCATCCCGGCTGGCAGCGGAATCGCAGCGCCCCAGGTCAGAGGACGTGACCGGAGCGCTGCCGCGGGGAGAGTGAAGCGAGCGCTCCGGGGAGGAGCGGGGACCCGGAGCGCTCGGCGTAACAAGTACTATCAGACAGGAGAGAGCACAGAGGAGTACTATCAGACAGGAGAGAACACAGAGGAGTCCTATTAGACAGGAGAGAAAGCATAGAGGAGTACTATCAGACAGGATAGAGAACAGAGGAGTGCTATCAGACAGGAGAGAGCACAGAGGAGTCCTATCAGACAGGAGAGAGAGCACAGAGTAGTACTATCAGACAGGAAAGAGAAAAAAGGAGTACTATGAGACAGGAGGGAGCATAGAGGATTCCTACCAGACAGGAGAGAGCACAGAGAAGTGCTATCAGACAGGAGAGAGCACAGAGGAGTGCTATCAGACAGGAAAGAACACAGAGAAGTGCCATCAGAAAGGAGAAAGCACAGAGGAGTGCTATCAGACAGGAGAGAGCACAGAGGAGTCCTATCAGACAAGAGAGAGCACAGAGGAGTACTATCAGACAGGAGAGAGCACAGAGGAGTACTATCAGACAGGAGAGAACACAGAGGAGTCCTATTAGACAGGAGAGAAAGCATAGAGGAGTACTATCAGACAGGATAGAGAACAGAGGAGTGCTATCAGACAGGAGAGAGCACAGAGGAGTCCTATCAGACAGGAGAGAGAGAGAGCACAGAGTAGTACTATCAGACAGGAGAGAGAAAAGAGGAGTACTATGAGACAGGATGGAGCATAGAGGATTCCTACCAGACAGGAGAGAGCACAGAGGAGTGCTATCAGACAGGAGAGAGCACAGAGGAGTGCTATAAGACAGGAGAGAGCACAGAGGAGTACTATCAGACAGGAGAGAGTACAGAGGAGTACTATCAGACAGGAGAGAACACAGAGGAGTACTATCAGACAGGAGACAGCACAGAGGATTGTTAGCCCACCCTCACTTACTGGACTTTGTCCATGCCTATGCTTGAGCTTGGACAAAGCCATGATTTTATAAACTATGATTTCTATAAAAAGGAGATAAAATTTTCTTATGAAGTATATTAGAAAGGTTAATGTTTTGCCAAGATGTACAACATATAAAAAGTTTTTGGATTTGACAGCGCCCATTTAAGGTTATACTCATCAACAAGTCAACACATAACATTTTTTCCCATTTCTGGCTCCAGTTCTTCTGTTACACATGAAAGTCACAAGTCAATTACTTTACTATTGTTCCTCTTAGTTGATGGTAAATGGAGTTCCTGGCAGTCCTGGGGAGCGTGTAGCAAGACGTGTGGGAAAGGAACTCAGACCCGTATGAGAGTGTGTAATAATCCTTCTCCGTCATATGGTGGATCATCCTGTGAGGGTCCAGATACACAGACTCAGATTTGCTCTGACAGACATTGTCCAGGTACAGTCACTAATGTTTCTTCATTATATCTGAAGTCATTGTTTTTTATTTTAACTGCATAACATGTCTAATAAATGTGTTGTCTGATACTTTTGGACTGTTCTCTATACAGAGTCAACAGTTTTTGGCGATTTAGCGATAAGGAGAGATAGTGCACTGTTTCCGTGGAACAACCATGGTTTATGCCATGCTTAAAAATGACATTTCTTTGGTACATCATACAAAACATAGGTATTTTTTAATTGGAATAATTCTCCTTTTTCCAGGTATTGACCTTACATGTTTGGTATGCTGCCCTGGTAATATTTTAAAGGGTTTTACACATTTTTCAAAGTTGTCACCTATCCTAGCAGCGATCGGCTGATCACTTAAAAGGGCACTGTCAGATTTTAAAACTTTTTATATTTTATACTTCTTGACAAAACATGAACCTTTCTAATATCTTTCATAAGAATTTTTTTTCCTTTTTATAGAAATTATGGCTTACAAAATCATGGCTTTGTCCAAGCTGAAGCACAGGCATGGACAAAGTCCAGTAAGTGAGGGTGGGCTAGTACTCCTCTGTGCTCTCTCCTGTCTGATAGCACTCCTCTGTGCTGTCTGATAGGACTCCACTGTACTCTGTGCTGTCTGATAGGACTCCTCTGTCTCTCTCCTCTGTGCTCTCTCCTGTCTGATGGCACTCCTCTGTGCTCTCTCCTGTCTGATAGTACTCCTCTGTGCTCTCTCCTGTCTGATAGTACTCCTCTGTGCTCTCTCCTGTCTGATAGCACTACACTGTGCTGTCTGATAGCACTACACTGTGCTGTCTGATAGGACTCCACTGTACTCTATGCTGTCTGATAGGACTCCACTGTACTCTCTGCTGTCTGATAGGATTTCTATGTGTTCTCTCCTGTCTGATAGGACAGGAGAGAGCACAGAGGACTCATATCAGACAGGAGAGAGCACAGAGGAGTGCCATCAGACAGGAGAGAGCACAGAGGAGTGCCATCAGACAGGAGAGAGCACAGAGGAGTACTATCAGACAGAAGAGAGTACTGATGTAAGGAACCAAAGGGTTAACTTGCACTGAGAGCTTTTGTTTGGTCTTGTTGCTTTGATCATGCCTGTCTGCTGAGACTGGTCAGCTTACCTTGATTGGAGTACCTGCTCTGGCTCCATATAAGCTGGCAGTCTACTCCCAGTCTTTGCCTGCCAAAGAGCTCAGTTTGTACTCCTAGCCAGCTTTCTACTGTATCTGTTATATCTGGCATTTTGACCCTTTGCCTCTGCTCTCTGACTATTCTCTCTGTTATTAGCGATTTTGTACTCTCACAACTCTTGGCTTTTGATGCGGATAGTGGACTTTGACTTGTATAAGTGTGTTAGTATTTCTTTGTTAATCTGTCTGTTCGCTACTGTCCCCTGACCTGAGTCTGTATTATTGTATTTTATTATTTTCACAGTTACGTTCCTCACTTGTCTAGGGATGGACTGTCACCCTGGTTAGCCGGAGTGGCATAGTGTAGTGTGCACTCCTTCCCCGCCCAACCGTGACATTTTAGCAGGCCATTATACTGCATTTGCCTTGTTCCTGCATTATGGAAGCAATGTATGCAATGTATGCTTTGGTGGAGCAAATGCAGGGCTTAACTCAGCTGGTCCACGATTTAGCTGAAAGACTTAAGCAATATAAAAGCTTCTCAGTGTCAGCCAGTAATAGTCCAGACATTGACTCCAGAGGTTGCAAGATCAGGAGCAGTTAGTTCAGAGCTTGCTAGCCTGAATTCAGGAGCTGGAGTCTGCCCGAACTCAGGTGTCATCTGTTCCTGCTTCAGCTCCTGTTGAGCCACAAGTTAGTCTCACTGATCGATTTTCTACTAATCGCAAAATGTTCAAAACCTTTTGTGAGAGCTGCAAATTGTACTTCAGGTTAAGGCCTTACACATCTGGTACTGAGGCCCAAAGAGTGGGTATCATTATGTCTCTTTTGCAAGGGGTGTCCCCGGGAATTGGTATTTTCCCTTGGTCCCGATGCTCTGGAGTTGTCCTCAGTGGACGTCTTATTTGCAGCATTGGGTCTCTTGTATGCTGAACCAGACCGTGCTGAGTATGCTGAGAGTCAACTGTGTACATTAAAGCAAGGTCGCAGACCAATAGAGGAGTACTGTGCAGATTTTAGATTTTAACTTGCACTGAGAGCTTTTGTTTGGTCTTGTTGCTTTGATCATGCCTGTCTGCTGAGACTGGTCAGCTGACCTTGATTGGAGCACCTGCTTTGGCTCCATATAAGCTAGCAGTCTACTCCCAGTCTTTGTCTGCTAAAGAGTTCAGTTTGTACCCTAGCTAGCTTTCTACTGTATCTGTTATATCTGGCATTTTAACCCTTTGGCTCCGCTCTCTGGCTATTCTCTCTGGTATTAGCGATTTTCTACTCTGACAACTCCTGGCTTTTGACGCGGATAGTGGACTTTGACTTGCGGTGTGTGTGTGTTAGTTCTTCTTTGTTAGTCTGTCTGATCCCTACTGTTCCCTGACCTGAGTCTGTATTATAGTATTTTATTATTTTGACAATTACATCCCTCACTTGTCTAGGGAGGGACTGTCACCATGGTTACAGACCCGTCGCTTAGGGCGGGTACAAAAATAGGCAGGGATAGGGGAGTGGGCAAATATAGTGTGCACTCCTTCCCTGCCCAACTGTGACAACAGAGGAGTCCTATCAGACAGGAGAGAGCACATAGGAGTCCTATCAGACAGGAGAGTGCACAGAGGAGTGCTATCAGATAGGAAAGAGCACAGAGGAGTTCTGTTATACAGGAGAGAGCACAGAGGAGTGCTATCAGACAGGAGAGAGCACAGAGGAGTGCTATCAGACAGGAGAGAGCACAGAGGAGTGCTATCAGACAGGAGAGAGCACAGAGGAGTGCTATCAGACAGGAGAGAGCACAGAGGAGTACTATCAGACAGGAGAGAGCACAGAGGAGTCCTATCAGACAGGAGAGAGCACAGAGGAGTACTAGCCCACCCTCACTTACTGGACTTTGTCCATGCCTGTGCTTCAGCTTGAACAAAGCCATGATTTTATAAGCCATTATTTCTATATAAAGCAAATGCATTTTTCTCATGAAGAAATATATTAGAAAGACTATTGTTTTGCCAAGATGTACAACTTATAAAACGTTTTTGTATCTGACAGTGCCCATTTAAGAGTCCTGACTTAGAGAAGATGTGATCCATATGGAACAGCCCCTTTTAAGGGGTTTTCCAATCTTGGAGAGTTATCTGCTACCCACAGAATAAGGGATCACTATCTGGTCACGGGGGTCTGACCACTGGGGTCCCTCAGTCGAATAGCCCTGCAGAGCGAACGTGCACGTTGCCTCCCTATTCATTCTCTATGGGAGCTGCAGAAATAGCTGAGTACAGCGTTCTTAGTACAGCAACCCAGCTTTGCAAGATGAGAAAACACCTTTAATCTTCCACCTAGCATGTCCAGTTGTGGTGGTCACACATGCTCAGTAGTTAGAACCACTTCCTGGCATTCTCTTAAACAGATGATTTCTGCTATCCTGCAATCCAGCCTATAAGGATTAGATCAGAACTAGTGTTGAGCAGCATAGGCCATATTCGAATTCGCGAATATTCGCGAATATATGGACGAATATTCGTCATATATTCGCGAATATTCACGTATTCGTAATATCCTCGCTTTATTTTCGCATGCGCGAAAAATCACGTATGCGAAAATTCGCACCAAAATTAGCATAAACAATAATTCGCATATGCGAAAATTAGCATATGCTAATGTTCGCATATGTGAAAATTTGCACGCCAGTTTCACACAGTACTATTAGAGCCTTCTTTACACCACACAAGCTAGAAGGAGAGAGGGATGATCACTGTGATGTGTACTGTGGAAAAAAAAATAATAAATACGAATATTCGTAATTACGAATATATAGTGCTATATTCGCGAATTTGCGAATATGCGATATTCGCGAATAAAATTTGCTTTGCGAATATTCGCGAGCAACACTAATCAGAACTCTAAAAATGCACCAGCACTGTACATATTAGGTTTATGTTGGTAAAAGTCATAACACTAAAATAAGTACCGGTCCGTGTGTCTGTTGTCGCTTACAGACTGCCTTTCTAGGCTTCTGATATTCAGCTGGACTGTTCTGGATGCACTGCTATGTGATTCTCTGTCTGTGTGAGGCTATATTTACACTGAATTTCGAAATTTCTGAGCAGAATTCCATGGGAATATTCAGCTCGGGATTATGCTGCTCTGTGCACACGGCAGAATTTCCACAGCAAATGTTTCCACAGAAATTCCGTTTTAATGTTTCTGCATATTATCAGCTGCTGTATGCTCCAGAGGACGTTGTGTAGTTCTTTCCATTCTGACCACAGTGCTCTCTGCTGACACCTCTGTCCATGTCAGGAACTGTCCAGAGCAGGAGAGGTTTGCTATGGGGATTTGCTTTTACTCTGGACTTTTCCTGAAATGGACAGAGGTGTCAGCAGAGAGCACTGTGGTCAGACTGGAAGGAACTACACAACTTCCTCTGGAGCATACAGTAGCTGATAAGTACTGGAAGGGTTAAGATTTTTTAGTAGAAGTAATTTACAAATCTGTTTAACTTTCTGGCACCAGTTGATTTAAAAAAAAAAATTTCCACGGGAGTACCCCTTTAAGGGTAAACAATCACATATGCCTTAGACTCCTCTCTCTGGTTTTGGTCAATGCCAAATCTGCAGCATCCAGAGGATCTGCAGCATCCATCCTAGTAAACAGGATTAAAGTAACAGTAACTTCTAATGTATATACAGGAGCAATTGTTAATAATTCCAACAGGATTTTTTTGTGTTTTGCCTGATAACTGTAACATTTAATTGTGGGATAACATTTAATTGTGGGATAATCTCATTTAGCCTATTGGGAAGAGCCATAAGTGTATACCATAAATATGCAGATGGAGGACAAGGTTAAGACCATTGTCAAGTAAAAGCGGTCAGATTCTTTGGCATTTTTTGGCTTAGTAGCAGTTTCCTAAAATTTCAGCATGCTGAGACTATCAGTTTTTTCTGTGAATCTTGTGTTCAACTGTGGTGAGGGTGTGATTCAGGGCAGATGGAATTACCCTAGGGGCAGATGGCATTAACCCCTTGTGTTTGTGATGCCAGGGCGTGGTTTAACCGCATTACAACCACAAGGAGTAAGACCGCTGGATCCTGGGCAAGGCACGGGGGCAAATAATGACTCTGTGGCAAAGTTACCGAACAATGGCAGTTTTACTGGGTCTGACAGGTGTAACAGTCTATACAGCTTGGCTAGGCCCATAGAGGTGACCAGTGACTTCTGAGACTACAGGGCTTTCTTGGATTTATGGTGGACTGGGACAATTTTCTGCAGAGCCACGCTGACTTGAGACAGATTGACTTGGACTGACTTGACTGAGACTGACTATACCCCGTTTGTAGCTTACCAGGTTTTGACTTGGACCTGAGGGGTAATGGCCTTGTGGATCCGTGGCAGACATAAAGCCTCTTCCGGACTCCAGACACACTCTCAAAAGACTTGACTTTACTGCAACTCAGCTAAGCAGAAAAAGAGAGAGGAGATGCTCCACCCAGGGCTTATATGGGGGAGACTCGGAGGGGGTCCCATAGTTCACCCTGTAGGCCACATGTCACTGGCACCTTACTGGGTTACAATCACATGACAACAGGTCTTAAAGGCATAACACATTTTATATGCAATACACTATACAACACAGGCACTCAGTAATATACATAGGGTACAGGTGCTGGGGGGGGGGGGCAGGGGTCACCGTATGGAGGCTGCAGTGAAAGGGCAGCAAGGATACAGGGGTGCAACTCCTGTACTGGGCCACCACAAAACATTGTTTTTTGGGGGGCATTTTTTTTTGGGGGGGGGGGGGGAAATATTCCAGAAATAAGTTTTGTGGAAGCAAAGCCTTATAGTTATGATACTTTCTTATAATACGAAGACCAGAAAAAGGAGATATATGGTCCTTCAGCCAATAATATATATGCCCTTGGAGACAATTTTCCAAAATAATAACTCTACTAAAATCTACCAATGAGGCCACAGAAAGACGCATTAAGCTAAAAATGTATAATTTTATTATTAAAGATAATAAGAAAAACAATGCCTCACAGTACAGTGCTCAGAAAGGTGTCAGATATAGCACTGGATAATGAACACAAAACCAAGGGAGGGGGTTTGGGGTACAGGTGAAAAACCTGACCTGACCAACCCTACCTAGTCTAACCCCTTGCCCTCACTACAATAAGTGTGGACAGGGAGTAGGGATAATATAAGTCACATAAACATTAAGAATAAACAATGCAATGACTTAATATGTGTATATTCTTACTCCTAATGACCTATGCGTTTCACCCTTACTTATAGTTAGGGGTTCATCAGGGCTCAGGGGAGCAGTCAACATATCACAACAGATAATAATCAAAAAAACACTATAAATAAAAAGTGATAAATAAACAAGTGAAGCACACGTGATACAAAAGTATAATAACCGCACATTGATACTGAGTAATGATAAATAGATGTATGAGAAGTAGATAAATCATTCCACACTGGCCACAATGGAAGAAATGTGGATCCTTAATTGTACTATGAGTAGATGAAGAATACGTCCCTTGTCCAAAGCAAGTACTCCAAATGTAATAAGGTAAGCATGAAATAGCCCAACGTCGTATTATAGATATAGCACCCCAGGGATCACTGTTTGCCACACCCTGTATTAATGAATATGCTAGAACCCATGTATGATGATAATAGGCTAAAGACTGATGACTGGTGTGACACACCAAATACAATGATACAAAATGTTAGGCCAGAGATACCCCTGACCAGATAATGCAAAGCGTCAGGACGAATCAAGGTGGATTGTGAATAGATTAGGAACACTTCCAACAGAGCACCTAATATAGGATGCTTAGAGCGTCAGGCAGCCCAAGATACAAGATGAATATGGTGATAAGGAAACCTGGTATCACCTCCCTAATGTGGAGGCTTCAGAGGAGACGATGACTCCCAGTCCCCGATGTCCCTTATGTGGACTCAGTGTGCGGCTATCTTGGGCTGCCTGACGCTCTAAGCATCCTATATTAGGTGCTCTGTTGGAAGTGTTCCTAATCTATTCACAATCCACCTTGATTCGTCCTGACGCTTTGCATTATCTGGTCAGGGGTATCTCTGGCCTAACATTTTGTATCATTGTATTTGGTGTGTCACACCAGTCATCAGTCTTTAGCCTATTATCATCATACATGGGTTCTAGCATATTCATTAATACAGGGTGTGGCAAACAGTGATCCCTGGGGTGCTATATCTATAATACGACGTTGGGCTATTTCATGCTTACCTTATTACATTTGGAGTACTTGCTTTGGACAAGGGACGTATTCTTCATCTACTCATAGTACAATTAAGGATCCACATTTCTTCCATTGTGGCCAGTGTGGAATGATTTATCTACTTCTCATACATCTATTTATCATTACTCAGTATCAATGTGCGGTTATTATACTTTTGTATCACGTGTGCTTCACTTGTTTATTTATCACTTTTTATTTATAGTGTTTTTTTGATTATTATCTGTTGTGATATGTTGACTGCTCCCCTGAGCCCTGATGAACCCCTAACTATAAGTAAGGGTGAAACGCGTAGGTCATTAGGAGTAAGAATATACACATATTAAGTCATTGCATTGTTTATTCTTAATGTATATGTGACTTCTACCATCCCTATTCCCTGTCCACACTTATTGTAGTGAGGGCAAGGGGTTAGACTAGGTAGGGTTGGTCAGGTCAGGTTTTTCACCTGTACCCCAAACCCCCTCCCTTGGTTTTGTGTTCATTATTCAGTGCTATATCTGACACCTTTCTGAGCACTGTACTGTGAGGCATTGTTTTTCTTATTATCTTTAATAATAAAATTATACATTTTTAGCTTAATGCGTCTTTCTGTGGCCTCATTGGTAGATTTTAGTAGAGTTATTACTTTCTTATAATACCTCTGTGGTCTTCTGATTTATTCAGTGGATGGAAAATGGTCAGCCTGGGGGAGCTGGACATCCTGCAGTTTATCATGTGGAGGTGGACTTCGGCAAAGGTTTCGAGAATGTTCAAATCCCGCCCCAAAGTATGGAGGTCACCAATGTGAAGGGCTGGAGTATGAAAATGAATTTTGTAATGCGGACTTATGTCCAGGTAAGCCTCCATTTTTGTTTTTTCCATTTTATTCCAGCCAATATATAGATTGATAACTATATGTTGAATAAAAGGATTGTCCAGTGTATAACTCAATAATAACTTTGCTAAAGAGGTTTTAGGGTAAGTTCACATGACAGATTAACCATTAATTATTTTGCGTAATGAATAGATACTGTATAGAAAACTGTGTTATAACTTGAGATAAGCGACTTTACAGGAAAATTTGCTGAATCCAAATCTATTAAATTGGACGTCAATTTGTTTAATTTTGAAAAAGTTTATCTGCTTTCTAAATGTTCTGATTCCCCTTAAAAGTTTGGAATGACATAGTCCTAATAGACCTCACTAGAGAATCGCAACACTTGGATAGATTATTTTTAATTGCTTATCATTTTAGGAAGTATGTTAACACGACGGATTATGAGCTTGTTTCCCTCTGCAGATTTGCGCCGCTGCGGGTATTCCGATTTTGCACAGCAGAAAACCCACATCAGACCCCATTGAGGTCAATGTAATCTGCTTCAGGATTTCTGCTGAGGACATTCCACTGTGGAAAATTGGCCACAGAACACCTGCAGTGGCTCAAACCCGCAGCAGGAAACATGCTCATAATCCGCTGTGTGAATGCACCTTTAAAATGATAAGCAATTAAAAATAGAGATGAACAAAGTCTCTCCGTGTTCCAAGTGTTGTGATTCTCTGGTGAGGTCTCCTAGGACTATGTCATACCAAACTTTTTAGAGGAATCAGAACATTAAGAAAGCGGATCGACTTTTTAAAGACTAAACAAATTGACGACAATTCATTAGATTTGGATTCAGCAAATTTTACTGTAAATTCACTCTAGAATGTCACAGAAAACATTTAAATGGGCACTGTTAGATACAAAAACTTTTTATATGTTGTACATCTTGGCAAAACATTAACCTTTCTAATATACTTCATCAGAAAATGTTATTTCTTTTACATAGAAATCATGGCCTATACAATCATGGCTTTGTCCAAGCTGAAACACAGGCATGGACAAAGTCCAGTTAATGAGGGTGGGCTAGTACTTCTCTGTGCTCTCTCCTGTCTGATGGCACTCCTCTGTGCTCTCTCCTGTCTGATAGGACTCCTCTGTGCTCTTCCCTGTCTGATAGGACTCTTCTGTGCTCTTTCCTGTCTGATAGTACTCCTCTGTGCTCTCTCCTGTCTGATAGTACTCCTCTGTGCTCTCTCCTGTCTGATAGCACTCCTCTGTGTTCTCTCCTGTCTGATAGGACTCCTCTGTGCTCTCTCATGTCTGATGGTACTCCTCTGTGCTCTCTCATGTCTGATAGTACTCCTCTGTGTTCTCTCCTGTCTGATAGTACTCCTCTGTGCTCTCCCCTGTCTGATCGGACTCTTCTGTGCTCTCTCCTGTCTGATTGTACTCCTCTGCGCTCTCCTGTCTGATAGTACTCCTCTGTGCTCTCTCCTGTCTGATAGTACTCCTCTGTGCTCTCTCCTGTCTGATAGCACTCCTCTATGCTCTCTCCTGTCTGATAGTACTCGTCTGTGCTCCCTCCTGTCTGATTGTACTCCTCTATGCTCTCTCCTGTCTGATAGTACTCCTCTGTGCTCTCTCCTGTCTGATAGGACTCCTCTGTGCTCTCTCCTGTCTGATAGGACTCCTCTGTGCTCTCTCCTGTCTGATGGCACTCCTCTGTGATCTCTCATGTCTGATGGTACTCCTCTGTGCTCTCATGTCTGATAGTACTCCTCTGTGCTCTCTCATGTCTGATAGTACTCCTCTGTGCTCTCTCATGTCTGATGGTACTCCTCTGCGCTCTCTCATGTCTGATAGTACTCCTCTGTGCTCTCTCCTGTCTGATAGCACTCCTCTGTGCTCTCTCCTGTCCCATCATTCCACCCTCACTTACTGGACCTTGTCTTTGCATGTGCTCAGCTTGATTTGCTCAGCATGATTTTATAAGCCATGATTTCTATAAAAAGGAAGTAAAATATTCTATAATATATATTCCAAAGGTTAATGTTTTGACAAGATGTACAACATATAAAAGTTTTGTAAATCTGACAGTTCCCATTTAATAATGCCTTAAAGGGATATTTCAGCGTGAAGCATTAAAGGGGTATTCCAGGAAAAAACTTTTTTTTATATATCAACTGGCTCCGGAAAGTTAAACAGATTTTTAAATGACTTCTATAAAAAAATTTTAACACTTCTAATAGTTATTAGCTTCTGAAGTTGAGTTGCTGTTTTCTGTCTAACTGCTTTCTGATGACTCACGTCCCGGGAGCTGTCCAGCTCCTATGGGGATATTTTCCCATCATGCAAGGGATATTCTCCCATCATGCACAGCTCCCGGGACGTGACATCATCATTGAGCAGTTAGACAGAAAACTTCAGAAGCTAATAACTATTGGAAGGATCAAGATTTTTTAATAGAAGTATTTTACAAATCTGTTTAACTTTCCGGAGCCAGTTGATATATAAAAAAAAGTTTTTGCCTGGAATACCCCTTTAAGCGCAGATTACTGGATAGGGCATCAGAGCTGGATTCATCTGGCTCCAATTTGTCCAGCACTTGGCTGTTTCCATCAGTGTCATAGACTTTGAATGAAGTGATGCTTGAGCATGTGCAGACAATGGATCTTATATCAGAAAAACTTGCACGCCAAGTATTTGGCTTTGAATAATCCCTATTTAGTAGGGTTAATCTACATACACTAAGCTTTGGCTTTTTATTGTAGTTCATGGAAACTGGGGATCATGGAGCTCTTGGGGAGCATGTAGTCGTACCTGCAACGGAGGACAGATGAGGAGATATCGGGC
Source organism: Hyla sarda (assembly GCF_029499605.1). Lineage (NCBI taxonomy): Eukaryota > Metazoa > Chordata > Amphibia > Anura > Hylidae > Hyla > Hyla sarda. The sequence goes on along the minus strand of NC_079194.1, from coordinate 49,121,439 downwards.
TTGTGATAACCCAGCTCCTTCTAGCAGTGGCCGAGGCTGTACGGGGGCTGACACCGAAATACACAAATGTAACCCCAACAAGTGTCGTGGTGAGTATGAGGCTCTAGAGGTTTAGGCCATGTTCACACGGTGGAATTTCCGTGCAGAATTCCACAGAAGAATTTCGTATGGACATTCCGCTGCAGCAAAGTCCCATCAATTTCAATTGGATGCTGCTGCTCTGTTTACATGGCAAAATTTTCTCGCCGGATGTTGCTGCCATGGAAATTCCGATTCCGGCGTCCATAGAAAGAATAGACATGTCTATTCTTTCTCCAGATTCCACAAGGAAATGCAATGACCTCTATGAGATGGTGCATTTCTGAGCGGTCCTAGCGTTGTCATGTTCTGCTGGTGCTCCGCTGTCAGGGCAATGTCCGCACGGAAGCATTGCCCTTGTAAACATAGCCTTATGGAAGCTGTACCCTCCCTTACCTCTCCTCTTGGCTTTACATATCCCAAAAGGTGCAGCTCTGCAAAAAATCAGATTTTGCAATTCTTTGTCAGGAGATGTACAATGCAATGGGAAAGTCTTCAGACCCTTTCACTGTTTTCACATTTTGTTACGTTGTGGCCTTGGGCTAAAATAAAATAAACAAAGACAGGTTTTCCCAATTCATTCTTCACCCGGAACCTCGTAAGTGACATCGTGAAAAACAGTATGGCCCAGAGAAACAGTATGTGCGAGAAAAAGTGGAAGGATTTTTCCATAGCAACCAATCACAGCTCAGCTTTCACTTTACCAGAGCTCGTTAGCTGAGCTGTGATTGGTTGTTGTGAGAAAATCTCTCCACTTTTTCTCGTACACAGTTTGATAAATCTGGGCCTATGTTCTTTGCAAATTTATTGAAAAGAAAAAACTCAAATCTTTCAGTGACATAAGTATTCATACCCTTTACTCAGTACTTAGGGGAAGCCTTTCGCAGTGATTCCAGCCTTCAGTCTTTTTTGGGATGAGGCCACAAGGTTTGCGCACCTGGATTTGGGGATTTTATGACATTCTTCTCTGCAGATCCTCTCAAGCTCTGTCAGGTTGGGCGGGGACCATCGGAGGAAGCCATTTTTAGGTCACTTCAGAGATGTTCTATTTCTTTTTTTTTTTTTTTTTTTATAAATTTGCAAAAATTTCTTACATTTGATTTCTATTTTCTCATTCTGGGGTGTTAAAGGGGTACTCCACCCCTAGACATCTTCTCCCCTATCCAAAAGATAGAGGATAAGATGTCTGATCGCGGAGGTCCCGCCGCTGGGGATCCCCACAATATTGCATGCGGCACCCACCTGTTTCTTGTCCGGAAGCGCTGGAGGGTCTGGGTCGCGACCACGGGAACAGAAGTCCGTGACGTCAAGATTCCGCCCCCGTGTGACGTCACGCCCCGTCCCCTCAATGCAAGTCTATGGGAGGGGGCGTGACGGCACACGGGGGCGGAGTCGTCATGGACTTCCGTTCCCGTGGTCGCGACCCAGACCCTCCAGGTGGGTGCCGCATGCAATATTGCGGGGGTCCCCAGCGGCGGGACCCCCAAGATCACAATCAACAACCTTTAGGGGTCACCCCCCAAGGGCTAAGCCCTAAACTAGAACCCCCCCTAAAAATTATAACTTTATTAATATTCCAAGTTAAAATTGTATAACTTATTGAACAATTGTGTTTTAAAATTCCAGACTGTCTGTCTAGTAAGATAAGCACATCCTAGGTAGTGCTGCAGTGCTTTGTTTTTGCAATCATACGATTTCTCAGGATGTGTTTTGTGTTAGAGTACATTAGGACATAAGTCTGATGTTAAAATAGAAACTCAATTAGCCCCCCGACGTTTCGTCAGCTAAGCAGACTTTCTCAAGGGAAATGGCTAATGGACCCCCGCGATCAGACATCTTATCCCCTATCCTTTGGATAGGGGATAAGATGTCTAGGGGTGGAGTACCCCTTTAAGTGCAGAATATTGGAGGGAAAACTGCAATTTTCTTCTTTAAGCATAAGACCACAACATAACAAAATGTAATAAAATGTAAAAGGGTCTAAAACTTTTTGTATATACAAAGCACATACCTCAGTTCCTGATGTTCCTGGATTGGAAGTGCTTGCCTCTGTCTTTTGGCTCAAGGGAGAATGCTTAAAGGTGTACTCCAAGGGAAAACAAATGTTTTTTCAAATCAACTGGTGCCAAAAAGTTAAAAGGGTTATCCAGGAAAAAACTTTTTTTATATATATCAACTGGCTACAGAAAGTTAAACAAATTTGTAAATTACTTCTATTAAATTTTTTAAATCCTTTCAGTACTTATGAGCTTCTGAAGTTACGGTTGTTCTTTTCTGTCTAAGTGCTCTCTGAGGACACGTGTCTCGGGAACCGCCCAGTTTAGAAGAGGTTTGCTATGGGGATTTGCTTCTAAACTGGGCGGTTCCCGAGACACGTGTCATCAGAGAGCACTTAGACAGGAAAGAACAACCTTAACTTCAGAAGTTCATTAGTACTGAAAGGATTAAGATTTTTTAATAGAAGTAATTTACAAATCTGTTTAACTTTCTGGAGCCAGTTGATATATATATAAAAGTTTTTTTTCCTGGATAACCCCTTTAAACAGATTTGTAAATGACTTCTATTTAAAAATCTTAACCCTTCCAGTACTTATCAGCTGCTGTATGTTACAGAGGAAGTTGTGTAGTTCTTTTCAGCTGACAACTCTGTTCGTGTCAGGAAAGAGAGGTTAGTTATGGTGATTTGCTCCTACTTTGGACAGTTCCTGATACAGACAGAGGTGGCAGCAGAGAGCACTGTGGTCAGACTGAAAGAACTACATAACTGTCACGATTCGGCTAGCTGGATGTGGATCCTCTGTGTCAGCGAGGGATTGGCGTGGACCGTGTCGGTGGACCGGTTCTAAGATGCTACTGGTATTCACCAGAGCCCGCCGCAAAGCGGGATGGTCTTGCTGCGGCGGTAGCAACCAGGTCATATCCACCGGCAATGGCTCAACCTCGCTGACTGCTGAGAAGGCGTGGGACAGAAGGACTAGGCAGAGGCAAGGTCAGACGTAGCAGAAGGTTGGGGCAGGCGGCAAGGTTCGTAGTCAATGTGGATAGCAGAAGATCTGGAAACACAGGCTTTGGACAACACTAAACGCTTTCACTGGCACAAGGCAACAAGATCCGGCAAGGGAGTGCAGGGGAAGTGAGGTATTATAGCCAGGGAGCAGGTGGAAGCTAATTAGGCTAATTGGGCCAGGCACCATTCATTGGTGCACTGGCCCTTTAAATCTTAGAGAGCTGGCGCGCGCGCGCCCTAAGGAGCGGAGCCGCGCGCGCCAGGACATGACAGCCGGGGCCGGGACAGGTAAGTGACTTGGGATGCGATTCGCGAGCGGGCGCGTCCCGCTATGCGAATCGCATCCCCGCCGGCAATGTCGGTGCAGCGCTCCCGGTCAGCGGGTCTGACCGGGGGCGCTGCAGAGAGAGGAACGCCGCGAGCGCTACGGGGAGGAGCAGGGACCCGGAGCGCTCGGCGTAACAGTACCCCCCCCCTTAGGTCTCCCCCTTTTTTTGTCCGGCAATTGCTTCACATGGGACGAGGACACTGGGAGCGATTGTAGGGTTTCCTCAAAGGCAGGCAGTACAGCAGGAGTGGGAATGGGGAGGGAGGGCAGAGGGTGAAGCTTGGCACGGGGCAGGGAGTCACCAGGACGGGGGCTATGAGGAGGCACGGCACAGTCCCGATAGGCCTCAGGGAGACCAGGCACAGGAGGAGACACTGAGGCCCAACAGACAGGACTGGGAGCAGAGGTCAGGCATTTCTTGCGGCAAGCAGGGCCCCAATTCTTGATCTCCCCGGTGGTCCAGTCAAGGGTGGGAGAAAGATGCTGGAGCCATGGCAGACCGAGGAGGACTTCAGAGGTGCAGTTGGGAAGGACGAACAATTTAATCTTTTCGTGATGGGGTCCAATGCACATTAAGAGGGGTTTTGTGCGGTAACGCACGGTGCAATCCAATTTAGCTCCGTTGACCGAGGAAATGTAGAGCGGCTTGACGAGACGGGTCACCGGGATGCAGAACTTATTCACCAAAGAGTCCAGAATAAAATTTCCAGAGGCACCAGAATCCAAGCAGGCCATGGCTGACAGGGAGGAGTTGGCAGAAGGAGAAATCCGCACGGGCACCGTGAGACGTGGAGAAGCAGACTTCGTACCAAGAGACGCCACACCCACGTGAGCTGAGTGCGTGCGTGCGTTTCCCAGACGTGGAGGACGAATAGGGCAATCCACCAAGAAATGTTCGGTACTGGCACAGTACAGACAAAGATTTTCTTCCCTACGGCGAGTTCTCTCTTCCTGGGTCAGACGAGACCGATCCAGTTGCATAGCCTCCTCGGCGGAAGGCACAGGCGTAGATTGCAAAGGATACTGTGGGAGAGGTGCCCAGAGATCTAGGTCTTTTTCCTGGCGGAGCTCCTGGTGTCTCTCAGAAAAACGCATGTCAATGCGGGTGGCCAAATGGATAAGTTCTTGCAGGTTGGCAGGAATCTCTCGTGCGGCCAGCACATCCTTGATGTTACTGGATAGGCCTTTTTTAAAGGTCGCGCAGAGAGCCTCGTTATTCCAAGATAATTCGGAAGCGAGAGTACGAAATTGGATGGCGTACTCGCCTACTGAAGAATTACCCTGGACCAGGTTCAGCAGGGCAGTCTCGGCAGAAGAAGCTCGGGCTGGTTCCTCGAAGACACTACGGACTTCAGCGAAGAAGGACTGGACTGTGGCTGTGGCAGGATCATTGCGGTCCCAGAGCGGTGTGGCCCAAGACAAAGCCTTTCCAGATAGAAGACTCACTACGAACAACACCTTAGACCGTTCTGAAGGAAATTGGTCCGACAACATCTCCATATGCAGGGAACATTGAGACAAGAAGCCACGGCAGAGTCTAGAGTCCCCATCAAACTTGTCCGGCAGGGACAAGCGGAGGCTAGGAGCGGCCACTCGCTGCAGAGGAGGTGCAGGAGCTGGCGGAGGAGATGGTTGCTGCTGTAGCAGTGGCAGAAGTTGCTGTAACGTGGCGGTCAGCTGCGACAGCTGCTGTCCTTGTTGGGCAATTTGCTGCGATTGCTGGGCGACCACCGTGGGTAGGTCAGCGAGACTTGGCAGCGGCACCTCAGCGGGATCCATGGCCGGATCTACTGTCGCAATTCGGCTAGCTGGATGTTGATCCTCTGTGTCAGCGAGGGATTGGCGTGGACCGTGTCGGTGGACCAGTTCTAAGATGCTACTGGTATTCACCAGAGCCCGCCGCAAAGCGGGATGGTCTTGCTGCGGCGGTAGCAACCAGGTCGTATCCACCGGCAACGGCTCAACCTCGCTGACTACTGAGAAGGCGTGGGACAGAAGGACTAGGCAGAGGCAAGGTCAGACGTAGCAGAAGGTCGGGGCAGGCGGCAAGGTTCATAGTCAATGAGGATAGCAGAAGATCTGGAACACAGGCTTTGGACAACACTAAACGCTTTCACTGGCACAAGGCAACAAGATCCGGCAAGGGAGTGCTGGGGAAGTGAGGTATTATAGCCAGGGAGCAGGTGGAAGCTAATTAGGCTAATTGGGCCAGGCACCAATCATTGGTGCACTGGCCCTTTAAATCTTAGAGAGCTGGGGCGCGCGCGCCCTAAGGAGCGGAGCCGCGCGCGCCAGGACATGACAGCCGGGGGCCGGGACAGGTAAGTGACTTGGGATGCGATTCGTGAGCGGGCGCGTCCCGCTATGTGAATCGCATCCCCGCCGGCAATGTCGGTGCAGCGCTCCCGGTCAGCGGGTCTGACCGGGGCGCTGTAGAGAGAGGAACGCTGCGAGCGCTCCGGGTCCCTGTTCCTCTGGAACATATAGCAGCTGATAAGTATTGGAAGGATTACATTTTTTTTTTTTATAGAAGTAATTTACTAATCTGTTTAACTTTCTGGACCCAGTTGATTTGAAAACACTTGTTTTCCACCGGAGTACTCCTTTAATGGTTGCAGAAAAAGTTTGCTGCTCAAATACCAAATAGCAAGTAAAATCCCCACTTGGGAGTAATTCTCCAATGACTTGAATGTTTTACAGTTTTTCCATTTAGTGACTACTTTAAAATATAAGAGACCTGAATAAACACATTTATGCGCTATATTTGGAACAATACATTTGTAAGAAATGATGGCATCTTGGGCAAGTATAAAAAGAGAGAAAAACCTCCTATCCAAACTTCTCTAAACCGAGAAAACTCAGCCTAACAGACCTATTTCAGAGGGACCTGCTGACTGTACTATGTGTATCTCTATGTGTATCTAACTCTACCAAACAGCTAAGGGAAAGAAGGATCAGGCATGGGGAATTTCAATACCTGATCCTTTTGTCCTCCTATGGGATAAGCAACTGCCCATTAAAAACACACATAGGAGGAGATTCGTCAAAACCTGTGCAGAGGAAAAGTCGACCAGTTGCCCATAGCAACCAATCAGATCGCTTCTTTCATTTTTGAAAAGGCCTCTGAAAAATGAAAGAAGTGATCTGATTGGTTGCTATGGGCAACTAGTCAACTTTTTCTTTGCACAGGTCTTGATGAATCTCCCCCATAGGCTCTACTCAGGGAGATGGAATAGCAGATAGACGAACGAGCATTCAACCAGCACCTATTAAAGTTGTATGACCGTGTTTCCCACTTCTTGGTCTTTTGGCTAAGATCAAGTGTAGTATCTGTTCTTATCAGTGGTCTAGTCTAGACTGGTGGGGATGGGTGCTGCATGGAGGGGGCAGGTGTTTTAGGCCATGGGAGGTCACACCCCCTCCCATTTACATTGAGGGGGCGGGGTGTGACATCACACAGGGGCGGAGTCGTGACGTCACGATACTCCAGCCCCGTGGTTGTCACGCTTCACACTTGGAGCTTCCGGCGCTGTGGAGAGCTCACAAAGGTGGGTGCGGAATGACAGATTGATGGGGTCCCCAGCGATCCTACATCTTATCCCCTATCCTTTGGATAGGGGATAAGATGTAGTAGGGCCGGAGTACCCCTTTAATGGGGCTTTGAATTTCGCACACTTTGAATTGAGTACACAGATATTCCGCGGGAATTCTGCTCAAATTTTGCTTACATTTTACAATTTGCTGCATTTACTTGTGGCTATTTTCCACGCTGACAAGTGACATTAAATGGTCTTTGTTTGTTTTTTTTGTATCACTGCGCTAAAATTGAGCATGCGCCACAATGTGCGCCACAGTGTGTTCCAGAACAGTAAGTGCAGTGGCGACCAGCGAACTGGCAAAGGAAATCAACTATACAGAAAACTCAACTCTAATAATAAATTAGGACCAAAGTAGACATATACCAAGATAAAATTCCATTCATAATTCTACGTATCTGTCCAAGATGCACACACTTCATTCAAATGCATAAAACCAAATCAGGTGTCTTTAAAGGGGTACTCCACTGCCACACATTGTGTTTCGAACGCCGGGTGCGGGTTTTGTGACGTCACGGCTATGCCCCTTGTGATGTCACGCCACGCCCCCTAAATGTAAGTCTATGGGAGGGGGCGTGGCATTCGCCACGCCCCCTCCCACAGACTTACATTGAGCGGGCATGGTGTGACGTCATGAAGAACGTGGCTATGATGTCACGACCCCCGCAGCCCACACCCAATGTTCGGAACACAATGTTCTGAACACTGGGGCAGTGGAGTACCCCTTTAAAGACGGAATTATAGAAATGTTTCCTCTGATATTCATTATTGTGCATTTTTATTGCTAAAACAAAAACAAAGTATGTGTAAAATCCTCCTAAATACTGTATATTGTCATGTTCTTTGTAGTTGATGGTAATTGGGGTCCATGGGAGGCATGGAGTAAATGCTCTGCTACATGTGGTGGTGGGCAGCAGGTTCGGACCCGTGTGTGCAAACATCTCATGGAGTCTAACAGGGTTCGCTCCTGCCCAGGGGACTCCACGCAACTTCTGAAATGTAACGTTCAAGCTTGTCAAGGTGAGACTATTTACTTCCCGGCACATGTGTGTAGACCAACATATATATATATATATATATATATATATATATATATATGTAGGGGAAAAAAATATATATATATATTATAATACATCAAAAAATGATATCAAAACAAATGACATCACTTTTCTACATAGTCACCTCTCTTTGCAATGCACGTCACATGACACTACTCCTCCTGTCTTCACTTTTTCCTATGAAAATTTAAAAGTGTGGAAGTTTTTTGAATATCCCTCATGGATAGAATAAATCTGTACGTTTCCAAGGAGATCAAACACTTCCATTCACTTTCTTCTAACAATCCTGTGTCTTGCTCTTTGCAAACTGCCTTTGGAATATGGCTATATATGGAGTAATGGAACCAAACTCCTTGAATGAGGGATGCGCTCGGTGAAAAGATCCCTCAATCCACTTAAAGGGTAGCTCCCACCATCCTATTTTTTTTTTTTTTGCTAGCCCGTTCCTCCCCCCCCCCCCCCCCGCTACGGCACTAGCCCGTTCCCTCCTCCCCCCCCGCCCCCCATACCCCATTCCCTCATTACACTTGCAGTTACTGCAGAGTCCGGCAGCGGGCGTGCAGGGACAGCGGCGGCAACGAGGCGGCGGCGGCGATGTGCGGGAGGAGTGGCCTCCCATCCAGTGGCCGGGGAGCCAATGCGCTTGCTCCCGCCTTTCTGCCACTCCAAAATCAGTCCTTTTTTCAGTGGCCAGTTTTTAGATGTAAATTAAATCTTTTTAATGAAAAAAAAAATTATAAAAGTATATTAGAGATGTTGTAGTACATAAGTTCTACAACATATCAAAAAATAAAGTTGGTGACAGTGCCCATTTAACATTTATATTAGATAGATAATCTGCTGCACTCCAATGTTTAAACAGATGCTTATTTATTGTTAGTGCCAATGATCATGGCGGTGATCAATATAAATATACACGCTTAATATTCCATTAAGACATTAAGTTTGTATATTTTCAACTAGCAAAAATAGATCCCTTTGACTTTTCGGACTGCCTGGCACTTTTTTCAAGCCATCCAGTATCTGTGATTCTGGGAGGAGATGGGGGTGCAAAAAGACTTTGATCACTGTCAGAAGCCAACATGGGCAATACATGGTACAAATATAAATACACTTTGATACACATTGGTTCTGATTTACTATTGTAAACCTGACCTGTTTTGTCAGGTTGTGCGCCAGAATTTGTCAGATTGCACAACAAATTGTGACTGTGCCAGAATCTGCCACAAAAAATTCAAAAACCCAACCAACTCCCCATTTTACTTAGAAAACCTTAGGGGAAAGGGGTCGTGGCCGTAGAAAAAGAGCATGTCCTGACATTTTCGAAAAATCCCAACATATTTACTAAGGTTTCCATAGATAATGTGGTGGATTTGAGTTCTGGAAAACCCGACAGCTCAGAGCATGTGTAAAAAAGCAAAACGTAGGGAAACATTAGTAAATACCATGGAAAAATACATGTCGGGAAACAAAACCCACAAAGAAATGTATACTCCTCTCTTAGTAAATCAGGGCCATTGTTGGACTTGAAGGGAATGTAGAGTAATGGACATAAAAAGATAACACCATCTGGGGTAATATCCATGGGAATGAGCTGACTGTAAACAGATCAGCCACTTTGCCTCTTGTTGTGAAGCCATAAAAAAGGCGCTGTGGTGTTGTGGTCAATAGACTAAGTATGTGAGGATGGACAGCTGTCAATACACCCTGAGAGCCAAGAATTCATTAAAAGGATTACTAACTTAAGGATGCCACCTATGGGAAGGTAATGATCTCTACAACACTGTCATAGGAGCAACATAGGAGCTGTGTTGATTGGCTAAGACAGTATTTTGGAGGTGATCCAGTGATGGGCAATGTTTGGGGAAATGTGGGTGCATGGCTGATATATAAGATTGATGACTACCGTGCTTCTCCGAAAATAAGACCGGGTCTTATATTAGTTTTAGTCACAAAAAACACACTAGGGCTTATTTTCAGGGTAGGGCTTATTTATTTACCGTAACAACATACATTGCCCTCCAATGTCCTGTCGTCTCCCCCCCCCCCCCGCCGGTTTATCAGCCCAGCGCTGCACCCCTGTCAGACGCTGCGCTGTACTCTGTATTCCTGTGCCCGGGCTGCAAATATTGAAAAACAAACTTTAACTTACCTTCGTCCTCCGTTCTCCCATTGCTAAGGAACCGGACGGCCCGGGGTAGGGTGTAGTTTCGGGAAAACTATCACTGCCCCTCCCTACCACTTCTCCGCTTTCCTTAAAGGGGTACTCCGCTGCTTAGCGTTTGGAACAAACTGTTCCCAACACTGGAGCCGGGAGCTCGTGACATCATAGCCCTGCCCCCTCATGACATCACGCCCGCCCCCTCAATGCAAGTCTATGGGAGGGGGCGTGACAGTCATCACGCCTCCTCCCATAGACTTGCATTGAGGGGCGGGGTGTGATGTCTTTAGGGGGCGGGGCTATCAGTTCCAAACGCTGAGCAGCAGAGTACCCCTTTAAATCCTTATTCTCTAGTTTATATTATCTAGTGTTTAGTAGGATCCTTTAAATCTCCAGTTGTCCTCGGTCATTATTACAGCAACCTGAAACCCAGCATATTCTACAATCATGTCTGTGATCATTTGCAATATATCAATAAATAAGCATCTATTCAAACATTGGTGTATAATGGACTATAAACTGTATCATCTGCAGAATAAGCCTGCATTATCTGTTAGGTGACCATGAATGATAAGCCATACGCCTCAACCAAGCCCCACCTACTTTCTACGGATACGGTCACATGACACATATTTGGCACAAAATTGAGAGATAAATATTTGAGTGGAATTTTCCATTGGTGGTTGTTGTAGTACTAAATCCTCCTCCAGAATTCCTCTTTAAAGGGGCACTCCACTGGAACACATCTTAATCAACTGGTGCCAGAAAGTTAAACGGATTTGTAAATTACTTCTATTTAAAAATATTAATCCTCCCAGTACTTATCAGCTGCTATATGTTCAACAGGAAGTTCTTTTCTTTTTGAATTTCCTTTCTGTCTGACCACAGTGCTCTCTGCTGACGCCTCTGTCCATTTTAGGAACTGTCCAGAGCAGGATAGGTTTGCTATGGGGATTTGCACATACTCTGGACAGCTCCTAAAATGGACAGAGGTGTCAGCAGAGAGCACTGTGGTCAGACAGACATTAGTTGATTTAAAAGAATGTTTTCCAGTGGAGTACCCCTTTAAATTCCATGTCAAATTCCTCTTCAAATTACACACCATTTCCACCCAAGCAGAAGATGGCAGATTTGCTAAATTTCCTGAAAAAAAATATTCCTCTTCAATTCCTCAGTGTGGATGTATCCTGACTCTAACTCTAAGGTTAGGTTCCCACTACGGAATCTCCAGGCAGAAAATTTCCGCCCGGAGTTTCCGAGTGCGGCCAACGCTGACTGAATCAGTCGGCGCTAGGACCGCGCGGGCACTGCAGTCTCCAATAGACTGCAATGTGTTCCGCGCTGATTTCCGCCTGAAGAAAGAGCAACGCAATTCTTCAGGCGGATATTTCCAAGCGGATTTTCCGTTCACAAATTCCGCTTCACAAATTCCGAAGTGTGAATTTGTGAACGGAAACCCATTCACTATACAGTACATTTTAGCAAGCGGAATTTCCGCCTGCAATTTCAAAGCGGAATTGCAGGCAGAATTTCCGTAGTCTGAACCTAGCCTAACTCTCAGTTGCACTCTAAAATTCAATCTTACATGTGGAGAATTCACCACCTCTCGTTTCTCTATATCTGTAATCTTTATATTAACCTCTTAAGGACCTGTACGCCCTGAGCCCGGTGTTTAAAATGGGGTCATGCCGTGACCCTGCATCACACCGGGTAGGTCCCGGCTGCTATTAATAGCCGGGACCCTGGGCTAACAGTGCGCTGCACCGATCATTGTGCCGCGCGCTATTAACCCTTCAGCTGACTGCCGCGTCTGAAAGTGAAAGTAAACGCTTCCCGGCAGCTCAGTCGGGCTGATCAGCTGGGATGCAGGCGGAGGTCTCCTTACCTGTCTCCTCGGCGTCCGATCGGGGTTTGATTGCTTCAAGTCTGAGCAACAGGCTTGAGCTATCGAGCCCCTATCTCACTGATCCGTGCAAAGCTGTGGCTTTGCAGGGATCAGCATAAGAGATCAGTGTGTGCAGTGTTATAGGTCCCTATGGGAGCTATAACACTGCAAAAAAAAAAGGGAAAAAAATTGAACAAAGGTCACTTAACCCCTTCCCTAATAAACATAGAAACATAGAATGTGTCGGCAGATAAGAACCATTTGGCCCATCTAGTCTGCCCAATAATCTGAATACTATGAATAGTCCCTGGCCCTATCTTATATGAAGGAAAGTCTTATACCTATTCCTGTCTTATATGAAGGATAGTCTTATGCTTATCCCATGCATGTTTAACCCCTTAACGACGCAGGACGTATATTTACGTCCTGCGCCGGCTCCCGCGATATGAAGCGGGATCGCGCCGCGATCCCGCATCATATCGCGTCGGTCCCGGCGGTAATCAACGGCCGGGACCCGCGGCTAATACCACACATCGCCGATCGCGGCGATGTGCGGTATTAACCCTTTAGAAGCGGCGGTCAAAGCTGACCGCCGCTTCTAAAGTGAAAGTGAAAGTGACCCGGCTGCTCAGTCGGGCTGTTCGGGACCGCCGCGGTGAAATTTCACCGCGGCATCCCGAACAGCTGATCGGACACCGGGAGGGCTCTTACCTGCCTCCCCGGTGTCCGATCGACGAATGACTGCTTCGTGCCTGAGATCCAGGCAGGAGCAGTCAAGCGCCGATAATGCTGATCACAGGCGTGTTAATGCACGCCAGTGATCAGCATTAGACATCAGTGTGTGCAGTGTTATAGGTCCCTATGGGACCTATAACACTGCAAAAAAAATGTAAAAAAAAAGTGTTAATAAAGGTCATTTAACCCCTTCCCTAATAAAAGTTTGAATCACCCCCCTTTTCCCATAAAAAAAATAAAACAGTGTAAAAAAAATAAAAAATAAACATATGTGGTATCGCCGCGTGCGTAAATGTCCGAACTATAAAAATATATCATTAATTAAGCCGTACGGTCAATGGCGTACGCGCAAAAAAATTCCAAAGTCCAAAAAAGCGTATTTTGGTCACTTTTTATATCATTAAAAAATGAATAAAAAGTGATCAAAAAGTCCGATCAAAACAAAAATCATACCAATAAAAACTTCAGATCACGGCGCAAAAAATGAGTCCTCATACCACCCCATACGTGGAAAAATAAAAAAGTTATAGGGGTCAGAAGATGACATTTTTAAACGTATAAATTTTCCTGCATGTAGTTATGATTTTTTCCAGAAGTGCGACAAAATCAAACCTATATAAGTAGGGTATCATTTTAATCGTATGGACCTACAGAATACATATCAGGTGTCATTTTTACCGAAATATGCACTGCGTAGAAACGAAAGCCCCCAAAAGTTACAAAATGGCGTTTTTTTTTCGATTTTGTCGCACAATGATTTTTTTTTCCGTTTCGCCGTGCATTTTTGGGTAAAATGACTAATGTCACTGCAAAGTAGAATTGGCGACGCAAAAAATAAGCCATAATATGGATTTTTAGGTGGAAAATTGAAAGGGTTATGATTTTTAAAAGGTAAGGAGGAAAAAACGAAAGTGCAAAAACGGAAAAACCCTGAGTCCTTAAGGGGTTAAACTCCTTCACTGTATTTGCAGTGACCACTTCTGCAGGAAGGCTATTCCATGCATCCACTACTCTCTCAGTAAAGTAATACTTCCTGATATTACTGCAGAAACCTTTGCCCCTCTAATTTAAAACTATGTCCTCTTGTGGTAGTTTTTCTTCTTTTAAATATGCTCTCCTCCTTTACTGTGTTGATTCCTTTATGTATTTAAAAGTCTCTATCATATCCCCTCTGTCTCTTCTTTCTTCCAAGCTATACATGTTAAGGTCCTTTAACCTTTCCTGGTACGTTTTATCCTGCAATCCATGTACTAGTTTAGTATCTTCTTTGAACTCTCTCTAGAGTATCTATATCCTTCTGGAGATACAGCGTCCAGTACTGCGCACAATACTCCAATTGAGGTCTCACCAGTTTTCTGTACAGCGGCATGAGCACTTCTCTCTTTCTACTGCTTATACCTCTCCCTATACATCCAAGCATTCTGCTAGCGTTTCCTGCTGCTCTATTACATTGTCTTCCTACCTTTAAGTCTTCTGAAATAATTATTCCTAAATCCCTCTCCTCAGATACTGAGGAAAGGGCTGTGTCATATAATCTATATTCTGCCTGAGGGTTTTTACGCCCCAGGTGCATTATTTTTCACTTATACACATAAAATTTTAGTTGCCAGAGTTCTGACCATTCTTCTAGTTTGCCTAAATCCTTTTCCATTTGGCGGATCCCTCCAGGAACATCAACCCTGTTACATATCTTTGTGTCATCAGCAAAAAGACATACCTTACCATCGAGACCTTCTGTAATATCGCTAATGAAGATATTAAACAATATTGGTCCCAGTACAGATCCGTGAGGTCCCCACTGGTGACAAGATCTTACTCTGAATATTCTCCATTGACTACAACCCTCTGTTGTCTGTTACTCAGCCACTGCCTAATCCACTCAACAATAGGAGAGTCCAAGCTCAATGACTGTAGTTTATTGATAAGTCTTCTATGTGGGACAGTGTCAAAAGCCTTTCTCAAATCTAGATATGCGATGTCTACTGCCCCTCCGCCATCTATTATTTTAGTCACCCAGTGAAAAAAATCAATAAGATTTGTTTGACATGATCTCCCTGAAGTAAGGCCATGTTGTTTTTCATCTTGCAATCCATGGGATTTTAGATGTTCCACAATTACTTTAGTAGGGTTTCCATTAATTTCCCCACTATTGATGTCAGACTTACTGGCCTATAGTTGCTTGATTCCTCCTTACTACCTTTCTTGTGAATGGGCACAACATTTGCTAATTTCCAATCTTCTGGGACGACTCCTGTTACCATTGATTGGTTAAATAAATCTGCTAACGGTTTTGCTAGCTCATCACTAAACTCTTTTAATAATTTTGGGTGTATCCCATCAGGCCCCTGTGATTTATTTGTCTTCACTTTAGAAAGCAAACATAGAACCTCTTCCTCTGTAAAGACACATGCATCAAATGATTCCTTAGTTTTTCTCTCTAATGGAGGTCCTTTTCCTTCTTTTTCTTCTGTAAAAACTGAACAGAAGTATTCATTAAGGCAGTCGGCTAGGCCCTTATTCTCTTTTACATACCTTCCTTCCTTTGTTTTTAATTTAGTTATTCCTTGTTTTGATTTCCTTTTTTCATTTATATATCTGAAGAATGTCTTATCCCCTTTTTTCACAGACTGAGCTAGTTTTTCTTCTGCCTGTGCTTTAGAAGTTCTTATAACTTGCTTGGCCTCTTTCTGCCTAGTCTTGTAGATGTCCCTATCTTCATTGCTCTGGGTTGTTTTATAATTACTAAATGCTAGTTTTTAGTTTTTTATGATTTTGGCCACTTCTGCTGAGTACCACAGTGGTCGCTTTCTTTTTCTGCTTTTACTGACAAGTCTAGTGCAATTTTCTGTTGCCTTCAATAAAGCGTCTTTTAAGTAGTCCCATTTCTCCTGAACTCCATGTAATTTGTTCCAGTATGATAGGGACTCATTTATGACTAATCTCATTTTTGAAAAGTCTGTTTTTCTAAAATCTAAAACTTTTGTTTTTGTGTGGTGTGACTCCTTCACTGTTCTTATATTAAACCACACTGATTGGTGATCACTAGATTCCAAGCTTTCGCCAACAATAACATCATATACCAAATCCCAATTTGTGAATACCAAATCCAAAATGGCCTCCTTCCGCGTTGGCTGAAAAGTTTGAATCACCCCCTTTTCCCATAAAAAAAAACTGTGTAAATAAAAATAAATATATGTGGTATCGCTGCGTACGGAAATGTCCGAACTATAAAAAATATATATTGTTAATTAAATCGCACAGTCAATGGCGTACACGCAAAAAAATTCCAAAGTCCAAAATAGTGTATTTTTGGTCAATTTTCATATCATGAAAAAAATTTATAAAAAGCGATCAAAAAGTCCAATCAATACAAAAATGGTACCGATAAAAACTTCAGAACACGGCGCAAAAAATTAGTCCTCATACCAGCCCGTATGCCCGTAAATAAAAAAGTTACAGGGGTCAGAAGATGAGAATTTTTTACATATAAATTTTCCTGCATGTAGTTATGATTTTTTTTCGCGTCAGCAAATACGCAGCAAAATACGCCACTTGGGAATGCACCCGTAGACATAAATTTTCCTTAAAACTAAAACAAATAAAGCCAAACACACAGACAAACAAGCTCCTCAGAAGCAGGGTAGACATGATCTGAAATGGCGGTAGAAAATTATCTGGGCGCAGATCTGCGCAAAATTTTTCACGATCACTGCAACAATATGATAAATTTGGAGCAGCTCCGTAAAAAAAAAAAAAAAAAAAAAACGCATCTAGAGAGACAACAAAAATGATCTAGCCTAGACCATTATTAATAAATCTCCCCCACTGTGTACTGTACAGGACCCTGAAGAAGCTCCTGTCCTCTACATAGACAGTGATTACAGCTCCCAGCAGATCTTTATTACTTATATATGTAAGGATTTGCTTTATCTGTATTAGTTATCTACTTTTTTTTTTTTTTTACCTCACTTTTTTCCTATTTTTGGATGACAACCAATTACCCGGTTTCCATAGAGTTATGGTCCCAACATACAAAGGTCATGGAACCAAAAATATTGTAACTTAAGGGACCACTGTATTTGTTTAATTATTAAAACCAGATATTACAACCTATTATTTTATTCTGATCTGTTTTCTTTTCTGTAGATGATTAGAGAGGCAGCCATCTTTCCTGAGCTGCTAACAAGATTTTAAAATATTCTTCACATCAACCACCAGGACATTGTAAACAATAGACTAAAGATTGTCATTGACGTCTATGGGAGAGTGTTGTGGGCATGCTCTGTGACCTGTGCAGAGATGATTGTTTTATTCTCTTTTGTGTAGGTGGAGCTCAGTTTATTAGGGGAACTCTAGCTGGAACCATCAATGACGTTGACTTTGGCACTTCCTTTCTCAATGGCACAATAAGCAGCTCCCCTGATTCACATAGTAGGACAATAAAAGCACAATATAACAACATCCCAAAAAGTCTGGGTAAGACAAGTAAAATGTTAATCTTTGCTTATTTGTGTTCCGCTTTTTGTATCTTTTCATTGTGTTGGTAATGCAAATGACTGTAACACCTGACAGACCCTTGGCTAAGTAATGCTACCAGAGAACAATTAGGTTGAAAGTAGCTGATGTTTCATGTCTGATCTCAATTTTACCCTATAACAGCGTTGTCCAACCAGGGTGCCTCCAGCTGTTGCAAAACTACAACACCCAGCATGCCGGGACAGCCAAAGGGCATGCTTGGAGTTGTAGTTTTGCAACATCCCTGAACTGGTTGCCATTCTCCCTGTTCCTCGCAATATATAAAACTTGGCAATAGGCGACAAAGCTTCCCACTCTCCACAGCACCCATCTCCAGCGCGACACCCAGTACCATAGAATCACATTACACTGCGTTTTGCACTAAAAACGGTGCAGTGTAGACTGATCTCTTATTGCATAGATAAATTGGGCAGGAAAGGGGTAGAAAGGTGCTCCTTTCAGGCATTTAGGCTCCTATTTTTAGATTAATGTCATTTTGAATGGTATACAGTACATTGGAGATACCCTTTAATGGGGTATTCCAGTGGAAAACAATTTTTTTCTAATCAACTGCTGCGAGAAAGTTATAATTTACAGATTTGTTAATTAGTTCTATTAAAAAATTTTAATCCTTCCAGTACTTATCAGCTGCTGTATGCTCCAGAGGAAATTGTGTAGTTTTTTTACAGTCTGTCCACAGTGCTCTCTGCTGACACCTCTGTCCATGTCAGGAACTGTCCAGAGTAGGATAGGTTTGCTATGGGGATTTGCTTTTACTCTGGACAGTTCCTGACACGGACAGAGGTGTCAGCAGAGAGCACTGTGGTCAGACTGAAATTAACTACACAATTTCCTCTTGAGCATACAGCAGTTGAGCATACTGGAAGGATTAAGATTTTTTTTATAGAGGTAATTTACAAATCTGTTTAACTTTTTTGACACCAGTTGATTTAAAAAATAGAATAAAAAAACATTTCACTGGAGTAGCCCTTTAAAGGGGTACTCCGTCCCTAGACATCTTATCCCCTATCCAAAGGATAGGGGATAAGATGTCAGATCGCCGGGGTCCCGCTGCTGGGGACCTCCGGGATTGCCACTGCGGCACCCCGCTACCATTACTGCACAGAGCGAGTTAGCTCTGCACGTAATGACGGGCGGTACAGGGCCCGGAGCATTGTTACGTCACGGCTCCGCCCCTCATGACGTCACGGCCCGCCACCCTCAATACGAGTCTATGGGAGGGGGCGTGGCGGTCGTCACGCCCCTGCCATAGACTTGTATTAAGGGGGCGGGCCGTGATGTCACGAGGGGCGGAGCCATGACGTCACGCCCCAGCGGCAATCCCGGGGGTCCCCAGCAGCGGGACCACGGCAATCTGACATCTTATCCCCTATCCTTTGGATAGGGGATAAGATGTCTAGGGGCGGAGTACCCCTTTCAGGTGAACCTCCAAAGTTCCATTCCTGCCCCATCTTCAGAGCGGGGATGGAGCGACACAATCCATGCTGGGTAGTACAGGGGCAACAAAACAGCAATGGAATTGAGGTTTTAGCTCAAGCGACTTATGCCTGGTCAAGATTCTTAGTTTGAGCCCCCAGCTCTGTATCAGTACCTCAGATTGTGGCTGAAAGGCCTTCATATCACCAAGTCAGTGGTGTATTTTGGTTTTGTGCTGCCCTAGGCCTGGGGTGAAAAGACCCCCTCCTTTACCCTTCTCCTCACCACTATGGTATCACATGAGTCCTCTTTTCTATTATGTCTTTCATTAAGGCAACATATGACATGTCTGTTGAGACCCTCATAACTCAAATTAAACTGCAACTATTCCTCCCCCTACTACCATAAATAACAAAATAAATAACTGAGACAAACAACAGTCTAACTTTTGTGTGGGTGAGGATCGGCCACAGCTTTATGTATAAAAATAACTCTTAACAATAAATAACTTTGGCACTGTTGGCTTCTTGCCAACCCGAGAAGTGCTGCCAACTACCCCGGGTTGACCCCGCTTTCAATTTCTTCTTCCTGCCAAGCTGTGACTTACAACAAAGATACAAAAAAGGGGAGGGAGGGCAAAACTCCGGGTCCAAGGGCAGATTAAGGGGGAAGGGAGGGAGAGCCACCTATAAATACACAAAGGCAGAGCCACCAAAAACCCGGGAAACATTAACCACCCTGATAGGCGAACTCCTCCCCCCCCCCCCCCCCCCCCACCTTTGGGACATACCACTGCCGTTGCTGGGAAGATTACATGTGGGGGAGGGCGGATAAACCACTATCCTGCAGTGTTTAACCCCTAAACTGCTCTCCAGTCAGGGGGCAAGCTAGTTAGTCACAGCTTACCCCGACATAACTCGTATTAATTAGAAATGGGCTAGTGCACAGAATTTTTTGGAGACATACAGTCGACTCCACCTGAAGAATGGCAGATGTTGAACTTCTTAAGTGTCAGTCACTACAAATCCATTGTGTCAGTTTTGTAGTGGAAAAAAATTGCTAATTTGACAGATACCTGTTTTGCACAAAACCAATGACAGCATTTTTTCCTATTTTGTGCGCTCACAAGACTTAAAAAAAAGTGAGTGAAGCTTAAAGGGGTACTCCTTGCTCAGCATATGGAGCAAACTGTTCCGAAGACTGGAGTAGCTGCTTGGAGCTCGTGACATCATAGCCCTCTCCCGTCACGCCCCCTCCCATAGACTTGCATTGAGGGGGCAGGGTGGGGCTTGACATCATGAGGGGGCGGGGCTAGGATGTCACGAGCTCTCGGCTCCAGCATTCAGAACAGTTTGTTCCAAATGCTGAGCAGTGGAGTAGCCCTTTAAAGGGGTTTTTCCAGTAATAGAAACACAGAGCTAATTTCTTATGAAAACAGCACCACACCTGTCCACAGGTTGTGTGTGGTATGAAAGCTTGGCTCCATACACTTCAAACGAACTGAGCTGCAATACCACACACAACCTGAGGACAGGTGTGGTGGTTTTTATGGAAGAAATTAGCTCTGAGTTTGTAATAAAGAGGGAGGGCAAATTTACTATAATTTACAGCAAAAAATGGTATAAATTGTAGCTAAAGTCTATTCCAGCTCATTGCTATTATAGATATCCGTTTGTTGCTTACAGGCAGTCAAAAATTACACAAAATATATAACACTGTATGCGCTTCTTTATCAAACATCTTAATATTTCAATCTTTTTGACAATCTTTCATCTAGGCCCATCTATGAGAAATCTCGCCTCAATTTTAAATCCTATATATTGGACAGTAGCAAGAGAGCTTGAGGAAGCGGTGAATGGATTTACGCTCACAGGTGGAGAATTTAGAAGAGAATCCCAAGTGGAGTTTGCAACAGGTATGGGGAGATTTAATTGTTGGCGATGTTTTATTTTGCTTTATTTTTTTTTTAGTTAAATGCGAGCATCAATGCAGGTACCGTATTTTTCGCCGTATAAGACGCACTTTTTCTTCCCCAAAACTGGGGGGGAAAAGTTGGTGTGTCTTATACGGCGAATACACCCCTATCGCGGCGGTCCCTGCGGCCATCAACTGCCGGGACCCGCGGCTAATACAGGACATCACCGATCGCGGTGATTCCCTGTATTAACCCTTCAGACGCGGCGATCAAAG
Organism: Hyla sarda; assembly: GCF_029499605.1. NCBI lineage: Eukaryota > Metazoa > Chordata > Amphibia > Anura > Hylidae > Hyla > Hyla sarda. The sequence continues at coordinate 49,100,449 of NC_079194.1, read as the reverse complement.
CTGACCGCCGCGTCTGAAGGGAAAGTGACACTAACCCGGCTGTTCAGTCGGGCTGTTTGGGACCGCCGCGATTTCACCGCGGTGGTCCCGAACAGCCCGACTGAATAGCCAGGTTAGTGCTTACAGGAGACCGGGAGGGACCTTACCTGCCTCCTCGGTGTCTTCTCCTTTCAGGGATCCCCTGTATGGCCGGCGCTCTCCTTCCTCGTCGTCGCGTGCGTAACGACGTAATGGCAGCGACGAAGAGCGAGGATACCCGGCCGGCAGCAGAGACGTTCCGGAGCGACGGGGACACGGCGACAGCGATGGAGCGACATCCAGGGCAGCGGTGACGGGTCCGGAGCGGCGGGGACACGTGAGTATTACCTCCTATGCAGTGGTCTTCAATCTGCGGACCTCCAGATGTTGCAAAACTACAACTCCCAGCATGCCCGGACAGCCAACGGCTGTCCGGGCATGCTGGGAGTTGTAGTTTTGCAACATCTGGAGGTCCGCAGGTTGAAGACCACTATTGGGTTCAAAATCTTTATTTTTTATATTTTGCACCTATAAATTGGGTGCGTCTTATACGCCGGTGCATCCTATAGGACGAAAAATACGGTATACTGTGCTGATTTTCTCTACTGAATTTTTGTGCAAAAAATCTGCAGCATCTACATTGGCAGGGAAGTGGATGAGATTTAAAAAAATCGGTGAGAAAATATACCTACGTTGTCTTTTTGGTGTTGTCAATGCTGCACATTTATTGCAGATTTTCCCCCATTACTTCAAGAGGAAGACAAAATGTTCAATAAGTCTATGAATTTGCAGTAAAATCCGTAACTGAAGATTTTTTATACACATCCCACATAGCAAACAGCAAAAAGAAACAGTATATAGATTAAATGCTGGAAATGCTCTTCCATGCCCGTGACGTCAGCAGACTCATCAATGTCATTGACAGTTCATCAATAACACTGTGGTAGCCCTTGGGGTACTATGGTAGTGGTGATATGGTATCGGTATAGGAGGGGTTAATGTTAACCCTATAGTTCGTGATGCCAGGCTGAGGGCTGGTATGCTGAGTCAATGCTCCGGCCTATCGCCGCCCTTCCCAGTAATGATAGGTGCATGAAATGACTGAAGGTCCACAAAGAGATTGAACTTGAACAACTTTACTCAAGTGCTTGCAGTATCCAATGCACAGTAACAGTCTCATATAAACAGTCCTTATTTTGATTAGTGACTGACTAGCTCAAGGTCCGCAACAACTGCCATGCAGTCTCTGAATTTAGGGTAGATATTTGCAGATCTGTCCGGATTTAGGGGTATTATTAGGTCCGGTGATGCTGCAGAGTGTCTGGGGATTGATACACTCTAGACTTATAATTGTTCAGCCGTTGCCGCAAGGCTCGGGCCTAACTCACTGCGTTAGTTGCTACGCAGATCCTTCTCTCATGACAGCCCACATGCTAAGCAACCCAGGAACAAGAGAGCGAAAACATAGCCGCCGCTCCCTTATATGGGCAGGGGGCGGGGAGAATCCGATTGGTCAGAACATCTGCCATTCACCATTACAAAGAGTAATGGGATTGCTTACGTCACAGGGCCTCCAAAGGTCCTTAAGCTTAATACCATAGAGTTCACCTAGTCACATGACCCGCAGGTCCTGCAACGCTATGGCACAGGTAATTAACCACTTATTTACAGATATGTCATTATATTTACATTAACCTTATATAGACCACTGGTCTATTAGTAGAAATAGAGGCGACAAGGGGTTAATTAAGTCACGGGGATCCCTACGTCCTATGGACTCTGGCTATGGGGACCCACACATACATAGGTACCGTATAGGATGCGGTACCGGGACACCACAATACCATTCCTATGAGCCATTCTTATACACCATACACAGAAATGTATATTTACTAATGTTAAGGCTGGCTGCGATTAGGCCTTAAAATATGCATGACTTCCACTGTATACTGCTGAGTGTAGACACAAGAAATATACACCAGACAAAAAGTTGGTACAAAACTCTTTCTCAGCAGGAAGCTAAGGAGCTGTCCCCAAGAGTGGTAAGAGTTCTGTTTATTACACGGAATTACATTGGTTTTTACATTTGACAAAAAAGGGGAGGTTAGTTATCACCTCAAAATCATCATGTTACATTTTGATTTATATATTTTTTTTTATTTTGATTTGTTTATTTGAGTATTGCGTCTGTGTATATATTAGCATATATAAGCATTCATTTCTCTCTTGGCCAAAGTTCACTTATGCTGCCCTTTCACTCTTCTACCGGAAAATCACGGATTTCTCTGTCCTTCTACACAGTCTATATTTCTTAAAATATTTTGTCTTTTGACTTCTTATCTTGCTTCTGTTGGCCTCGTTCCAAGGTCTTTGTCTTAGTTACAGGTAAATAGCAAACTGAAATAACTCATAAGGAATATAATGTTTTTCTGCAGAATGTTAGTGTATATCTCTATATATATATATGTATCGATCAGTAATCAAAATCATAAGGGTCATCCTTATCAATTGTACTGGCCAGTGTTTATTTCTGATGACGTGCACTTTTTTTTTTTTTTTTACTAAGTACAAAGCAGGAATATAAAAATTGCATTCAAAGGCGTCCATAGCTTTTAATCTTGCAGGAAAAACCACAGACTAAGTTTAAAGGGGTACTCCGCTGCTCCGTGTTTGGAACAAAATGTTCTGAGCGTTTAGAGCCGGTGTCGGGGGCTGGTGAAGGTCACGCCCCCTCCCATAGACTTGCATTGAGGGGGCGGGGCCGTGATGTCACGAGCCCCCGGCTCCAGCTCTAAGCGTTCGGAACATTTTGTTCCAAACGCTGAACAGCGGCTTACCCCTTTTAACTATACCTTTAGGTCATGTTCACACGGTGGAATTTCAGTGCCGGATTCCGCATTGAAGTTCACCACAGAGATTCCACTGCAGCAGAATCCTGTGTAATTCAACGGGATTCTGTTGCGCTGTGCACACAGCGGAATTTTCTGTGCCAGATGTTTCCGGCACGGAAATTCCATTTTCCGCATTCACACAAAGAATGAACCTGTTCGTTCTTTCTACAGACTCCGCACGGCTGGCATAGCAGTCTATGAGTCTATGAGACGGAGCATTCCTGTGCAGTCTCGGCTGGCGCCCGCAGCTTGCAGAATTTCTGCACATCATTTCTCCGTGCTGACATTCCATAGTGTGAATATATCCTTAGGGTAGGGTCACGTGCTGTATTTTGCTCCATATTTTCTGAAGCTGATTTAGCTACCCATTGACTTTAATGGGTAGGAAAATACGCAGCAGAAAATACGCAACAAAATATGGCACATGTGACCCTAACCTAAAAGTGTAAGGTATGATCTTCAAATGAGAAACGTGTTATGGGGGTAAACTATGGTAAAAAACGATTATATTATATAATATTCTTACAGGAGAAGTTTTGCGAATCACTCATACGGCCCGCGGACTTGATGCTGATGGCTTCCTTATTTTGGACACTGTTGTGAAAGGATATATTCTTCAGCTCCAATCATCTACTGACATCATGTTAAAAGTAACTATAGAATATGTATTGTTTTCCATATTTTCCATAATATTAAGCAGACATTATAAGCATAGTTAGAGTCATGAGCCTGAAGATGTATATATGTATAATTTTAGGATTACACAGAAGACTATGTCCAAACAGGTCTTGGACAGCTCTATGCATACTCAACAAGGATGTTCTACTTGGATGGAGTCAGTGTACCCTATGCCTGGAACCACACGATCAGCTATGATCCCAGCCATGGCAAGATGCCGGTCATGGTGGAAGTTTTACGTGTATCTTCTGTTAAAGCAGATTATGACCCTCTGGAAGAAACTCTTAGCTTTGAGATGCATGCTTCCATCTCCAAAGGTATGATGTATACAATGGGAAGGGGTTAAAGGGGTACTCCAGCCCTAAGACATCTTATCCCCTATCCAAAGGATAGGGGATAAGATGTCTGACCGCATTGGCCCTGCCGCTGGGGGCCCCCGCAATCCTGCATTCAGCACCCACCTCTTTGAGCTGCACGCCGCGCTGCCAGCTCACAAACTGCCGGGTGCGGACCACGGGGCCGGAGTATCATGACGTTGCGACTCCGACCCCGTCTCGTCATGCCCGGTCCCCGCTATGCAAGTCGATGGAAGGGGCCATCACGCCCCCTCCCATAGACTTGTATAGCGGGCGGGGCGAGGCGTGACGTCACACGGGGCGGAGTCGCGACATCACGATACTCCAGCCCGTGGTCGGCACCCGGCAGTTTGTGAGCTGGCAGCGCGGCGTGCAGCTCAAAGAGGTGGGTGCTGAATGCAAGATTGCGGGAGTCCCCAGCGGCGGGACCCCCGCAGTCAGATATCATATCCCCTATCCTTGTCAGGTCCACGGGGCCTCACACAACAGCCACAGGACCTGACAGGTGAGGAGAACAGCATTCCAGTGCCCCTGTTGCCCTTGGTTATGACCGTCCTAGGGCATCCACTAAGGCGGTCACACTTGCTCAGTTCTACGGCATATTGCTCATTAGTCTCTGCTGTGTATACAAGCAAAGGGGATTGTGGGAAAGTGTGTGCACTGTTGCCTGCCAACCGCAGGGTCACAGAGTAAACCAGAAAGTGGTCAGATCCATGGGGAAGAAGTACAGAGATATAGGTAAGTTTCCATAAAAACAGCACATTTGTCCTCCTTCACACACATAAGTACAAATCTGATTTTACAAACTTTGCTTTGTGGAAAACCCCCTATTCAAGAGCCATCCGGTAAAAAGTATATGTTAAACATGTACTTTTTTGTACAATGTAAGCCCATGGGCAAAGGATGGCTCAATGAGCACATTTGGCACAGGAATGTTTTTTTCATATGTTGAGCCAGGATAATAGTATTTGGTCATCAATTTTTGCAAATTTTTCCAATAAAATGTTTCTCTGTGTCAGTTCCACTCCTGGTTTTGGATACAAATACTAATCACAATGAGGATCGAATGCTGTCTGAATTCTGACTAAATTATTCCATGTGGACCCAGCCATACTACTCCTGTAGTTTTGTTCACCACTGCTTTTTTTTTTTTTTCCTTATAGAAGATCTCGACAATCAGTGTCCGTCTGGATTTAATTATGATGTCTCTGGACTCTACTGTGAAGGTAAATAATGAAAACATTACTTTTGCAGAGTATCGTACAAGCAATCACATGATTGCTTGTACATTTCCCCTAGGGGACTAAAAGCAATAATAATGCTAAAAATTTAAAACACCCCAATTTTTATATTTATCATATGAAAAAAAATTACGAAAATAAACCTAATTCAGATACATTCTGATATGTCCAGATATTTAAAATGTAATGTTACTTATCCTGCATGGTGAACACTCTCTGTCTGTGAAAAAAAAGGCCAATAACAAATGAGGCGGCCTCCCAACTCTACCCAGATCGATGAGATCAGGTGAGAAAAGGGTCAGGCAGTTGATATCCAACATGAGCTATCGGGCTATGGCTTACCCCTCCCCTCTTTATAGAGGACCAATGAATGCCCAGCCATGACAAACATTCATGTGTATGGGGAGGTCAGGAGAGATAGCTGTCAGCCAAACAGAGTTATTGCAACTACTGTTAAATATGTATGGCCAACTCTAGGCACAGCATCTAAAGTGAAAAAAGAGAAACCAAGGACAAAGCAACAAGAGAGAATGTCTCACACCAGGCCCATCCAGTCTGGCCCCATCCATCCATTTTCTTTTACATTTCCTTATACAAGGCATTTGGACCTTTTAACTTTTTTCATTCACATTTTGTTAAGACAATTGTGGAAATTTATTAAAACCTGTGCAAAGGAACTCTTGGCCAGTTGCCTATAGCAACCAATCAGATTGTTTCTTACATCTCTAAAAAGGTCTCTAAAAAGGAAAGAAGCGATCTGATTGGTTGCTATGGACAACTGCTCCACTTTTCCTCTACACAGGTTTTGATAAATTCCGAGGACAACACAGGAGCAACTTAGGGACAACTCTGTGAATGTCCTTTAGTGGCCCAACCAGAGCCTGAACCCAATGAAACATCTCTGGAGAGACCTGAAAATGGCTTCCACTGATGGTCCCCATCCAACCTGACAGAGCTTGAGAGGATCTGAAGAGAAGAATGGCAGAAAATCCCCAAATCCTTGTGGCCTTATCCTCAAGAAGACTGGCGGCTAGAATCATTCCAAAAGGGCTTCAACTAAGTCCTGAGTAAAGGGTCTGAATACTTTTGTCACTGCGATATTTTAGTTTTTCCTTTTAATTAACCCCTTAAGGACGCAGGGCGTACCTGTACACCCTGAGTCCGCTCCCTTTCTATAAAGCGGGGCCATGGCGTGGCCCCGCGTCATGGTGGTTCAGGCCCGGCCTCTAACAACGACTGGGACCAGTGGCTAATAGCGTGCAGCACTGATCGCTGTGCCGAGCACTATTAACCCTTTAGATGCGGCGTTCAAAGTTGATTGCCATGTCCAAAGTCAAAGTAAAGTACTGCCGTTTAGCTCGGTGGGCTCTTCGGGACCGCTGAAGCGAAATCGCGGCATCCCGAACAGCTGGCAGACACAAGGAGGGTAATTACCTGCCGCCTCCGTTGCCGATCGCCGAATGACTGCTCAGTGTCTGAGATCCAGGCATGAGTCAAGCGGCAGAATCATTGATCAATGTTATCCTATGGGATAAAGATTGATGTAAAAGATCAGTGTGTGCAGTGTTATAGGTCCCTATGGGAGCTATAACATTGAAAAAAAAAGTGGGAAAAAAAAGTTTAACCCCTTCCTTAATAAAAGTTTGAATCACCCCCCTTTTACTATTTAAAAAAAAAACGGTGTAAGTAAAAATAAACATATGTAGCATTGCCACGTGCAGAAATATCCGAATTATAAAAATATATTGTTAATTGTTAATATATTGTTAGCGTATGCGGCAAACAATTCCAAAGTCCAAAATAGCGTATTTTTGGTCACTTATATCATGAAAAAATGAATGAAAAGCAATCAAAAAGTCCGATCAATACAAATATGGTACCGCAAAAAATGAGCCTTCATACCGCCTCGTACGTGGAAAAATAAAAAAGTTATAGGGGTCAGAAGATGATAATTTTAAGTGTATACATTTTCCTGTATGTAGTTATGATTTTTTCCAGAAGTACGACAAAATCAAACCTCTATAAGTAGGGGATCATTTTAATTGTATGGACCTACAGAATAATAAGAAGGTGTCATTTTTACTGAAAAATGTACTGCGTAGAAACGGAAGCCTCCAAAAAGTTACAAATAGTTTTTTTTCTTCAGTTTTGTCACACAATGATTTTTTTACCGTTTCGCCGTAGATTTTTGGGTAAAATGACTGATGTCACTGCAAAGTAGAATTGGTGGCACAAAAAATAAGCCATCATATGGATTTTTAGGTGCAAAATTGAAAGAATTATGATTTTTTAAATGTAAGGAGGAAAAAACGAAAGTGCAAAAACGGAAAAACCCTGAGTCCTTAAAGGGGTACTCCCGGAAAACTGGTGTCAGAAAGTTAAACATATTTGTAAATTACTTCTATTAAAAAAATCTTAATCCTTTCAGTACTTTTTAGGGGCTGTATACCACCGAGGAAATTCTTTTCCTTTTGGAATTTTCTTCTATCACGACCACAGTGCTCTCTGCTGACCTCTGCTGTCCATTTTAGGAACTGTCCAGAGCAGCATATGTTTGCTATGGGGATTTTCTCCTGCTCTGGACAGTTCCTAAAATGGACAGCAGAGGTCAGCAGAGAGCACTGTGGTCGTGACAGAAGAGAAATCCAAAAAGAAAAGCATTTCCTCTGTAGTATACAGCCCCTAAAAAGTATTGGAAGGATAAAGATTTTTTTATAGAATTAATTTACAAATCTGTTTAACTTTCTGGCACCAGTTGATTTAAAAAAAAATAATAAAATTTCCATGGGAGTACCCCTTTAAGGGGTTAAATGAACAAAGGTTTCTAAAATCCCGTTCTCACTGTTGTCATTATGGGGAATTGAGTGCAGAATGATGGGGAAACTTGATTTTTTGTATTTAAGCACAACATGAAACATAAAAAACAAAAAAACAAAAAAAAGCAAAAGGGTCTGAAAACTTTCTAAATGCCCTGTATATATTCGAGATAGGATACAAAACTAAATTAAGATATAAGGACAAGCACATGTTTCTTTCTTCTACATCGAGTTAGTAAAAAAAAGCTTTAAAATTGGCAGAACGTGCAGATGACACATCGGAAGCCGAGGAAAATGTCTGTGTAGATTGCTCTTAAGTTTTGTATTGAGTCTTAGTGCAGGAGTCAGTTTTCGGGAATCTTTAGTGTGCCCAATAACATTTATACTAAATTGCTAGAAAAAGCAGGCAGAGCTCCTCATAGGGCAATATTGCCCAAAAAATGACACATATAGACACAACATAAAGGTATAATGGATGTGGTGCTGCCTCCCGGTACCGGCAGGGATGAACTCCAGCCGAATGTCACAGAGATTCCAGGAATGTTCCAAACAAAAGGCCGGGTAGTTGGCGCGATTGTGCCAACTACTGGGCCTTTTGTTTGGAACATTCCTGGAATCTCAATAACAATTATGGGAAACTTGCAATATATGAAAAACCGAAGCAGACAAATGCGCAAATCATGTGCTGTTACTCTGGTGGAGCAGAGGTTACCACTAGCATAAGGAGGAAAGGTGCTCACCTTAGGATGTTATGCTAAGAGCACAATATCTATTGTAGCTTACACCCAATTCCTGGGTGTAAGGTCGGGGTGCAACCTGGATCGTTCCTGTCACTGGTGTAATTCGGGGCTGTCGGAGAAGTCTCAGGTAAAGAGCTGCAGTTGGCAGAAGAAAAGGCGATCCTCCTGACACTCACCTGGTTTTTATAAAGAAACCGATACGGACAGGGAAAATAATAAAATAAAATCCTTTATTTGGCGCTGTGGACTACGTGTTTCAAGGGGTGGGCCCCCCTCTTCGTCAGGTCCTCTCAATGAGAGGACCTGACGAAGAGGGGGTCCCACCCCTCGAAATGCGTAGTCCACAGCGCTAAATAAAGGATTTTATTTTATTATTTTCCCTGTCCGTATCGGTTTCTTTATAAAAACCAGGTGAGCGTCAGGAGGATCGCCTTTTCTTCTGCCAACTGCAGCTCTTTACATAATAACAATTATGGAACAGATCTAACAAATTTAACATTTTCTTGGTAATAAAAAAATTAAAGTAAATAAAAAGCTTATCCATACCTCCCTCGCTCTTTGCTGTTCTCCGGTATCAGGTGCTGACACTTCACAGCGCAGTGCCGCTCCATCAATCACAGGCCGCTTCACCAATCACAGGCCGCAGCAGTGTCCCGCTTCAGTCAGGGATTGGTGGAGCGGCACTGTGAACTATGGTCTGCAGCTGCCTGAAGGGAAGTGTTAGTGGTCGCAGATGGGACCACCCGATACCAAAACCGGGGAAGAGCAAGGGAGGTATGTATGTATAAGCTTATTTTATTACAAAGCAGGGGTACATTGCTTAAAAAAAAAAGGTTTTCACCGCATAACTCCTTTGAATATCCCAGCTGTGTCTTAATGTTTGGCATGGAGGGACAGGGAACATTAAAGTGCAGCTTTAGCAGGTTCTAGATGACATTTTACAACCTTTCTCTGGTGTGTGCCAGTTACTTCTGCCCTGTAAGGCTTTCCATGAATAACTTTTTAGGCCGTGTAACTCAGATTTATTGAATTCTTTCAGATGATGATGAATGCGCCGTCCACAGCCCATGCTCACATGCATGCCATAATATTATGGGAAGTTATTACTGTTCATGTCCGAAAGGCCTGATGAGCTCGGCTGATGGGAAGTCATGCCATGGTAAGATGTTCTGTCATATCAATGTATTTCCGATTATGATTGTTCAGCAATTATATAATATACTACTCCTACAATTGTCACCATGAATTAAACACCAATAATACAAAATTCATGAAAAATAGTATAAACTTTATTAAATAATTAGTAACAAACTCAAGGACAGACAGGAGGTCCTCCTGACGAAGTGGGGAGACCCACGAAACGACGTCCGTTGAGGGTGCACTGTGTCCCTGGATAGCCTGTGGGAACATGCCTATTACAGGTAGTGTTTTATGGATAATAATCTTTTTTGTATTAGCGGCGACTTTGTACTGAGATACACACTACCGTATTGATAATCTGAGTGAACCAACATAACTTATGCATTGTTCCTTATATTTACCATCTTGATTACCAGGACCAGGTCACTAGTGCTTTTCTGGGGTATATGTTTTTTAGGGGTGGGTTTGTCTGTCCTTGAGTTTGTAACTAATTATTTAATAAAGTTTATACTATTTTTCATGAATTTTGTATTATTGGTGTTTAATTCATGGTGACAATTGTAGGAGTAGTACCATAGGTGGTTTTTTGTTACCATTTCTATTGGTTTAACATTTCAGAGGAAGAGTGTAGGTTATATAATTATATAATATAGATGGAGTACATATTGTTATAATATATTTTATTTAATGTAAAATGTCGGAATTTCCTGTGTTCCAGTGTCACTGCTAGATGACACTTAAAGCGTACCTGTCGTATCACAGAAAATAAATACTTGTATATATTATTTACTAGGTCATGCAGATGCTTTACATATGTTTTTTTGTTTTTGGCTCCCACATCCCTCTGTTCTGCTGCTCACTCATTCTGACATCCACTGCTCAGGAAGGGGTTCATCTGAAGCAAGCACTGAGCCCGCCCTCACTCACTATGCATTCACTCCCTCCCTGTGTCTGCTGTGTTGTGCTTGATCTCTTTATCCAATCACTGCAGGCTGCTCTGTAACCCCCTCCTTCCGGTTTTCATGCTGCAGTCTGATAGGACAGGAGTGAGCACAGAGGAGTGCTAGTCCCACCCTCACTTCCTTGACTTTGACAAAGATGATGCTGCAACCAGACAGTATTATGTTCTGGATAGTGTAGGGACACCTAGTGGTCTTTTTTATAAGCCATGATTATTATAAAAAAGGAGACATTTTTTTTAATGAAGTTTATTAGAAAGGTTAATGTTTTGGCAGGATGTACAACATATTAAAAGTTTTTTAATCTGACAATGCTCATTGAAAGTAAATGGAGTTATACTGTTTATTACCATGAGTTTATCTCAATACCTTTATTTGCAGACATTGATGAGTGCACATTGGAAGATGCTGTTTGTCGGAAAAATGAAGAGTGCAGAAACACCATTGGTTCATATAATTGTGTTCTGAAATGTGGAATTGGATTTAGAGCTTCTGCTAATGGTATAGACTGTAAAGGTAAAGTATCAGAAGCAAAGGGAAAATTATCATCATGGTTTATCTTAACCTGTTAAGGACGAAGGGCGTACAGGTATTCCCTTGCGTACTGGTACTTAAGGACGAAGGGCATACCTTTACGCCCTAAGTCCTTAAGTGGCTTTGAAGCGAGCACAGGAGCTGTGCTCGCTTCAGAACAGTATGTGTTGGCTACTATCGGTAGCCGGACACTGACTGTCAATGACAGGCAGCGGCGATCCCGGCATCTAAAGTGAAACTAAAAATCTCCGGTAGCTCAGAGGGGAACTCCAACTATCATGTTGCGGGGGTTCTGTGAGCTAAAATAGCAAAAGAGGGTCCCCTTACCTGCCTACTGCCGCCCGATCGCCCATTCAATGATGTGTCCTGGTTTAACCATGCTATATCAGTGGATCACCAATCATACTGGATAATGCTATGCCATAGACATAGCATTATACAGCAAATGCCCTATGGGGACTTAAAATGTGTAAAAAAAAAAAAAATCTAAATAAGTTCCTAAAACTATATAAAACCCCCTCCCCTAATAAAAAAAATTTATTACCCTTATTTTCCCATTTTACAAAAAAAAAGTTAACATATTTGGTATCCCCGTGTGCTTAAATGTCTAAACTATTAAAATATAATGTTTATGATCCTGCACAGTAAATGGTGTTACGTAAAAAATATCAAACACCAAAAATATAGATTTTTAATCACATCATATCTCATAAAAAGAATATTAAAAGCGATCAAAAAGTCCCATCAAAAACAAAACTGGTATCGATAAAAACTACAGATCACGACACAGAAAATGCCTTAATACAGCCCTGAATATGGAAAAATAAAAAAGTTATAGGGGTCAGAAAAAGACAATTTTATGCATATGAAATATTGTTAATACAAAGTATAAATTGGTTTTAATCGCATTGACCTACATAATAAACATAATGTATCATTTTTACCATAAAGTGCACTGCATAAAAACCAAACCCCCCAAAAGTTGCAGAGTTGCAGTTTTCTTATAAATTTCTGCCCGCAAATATTAATTTTATGGTCTCATGGTATATCTTATGGTAAAATGAAAGAGGTTAGTACAAAGTACAATTGGCCTCGCAAAAAACAAACCCTCATATGGGTCTTTAGGCAAAAAAAATAAGAGTTATGGATTTAAAAAAGGAGAGGAGGAAAAAACAAATATTATTAACATTTGACCGCTAAGCGGTCACTAAGACCCTAAATTTCCCACCCAATATAAAACTTAACGTTTAATGAGCCAAGATTAAAATAACCTCACACATATTGATCCATAGTGCATTGATTGGCATGACACTGCATGCTATAGAAGTGAATTGAAAGAATAGACTGTGGCTGCAGTCCACAGTCTATAGTGTGAGACAATTAAAAATCTAACACATTGCCCGCCCGCCCGACGTTTCGCCACAGGCTGTGGCTTTATCAAGGGCTAAGAGGCAAATGGCGTGCAAACAAGCCTTTCAGGGGTTTAAATAACCTCCTGTCTCTAACGTCATTAGAACATGTCACTTCCTGTATTAACATGACATCTCATTGGTTACAATCACATGCAGACTAATGATTGACCGCTTCCTGGCCAATGAAATTTTGACCAGGATGCATCTTGCTATATTCGTTTGATTGACAGCATCCTTGACCAACCAGCTGAGACCAATCAAGCTTCTGAACTCCTCATTGGTGCCGGAAGCTGTACACGTATGTGCGCCATCGGTCCTGCGCTAACTGATAGCTTCCCGAACCTCCGATATGAACGCATGCGCAGTACGGATGCGCAGAAGAACGTGCGCGAATACTTAGTCATATACAGCCACTGCTAGGAAGCTGCGCGACAGACATATGCGCCGGCACTTAGCCGATTTTTTTGCATATGATTCACACATGGCTGTTGTGATAGAGCTGTAATACACAATATAACCACTCATGTGAACAACGACTGCGTAGCAAGTACTAAACTAATTCGAGAACACTAAATAAGTTACTATCTGGCAATATAGGGCGACCAACCTAGCAACGTAGGTATAACATCAAGACAAGGAAGTATTATTCATAATACCGCTGAAATAGTGTAATCGATAGTAATAGAGGGGGGAGCAAATACTCATCTGTTCTGCATAGATATAGTCATAATTAATTCATATCATCAACGGAAGTTAATCATAAGTATGATTAATAAAGGCTTATAACGGCTCTTCTATATAGTAACAATTGTAATAAGTGATTCCTGTCCTACAAGAAGGCTGCATAGGTGAAGCCTTCATTCAGTCCGTTTGGGCTTTGGGATTTTAATCTCCAAATCCATCGGGCTTCTTCTTGAAGCAGTCTGGTGTTAAGATTGCCACGTCTCGGACCCAGTTTACACTGGGTAATGCCACAGAAACGTAATTCAAAGGGAGCATCATTGTGTACAGTCCTCATATGCCTAGCAATTGGCGTATCTTGATAGGTGTTAATAGTACTCATATGTTTTGAAATACGCCTACGCAATTGTTGGACTGTCTTTCCTACATAGATTTTAGGACAATTGCATGTGGCTAGGTACACTACCCCCGTCGTTTGACAGGTGATGAAGTCCCTAATTTGATATTTCCGATTATCAATCGGATTAGAGAATTCTTTTGTACGTGGCATAAATTTGCAAAAATTGCACCGTCCACATGGATGTGATCCTTTGATTGATGATTTCAACCAACTGGATGCAGACTCCTCTGCATAAAAACTCCTAACTATTTGATTTTGAATATTGGGTCCTCTACGATAGGTTATAGAGGGGTGAGTAGAGATCACCTCCCTAAGGTCATTGTCCACCTGTAATATAGACCAATATTTCCTAAGTATATTCATGATTTTTTGATTGTGTTGATCAAAAGTTCCGATACACCTAATGATCTTTTGGCCACTATTGTCTTTAGCCAATTTGTGATCACGTAATAATTCAGATCTTGGAGTAGCCCTGGCTCTGGCGAAGGCCTTGTGAAGGACTTTCTTGGGATAACCTCTATTGGTGAAGCGTCTATACAGGAGATCACATTCTTCTTGAAATTTAAGAGGATCAGAACAATTCCTTTTGGCTCGTAGATATTGACTGATTGGGATACCTTTCTTCAATGGTACGGGATGATAACTCTTCCAATTAAGAAAACTATTGGTTGACGTAGGTTTACGATATATAGAAGTGTGAATGTGACCAAGTGAATCAATAGTGATAGTGAGGTGAAGAAAATGAAGAAATTTATCGTGAATTTCAGAAGTAAAGTGCATATTAATATGATTAGTGTTAAGTGCTTGAACGAAGGATTGAAATAATTGTGTAGTGCTGTCCCAAAAAATCTATATATCATCTATATAACGACCCCAAAATAAAATGTGAGAATTAAATTCTTGAAAAGTGTCAGAGAAAACGTGAGTGTCTTCCCACCACCCTAAGAATAAATTAGAATAATTCGGTGCACAAGGAGTGCCCATAGCAGTGCCCTTCAACTGAAAATAAAAGTGCCTATCAAAAAGGAAAAAATTGTGAGTAAGTAGAAAACGTAATAAGGTCAAAACAAATTTGTTGTGTGCTGTGTACTGAAGACCTTTAGTAGTTAGGAAATGTTGTACAGCATGAAGTCCCTGTTCATGTTGGATGTTTGTATAGAGAGATTCCACATCCAAACTAGCTATAAGAGTACCTGGAGGGAATGTGATCTCCTGTAATTTCTTCACAGTATCCTTGGTATCCTTAATAAAGGACGGAAGAGAGGAAACAAAAGGGGTCAAGAACTGATCTACATAGTGACTGATATTTTGTGTAATATTGTCACACCCTGAAACAATGGGTCTGCCAGGGATAGGGGAACTCCGTTTGTGCACCTTGGGAAGGGCGTAGAAAGTGGCTATTGTTGGCGATGGATTAAAGAGATATTTAAATTCTTCTTCTGTTATCAATTGGTCTATTCTTGCCTCTTGTAAAAATGTACGTAAATTCTGGTTAAACTCCTGAAGTGGGTTATGGTCAAGTTTACGATAAGTATCTTTATCATTCAACAGTCTCATCACCATAGTCTTATAATAACTTTTATCCATCAGGACGATGTTTCCTCCTTTATCAGAGGGTTTGCAAACAATCTCATTATTTTGTTGTATTTCATCAAGTGCTCGGATTTCTTCCGTAGATAAGTTAGATGGAATATGGGGAGTCCTTGACCTTAGGGAACTGATCTCGTGTGTAACCATCTTAACAAAAGTATCAATATTAGAGTATTGTGACAAGGATGGTGTGAAACTTGACTTGGGTTTAAGATTAGAGAAGGGAGCTTCAACTGAGACAATTCCTGTCTCACTTTCTTCTTCTAGCTGTTCTAGCATAGTAACAACTTGCTGATCTTGTTGTCTGTTCACAGCAGGATTGGTAGCAAGGTTTTTGTGAAATTTGTGTAGGGCAAGCTTCCTGCCAAATAAATTTATATCTTTAGTCCAAGTAAAAATATTACAAGGTGGTGTAGGGGTGAATGATAACCCCTTTTGTAATACGGACAAATGATGTTCTGAATGAACATCATTTGTCCGTATTACAAAAGGAGTTATCATTCACCCCTACACCACCTTGTAATATTTTTACTTGGACTAAAGATATAAATTTATTTGGCAGGAAGCTTGCCCTACACAAATTTCACAAAAACCTTGCTACCAATCCTGCTGTGAACAGACAACAAGATCAGCAAGTTGTTACTATGCTAGAACAGCTAGAAGAAGAAAGTGAGACAGGAATTGTCTCAGTTGAAGCTCCCTTCTCTAATCTTAAACCCAAGTCAAGTTTCACACCATCCTTGTCACAATACTCTAATATTGATACTTTTGTTAAGATGGTTACACACGAGATCAGTTCCCTAAGGTCAAGGACTCCCCATATTCCATCTAACTTATCTACGGAAGAAATCCGAGCACTTGATGAAATACAACAAAATAATGAGATTGTTTGCAAACCCTCTGATAAAGGAGGAAACATCGTCCTGATGGATAAAAGTTATTATAAGACTATGGTGATGAGACTGTTGAATGATAAAGATACTTATCGTAAACTTGACCATAACCCACTTCAGGAGTTTAACCAGAATTTACGTACATTTTTACAAGAGGCAAGAATAGACCAATTGATAACAGAAGAAGAATTTAAATATCTCTTTAATCCATCGCCAACAATAGCCACTTTCTACGCCCTTCCCAAGGTGCACAAACGGAGTTCCCCTATCCCTGGCAGACCCATTGTTTCAGGGTGTGACAATATTACACAAAATATCAGTCACTATGTAGATTAGTTCTTGACCCCTTTTGTTTCCTCTCTTCCGTCCTTTATTAAGGATACCAAGGATACTGTGAAGAAATTACAGGAGATCACATTCCCTCCAGGTACTCTTATAGCTAGTTTGGATGTGGAATCTCTCTATACAAACATCCAACATGAACAGGGACTTCATGCTGTACAACATTTCCTAACTGTTACGCCGAGCGCTCCGGGTCCCCGCTCCTCCCCGGAGCGCTCGCTACACTCCTCTCACTGCAGCGCTCCGGTCGGTTCCACGGACCCGGGGCGCTGCGATACCGCCTCTGGCCGGGATGCGATTCGCGATGCGGGTAGCGCCCGCTCGCGATGCGCACCCCGGCTCCCGTACCTGACTCGCTCTCCGTCAGTTCTGTCCCGGCGCGCGCGGCCCCGCTCCCTAGGGCGCGCGCGCGCCGGGTCTTTGCGATTTAAAGGGCCACTGCGCCGCTGATTGGCGCAGTGGTTCCAATTAGTGTTTACACCTGTGCACTTCCCTATATCACCTCACTTCCCCTTCACTCCCTCGCCGGATCTTGTTGCCTTAGTGCCAGTGAAAGCGTTTCCTTGTGTGTTCCTAGCCTGTGTTCCAGACCTCCTGCCGTTGCCCCTGACTACGATCCTTGCTGCCTGCCCCGACCTTCTGCTACGTCCGACCTTGCTTCTGTCTACTCCCTTGTACCGCGCCTATCTTCAGCAGCCAGAGAGGTTGAGCCGTTGCTAGGGGATACGACCTGGTCACTACCGCCGCAGCAAGACCATCCCGCTTTGCGGCGGGCTCTGGTGAAAACCAGTAGTGACTTAGAACCGATCCTCTAGCACGGTCCACGCCAATCCCTCTCTGGCACAGAGGATCCACTACCTGCCAGCCGGCATCGTGACAGTAGATCCGGCCATGGATCCCGCTGAAGTTCCTCTGCCAGTTGTCGCTGACCTCACCACGGTGGTCGCCCAGCAGTCACAACAGATTGCGCAACAAGGCCAACAGCTGTCTCAACTGACTGTTATGCTACAACAGTTACTACCACAGCTCCAGCAACCATCTCCTCCGCCAGCTCCTGTACCTCCTCCGCAGCGAGTGGCCGCTTCTGGACTACGACTATCCTTGCCGGATAAATTTGATGGGGACTCTAAGTTTTGCCGTGGCTTCCTTTCCCAATGTTCATTACACTTGGAGATGATGTCGGACCAGTTCCCCACTGAAAGGTCTAAGGTGGCTTTCGTAGTCAGCCTGCTGTCTGGAAAAGCCCTGGCTTGGGCCACACCGCTCTGGGACCGCAATGACCCCGTCACTGCCTCTGTACACTCCTTCTTCTCGGAAATTCGAAGTGTCTTTGAGGAACCTGCCCGAGCCTCTTCTGCTGAGACTGCCCTGTTGAACCTGGTCCAGGGTAATTCTTCCGTTGGCGAGTATGCCGTACAATTCCGTACTCTTGCTTCTGAATTATCCTGGAACAATGAGGCCCTCTGCGCGACCTTTAAAAAAGGCCTATCCAGCAACATTAAAGATGTTCTGGCCGCACGAGAAATGCCTGCTAATCTTCATGAACTTATTCACCTAGCCACTCGCATTGACATGCGTTTTTCCGAAAGGCGTCAGGAGCTCCGCCAAGATATGGACTCTGTTCGCACGAGGCGTTTCTTCTCCTCGGCTCCTCTCTCCTCTGGTTCCCTGCAATCTGTTCCTGTGCCTCCCGCCGTGGAGGCTATGCAGGTCGACCGGTCTCGCCTGACATCTCAAGAGAGGACACGACGCCGCATGGAGAACCTCTGCCTGTACTGTGCTAGTACCGAACACTTCCTGAGGGATTGTCCTATCCGCCCTCCCCGCCTGGAAAGACGTACCCTGACTCCGCACAAAGGTGAGACAATCCTTGATGTCCACTCTGCTTCTCCACGTCTTACTGTGCCTGTGCGGATGTCTGCCTCTGCCTTCTCCTTCTCTTCTGTGGCCTTCTTGGACTCTGGATCTGCAGGAAATTTTATTTTGGCCTCTCTCGTCAACAGGTTCAACATCCCAGTGACCAGTCTCACCAGACCCCTTTACATCAATTGTATAAACAATGAAAGATTGGACTGTTCCATACGTTTCCGCACGGAGCCCCTTCTAATGAGCATCGGATCTCATCACGAGAGGATTGAACTTTTGGTCCTCCCCAATTGCACCTCGGAGATTCTCCTTGGACTTCCCTGGCTTCAACTTCATTCCCCAACCCTGGATTGGTCCACTGGGGAGATCAAGAGTTGGGGGCCCTCTTGTTCCAAGGACTGTCTAAAACCGGTTCCCAGTAACCCTTGCCGTAACTCTGTGCTTCCTCCAGTAACCGGTCTCCCTAAGGCCTATATGGACTTCGCGGATGTTTTCTGCAAAAAACAAGCGGAGACTCTACCTCCTCACAGGCCTTATGATTGTCCTATCGACCTCCTCCCGGGCACTACTCCACCCCGGGGCAGAATTTATCCTCTCTCTGTCCCAGAGACTCTTGCCATGTCTGAATACGTCCAGGAGAATCTAAAAAAGGGCTTTATCCGTAAATCCTCCTCTCCTGCCGGAGCCGGATTTTTCTTTGTGTCCAAAAAAGATGGCTCTCTACGTCCTTGCATTGACTACCGCGGACTTAATAAAATCACGGTTAAGAACCGCTACCCCTTACCCCTCATCTCTGAACTCTTTGATCGCCTCCAAGGTGCCCACATCTTTACTAAATTGGACTTAAGAGGCGCCTATAACCTCATCCGCATCAGAGAGGGGGATGAGTGGAAAACAGCATTTAACACCAGAGATGGACACTTTGAGTATCTGGTCATGCCCTTTGGCCTGTGCAACGCCCCTGCTGTCTTCCAAGACTTTGTTAATGAAATTTTTCGTGATCTGTTATACTCCTGTGTTGTTGTATATCTTGATGATATCCTAATTTTTTCGGCCAATCTAGAAGAACACCGCCAGCATGTCCGTATGGTTCTTCAGAGACTTCGTGACAATCAACTCTATGCTAAAATTGAGAAATGTCTGTTTGAATGCCAATCTCTTCCTTTTCTAGGATACTTGGTCTCTGGCCAGGGACTACAAATGGATCCAGATAAACTCTCTGCCGTCTTAGATTGGCCACGCCCCTCCGGACTCCGTGCCATCCAACGCTTTTTGGGGTTCGCCAATTATTACAGGCAATTTATTCCACATTTTTCTACCATTGTGGCTCCTATTGTGGCTTTAACCAAAAAAAATGCCGATCCCAAGTCTTGGCCTCCTCAAGCGGAAGACGCCTTTAAACGACTCAAGTCTGCCTTCTCTTCGGCTCCCGTGCTCTCCAGGCCTGACCCATCTAAACCCTTCCTATTGGAGGTTGATGCCTCCTCAGTGGGAGCTGGAGCTGTCCTTCTACAAAAAAACTCTTCCGGGCATACTGTTACTTGTGGGTTTTTTTCTAGGACCTTCTCTCCGGCGGAGAGGAACTACT
Source organism: Hyla sarda (assembly GCF_029499605.1). NCBI lineage: Eukaryota > Metazoa > Chordata > Amphibia > Anura > Hylidae > Hyla > Hyla sarda. The sequence continues at coordinate 49,080,304 of NC_079194.1, read as the reverse complement.
CCATCGGGGATCGAGAGCTTCTAGCCATTAAATTAGCACTTGAGGAATGGAGGCATCTGCTGGAGGGATCAAGATTTCCAGTTATTATTTACACCGATCACAAGAACCTCTCATACCTCGAGTCTGCCCAGCGGCTGAATCCTCGTCAGGCCAGGTGGTCTCTGTTCTTTGCCCGATTTAATTTTGAAATTCACTTTCGGCCTGCTGATAAGAACATTAGGGCCGATGCTCTCTCTCGTTCCTCAGATGCTTCTGAAATTGAACTCTCTCCTCAACACATCATTCCTCCTGACTGCCTGATTTCCACTTCTCCAGCCTCCATCAGGCAAACTCCTCCAGGAAAGACCTTTGTTTCTCCACGCCAACGCCTCGGAATCCTCAAATGGGGTCACTCCTCCCATCTCGCAGGTCATGCGGGCATCAAGAAATCTGTGCAACTCATCTCTCGCTTCTATTGGTGGCCGACTCTAGAGACTGATGTGGTGGACTTTGTGCGAGCCTGCACTATCTGTGCCCGGGATAAGACTCCTCGCCAGAAGCCCGCTGGTTTTCTTCTCCCTCTGCCTGTTCCCGAACAACCTTGGTCTCTGATTGGTATGGATTTTATTACTGACTTACCCCCATCCCATGGCAACACTGTTATTTGGGTGGTCGTTGATCGATTCTCCAAAATGGCACATTTCATCCCTCTTCCTGGTCTTCCTTCAGCGCCTCAGTTGGCTAAACAATTTTTTGTACACATTTTTCGTCTTCACGGGTTGCCTACGCAGATCGTCTCGGATAGAGGCGTCCAATTTGTGTCTAAATTCTGGAGGGCTCTCTGTAAACAACTCAAGATTAAATTAAATTTTTCTTCTGCATACCATCCTCAATCCAATGGACAAGTAGAAAGAATTAACCAGATCTTGGGTGACTATTTACGACATTTTGTTTCCTCCCGCCAGGATGACTGGGCAGATCTTCTACCTTGGGCCGAATTCTCGTATAATTTCAGAATCTCTGAATCTTCCTCCAAATCCCCGTTTTTCGTGGTGTACGGCCGTCACCCTCTTCCCCCCCTCCCTACCCCCTTGCCCTCTGGTCTGCCCGCTGTGGATGAAATTTCTCGTGATCTTTCCATCATATGGAGAGAGACCCAAAATTCTCTCTTACAGGCTTCTTCACGCATGAAGAGATTCGCGGATAAGAAAAGAAGAGCTCCTCCCATCTTTTCCCCTGGAGACAAGGTATGGCTCTCCGCCAAATATGTCCGCTTCCGTGTCCCTAGCTATAAGTTGGGACCACGCTATCTTGGTCCTTTCAAGATTTTGCGCCAGATTAATCCTGTCTCTTACAAACTTCTTCTTCCTCCTTCTCTTCGTATTCCTAATGCCTTTCATGTTTCTCTTCTTAAACCACTTATCATTAACCGTTTCTCTCCCAAATCTGTTCCCCCCACTCCTGTCTCCGGCTCCTCGGACATCTTCTCCGTCAGACAGATTTTAGCATCTAAAAAGGTCAGAGGGAAAACCTTCTTTTTAGTGGATTGGGAGGGTTGTGGTCCAGAAGAGAGGTCCTGGGAACCTGAGGACAATATCCTGGACAAAAGTCTGGTCCTCAGGTTCTCAGGCTCCAAGAAGAGGGGGAGACCCAAGGGGGGGGGTACTGTTACGCCGAGCGCTCCGGGTCCCCGCTCCTCCCCGGAGCGCTCGCTACACTCCTCTCACTGCAGCGCTCCGGTCGGTTCCACGGACCCGGGGCGCTGCGATACCGCCTCTGGCCGGGATGCGATTCGCGATGCGGGTAGCGCCCGCTCGCGATGCGCACCCCGGCTCCCGTACCTGACTCGCTCTCCGTCAGTTCTGTCCCGGCGCGCGCGGCCCCGCTCCCTAGGGCGCGCGCGCGCCGGGTCTTTGCGATTTAAAGGGCCACTGCGCCGCTGATTGGCGCAGTGGTTCCAATTAGTGTTTACACCTGTGCACTTCCCTATATCACCTCACTTCCCCTTCACTCCCTCGCCGGATCTTGTTGCCTTAGTGCCAGTGAAAGCGTTTCCTTGTGTGTTCCTAGCCTGTGTTCCAGACCTCCTGCCGTTGCCCCTGACTACGATCCTTGCTGCCTGCCCCGACCTTCTGCTACGTCCGACCTTGCTTCTGTCTACTCCCTTGTACCGCGCCTATCTTCAGCAGCCAGAGAGGTTGAGCCGTTGCTAGGGGATACGACCTGGTCACTACCGCCGCAGCAAGACCATCCCGCTTTGCGGCGGGCTCTGGTGAAAACCAGTAGTGACTTAGAACCGATCCTCTAGCACGGTCCACGCCAATCCCTCTCTGGCACAGAGGATCCACTACCTGCCAGCCGGCATCGTGACACTAACTACTAAAGGTCTTCAGTACACAGCACACAACAAATTTGTTTTGACCTTATTACGTTTTCTACTTACTCACAATTTTTTCCTTTTTGATAGGCACTTTTATTTTCAGTTGAAGGGCACTGCTATGGGCACTCCTTGTGCACCGAATTATTCTAATTTATTCTTAGGGTGGTGGGAAGACACTCACGTTTTCTCTGACACTTTTCAAGAATTTAATTCTCACATTTTATTTTGGGGTCGTTATATAGATGATATATAGATTTTTTGGGACAGCACTACACAATTATTTCAATCCTTCGTTCAAGCACTTAACACTAATCATATTAATATGCACTTTACTTCTGAAATTCACGATAAATTTCTTCATTTTCTTCACCTCACTATCACTATTGATTCACTTGGTCACATTCACACTTCTATATATCGTAAACCTACGTCAACCAATAGTTTTCTTAATTGGAAGAGTTATCATCCCGTACCATTGAAGAAAGGTATCCCAATCAGTCAATATCTACGAGCCAAAAGGAATTGTTCTGATCCTCTTAAATTTCAAGAAGAATGTGATCTCCTGTATAGACGCTTCACCAATAGAGGTTATCCCAAGAAAGTCCTTCACAAGGCCTTCGCCAGAGCCAGGGCTACTCCAAGATCTGAATTATTACGTGATCACAAATTGGCTAAAGACAATAGTGGCCAAAAGATCATTAGGTGTATCAGAACTTTTGATCAACACAATCAAAAAATCATGAATATACTTAGGAAATATTGGTCTATATTACAGGTGGACAATGACCTTAGGGAGGTGATCTCTACTCACCCCTCTATAACCTATCGTAGAGGACCCAATATTCAAAATCAAATAGTTAGGAGTTTTTATGCAGAGGAGTCTGCATCCAGTTGGTTGAAATCATCAATCAAAGGATCACATCCATGTGGACGGTGCAATTTTTGCAAATTTATGCCACGTACAAAAGAATTCTCTAATCCGATTGATAATCGGAAATATCAAATTAGGGACTTCATCACCTGTCAAACGACGGGGGTAGTGTACCTAGCCACATGCAATTGTCCTAAAATCTATGTAGGAAAGACAGTCCAACAATTGCGTAGGCGTATTTCAAAACATATGAGTACTATTAACACCTATCAAGATACGCCAATTGCTAGGCATATGAGGACTGTACACAATGATGCTCCCTTTGAATTACGTTTCTGTGGCATTACCCAGTGTAAACTGGGTCCGAGACGTGGCAATCTTAACACCAGACTGCTTCAAGAAGAAGCCCGATGGATTTGGAGATTAAAATCCCAAAGCCCAAACGGACTGAATGAAGGCTTCACCTATGCAGCCTTCTTGTAGGACAGGAATCACTTATTACAATTGTTACTATATAGAAGAGCCGTTATAAGCCTTTATTAATCATACTTATGATTAACTTCCGTTGATGATATGAATTAATTATGACTATATCTATGCAGAACAGATGAGTATTTGCTCCCCCCTCTATTACTATCGATTACACTATTTCAGCGGTATTATGAATAATACTTCCTTGTCTTGATGTTATACCTACGTTGCTAGGTTGGTCGCCCTATATTGCCAGATAGTAACTTATTTAGTGTTCTCGAATTAGTTTAGTACTTGCTACGCAGTCGTTGTTCACATGAGTGGTTATATTGTGTATTACAGCTCTATCACAACAGCCATGTGTGAATCATATGCAAAAAAATCGGCTAAGTGCCGGCGCATATGTCTGTCGCGCAGCTTCCTAGCAGTGGCTGTATATGACTAAGTATTCGCGCACGTTCTTCTGCACATCCGTACTGCGCATGCGTTCATATCGGAGGTTCGGGAAGCTATCAGTTAGCGCAGGACCGATGGCGCACATACGTGTACAGCTTCCGGCACCAATGAGGAGTTCAGAAGCTTGATTGGTCTCAGCTGGTTGGTCAAGGATGCTGTCAATCAAACGAATATAGCAAGATGCATCCTGGTCAAAATTTCATTGGCCAGGAAGCGGTCAATCATTAGTCTGCATGTGATTGTAACCAATGAGATGTCATGTTAATACAGGAAGTGACATGTTCTAATGACGTTAGAGACAGGAGGTTATTTAAACCCCTGAAAGGCTTGTTTGCACGCCATTTGCCTCTTAGCCCTTGATAAAGCCACAGCCTGTGGCGAAACGTCGGGCGGGCGGGCAATGTGTTAGATTTTTAATTGTCTCACACTATAGACTGTGGACTGCAGCCACAGTCTATTCTTTCAATTCACTTCTATAGCATGCAGTGTCATGCCAATCAATGCACTATGGATCAATATGTGTGAGGTTATTTTAATCTTGGCTCATTAAACGTTAAGTTTTATATTGGGTGGGAAATTTAGGGTCTTAGTGACCGCTTAGCGGTCAAATGTTAATAATATTGGATTTACCCTCCACTCATAGGTCCCTCTTGTTGCATTGAGGAAAAAACAAAAGCGCAAAAATGAAAATTGGCCGGGTCCTTAAGGTCAAAATGGGCTTCATCATTAAAGGGTTTAAATTTTTTAATCTTACTTACATTTGTAATAAAACACCAAGTACTATCTGAAAAACTGTAGCTAAAAACAAGACTAAAGCCTAAGGGTTTGTTCACACTGAGAAAATTTTGTGAAGTATTTTCCTCAGCGCAAAATTGTCCAGCATTGGCGCTTTTGTCAAACGCAATTTGCTGTGAACATAAATGATGTTTCATTCACAAACAGCTCTTCTCTGCAGCTTCTGGTGGCAAAATGAACATGGTCAATCCTCCCAGAATCCCCTTCCTCATCAGTAGTTCCTCTACTGAACTTCCGATGTGTGAACAGAGCAGTGGAATTCCCATTGAGATTAATAAGAGACTGTTTCAAATAGAATTTTCGCAGACTATCCTTGTGGAAATTCCGGACAGAATCTCTGTAGTATAAACAGGGCCTAAAATGATAATTATAACGGTGGTTTCAACACGGCACTGTACTGTCACTGTTGTATGTGGAGGTTAAACCCTTTTATAGCTCAATACTTTGGATCCCTTATTCATGAGGCAACTATGTAGCCAAAAGGATGACAAAAATGTAGAGTGCTCTCATTACTGAGTAAACAAGCCCAATGGTTATAAAGCTAATGTTACTGTTCAATAGAAAGGAGTACACCTCCGGAAATTCATTTTGTGGTTATTCTCTATGAAGCTGCTGTTGGTTTGATTAAGATTCAATGGCTATTTCTGATTTGGCCGCAAACTCACTGGGCCAGGTGCAAAGCGCCAAACCCAGCAGTATAAGGAGTGTTAGTGCTATAGCCAAGCATCACTGCCTACTCTCCTTTTCCCTGAGAAATCTAAACAATAATGCATAAAGCATTGCTGCTCATTGTAGAGTAGGGACTCCTGTCTTTGACAGGGTTCCCTGCTCCTCTACATAGTTATGGTGGCACCTTACACTAGGACATCATGGAAACTATCTACTGATCAGATTCAGTAGGCATACACAGTATGTCTCTCTGCTCAGTGAACACTTACCGTACTGGGCCAGGTGCAGCTCTGCACGCCTTTCTACTCAGGATGAACAATTGCTGGGCCCTCCTACTGAAACATTTGGGAGTTGGGTTTTTTATGACATAAACCAGTTTGTATATTTTTTAATAATTCCAGATATTAATGAGTGCCAAGAGTCAAGTCCGTGTCACCAGCGTTGCTTCAATAGCATTGGGAGCTATCATTGCGGATGTGATCCAGGCTTCCATTTGAAAGGGAGAAGATGTTTTGGTAAGTCTGGATCATGTATATAATGTATGACAGGTGACTGGACGCTTTAATTACAGAAAGAAGAGACTACTAGTCTACAAAGAAGCAGCATTGTAAGATTTAAAATTGTAGCTGTCCCTGTTATGAAGGGCACTATGGCTAATACTATGTGGTGGTGCTGTTAGGGGGTCACTGTGGTAGCATTGATATTGGCAGGCTGTAGATGTCACTGCTAGAGAGGCACTGCATGGTGGTTCTGTTATGATGGATACACGCTCAATGTTTATTCATGTGCTTCCCTGCAGACCTGAATGAATGCCGTCAAAGTGTCTGCAGACCAGACCAACTGTGCAAGAACACACGTGGAAGTTATAAGTGCATCGATATATGTCCAAGTGGACTTACAAAATCAGAAAATGGATCATGTGTTGGTAAGTGTGGTACCTCTTAAAGGGCACATATTAAACCAGTGCTGGATATCTGCCGGAAAATCATATCCAACTTGATGTTCCTAGGAGTAAGATTGTCCAAAAAGTTCTATTCAGGCCTGCAAAAGTCCTTGAAGAATGGCTTAAGCACCGAAGTGCATCTGCTTCCTTTACTTCCCTGTCATCTTGACTGTTCACCATGCCGAAACTGTCAGTTAAGATGAAGGGGGAGGGGTTATGGTTTAAAGAGTACCTATCATAAACTAATATGTCCCTAAATCCATCCAGCATATGTCCCTGACTCATCCTGACACTAATCCTGTCTTTTATTATATAAAAAAAAAACTTTTTACAGGCTGCTCAGTCATCGGTTCTTCAGTGAGAGAGAAAGGGGGCATGGCCCGGCAGACTCAACATCATATGAAGCCTGCCTGGGCTCACTTCTGCCCTTCTTCCTCTATGCTCCGCTCCCTCTCGGCGGCACACAGCACAGCCGGCATACCTAACATACATAGTAATGCCTGGAAATCTTTTTTTACTACTGGAAAAAAAACACATTTGGGCATACTCACCACGCTCAGGTGGTATTCTTCTCCGGAGCTTCCTGTGATGCTATTCTGCCCCTCTCCCTATGCCCGCTTGTGCTGTACTGGAGAGGAGAGAGAGAGGCAGGAATATTCAAATTAACTGCGCTTTATCCAATGAGCTCGCTCTCTGCCTGTTTCATATACAGTAACCCCCCGACCTACGATGGCCCTGACATATGATAAAATCGACATACGATGGCCTCTCAGAGGCCATCGCATGTCGATGTCAGCATCGACATACGATGCTTTTATATGTCGGGGCCATCGCATTAACTGCTATCCGACAGCGCAAAATGCTTAAGCTGCTGTCGGATAGCAGTGTAATGTGCCCCAGCAGGTTCACTTACCTATTCCCGCTGCTCCGGGTCCACTTCGCGATCCTCCGGTGTCTTGCGCATCTTCTCCAGGGTCCGGGCCTTGCTTTCCGGCGTCGTTATTACGTCACTACGCACGCCGGCACAGCAGCGTAATAACGTCACCGGATAGCGAGGCCCGGACCCTGCAGAAGATGCGCAAGACACCGGAGGATCGCGAAAAAGACACCGGACCAGCGGGACAGCATCGGGAGCCCCTGGAACAGCAGCGGGAGCGGTGAGGACCTGGTGCGGAGCGGCGGGGACAGGTGAGTACAGCTGCCTATACTTTACATTGCACGGATCCCTCAACATACGATGGATTCGACAAACGATGAGTCGTTTGGAACGAATTACCATCGTATGTTGAGGGACCACTGTACAGGCAGAGAGTGAGCTATGGACCGACGTCGCATCCTGAGGTTGGACCTCTGCCTGGCCAGCAGAAGTCCAAACTCAGTGCGCGTGAGGGGGGGGGGGGGGGGGGATAAATGTTGGACCCCTAGTGGCCAGCATTTCAAAGTGAAAAAAAACACATAAAACAGCAAGTAGAAGAATATGAAGTGCTATATACACATGAAGTAACATTGTTACTGATTAACTCTCCCATTCCTGTTCTATAGATATTAATGAGTGCAGAGAGACCACACATCGCTGTAGAAATAATCAAATATGTGAAAACACACATGGGAGTTATACTTGTGTTTGTCCACGTGGGTTCAGGTCTGAAGGTCCTGGGAAGCCTTGTGTAGGTAAGTCACGTCAGGATAGAAGTCCATTTTGTTATGTAGCATTAATATATCCTTATCCTCTAATGATGGTTTCATCACTTTGGCTTATTACACAGACATCAATGAATGTGACAATCAAGATGTCTGCCAACATGAGTGTAGAAACATTCTTGGAAGTTATCAGTGTGTCTGCCCTCCGGGTTATCAACTCATGCCCAATGGAAAGTCGTGTCAAGGTAAGACCAGGGAGTTTTTATTAGGGCACTTACCGTATGTTTAGAAGAATGTGATGTTTTAGCCATATCCTTTGAAAACAGCAATGTTTTACACTGAGATAGTTTGAATGCATTGATCTCTCCTGTGTAGATTAATTTAATAAAGAACTATTGGTCTTCAGTAGAGATGAGCGAACTTACAGTAAATTCGATTCGTCATGAACTTCTCGGCTCGGCAGTTGATGACTTTTCCTGCATAAATTAGTTCAGCTTTCCGGTGCTCCCGTGGGCTGGGAAAGGTGGAATCAGTCCTAGGAGACTCTTTCCTAGAACTGTATCCACCTTTTCCAGCCCACCGGAGCACCTGAAAGCTGAACTAATTTATGCAGGAAAAGTCATCAACTGCCGAGCCGAGAAGTTCGTGACAAATCGAATTTACTGTAAGTTCGCTCATCTCTAGTCTTCAAGTCAAGAGTGGTTAAAAATTGTGACAATGCAAAAAAGGGTGTATTATAACAATGTGCTCCAAAAGTTGTGAAGACTAGAACTATAAAACAAGAACACACAGAAATTTAACATAGACATGTGGGGGAAGACAAATTTGTGATCTGCCACCTCTGCAGATTCCCAGTCCATCAGTGTCCAACATGGCAGCCAGTGTTCGCTACAGGCAATCCTCCTCCTATCTAATAAAACATGGAGAAGAGACATGAGTTCACAGCCCCAAAGTGTAGTATAAGTTCTAGAAGAAGGAATGCGGAAATACACAAACAATGGTACAACACAGACTATGAGCAACATATGTAGAGACTGTAGGAATAGAAAGGGGAGGATACTTCAGATACAGTCTCTAGGTGAGCACAGAACAGATGCAAAAATGAATGGAGTCCAATGGTGAGAAAGGAATTGAGTAGGCACTGGAATTGCAGTTACTCGAAGTCTATTCCATCAGGTCATGGATACAACAATGGCCGAAGGCCATTGTTGTATCCATGACCTGATGGAATAAACTTCGAGTAACTACAATTCCAGTGCCTCCTCAATTCCTTTCTCACCATTGGATTACTACACCTTTATGTTCCGAGGATAGAGCACGGAAAATTGTTACCATTCCAGTGCCCAGGTGTAAAACCCAATTCACACTACTATAGCCAGCTACAAGAGTAAGGTACGTGGCAGTGCCGGACTCTCTATTTCTCTCCTATATGGACAAAAAAATTATGGAGACCTCAGACCAGAGCCCAGACCACCTGAATGAAGACCAGACCCCAGGCAGACCCATAAATAAATAAGAACCTAAAAATCCTAAAATGAATACAAACCCCCAACAACTTCAGGCTCAAGATCTCAAAATCAATTTAGACCCGAGGCCAGACATCCTAACTAATGGAGACCAAACCCCAAAATGTGTTCAAAACCCAGACATGGCGTTTAAATAAATGGAGAGCTTAGAGCAAACTTCTTGCAAAGTTATCCCTTATCCCATTCTTTATAGAAAGAGTGGAGACAGAAGAATGCTGTACTCGGCGATCACCGGCATCTCCCATAGACAATACATCGTTGTTCCATTCTAACAGAAGACTCTGGCCCCAACTTTTGATATTGAGGAGCCCTGTGATCAGATAGTTACCTGTTTTCTTGTGGATAGGGGATAACTTTGCAAGATGGGAAAACCACTTTAAATAAATGGATACCTCACAACAGATCCCTAAATAAATGAAGACTCCAGTGCAGACTCCCAGGGGTACTCCGGTGAAAAACTTTTTTTTTTTTTTTAAATCAACTGGTGCCAGAAAGTTAAACAGATTTGTAAGTTACTTCTATTAAAAAATCTTAATCCTTCCAGTACTTATTAGCTGCTGAATACTACAGTGGAAATTCTTTTCCGTTTGAAACACAGAGCTCTCTGCTGACATCACCAGCACAGTGCTCTCTGCTGACGTCTCTGGACAGTTCCTAAAATGGACAGAGAAAAAGGAAATCCCCATAGAAACATATGTTGCTCTGGACAGTTCCTAAAATGGACAGAGATGTCAGCAGAGAGCACTGTGCTCGTGATGTCAGCAGAGAGCTCTGTGTTCCAAAAAGAAAACCATTTCCGCTGTAGTATTCAGCAGCTAATAAGTACAGGAAGGATTAAGATTTTTTTAATAGAAGTAATTTACAAATCTGTTTAACTTTCTGGCACCAGTTGAAATATAAAAAAAAAAAAAAAAAGTTTTTCACCGGAGTACCCCTTTAACGACGCAGGACGTATATTTACGTCCTGCGCCGGCTCCCGCGATATGTAGCGGGGTCGCGCTGCGACCCCGCATCATATCGCGTTGGTCCCGGCGCTCATCAACGGCCGGGACCCGCGGCTAATACCACACATTGCCGATCGCGGCGATGTGCAGTATTAACCCTTTAGAATCGGCGGTCAAAGCTGACCGCCGCTTATAAAGTGAAAGTGAAAGTATCCCGGCTAGTCAGTCAGGCTGTTCGGGACCGCCGCGGTGAAATCGCGGCGTCCCGAACAGCTTGCAGGACACCGGGAGGGCCCTTACCTGCCTCCTCGGTGTCCGATCGACGAATGACTGCTCCGTGCCTGAGATCCAGGCAGGTTAATACACGTCAGTGATCAGCATAGAAGATCAGTGTGTGCAGTGTTATAGGTCCCTATGGGACCTATAACACTGCAAAAAAAATGTTAAAAAAAAGTGTTAATAAAGGTCATTTAACCCCTTCCCTAATAAAAGTTCCCATAAAAAAAATAAAAGTGTAAATAAAAATAAACATATGTGGTATCACCGCGTGCGTAAATGTCCGAACTATAAAAATATATTGTTAATTAAACCACACGGTCAATGGCGTACGTGCAAAAAAATTCCAAATCCAAAAAAGGGTATATTGGTCACTTTTTATACCATTAAAAAATGAATAAAAAGTGATCAAAAAGTCCGATCAAAACAAAAATCATACCGATAAAAACTTCAGATCACGGCGCAAAAAATGAGTCCTCATACCGCCCTGTACGTGGAAAAATAAAAAAGTTATAGGGGTCAGAAGATGACATTTTTAAACGTATAAATTTTCCTGCATGTAGTTAGGATTTTTTCCAGAAGTACGACAAAATCAAACCTATATAAGTAGGGGATCATTTTAACCGTATGGACCTACAGAATAATGATAAGGTGTAATTTTTACCGAAATATGCACTGCGTAGAAACGGAAGCCCCCAAAAGTTACAAAATGGTGTTTTTTCTTCGATTTTGTCGCACAATGATTTTTTTTTCCATTTCGTTGTGAATTTTTGAGTAAAATGACTGATGTCATTACAAAGTAGAATTGGTGACGCAAAAAATAAGCCATAATATGGATTTTTAGGTGGAAAATTGAAAGGGTTATGATTTTTAAAAGGTAAGGAGGAAAAAACGAAAGTGCGAAAACGGAAAAACCCTGAGTCCTTAAGGGGTTAAATAAGTGTAGAACTAAATCATTAAATAAGTGAAGACCTCAAACAAGATTCCTAAATAATTGGATACCATAAGACCAGACCCCTAAATAAAAAGACTTTAGACCAGAGCCCTTAATAAAACAGACTTCAGACCAGAGCAAAAAAAAAAGAAATCAGATCCTTGGCACCACCACACTAGGTCTTCTTCTCCTCCAAGTGCTGTCACATTAGGTCCTGACTCTGGTTAGCCGCAGCACCAGGAGTGAGGAGCCATGTCTGTTATCTCTCGGACTGGTTTGTTTACCTATTGGATAATGGCCTATTTAAAAATAATAAAAAAAATCAAACCCATCGGATCCCAGTCACGTGTGCCTCTACCATTAGACGATAACATAAGATAAAGAAGAAGCTGACATTGTTTTTGCTGCTATGTCTAATCTTCCCAGTATTCATGCTGTTCGGGAATGTGTCATTTCCTTATTTTTGGGCCGTTCAGACAGATGGAGTGCCAGAGTAAAGAGGTCATATGTAGGGTGTGCCCGTGATGCGTTTCATTTCTTTGAACAACTCCAGTTAGTTCTAGCTAAAGCAAATCTATTTTTAATAACTACGTCCTTTACACATTTCCTCACAGATATTGATGAATGTCTCCTACAAAATATCCAATGTGGGGTGAACCAGATGTGCTTCAACATGCGAGGAAGTCACCAATGCATCGATACCCCCTGCCCTCCGCACTACCTGCGGGACTCCTCTTCTGGGTAGGCTACACTGTCATGTGGTGAAAAATATCATATTGGAATTACTATGGATGATGTTTGTTAAGTAAATAAATGCTATGTTTACTTTAAAGGGGTACTCCGGAGGAAAGTTTAACAGATTTGTAAATGACTTCTATTAAAAAAAATCTTAATCCTTCCAGTACTTATTAGCTGCTGAATACTACAAAGGAAATTCTTTTCTTTTTGGAACACAGAGCTCTCTGCTGACATCATGACCACAGTGCTCTCTGCTGACATCTCTGTCCATTTTAAGAACTGTCCAGAGTAGGAGAAAATCCCCATAGAAAACATGCTGCTCTGGACAGTTCCTAAAATGGACAGAGATGCCAGCAGAGAGCACTGTGGTCATGATGTCAGCAGAGAGCTCTGTGTTCCAAAAAAAAAAAAATTTCCTCTGTAGTATTCAGCAGCTAATAAATACTGGAAGGATTAAGATTTTTTTTTTTTTTTAGAAGTAATTTACAAATCGGTTTAACTTTCTGGCACCAGTTGATTTAAAAAAAAAAAAAAAAAAAAAAAAGTTTTGCACCGGAGTACCCCTTTAAGTTATATGATTCTTACCAAAATTATGTTAGCCCAACTTCAATGACTAGGCTGCCTCATTCAGATGTGGAAAGAAAAAAAAAAACAACCGGAAAAAAACAAAACTAAGATGCCACAAACTAAAATATTTATAGCAGATTCAGTACACTAAATGTAGGTTCACACGGCGTAAAATTTGCAGACATTCCGCACATTTGAAAGTTCCAGTGGGTGGTAGGACCGCTCGGAAATGCGCCGTCACATAGACGGCAATGCATTTACGAGCAAAATCTGCAGAAAGAATAGACATGTTTCTTTCTGCGGATGCCAGAATTATGATTTCCGTGGCAGAAACAACTGTCGTGAAAATTCCACCGTGTGCAGGGCGCAGCAGAATCCCATTGAAATCAATGGGATTCTGCTGGAGCGGAATGTCCGTGTAGAATATTCTGGTGGAATTCCGCACGGACATTCCGCCTTGTGAACATACCCTTAACAGCTAAAAGAGTGCTTTAGGCCCAAAATGCCATGGACTTAACTCGTTTTTAGAATAAGGCCGGGGTCTCATGCCAAAATCTGTGGTACTGATCTTCCTGATGCTGGGGAGCAATATGTCACATTGCCGCTCACTGGCCAAGATGGGACATCACTGTGGCCAGCAATTCGCTGAGCCGTAGCATAAGGTGTACAGGAGCACACTGGGAACTGCAGGAAGGGAGTGGCGGAAGGTAAGTAGATGTTTATTTTGTATACCTCACCCTATGGGAATTTTGCTAAAAGAAACCCCCATACCAGATTACGACTTTAAGGATTAAGAGTTAATTGATTTGTATAATAATTGTGACCTTTCTTAGATGACTCTTTAACATCCACAGTTATGAGAAAGAAACCACTCTAGATAGATTTCCATGATATTAATTTTCTTTTGTGCTGCTGGAAAAAATTAGAAGCTTCAATACTTTCAATAAATGTTTTCCTGTAATGTGTTTCTTGATATGTACAGTATACAGTTGTCCCTCAACATATGATGGTAATTTGTTCAAAATGAACCATCGTTTGTTGAAACCATCGTATGTTGAGGGATCCGTGCAATGTTAAATATAGGAAGGTATACTCACCTGTCCCCGCCGCTCCGGACCGTCACCGCTGCCCTGGATGTCGCTGTCACCGCGCCCCCGGGGTGTCCCCGCCACTCCAGAGTGTCTCCGCTGCCCGGAATTGTCGTTCCTTATCGCCGTCATCACGTCGCTACGCACGCCGCTCCTATTGGATGACGGGACAGCGTGCGCGGTGACGTGATGACAACGATGGAGAGCAACGGCAATGGAGGGGATCCCGAAGAGGATGGTCCGGAGCCCCGAGGACAGGTAAGTGATTGTCAGCGGACCACACGGGGCACCGTAAACAGCTATCCAGTGGCAGCTGAAGCAGTCTGCGCTGCCGGATAGCCGTTTATGCCATGGCCCCAACATACAAAAGCATTGTATGTTGATGCTGCCTTCAACATGCCATGGCCTCTGAGAGACCATCATATGTTGAAATTATCGTATGTCGGGGCCATCGTAGGTCGGGGGGGTCACTATATATGGTTCTATTCACACTAGGTTTGTTGTACTGGTTTGACATATAGCCTGGACCTAGACAACTATATGCGGAAATCAAAAGAGAAAGGTCCAGCTAGAAGGTCTTGGTAAAACTTGACTTTTATTTAGAAAAGCATAAGAATCTAGATCCTGTGTGTTCGGTACCTGTTATTGGTGACTACTGTTTTTATGCTTTTCTAAATAAAAGTCAAGTTTTACCAAGACCTTCTAGCTGGACCTTCCTCTTTTGGTTTCCGTATATGTCCAGCCCTACTCTGGGATCAGTATGTGCCTAGGTGTCTTGATTTTAGTACATACCTGGCAGGCAGTAATGGACATGCTTAGGAAGGATCTGCGCTTGTCTTGGGGATAAATGGCTATGTGTGAGATTACCATAACACTGGGGCTAGCTTTTTGTGAACTGGGTATTTCCTGTTTGAGTTTCCTTCTTTGCCTATAAATCCCATAATTCCATTTTCCTTCCTCCCACACATCAGCCACCCCACCCATTGAAACATAAATGTGCTGCATCCATTCAAAAGACCTGTGTTTTTCAATCAGGGGGCCTACACCTGTTGCAAAAAAAAATTAGTTGTAGATTGATCTCTCTCCCACCGAGCAATCCCTCCACCCATTGAAGCAGACAGGCTCCCTGTCATCAGCTGACTAGTGAGTCAGGTCTCTGCCGCATTGCAACCTGGGAAAAATCTGAGACAGCAGTCATTTTGTATGCTGTTAAAAATAAATATTGGGGTGAAAAATCACATTAGAATTGTGAGAAAACAGTCACACATAGGTACAGACACTATATTATGAACTACACTAACTTTACAGCCCCTGTAGCATAGTCAAATAAAAAAAAAATCCTGGACTGTTTGTTATTAGATGACTATATGCCATACATTTGTATACAGTATGCTGCCCATCAGGGCTGGCGTTAGGGGTTGGCAAACAGGGCAGTTGCCCAGGGTCCCAATCCTCCAGGGGGCCCCCTGTGGCTGCTAGAGTGTTTGTGGCTCAAGGGGGGGGGGGGGGAAGGAATGTAACACTGCAGCCAGCATCATTTAGAAGTGAGCCTGGCTGCAGTTTAAGGCTCTCAGCAGAGGTCACTCACATAAGGCTGGCAGGGAGATGCTTGGGTGGGGGCCCCGGTGTGCTGGATTCGCTCACCCGGGCTAAAGCCCCGCCCGCGATGGCCAATAGCCTTGCCCCTTGTCTTCTGTCTGCAGTGGGAGTCAAGATGGAGTGAAGGAGGAGGGGTCGGGCACCCAAGTTCCAACAAGAGGAAAAGCCCCTCTTCCTCTTGTGGATGCCCAGGATTTGGCCATGTAAAAGTCACCACATGCCAGAAGCCAGGTAAAATAATTTTTTAAAATGCGGAGTAGGGTCATACTGGTGGTGGTGGGTTGACTGGTTTGGGGGGTACTGTGTGGAGCAGTGTTTCCCAAGCAAGGTGCCTCCAGATGTTGCAAAACTACAACTCCCAGCATGCCTGGACAGCCTTTAACTGTCTGGGATGCTGGGAGTTGTAGTTTTAAAGCCGCTGGAGGCACCTTGGTTGGGAAACACTGGTATGGAGGAATGGGGGACATGCTGAGGAGGGGGTTACTTGGTGGAGTAGTGTTTCCCAACCAGGATACCTCCAGATGTTGCAAAACTACAACTCCTAGCATGCCCAGACAGTCTTTGGGTGTCTGGGCATGCTGGAAGTTGAAGTTTTGCAGCAGCTGGAGGCACCTTAGTTGGGAAACAATGGTATGGAGGGATGGGGGACACTGTGTTGAAGGAAGGGGGAGCTTAGTGAGGAGTGGGGGACACGGCATGTATCTATGGGGACATGCTGTTGGGGGCACTGTGTGGAGGGATGGGGGACATGCTGATTTTAGGGGGCCATTGGGGACTGGGGGGGGGAGGTCGGGAGGGGTTTAGGGGGGCCCAGAGCAATTTTTTGCATCGGGGCCCTGTGGTTTCCAGCTACGCTCTGTAATCAGTGTTTCTCAATCAGGGTGCCTCCAGCTGTATAGGCTGTTCGGACATGCAGGGAGTTGTAGTTTTGCAACAGCTGGAGGTACGCTGATTGGGAAACACTGATTTATGCATGTGTGTGTGTGTGTGTATATCAATGCTTTGCAACCAGAGTGCCTCCAGCTGTTGCAACTGCTTGGGAGACACACTCTGGTTTGGAAACACACACAGACACAGACACACACACACACACACACACACACACACACATATATATATATATATATATATATATATATATTTGTATTATTATAATTTTTTTTCGTTCTTTTTATATATTGTATATATATCTTGGTATACTATTATAAAAATATATGGGGAAATTCATCAAAACCTGTCCAGAGGAAAAGTTGCTGAGTTGCCTATAGCAACCAATCAGATCGCTTCTTTCATTTATCACAAGATTTCCCCCTCAGGAGATGGAGGTCACATTGTGCCCCTGAAATATGTATATAGGAGAACTCTATCCGGCTTAGACCACCACTTATTCGGTCTGCAGGGTGCCAGCGTATAGCTGGTATCTACCACTATATGATCACTGTATGTGAGAGTATTGTCTATGTATAGTGGGTTTTAGTTAGGAACAATATAGCGGCATTGTGCGTCTAGAGGGACATACGCCTTAAGCTTGTGCTCCTGATCTTTTTATACCTTAAGGATCCGGCCAATTTTCGTTTTTGGACTTTCGTTTTTTCCTCCTCCCCTTCTAAAAATCATAACACTTTCAATTTTGCGCCAGACCCATACAGGGGCTTGTTTTTTTGCATCACCAATTGTACTTTGTAATGACATCACTTATTTTATAACATAATCTGCGGCGAAACAAAAAAACACAATAATGCTATTTTGCTACTTTTTAGGGCTTGCGTTTCTACGCACTGCACTTTTCAGTAAAAAATGACACCTGATCTTTATTCTGTAGGTCCGTACGATTGCAAGGATACTCAATTAATGTAGGTTTTATTTTTACTACTTAAAGGAAATCTGTCATCAGAATCACCCGCACTAAACCTGTTACACAGACTTGTAGTGCGGGTGATCCTGATTAAAATGCTTCTTCTTACCTCATTAAAAATGGTTCAGCGCTTCTTCAGGTATCGTTATCTTTAGTTTTATGTTATTCCCTGGCTTGGGGCTCAGTGGGAGGTCTTATCAGCTCGGACTCTGCTATACGTCATTCTAGCTGGGCGGAGCGGCCGCCCAGCTCATGAATATTCATGAATGTATCATCGCAGTCTAACTCCTTGTTTTTGGTCACGTGGGGAGCGCCACGCATGCGCCACGTTCCGTACACCCGGAAGCGGCGTTCTCCCCCCGGCTTCACTCGAGCTGCGGCCCAATACAAGTAAGAAGACGGCCTGGATGAGCGAAAAGCCGGGGGTGGGAGGAAGGGAGGGACAGAGGATGTTTTTATGCACAAACTGATGGCACATGCAGGATATATATAGATATATTTGTGTGCATATATTCATGTGTGTGCGGCGCTCCCCACGTGACCAAAAACAAGGAGTTAGACTGGGATGATACATTCATGAATATTCATGAGCCGGGCCGCCCGGCTAGAATGACGTATAGCAGAGTCCGTGCTGATGCAAACCTCCCACTGAGCCCCAAGCCAGGGAATAACATAAAGCTAAAGATAAAGGTCTGAAAATGTAGAGAAAGTTTCCGGCTCTATCCCTGGTCTGGATCCCAAGGAAGGAGAAGGTGTGGACCTCACCCAGAACAATGGAAATGAAGAAAGCAAACTCCAGCTCGGCACAGGTAAATGCAGCTTTATTCACATCAACAAGGCAACAGGTACAGAGAGGAAGTGACGCGTTTCGGCCACCTGGCCGAAACGCGTCACTTCCTCTCTGTACCTGTTGCCTCGTTGATGTGAATAAAGCCGCATTTACCTGTGCCGAGCTGGAGTTTGCTTTCTTCATTTCTAAAGATAAAGATATCTGAAGAACTGCTGAACCATTTTTAATGAGGTAAGAAGCGTTTTAATCAGGATCACCCGCACTACAAGTCTGTGTAATAGGTTTAGTGCGGGTGATTCAAATGACAGATGTCCTTTAAAAAAAATTATAACTACATGCACCAAAATTAGTATGTTTAAAATTGTGATTTTCTGACCCCTATAACTTTTTCATTTTTCCACATACGGGGCTATATGAGGGCTATTTTGTGCCGTGGTCTGTAGTTTTTATCGGTACCATTTTTGTTTTGTTGGAACTTTTTGATTTTGATTTTTTTATTAATATTTTATGGTATATCATAGAGATACAGTAAATTCGATTCGTCGCGAACTTCTCGGCTCGGCAGTTGATGACTTATCCTGCATGAATTAGTTCAGCTTTCCGGTGCTCCGGTGGGCTGGAAAAGGTGGATACAGTCCTAGGAAAGAGTCTCCTAGGATTGTATCCACCTTTTCCAGCCCACGGGAGCACCGGAAAGCTGAACTAATGCAGGATAAGTCATCAACTGCCGAGCCGAGAAGTTTGCTACGAATCAAATTTACTGTAAATTTGCTCATCTCTAGTATATGAAGTGACCAAAAATGCACAATTTTGGACTTTGGTATTTTTTTACGTGTACGCCATCGACCGTGCGGTTTAGCTAAACTTATATTTTAATAGTTCGGACATTTACGCACGCGGAGGTACCACATATGATTATTTTTATTTTCTATTACATTATTTTATTTAAAAAATGGGGGTGGTTGAACTATTAGGACAGGGGCTTATTCACATTTATCAACCTTTTTTTATTATTTTTTTACTCCCCATATTGGGCTATACATGTGATCTTTTGATTGCATATACTGATCAATGCTATGCCATAGCATAGAATTGATCAGTGTTACCGGTGCTCTACTGCTCCAGCCTGCCATGTCCCCTGCACTTGCCCTGAGTCCCCAAGTGGTTAAAAAACTTGCAACATTCCCGGCACGCTACATCATGAATTAACTAAATGTGACTGACTTATTTGTTATTTTCAGCTTTTGGGGCCCCACTTTTCATTTTGCCCAGGGCCACATTAAGTCTAAAACCAGCCCTTCTGCCCATTGACCGCTACTGTTCTGTGGACCTATCAGCAGAAAAACATGGGTGTAAATAACCACAGGGCTATAAGCTTTTGTGTCATTATACATATGGGAGTTAAAAGCCCAGGGGGTGTTCCCCAGCACAGTCAGAGCGCTGGAAAGTCAAGCCCATGTCCTCTATATTACAACCCCCCCATCACAATGGGACTCATCCACCCACTAGATAAAGAGGATGTGGGCTGGACTTTCCCGGGCGCTTGGAACCCCACCTCGCCCCCCCGTGCATTTGACTCTCATTTGTATATTAACAAAAAGGCTAATATCTCGGCACAGAATAAGGAGGATATGCCTGAAGTAGGGTATGCCTGGTATCCTGATGGCTAGCCCTATCCATCCAAGTGCTATTCACACCCCTGTTCCCTACTTAGGGAAAGAAATAATTGCAATGCACGATATTTATTTTGCAGAATTTCTTTGTTTCAAAAAAAATATATATATTGATAATAGTGATAATTTTATTAATGATTCCTTTTTCAAATTTTACTATTAATAGGGTCATTGTATTCAAATCATGTCTCTTTGTTAGGCTAATATGATGCGGCAAGGCTTGTAAAATTGGGTGGACCTTAAAGGGGTACTCCGGTAGAAAACATTTTTTTTTTTTTTTTTTTTTTTTATCAACTGGTGCCAGAAAGTTAAACAGATTTGTAAATTACTTCTATTTAAAAATCTTAATCCTTCCAGTACTTATCAGCTGCTGAATGCTCCACAGGAAGTTCTTTTCTTTTTGAATTTATTTTCTGTCTGACCGTAGTTCTCTCTGCTGACACCTCTGTCTATGTAAGGAACTGCCCAGAGCAGGAGAGGTTTGCTATGGGGATTTGCTCCTGGACAGTTTCTGACATGGACAGAGGTGTCAGCAGAGAGCAGTGTGGTCAGATAGAAAGGAAATTTAAAAAGAAAAGAACTTCCTGTGGAGCATACAGCAGCTGATAAGTACTGGAAGGATTAAGATTTTTAAATAAAAGTAATTTACAAATCTGTTTAACTTTCTGGAGTTGATAAAAAAAAAAAAAAAAAAAAGTGTTTTCTGCCGGAGTACCCCTTTAACTTAGAAGGCAGCTACCTGCAGGTGACACTAAAGGGTCACATTACTTGTTTCCAAAGAAGAGCTAATTTGCCTACCGGTATTTATCCCCATGGATCATTGCCTGCAAGACTCCATACATAGCTGAAGAAACAAAGTAGTAATATTACAGGTATATTAGGGTCTCTTTTATATTTTTTCTTAAACACATACGATGTGTCTGGCTTATTCACATGATAAGTTAAAGGGGTTATCCAGGAAAAAACATATATATATATATATATATATATATATATATATATATATATAATCAACTGTCTCCAGAAAGTTAAACAGATTTGTAAATGACTTCTATTAAAAAATCTTAATCCTTTCAGTACTTATGAGCTGCTGAAGTTGAGTTGTTCTTTTCGGTCTAAGTGCTCTCTGATGAGACCTGTCTTGGGCGTTGTCCAGAGTTGAAGCAAATCCCCATAGCAAACCTCTTCTACTCTGTGCACTTCCTGAGACAAGCAGAGATGTCAACAGAGAGCACTGTTGCCAGACAGAAAAGAACAACTCAACTTCAGCAGCTGATAATTATTGGCAGGATTAAGATTTTTTTATTAGAAGTAATTTACAAATCTGTTTAACGTTCTGGAGCCAGTTGATATATACAAAAAAAGTTTTTTCCTAGAATACCCCTTTAAGAGACGCAATACCAGACGCAGCCAATTGACAGCAGTAGCACTGTTTCCCTAAGAAGAAAAAAAAAATCTAGCTGTTCCCATTTCAAAAATATCTTTACAGTAATTTGTTTTCATGTGACTAATAACGCTCATGTTCTTGTGTGCCCAGGTATTGTTTGAAGAACTGTGCCCCCAATGATTTGGAGTGCGCCCTCAGCCCATACGCACTGCAGTACAAACTGGTCTCTCTTCCATTTGGCATCGCTGCCAACCAAGACTTGATCCGCCTGGTGGCATACACGCAGGATGGAATACTTCACCCAAGGACAACATTCCTTATACTTGATGAAGACCCCACGTTACCATTCTCTATAAGGGAAGAAAATATGAAAGGAGTGGTCTTCACCAACAGACCCCTTAAAGAGCCGGAAACCTACAGAATGAAAGTGAAAGCGTTATCGTACAGTATGGAGCGAAGCATCGAGTATCAGACCACCTTCATTGTTTATATTTCTGTGTCTCCCTATCCCTACTAAGCCGACTCTGGTCTCCAGTCATGGTTTTCTTGCTTTCTGTAATTTAATACTTGAAAGATATTACAATCCACAAAATAATTTTAGTAAATAAATTACATTTTTTTTTAAATTAGTTTTCTTGTTTGTTTATTTAACTACTAAAGACATAACTTAAAGGGGTACTCCGCTGCTCAGCGTTTGGAACAAGATGTTCCGAATGCTTGGAGCCGGCGTCGGGAGCTCGTGATGTCACAGCCCCGCCCCTCTGGGCATCACGCTTCACCCCCTCAATGCAAGTCTATGAGAGGGGGCGTTACTTGCATTGAGGGCCGGGGTGGGATGTCATGAGGGGCGGGGCTATGATGTCTCGAGCTCCCGGAGCCGGTTCTAAGCAATCAGAACATTTTGTTCCAAACGTTGAGCAGCGGAGTACCCCTTTAAGCCACCAAAATGTTATAATGTTATAGATATATATATATATATATATATATATATATATATATATATATATAAATGTAATTCACCCAATAAACCCCCTGCAGCTGGACAGAACATGAAGATAAGCAGGGACCATTAAAGCACATGCGCTGGAGTGAAGGCATTGTAAAGGAGTAGTCTGAATATTGTTTTTTTTCTATTTCTGGGAAAAGTTAAATAGAAAAACCCTATACCCTCGTCACACCACTAACTCTGTGTCTGTCCCCCCCCCCCCCCCCCCCCCCAATGTGCGGCACTTCCTGATGTCTGTGGCTCTCAAGGTCCTTCCTGCTCAGCCAATCAATGGCTGAGGCAAGACACCGCTGCAGCCCCTGACTGGCTTACGGTGAAGGTCCTTTTGCCAATGGAAAGGGACTGATAGGGAGAGAGCAGATGGGATGGTGGGGAAAATATTTATTTTTTCATTTTTTTTTTTATTTAAAGGGGTACTCTGATGGAATTTTTTTTTTTTTTTTTTTAAATCAACTGGTGCCAGAAAGTTTAACAGATTTGTAAATTACTTCTACTAAAAAAAATCTTAATCCTTCCAGTACTTATTAGCTGCTGAATACTGCAGAGGAAATTATTTTCTTTTTGGAACACAGTGCTCTCTGCTGACATCATGACCACAATGCTCTCTGCTGACATCTCTGTCCATTTTAGGAACTGTCCAGAGCAGCATATGTTTTCTATGGGGATTTTTCTCCTACTCTGGACAGTTCCTAAAATGGACAGAGATGTCAGCAGAGAGCACTCTGGTCATGATGTCAGCAGAGAGCTCTGTGTTCCAAAAAGAAAATAATTTCCTCTGTAGTATTCAGCAGCTAATAAGTACTAGAAGGATTAAGATTTTTTTAATAGAAGTAATTTGCAAATCTGTTTAACTTTCTGGTACCAGTTGGTTAAAAAAATAAATAAATAAATAAAGGTTTCCACCAGAGTACCCATTTAACTGTATCCTGAGCAGAGTTAAAGGAATTATCCACAAACAACATTGTTTTTTAAATATGCTCATGCTACCAGCATTAAAAAAAGAAAAAAAAGAAAAAACCTTTACTTACCTCACTCCCCCAGTGCCTCCAGTACCGTTGCTCCCAGACTATAGTTTTCAAGAGGGAAAGGAAAAAAGAGACAGGGGGCGCTCCCTTATTATGTATATCAGTCTCGGGGTGAACCCTCCACCACACCTCGGTGATATACTGACCTTATGGGGTTTGCGTGATAGCAATCCGCAGGTAGGTGTGTGAGATTAGGGTGTTTTGGGTTGCAGATTATGGAGCTGCTGCACTCCTTACCGTCACTGGGCTCCCATTAGGGGGTCCAGTATATTATAGGCAATAGAACGAAAAAAGACGGTTTTAATGGGAGGCGCTGCTCCTTTTGGAGAACCTAAATAGAACACAGGCCGGCACAGGACAAAGCAAATGTTTATTCAGTATATTCGGACAACGCGTTTCGGCATTAAGCCTTCCTCAGGTCCATAACAAGGATAAACTCTCCATTAACGATATAATGTGGGTGTACTGGTCTTGGTCCTGTCTCAAGCGCTGTGCCGGCAGAAGTAAGGATATCAGCCAACATGTGTGTAATCCAGAGCACAGCACCACCTACCTTCACCCAAAATGGCTTCCCCAGTGGGCGTGGAGGCGCCATTGCAATCCTGCCGTTGGTCTATTGAAGCTCATTCTATTATTCTATTGTTCGGAGGCTGCAGATGGGACCGATATCAATCTAGCAATACGCTCACATCATTGTTGTGTGTGACGTGCGCAACCATCCAGGGTAGGCGGCGTTTGATCTGTGATCATTCTTACCCTTCCTCCGGTGTGTTATGCTATGGAGCACTTTTATTTCTCTTTATAGTTATCTTAAACGTAATGGCAGTTGGTCTCCACTGTCCATGTAAGCAAAGAGGATTGTGGGAAAGTGTGTGCCCTGTTGTCTGGCAACAGTAGGGTCCGAGTTTACAGAGGAAACCAGGAAGTGATCAGATCTACAGGGGAAAAAACAGTACAGGGAAAGTCGGGGGTCGTCTTATACGCCGGGTGCTGCAGTGGCCGGTAAACCCGGGATATGGATTATCCATACCCTGGGCATCCCAGCCGAGATTAATTTCCCCCATCACTATTAAGGACATCCCTGTGTCCCAAAAGATCTTTTCGGGACACAAAGATGTCCTGGTTACCTTTCTGCAGCCTCGCGTTAACTTTAAAAATGCAGGGGCCGCCAGGAGGTAGTGCACGCAGGGATGTCACTGACATCCCGTGCGTGCGCCCATAGCAATAGAAGAGCAGAGCGGAGTGGAGCAGCGAGGACGCGCGGGCATGGTAAGTTACCAGCACGTCATCTTCAGTGCTCCGATCACCGCTCCTCTGGTCCCGGGACCTACTGCTATGGCCTATAGGCCAGATAGTGATCCCGGACCGGAGGAGCGGTGGTCGGAGCACTTAGGTGGGGCAGTACACAGACATGCAGCCTCCAGCCATACACTGTATATCCACTTCCTACCTAATGTGAGGGAACTATACTGCCAACCTAATGTTGGGGAACTATACTGCCAACCTAATGTGGGGGAAACTATACTGCCAACCTAATGTTGGGGAACTATACTGCCAACCTAATGTGGGGGGAAACGATACTGCCAACCTAATGTGGGGGAACTACAACCTAATGTGGGCGAACTATGCTATCAACCTAATGTGGGGGGAACTATACTGCCAACCTAATGTGGGGGAACTACAACCTAATGTGGGGGAAACTATACTGCCAACCTAATGTGGGGGAACTATGCTATCAACCTAATGTGGGGGAATTATACTGCCAGCCTAATGTGGGGGGAACTATACTGCCAACCTAATTTGGGGGGAACTATACTGCCAACCTAATGTGGGGGGAACTACAAACTAATGTGGGGGAACTATACTGTCAACCTAATGTGGGGGAAGTATACTGCCAACCTAATGTGGGGGGAACTATACAGCCAACCTAATGTGGGGGAACTATACTGTCAACCTAATGTGGGGGAACTATACTGTCAACCTAATGGGGGGGAACTATACTGTCAACCTAATGGAGGGGAACTACAACCAAATGTGGGTGAACTATACTGCCAACCTAATGTAGGGGTAACTATGCTGACAACCTAGACTGTTGAGACCCAATTAGCTCCTAGCAGGCTATAACTACCCCTCCCCCTTATTACAATAATTAATTAAATAATAACTGACACAACAACAATTTAACTTTTCCGTGGGTGGGAATCGGCCACAGCTTTATTTATAAAATTACTTATATAAATAACAATTTAACTGTAACAAAGACACCGATTGGCTTCTTGCCAACCCGAGAGGTGCTGCCACACTGTCCTGTGTGGAGGTCTACCCCGGGTTGACCCCGCTTTCACCGTCTTCTTACCGCCAAGCTGTGACTTACAATAAACAGAGATACAAAAAAGGGAGGGAGGGAGGGCAAAACTCCGGGTCCTGGGCAGATTGAGGGGGGAAGGGAGGCACCACAGCTATAAATACCCAGGGGAGGGCCTCTGAAAGCCCGGTAAACTATTAAACCCCTGATTGGTGCACTCCTTCCCCCCTACCCATGGGACATACCACTGTAGCCACTGGCAAGTTTTACAGGCGGGGGAGGGGGCTAAAAAACCTTGCCTGTACATTTCTTAACCCCTTAACTGCTCACCAGTCAGGGGGCAAGCTAGTTATGCACAGCTTGCCCCTCCAGACTGTTGAGACCCAATTAGCTCCTAGCAGGCTATAACTACCCCTCCCCCTTATTACAATAATTAATTAAATAATAACTGACACAACAACAATTTAACTTTTCCGTGGGTGGGAATCGGCCACAGCTTTATTTATAAAATTACTTATATAAATAACAATTTAACTGTAACAAAGACACCGATTGGCTTCTTACCAACCCGAGAGGTGCTGCCACACCGTCCTGTGTGGAGGTCTACCCCGGGTTGACCCCGCTTTCACCGTCTTCTTACCGCCACGGAGGAGACCAGTTAGCCCTACACTGGGCTCCGACCCCCACCCAAGAGAAACTGGATAGCCAAAACCTGGGGCCACCTCAGCCCCCCGGCACACCCAAAACATTTCCTCTCCAGGAAATCCGCCCAACACATTTCCTCTCCAGGAAATCCGCTCAACACATTTCCTCTCCAGGAAATCCGCTCAACACATTTCCTCTCCAGGAAATCCGCTCAACACATTTCCTCTCCAGGAAATCCGCTCAACACATTTCCTCTCCAGGAAATCCGAGGTACCTGCCACCAGGACCATTTTTCAAATTTTTAATTTTTTTTTTTTTTTAAAATAATTTTAAATAACCCGTGTGAACTTCTCACTCAGACTCGCCCATACACCGAAGAGTGCTGCAGCACTCGCACCACCTTGCGGAAAGCCGCTCTTAAAACAAAAACACACATGGGAAAGATCAAACTGGGCGAAAATAGCAACATAACATGCAGAACGCCCGCGCCCCACGTGCAGCGCTACCCTCTCCGGAAACCCCATCCACCTCCGCCGGACCCGATACAAAAAGAGAGCAAATCCCGAACTCACAAAACAGTCATGCACGGACCCTCATGGAGCACGAGCTGCGTCTCCCGGATCGCCTAAACAGTCTCGGACCGACGGGCCTTTTTTATTTTTTTATTTTTGTTTTTTATTTTTTATTTTTTTTTTAAACTTTTTCCATGAAACGCAAAAAATAGGCACCCAAAACACGGACACCCAAGTCCCATGGAAGGAGACGAGGAGAAAGAAAAAGTGCCCCATCCACATAGCCCTGAAAAAAGCTAGCGCAAAATCCCGGATCAGAAAAATTACGCAAAACGAAAACCAAAAAACCCGACCCGCAGCCGCCACCAAGCGACCCAAAATTGATAGGAAAAAAACGGTCGCCGACAGCAAGGCCACCCACTCGTGATCCCAGCCCCTAGGTATACACCACCTGCAAAGCAGAAAGAAAATCACCCCCTGCCATGTGCCGTGCGCCAACCGCACCTCACTGGATCGCAGCACAGCGGGAAAGCCAACCAACTTTTTTTTTTTTTTATAGGTGATTCACATTAACAGGTGAAGATCCCAGCATCACATACTCAGAATGTTATTTGGATACACTGAGAACACTGCCCAAATCTCGAAACTCCTAGGAGAGGTGACACAGCAGATAACTTCCGTTATCCCATCCTATTAAAACGAAACAGTAGATCAAACATCAGAGCCTTATAAGGTTACATCAAAGGGCATTCCAGGTATGGAAACCAATATTTTTTTTTTTTTTTAAGTTTTTATCCGCCGTCCACAGACCTTCTGGAACCTCCGGGACCCTCCTCGACTGTAGACATCCCGGCCTCCACACCAACACTAACCACTCGCAAGCGCCGTACCGTGAGTGCGACCAAACCGCAGGAGCCACCAAAGCGGACCAAGAATTACACCACTCTCCCCAAGGACCCACGGGCCGGCCGCACACGCAACCCTCCGGAACTACAGCCAGAGAAAACGGGACAAAACGTCAACACCCAATACCGACCCCAGGGAGCGTAGCCCTGAAAGAAATCGTAACTCCAAACAGCGAAGCACTAGATGCAACAGGCAGAGCACAGGAAGAAAACACGCCCCCTGATCACTCAAATCACAGACCAGAAAAGAAGAAAAGCATCACAAAAGTAGCGCGCAACCAAGCACAGGGGCCATGCCAACCCACACAGTAACGTTACAAGTCTAAAACATGAGCTGCCGAAGCAAGCACCCAAAGTCCCACAACCAAAACACCAAGGGAAAAGCTCAAACAAAACCCCAAGCATGGCAGAAACCCACCGCAGCACCACTGGAAAACCAAACACCACACCAACAACCGACCCAACCAGCCACAACAGAGAACAGAGCGAGCTCCCCTGCGCTGCAATGGGGAACTGAAAGCAGGCCAGTCCACTGCCCAACTCCTGAAAAAACCCCAACCAACCGAAATGTCAGCCCATAGCGTACCAGGGGCACATATGAGGGGGCACAAATACCAGACACCCTCGGTGGCCAGAGACAACCTGCAGGAAAAAACTCCGCCCAGAACCATAATCCATGCGGAACATACAGTAAACCAACAAGGAACGGAACAGGGGCACCTAGCGAGCCCCGAGGAAACCAAAACAGAGAAAACGCAAACACTCCCCGTACACAGGAAAACTGCAGACCAACGCCACACGGCATGCGGAAGACTACAACAAACCACACCCCAACAAGCAACAAGCGTAGAGCACAGGAGAATCCCCCTCTGGAAAAACCACCACAAACAGAAGAACCCACAAGGAAAGACAAACTGAAACCCAAGCAAAACCTACCCACCGCCACATCAGCTAAAGCACCCAGCACGACATACAGGAGTCCCATGCCTACCAGAGATCGGGAGCAAAACAGGAGAAAACATCAGACAATACACTAGGACAAACAGAGCAGCGGAGAGGGACTACAACTAGTGACGGAGAGAAACACCAAACCAAGTGGGGAGAAAACCAAAAGAAACAAAACCGTAACTGGGTGCCACCGATTCAGGATAAGGAACAAGCCTCAGGAGCTAAGTCCACAAAACCCGGTCATCCAGAGCGTAAGGCCAAAAGACCACTCACCTAAGTGAGCACCGCAGAAAATGATACCACACCAAAGCACCCCGTCAAG
Organism: Hyla sarda; assembly: GCF_029499605.1. NCBI lineage: Eukaryota > Metazoa > Chordata > Amphibia > Anura > Hylidae > Hyla > Hyla sarda. The sequence goes on along the minus strand of NC_079194.1, from coordinate 49,051,054 downwards.
AAGAGACGTACCCAACTCACAACCAGGGACCAACATAGACATACACCTATATCCGAGACCCAAACCCACCAAACACACAGGAACAAAAGGCGGATACTACCCTGAACAGCCATAAGCACCTAACCGGGGAAGGAGAGGGCACCAACCCAACCTAGCCAGCTGAAGACAACTGGCCTGCCAAAGCCCCAAGAGCAGGCACGAAAATAGAGCCACCACTGCCCCCTGCAACAGAACGCTCACTAAGTCCAGAAGATGGAGAAGGCACAAAAGATGGAGGAACCACTTCACCACCGCAGGCGTGGGACAAGGCACGCTGGAGACCACCTGGTTGCGGGTACTCTGCCGCCGCCCGGAATAGCGCCGGGAAACCAGCAGCAGAGGAGAGGTGATGGAGGGTTTGGGGTGCAGTGGCTGCAAGAACCATGCGCCGTGATCTGAAGTTTACAGCGGTACCATTGTCGTGTCAATTAGAGTTGTGATTATTTATTCATTTTTTTTTTTATTTTTTTTTATACGTATAAAAAGCGACCAAAATACGCTATATGGGACTGTAGAATATATATATGTAATTATTAATTTGCGCTTACACCGCAAACCATGCAATCAAATGAGGATATATAACTTGATAGTTCGGACATTGACGCACGTGGCCTTTGATACCACATGCGTATGTGCATTGAAATCTACATAGTTTGTACTTTTTCATATCATTGTAATTTATTATTTATAATTTTTTATTTATGTATTTATAAATTTATTTATTTATTCATTTTTTGATTTTAATTTTTTTTTAATTTTTTTTTGTTAATTCATTTATTTATTCATGAATTTTTATTTATTTATTTATTTAATTTTTTTTTTTGGCGCGTACGCCATTGAAGGAGTACTGCAATCGAAGATATATTTAAATAGTACGGACATGTACGCAAGCAGCGATACCGTATAGGTGTATATGCTTGATGTAATACAGATATTTATATTTTATATAATTATTTTATTTTATTTATTCAGTTATTTAGTAATTTATTTATTTTTTATAATTTTTTTTTTTTTTTTTTATGTATGGGGGGGGGGGGAGTAGTGATCCAACGTTTAATGGCAAGGGTTAAATTGATCTTCATAATTTTCTATTTATTTATTTTTTTTTTTTATAATTTTTTTTTTTTTTTTTTATATTTTTTTTAAATTTATTTATTTATTTATTTTTTTATTTATTATTATTTTTTTTTTTTATTTATTTATTTATTTATTTATTTATTGTGGCTCCATAGGGAGCCACAACACTGCACACACAGTACCTAACACAGATCACTTGCCATGTGTTAACATGGCAATGATCTGGGTCATCGGTGATTGATTGCTCAAGCCTGAATTTCAGGCTTGGAGCAATCAATCCACGAGCGGACGCGCAGGAGGCAGGTAAGTGACCCTCCTGCTGCGTTCCATCTGATCGGGACATCCCGATCAGCCCGACTGAGCAGCCGGGACTCCCGTACATACATTCAGATGCGGCGATCAACTTTGATAGCCGCATCCAAAAAAAAGGTAATGCCGGACATCTGCCCGATCGGCGATGTCCGGCATTAGCATGGGTCCTGGTTGCTAATAGCAAACCGGGACCCCGCGGCTATGATGCGCGCTCAACTTGTGAGCGCGCATAATAGCTAGGGACACGCAAATGGACGTTAATAAACGTCCATTTGCGCAAGCCCGCAAAAAACAGCAGCAGCCACCCAGGGGGCCGCCACCGCAGCGGAGGGGACAGTAACGGGGGAAAGAGGCAAAGCGCGCTCAAAAGGAGCACGCATGAGAAAGGGGCTCGGGCCAGGTAAGAGGATTGAAGGAACGGGCAGAGAAAAGGATGAAAGAAAGGGGCAGGAGATTAAAGGAACGGGCAGGAGAGTAACGGAACGGGCAGGAGATGAAAGGAACGGGCAGGAGATTAACGGAACGGGCAGGAGATGAAAGGAACGGGACAGGGAAGGGGATTAAAGGAACGGGCAGGACAGGGGGAAGGAGAGCGGGACTGTGAGAGGTCCGCCAGCCTCCCGAACCCAACGCCAGGGTGCAACAGCCAGGGTGCAACAGGAGGGGAGGCCAGCTCAGCCACAAGCGAGCATGCCAGCCCTCACCCTCCTGCTCCATCCGGGCCATAATATAAGGGGCAGATACATACCAACCGGCAGACAAAACTCCGGGTCCTGGGCAGATTGAGGGGGGAAGGGAGGCACCACAGCTATAAATACCCAGGGGAGGGCCTCTGAAAGCCCGGTAAACTATTAAACCCCTGATTGGTGCACTCCTTCCCCCCTACCCATGGGACATACCACTGTAGCCACTGGCAAGTTTTACAGGCGGGGGAGGGGGCTAAAAAACCTTGCCTGTACATTTCTTAACCCCTTAACTGCTCACCAGTCAGGGGGCAAGCTAGTTATGCACAGCTTGCCCCTCCAATGTAGGGGGAACTATGCTGACAACCTAATGTGGGGGGGGAACTATACTGCCAGCCTAATGTGGGGGAACTATGGTAAGGTACCATATCGCGGTAGAGGGGTAG